>NC_137074.1:4419192-5143217 GCF_951640355.1 Cnephaeus nilssonii
TGGCATTGATGGTGGCGTGATGTTCACACAGGCTGCCACACGGCAAGTCTACTATGATGCTGAGCAACGGAGTCTGCAAAGCATTGACCTCCCTCGTCTCCCTCCAAACACTGCAGGCCTATCTGGATCCTCCCCATCTGCCTGGGGGCAGAGCCACATTCCTTCTGCAGTTCACATGGCATTTGGGCTGTGATGTTCTGAACATAGGGAGTGCCTAGCCCTGTGCGCCATCCCTGGCTCGCTGCGATGCCAGCCCTTGGGTAACACACCGCACCTGCCGTGAGTGCCCACCTGTGGCCGCACCCGTGGGCCGGCACTGGGCGGGAAAGGCTAGGGGCCCATTGCCAACCTGCCCCCCTAATGCCCGCACCGGACGGTGCACAGACACACCTCCCAGCCGCAGAGTTTCAGGGGATGCCGAGTGCAGGGTGAACCCTAGAACTGCTCCCCGAACGGGAGCGCTGAGAGGAAGAGGCACCTCAGGAGTGGGCCAGGACAGCAGGTGGAAAGGGGGTTGCACGGCACCCTCCCACCAGCAGAGGTGGCTGTGAGCTCAGAGGACAGGGAAGGGAGGGTCAGGCACGGAGTACTTCTGAGGAGTCAGGTGGGTCCCGGGTTTGTGTGGCTGGGAGGGTGGGACCTGGCGGCCCTCAGCTCTGGCAGCACCTCCCATTCGGAATGTGCTGGGGGAAGGAAAGAGGGTGTACTCCTTCTCTCCCCCCCCCCCCCCAGTCTAGTGTCCCCAGGGGTCACCACAGGCCACTTTTCTTCTCATTTCTCACTAGCAGGAGAATAGGACTGATGACTGGCCACCAGCCTGTCACTTCTGTGTGGTCCAGTAGGCCGGCCAGCCCCTCACCTCCCCCAGCCTCTGTCTCCCCAGGGCTTCATGGGACTGTTTTTAGATTTCACTGTTAGCTTTCACCATCTCCCGCTTGTGAATATTTCTCTCTTTTTTTCTGAGTCCAGCGCGGCTAGAGAGCGGTCCAGTTCCTGAGTAGGGGCGGCTGGGGATTGAGAAAATGAAAGAAAGAGACGGACACAGAGATGGAAGGAAAAAGCTGGGGCCGGGTGGGACCACTGTCCTCTGGACAGGGACAGGGACCCAGAGCAGATACAGTGTGTTTATTTTATACAGCAAAAAAAAACAGGAAGTTTTACTAAAGGTCAATATAAAGGAGATTATGTGCATTCTTGGGTGGGCCTGAGTCCTATTCATTCCTGGTGCTTGGCTGGATTTAGATAACGAAATCCACCCCCTGGCACCTGGGCTGAAGGTCAAGCTGACAACACTCCTGCCTCTGGCAAAGCGTGTTTCCAGGACGTGGCTTTGCCAACGCCACTGGATTCAGCTGACAATAATGAAAGAAATGCCCATGTGCCTTCCCAGGCGCTCTCTACACCTGCTCCTTCTAAAAACTTCTCCAGCACTACCTTCCCCCCGCTACCCCCCAAGGCAAAAACAGCATTGGGTCCTACCCAGGAGAAGCAGGAAGAAGCAGAACAAGTGATGCAGGTGACAAGCCATTGCCTGGGAACAGGGGCTTTGAAGGAAAATCCGGCCAAAATGATGCCTGGATCAGAGGCCGGGGAACTGCGTTTCCTGCAAAGCTCAGCTCCATCGGAGACTCCTGTGCTTCACCCTGAGGAGCGCCCCCTGAAGGCGCCTGTGGCTCTGAGAGCCACGCCCAGGGACACTGGTGCTGCAGGCTGGTTCTCAGTGGGGGCTGTCTCCAGGGTCAGCCCTGGGGCCACACGTTCTAGGACATAATAATGGAGAGAGTGACAGAAAGGGATCATTGACTCATAGGGTGTCACAGCTGAAAAAAAAGACCTTAGAATCAGTCAGCAGACTTTCACAGAACAGCTACCGAAGGCCTGACAGTGTTCTAAATGCCTTATAAATATTTATTCAGTCTTTCTCACAACCCTATGCAAAGGCACCATCATCGGCACAATTGGCAGAAATGTGAAGTAACGTGCCCAGGAACACACAGCTGAATAGGGGATCACACCCAGTAGGTCTGGCTCCAAAGCCGCTGCACCACGCCCGAGGTCAAGTGCAAGGAGATCAAGCCCGTTGCCCTCCCCCGGAGATGGGAGTGACCAGAAACATGCAGGGTTTGTGGTTTCACCACCCACCGCCTCCCCACCCTTGCCCCCAAAGCAAAATATTCTCTATGCTTTCTTTTTTTCTGGAACTTACCTAACAAATGTCCAAAACAGGGTTGTTTGTGAGTTAGGACGTTACCTTCAAGCCCAGCCATCTGCCTTGACTTCTGTCACAACCTGCAAGGATCTTTTCTCCTTTTACAGAATCCCTAACAGACATTTATTTGACGGATCTGGACCTTTTTCTCCTGAAAAGAAAAATTAGGAACACACCACGTTTTATCAAGACTCACATGTGCCCGGAATGCAGTCCTGAAAAGGCTGAGAACCCACTGATCTCCTGGGCTGTCGCTTCCTTCCCAGCTGCCCCTGCGGGTGGCAGACCCAGGGGTCACAGTGAGCAGTGGCACCCCTGGGCCCCGGCTCTGCCCTGTCCATATTCTGCCTGGAACACCTATGGAGGGATGGGTTCTACATCAAGGCAGACCCTCAGGCAGCCGACCTGGGGGCGGGGGCACGTGTACCTCCCTGGGGAAGAGGCATGAGGAAGAGCAGAAGCATCACACTCCGGGAACTCAGCCTCCCGGGTTGGGACATCAGGGGCAAGCTCTGCCTGCACGGTTGCAGCACAGCGTTGGGCAGACCCAAGGGTTGGGTTTTCTCCAAGGTTTTAACCTCGGCCCTGTTGGCATTTTTGATTGGATAAGATTTTAGGGGCTGTCCTGTGCACTGTGGGATGTCAGCAGCAGCCCTGTTCTCCACCATTAATGCCAGGAGCACCTCCCTAATGGTGACACCCAAAAATGTCCCCAGATATTGCCAAATGCCCTCTCAGGGGCAAAATCACTCCCTATGGAGAGCCATGGTTTAGTCTGATAACTCCAGAATCAACACACACTTTTGAAATGGAATCGAACCCTCCTAGGCCTCCGGATGGGGCCCAGCACTGTCCTAATTTTCTCAAATGACTTGCGATGAGTTATGAAATGGTTCAAGGATGGAGTGAGGGAGACAATGACATTTGGGAAGGATCGTTCAGACACGTCTGATAAATAAACACGGCTTCTCTCTCCCTCATTTAATATTCTTTATAGGAGATTTCAGAAGGAGCCTAAAATAACATTCCACACTTTGCATGCAAGTTACAGTGAGGCCCCAACGTTCTGGAAGCAAAGCTGAGAAAGATTAAAACTCTAAATCTTCTGCATAATAAATGTGGACGTGGACGGAACACTCCCCATTCCTCTCATAGTTCCCTTTCTCCCACCTTTAAACTATTCTTAGCAGCAGGCAGCTTGAGTTTCATGATGATTGGCCATCAAAGCGCCAGAGTTCGGATAATTTATGGAGTTTGGAACGCATGTCTGGAAACCCCAGGGCAAGGGGGAAAGGGCCGCCCTGCGCAGACCACCTCTTTCACATCCCCTTTAACGTCTCTTCCACGGAGTATGCCCTTAGCACCTTCCTTAGCTTGGGCTGCTGTAGCAGGCTATTGGGCGACTTACACAGCAGACATTGGTTTCTCACAGTTCTGGAGGCTAGACGTCCAAGATCAAGGTGCCAGCTGATCCAGGGACTGGTGAGGGCTCCCTTCCCAGTGTGCAGACTGCCGCCTTCTCGTGTGTCATCACAAGGCTGAGAGAGATCGCTCATGTCTCTCCTTGTGGGGCACTAGTTCCCTTCATGAGGGCTTCACCTTTGTGACCTAATTACCTCCCCAAAGCCCCACATCCAATGCCATCATTGTAGAGACTTAGGCTTCAGCATATAAATTTGGGGGGGGGGGGGGGGAACACAAACATTCAGTCCAGAGCAGCATCCAAATTTCTTAATGGGAGAATGTTTCAGCTGGTGCTCATATGCACCAAAGCCATGGGGCAAACTTCCCAGGGGCCCTCCCCCAGCCCCCTGGGATACCTGCACTGTGGTGGTCCGAAGACTAGACCCAAGATGAATCAGAAGTGTAGTGAAGCTTTCAAAGGGAGAGTCCATCCCCTCTGCTGGGGGAGTATGTATTACTCGATGCTAATTTTCAGTAGATCATCTAGTTTAAATACAGAATACATTTTAAATGGAAAGGAGAAAATATTTCTGACAGCTTGTACTGCATTTTGTATCCAAAGAAATCATTTTCTTCTGTGGTGGGCAGTATCCTAAGATGATGCGCCATGACCTGCATCTTGGCAATCCCCTCCTCTGAGTGGGAGAAAACTGTGGATGGGAGATGTTATTTCTGTGAGTGCGTTACAGTCGATGGCAAAAGGGATTTTTGCAGATGCAACTGAGGTCCCCACACAGTGGAATGAATGAAAAGGATGCTGTCCTGGGTGGGCTTGAACGAAGCAGCAGAGTTCTTAGGGTCTCGAGGTCTGAGACAGAGATCAGAGACAGACATGCTCCCGCTGGCCTGGGAGAAGCGAGCAGCCATGTCTGAGTTGCCTGTTGAGGGGTCCACACAGCGAGGAGAATGGCCTGTAGCTGTTGAGAGAATCCCCAGGCCAACAGTCAGCAAGAACACGGGACCTCAGTCCTACAACTGCGAGGAGCGGCATTCTGCCAGCAGCCAGTGGAAGAGGACCACCCGCCCCTTTCCATCACCATTTATGTGACCCCTTTATCCTCCTTGTCCTCCCTCCCCACCCCTTCCCCTCTGGTAACCACCATTCTGTTGTCTGTATCTATGAACGTGTTTGTTTTGTTTGTTTGTGTGTTGCTTTTTGCTTTACATCCCACATGTCTGAAGAGCCAACAACTTGCCTGGAAGTGTGCCTTTCCTATGCAAACGAACCAACCCGGCGCCCACACTCCAAACACCTTCTCTGTCTGGTCCTCGCACCCCTGGAGGCAGCATTCCTCTGCCTTCATGAACCCAGGGTCAGATACCAGACAGCTACAGACAGCCCTTCCACCCGGAACCCAGGGAAATGACCCAGCCCAGGCAACCCTAAGCCTGCGAGTCTGCGTACCCTGCCCCATTGGCTCCATCCCACATGAGCCACAATAAAGGCTTCTGCCCCTGTGTCCCCCTCACTCCTTCTGCCCCTGACGGACCCTGGTGCTTCCCCGTGTGGTCCTGTATGGGAAGGCATACCCCCTCCTCTTGGGGACTATGGGTAACAAACTATCCTTGTAAGAGCCTTTTCATCTCCTGATCTGTTGACATCACCACATTTTATTTTATTTTTTATTTTTTTATTGTCTAAAGTTTTACATATGTCTCCTTTTCCCCCCGACTGGCCCTGCCCCCCAGCCATTCCCACCCCGGGCAAGCCCCCACCGCCCCAGTGTCTGTGTCCATTGGTTATGCTAATACGCATGCATACAAGTCCTTTGGTTGCTCTCTAACCGAACCCCCCTCCACCTCCCCTGCCATTTGTCTCTGGCTCTATTTTTGTTCATCAAATTATGTTGATCATTATATCCCACATATGAATGAGATCATGTGATATTTACCTTTCTCTGACTGGCTTATTTCGCTTAGCATAATGCTCTCCAGTTCCATCCATGCTGTTGCAAATGGTGAAAGTTCCTTCTTTTTTATAGCAGTGTAGTATTCCATTGTGTAGATGTACCACAGTTTTTTAATCCACTCATCTGCTGATGGGCACTTAGGCTGTTTCCAAATCTTAGCTATGGTAAATTGTGCTGCTATGAACATAGGGGTGCATATATCCTTTCTGATTGGTGTTTCTGGTTTCTTGGGGTATAGGGCATCACCACATTTTAAAACAAATTGGTAAAAGCTAATGTCCACACAAAACCCTGCACATGGATGTTAGAGCAGCTTTATTCATCACCACCCAAACTTGGAAACAACAAAGATGCCCTTCAGTAGGTGAGTGGATAAATAAACTCTGGCATGTCCAGAAAATTAATAGTATTCAGTGCTAAAAATACATGAGTTACCAAGCCATGCAGAGACCTAGAGGAACCTTAAGTGCATGTTACTAAGAGAAAGAAGCCAATCTGAAAAGGCTACATGCTGCATGATTCCAACTATATGAAATTCTGGAAAAGGTAGAAAACTATGGCACTAGTAGAAGATCAGTGGTAGACAAGGTTGGGGGAGTGGAGGAGGAAGTTACGAAGAGTTGGAGCACAGAGGATGTTTAGGGCAGGGAACTGTTCTGTTTGATACTATAAGGATGGATACATGTCATTATACATTTGTCCAAACCCACAGAATGTACACCACCAGGAGTGAGCAGTAATGTAAACTATGAACTTTGGGTGATAGTCATGTGTCAGTATAGGTTCATTGATTGTAACAAATGCATCACTCTGGTGGGAGATCTTTATAATGGGGGAGGGTATGCATGCTTGGGTGTAGGCTTGTGTATGGGAAGTCTCTACACTTCCCCCTCAATTTTACTATAAATCTTAAAGTACTCCAAAAATAAATCATCGTCATCATTGTCATCGTTGTCATCATCATTGTCATCATCATCAAACAAGCCAAAGGGTCATTTGGGCAACATTTTCCTCTATACATGCAACTCTCTGAACCCCATCCCCACACTTCAGGGATGTAAATGTGAAATGCAGACTATGAATCTCTGCTCTGATTGGATTCCTTCAGAAATTTCTTGGAAGATCTAATTGGGTATTGAAAAAAAAATTCTTCCCAAAGGAAAACCAACACATCTTGGCTTTTCCCCCTTCTTACAGATTTTTAGTATAAGCTGAAGAAGAAATAAAAGGATGGAAAAGATTTAGCCAGACAAAACAGAACGGTAGGCAGTGTTCCATGTAAAATGCCTGGGCGTTGCAGGCAGCCAATATCCTCTAGTGGAAAAACGCACATATGTAGAAAGTGAGCGGGGCTTCGTATGTCAATGCCTGTACGATGACTGTATCCTGGGATGGCCATCCAGAGGCCCTATCCTGCCTCAGTTTACACATCAGACTTTAAACCCGATCTTCCACACTCTCCTGAACTTCAGGAGCTTATCAAAGGTCTTTACTCTGTTTTTTCTCAAAGAAAAGTAAACTCCTTCTTCTGTTATTCGTGATTTAAGCATTTTCCTCTCAGGAAACAAGTATTTAAGCAAGTGATCCAGCGCTACACGCTCACCTGTAATTTAAAAGAGCTATTATTTACAAAGGAAATTGAGATATATATTTGTAAATAAATTCTTTTATTGCTGACTTGCTATCCCTTTGTAAGTCCTACTCTTTTTAATAGTTCCAGCCACATTGACATAAAAATATGTTTTAAAGTTTTACAATAGTGGTATCACAGAACTAAGTACCTATTGGTACTGCTATAGACACAAGGAAACACACCTATGCATGTACACACCCACATCCCCAGGTCTCGCCCCTTTCTGTACATGTAGAGTATATGGGAGTGTGTCTGTGTGTGATGCTGAAATCAATTAAATGAGCAGTAGTTTTGTAGTGTGGCAAAAACAACTTTAGAAATCGGTATGCCTGCGAGTGATGCCAACACCACAGCATGCTGATTTTGTGATTTGGGGTAATTTAATATATTTTAGCATCCACTTTTCTTTTCAATGAGAATAATTCTCATCTCAGAGGGTTATTAAGATTAAAAGTGACTCCCCCTGCCTGAAATTCCTTTGTCCCTGGCCATTAATGATGATTGTCCATTAATGATTATTGGCATCAATTCAACATCAACAGGAACCCCCAATCTGGGGTGCAGTGAAGGAGGAAACTATTCAGTGCAAACAGCTCAACTGTGACACAGCAAGACAGCCTGGCCCTTAGGCCCTGGGGTGAGAAGGCCTGTGGTGAATCCCCTCTCTGGCTAAACAGCTCCACTCTGCTCCTCCCTGGTCTGCTCCACTCTGGGGAGACATCTTCAGTGTTTCAGCATCTTCAATGTTTCAGCTCCAGCCAGGAAAAGCAGCCTTCAGATTTTGGTGGAAAAGAAAGAGCCAGAGGGGAGCCAACTTATCCTATCTAATAAAGAGGTAATATGCAAATTGACTGTCACTCCAACACACAAGATGGCCGCCCCCATGTGGTCAAAGACAGCCACTCCCATGTGGACACAAGATGGCTGGCAGGGGAGGGCAGTTGAGGGCGATCAGGCCAGCAGGGGAGGGTAGTTGGGAGGGACCAGGCCTGCAAGGGAGGGCAGTTGGGGGTGACCGGGGCTGGCAGGGGAGGGCAGTTGGTGGGGACCCAGGCCTATAGGGGAGGACAGTTGGGGGCAACCAGGCCAGCAAGGGAGGGCAGTTAGGGGTGATCAGGCCTGCAGGGGTGATCAGGTAGTTGGGGGGGGGGGACCAGGCCTGCAGGGGAGGGCAGTTTTGGGGGGGCCAGGTCTGCAGGGGAGGACAGTTAGGGGCTATCGGGCCAGCAGGGAAGGGCAGTTAGGGGCAACCAGGCATCTAGGGGAGGTTAGTTGGAGGTGACCAGGCTGGCAAGGGAGGGCAGTTAGGGGTGACTGGGCTGGCAGGGGAGGGCAGTTAGGGGTGACCAGGATGGCAGGTGAGGGCAGTTGGGGGCAATCGGGCCGGCAGGAGAGCAGTAAGGCGTCAATCAGGCTGGCTGGGGAGTGGTTAGGGGGTGATCAGGCTGGCAGGTAGAAGCAGTTAGGGGCAATCAGGCAGGCAGGCAGGCAAGCAGTTGGGAGCCAGCAGTCGTGGATTGTGAGAGGGGTCCCAGATTGGAGAAGGTACAGGCTGGACTGAGGGACACCCCCCCCCCACACACACACCCATGCACAAATTTCGTGCACTGGGCCTCTAGTATACACAGAAGTACCTGACCTTGATCCCTGATTGGTTCATCCTCATGCAAATGAGGACTCCAAATACTCACAGTCTGATTACTCCAAAAGGCACTGTCCTGATTGGTCATACATGAGCTGCTCTGATTGGTCAGTGAAGATGTTGATGGGGTATAGTGCACAGCTCTGATGGATAGGGAAAGCCTCAGTCCTATTGGGTGAAATAGGATTCAGGGACTGCTCTGTGAGGGCTGCTCAGATGGCAGAACCAGTGCGGGCAGGCAGTTCGGCTCCGGCTTCTCCCTGAAGCGCAGTTTGCCTGAGAGGCCCCTGTTTAGAAATGACTGTGGCTCTGGTTTGTTTTTGTTTTTATTTGAGACCAGTAGCCACCGGGAGCCCTTCCTAGTGGGCATCTTTTTTCTCAGGGCGCACATGGCCTCCAGGGTTTTCTTCTTGTCATTCAAATGCCACTGCTTTATTTATTTATTTATTTATTTAATTTTATTGTTTAAAGTATTACAAATAGTAGTAAGCATCGAACAGACTGTCAAATTACAGCGGGAAGGCTGGGGAGTGTTGGGGACAGGGTGGGGGGAGGAAGAGATCAACTGAAGGACTTGTTTGCATGCATATAAGCACAACCAATGGACACAAGACACTGGGGGTGGGGAGTGGGATGAGGGCAAATGCCACTGCATTAGAAAGCCTAGCCCCTTAGTAGTCACCCAGTGACTCTGTACAGCCTACCTCACAGCCCTTGTTACTGTCTGCTTTGCACATATTCATTTAATTAGACATAACCCGGCTCCCTCTGCAAGGGAATAAATGCCATGTGAGCCAGAACCTTGTCTCTCTTGTCCATCACTCTCACACCCGGTGTCTGGAAACACGCTTGCCCATGGCAGTCACTCAATAAATATTTGTTGGAAGGAAGGAAAGGAGGGAAGGTAGGGAAGAAGCAAAGGAAGGGAGAGCAGGAGGCGGAATGAGAGAGGGAGAGGTGAGGGGAGGGAGGCAGGAGTTTAAATGTCTAACACGATGACAGCACATTACGTAGGCATTCAGTACACTTCAACTGGTTTACCTGTGATTTTTGGCAAGTTTCTTCAACTTTTTAGGCCTCACTCCTTTTATCTATAAACCATTAACAATTATACATGCTACCCATTTGATAGGGTTGCTGCGAGGAACAAATTTTTAAAAATCAAACAAATAAATGCAAAGTATAAGCACCATGCAAGAGTAAGACACATGTTCATTAAATAACTACTAACATTGTTATTACCCCTTCACGTGACATCATCGGGATGAAGTCCTTTGTTTTAATCCATTTAGAACTTAAGTATTATTAGTAGGGACACATTCAAATAATGTTTTCCTTTACAAAAGTTACCATTTATGATTTTATTAATAAATAATTAATAAACAAAACAGAAAATACTAATCAGTGTGTATATTTATTCAGTTCAATATGGACAAAGTTAAACTTTAACACAAGGACAACATGGCCCCTTCATTAGAAATCACGATCTCCTGCCCTAGCCGGTTAGGCTCAATGGATAGAGAGTTGGCCTTTGGGCCGAGGGTTCCAGGTTCCATCCCGGTCAAGGGCATGTACCTCAGTTGCAGGCTCCTCCCCGGCCTGGGCCCTGGTCAGGGCTTCCGCAGGAGGCAGCCAATCCATGTGTTTCTCTCACATCGATGTTTTTCTCTCTGTCGTTCCTTCTCTCTTCCACTTTCTCTAAAAATCAATGGAAAAATATCCTCAGGTGAGGACTTAAATAAAAGAAGAAATTATCATCTCCTTTGACTGATGGCTGAATCAAGTCATAAGAAAATTAGCAGAAAACTCTGCTTAAATTGTTTGAATCCATCCGTGTGTTTCTGAGTAGACAGAGAAGCTGCGTTAACTTTTAGGTAAGAACAGTTTTCTGAACCTCAGCTGCAGTGAAGCAATACGGCAACACGCGGCTGGAGGATGGAAATGCGGGCGGTGATTTCTCCCTGCCGCCTGCAGAGTAGAGGTGTGGTGCCGCTCCTCCCTCTCCAGAGTTTCATTTCTTTAAAAGTTGTTTTCATGAAATGCCTCAAGGCACTCGAAGGAAGCTTTTCTGAGAAACAGATTAAAGTGTGAAGAGTGAGGACAAGACTTCCGCTTTGGGCCAGGCCTGGCCCCCCAGCTGGCTAACCCAGGGACAGGGTGGGGGAGGGAGCATGGAAGGCCAGGCCTGGCATCGCCACCACGTGGCTGGCTGGGTGCTCCCGGGGCTCCCTGAGTGTGTGACCGCTGGGAGACCTGCCCGGGGCCCCCCAGGTTGGCAGCTCCCTCTGTCACCCCCAAGGAGGCGCGCTGCTGCCTCCAGCAGTTGTCTGTGAAGCTGAGTCGCAGGATCTCCGTGCGCATCGGTGCGACTCTCCACGCGGCAGCGATGCTTTTGGGGTTCGCAGCCTCCTTCCTGCCGCCAGCTCTCGGCTCATCGCTTCTGCTCCCGCCGCTGCCTGGCTGGTCCCCCACTTTCCTCGGGGCCCTGGGAAGGCGCACGGGGAGGTCAGCAGCATGAGGGGCGCCCTCGAGAGCAACTTCCCACCCCGGGGCGAGAGGGTCCCCACGCCCTGCTTCCCTCTGTGGAGGGAAGGCCAAGCCCATCACCCACTGACCGCGGGGGTCGCCAGGCCCGGGGCCCCCAGCGGGGCCCAGCGCTGACCATGCTGGGCGGGCGCTACCTCCAGGACCCGCTCCCTTGGTGCCTTCCACGGCGCCCGCCTCGTTCCTCTTCCTCCTCCTCCTCCCGCTCCGGGGTTTCCCTTCCACCCCAGCCTCCTCCTGGCGCAGCTCTGGGCTCCGGAGGAAGAGGGCTTCTGGCCAGACCGCCCTGAGGTTCCTCCGTCCATCCCCGGGGCGTCTGAGCCCGGCTTCCCGTCGGTCTCGGGGGACCTGCAGGAGGTGGGCTCTGTCATCCGGGTCCCGAGGTGGCACCTGCTCAGCTGTGTGTTCAGTGCACAAGGTCTGGGACAGGAGAGGCCCGGCCTCCCCCGGGGACCTGAGGGGCCCTCGGCTGCTGCCATCGGCCCAATATCCTCACATTTTGCACAGACTCACGGCGGGCAGATCCTTTCACCGGCGCCTGCGCACTTCTTGGAGTGGGTCGTCTCTTGACTGTCACAGACACCACCACCAGGGCGCCCACCGGGACCCCCCAGGGGAACGCTGCCAGTCTTGGGACATTTCTCAGGCTCTCCGAAACCAGCAGCAGCGCCCCCACAGGTGCTCCAGGACCACCTGGCCGGCAGGCGGCCCGCAGCAGGCCCTCCGTGGCTGGCAGGGGCCCTGGGAGTGTTCTGTCTCTAAGGTAACCAGGGGCCTAGCAACCAGGTGATCAGTTGGGCTGGGGGAGGGGAAGCAGGTAGGTCTAGAAAACAGTCCCGAACTTGGCTCCGAATAGTAACCCTTCATCCTGCCATTGCAGTCCAGCTCTGGCTCCTGATAGGCCTTCCTTTGTTTCCTGGGTAGGATTCTTTTTTAATTAAAAAAAAAAAAATAGAGCCTGTAAAATCACAGTAAAACCCTACGTTGGTCTAAACCTGCTGGGAGCCTAGCACTGTCTGGAAGGTTCCGCCTCTGACTGGTCCGGGTCTGAAAGGTGAGGCCGTCCTTCTCCCATCAAGTCCGTCTTCAAAGGCTGTGGTCCTCCTTCCACCTCCGTTCTCACCATTTCAGAGCGTGAGCTGGCTCAGTGCCTGAACGGCGCCTGAGCCCCGGTTCCCGGCAGCTTCTGAGGAGCCTCTCTTTAAATTCCCACAAACCTGGGGGACTAGAGCCACGGAGATGGAGTCTCAGGATTCTGTGGGCCAGCACCCCACAGTCAAGGTGTGGCAGGGCCTTGCTCCTCTGCAGGCTCCGGGGGAGCTGCTTCCTGCCTCTCCCAGCGTCTGTGCTGTCAGCCGTCCTTGGTTTCCTTGGCTTGTGGCTGCATCGCACAGTCTCTGCTCCATCTTCCTACGGCCTTCTCGTCTGTGCGTCTCTCTGTGTTGTGTCCTCTTCACGCAGACTGGCACTGGACTGAGGGACAATGCTGACCACGTATGAGGTCATCTCAGTCCTTAACGACATACCTCTGCGGATACTCTGGTTTCAAATAAGGTCGCATGCTTATTTGGCTCCAGATGAACATGACCTTGGGGAGGGCGGCACAATATTCAGCCCATCACACTGGGTATTGCTCCCTCAATTCCCATGGAGTCTTTGGGTGATTTGAAATCCTTAGACTTACTCTTGTTTCCTTGATTCTAGATTTTGCCTTTGCCTAGGGCTCTTTTCCTCCACCCATCACTCAGAGCATCCCTCTTTCAACTTCCTTTTAAAAGAAAAAATTCCATAGCCCCCCAGAGACAGGGGCTTCCCACACCCAAGCTTGGAACCCAGGCATATGAAACACATTTGCGTGGCTCCATGTGTCAAAGCTACCTTGTGGCCACGAAGGGTAAATCGGGGTGCCTGCTCCCAGGTTCTCTGTTCCTCAGGGAGGACTAGGGTTTGTCGAGTAACTCAGAACCACGGAACTTTCCTGTTCAACCTCATTCTAGTTATTTTGGCTCTAAGATAAAGGAAAGTTAATTACTTGCATACTCGATCAGCTGAAAATATCCAGACTGTATATTTTGAGTCTCGATCAATTAGGACTATTTGCCTAGAGGAACCAAATTAATGATTTCCTTCGCTTTCAAGTTGTGGAGAAGAAATGTCTGGCTGCCTTCCTTCTTGCACCCACACAAAGGCCAGCTTTTGTAAAAACAATAGCAACAATAATAATAACCCCGGTGCCTGGTAATCAAGGAATCTGTTTCAGGCAAAGTTTACAAAGACAGTAAACTTCAGGACATTGTGCAAGCCTCTGACCTGGCTGTGCATGGATGCAATGGGCACGTGGTGGTCCTAATCAGTGTCTGGAGAGAAAAGGGCTGGACTGTCCTCTAAGTTGTCAAGCTCAACCATGCGTTGCCTCCTGGAAACTCACCTCCCCTGTTGTGCTTGGACTCACTCCCCCGCCAAATTGGAGACGAGTCCTCATCTCTCTTATCTCCCACTGTAAAGCATGGGTGAAAACACTCGCCCTGAAGGAATTTGAGCGAGAAAATGTTAAGCAAAGACTACCAATGCATTGCTCACAAACAGCAGTTAGGAGGCCTGCTTTCACTTAGCCAGAGCCTAACTAGGAGGGATCACACGGCTCACCACGAGTACAAGTGGGACCATGAGCTGGACGCCAGCACTCAGCATCTGGCCCTGACCCTCATCTGAGAAGCCTCTGCGCTTGAGCCTCATCACCTGAGAGTAAACACTCTTAATGAGCGTCCCGAGAGGAGGTAATAAGGAATTGGTTTTTCCTGTTGATTTTAACCATCTTTCCTCCATTGGGGCTGTCTCTGGAGGCACCTTCTTTGTGGCACTTCCATCAAACATGGCCACCACCACCACTTCCGGTAAGTTTCCTGGTGCAGAGAAGCAGGACCTGGCACCTGGCGCGATGAACGGGCGCCGGAATGGCTGGGGATTCAGCTTACCACCTCCTCTCTGCTTTCCGCGGGAGCTCACACATGCCACCTTGCCAAGAAAGACATGCTCTTGAACTCTGCAGCCCCGTCCCACAATGCAGAGAGCTTAAAAGGGATCAAACACTTGGTGATTTCAAAACACGAGAACAAATATTTCCAAGGCCGTCTCAAAGAGCGCCTTGGAATGCACGTCGATTACTCACTAGATGATGAAAAAGCCAAGGCACACGACGTGCACGTAGCTAGAGGGGAGTCTGCTGGGAAGAATGCAAACGGGATTGGAGAGCCAGGCCGCAGGTAGGAACATAACAGACCTGAAGGTGGGAAATGATGCCCCGTGTCCAGCAGCGCTGCTGAGTCCTGAAAGCTTGGCTTCGGTCCTCCCGGGAGCTCATGGCATCATGCGGAACATAGATTTACAAATGTAATACAGCAAATAGGAAACTGCATGGGAAATCTGGCAAGGGGCTATCTATTTGTCTCTGATTATGTAATATACATGTTCTTTGTGGGAAATATGAAAAATTAGCTACGGCATGTAGAAGAAAATGGAGGTCACCAAATTCTACCATCAAAGGTCACCATTTTCTGGTATATGTACATTTTCCTACAAATTGTACTTAGGCTCTATTCAGATCCACTCAGTGCTTTTTCACTTAGTTTAATCACACATTTAATTGTAGAGTCTGCCTGGCTGATTCCCTAGGACACCGATGCAAACGTAACATCTACTTGAAATCTAGAGCTTTTTCTAGAACATTTATTTGAATTTTGATGAATCTAAAATATAGCCAAATTTGTTTTTATATAAAACTAGAGGCCCGTTGCACGAAGATTTGTGCAATAGGCCTTCCTTCCCCTGGCTGCCAGCACCGGTTTTCCTCTGGCACCCGGGACCCAGGCCTTCACTCTGGCCACCACCTTCCGTCTTCACTCCGGCCGGAGCCTGCAGTCTTCTCCACTGCAGCCAGAGGCCACTCCTGTAACTCCCTCCGCCCCCTCCCCCCCGCCATAGCAGGCATCGGCCCCCCCGCCTGGCCGCTCTGCTCCTGCATATGCAAATTAACCCACCATCTTTGTTGGGTTAATTTGCATACTCACTCCTGATTGGCTGGTGGGTATGGTCAATTTGCATATTTCTCTTTTATTAGTGTAGATATGTAGTATTTAACTATGAAATGTAAATTTTATTATAGGTAAATAAATATACTATGCATAACAAAATATAAAATTATAAAATATATAAAGACTATAAAAAATAAAGTGGATCAAATATTCTTAGTTGTTTGGGAATGGAAGCTGCTATTTCCCTTTACTCTTGGAAATTTTAGTGTTATGTCCTTTAAACACTTCTACTTATCACATTGTTAAGGATTTCATTGCCCAATTTAGGTAGCATCTTTAAAATACTCTATGTGACTGGCAAAAACTGAGTGGTAATTTTTTATATTATAACACACCCCTCGCCTCTACACAGAAGAACTAATATTCAATTAGGGGCTCCTTGGATATAATTTTAAAGCTCTGAGGATGTGGATTTCCTCAAGAAAAAGGAATCTTCAATCCAGCCCTAGAGTTGGTCTGAGGAACTCCTTCAAGTAGATGTAAATTTATTAGTTTACAGAAAAAATAAAATCAACGGGTCACTATTTTTCACTCGATTTTGTGCACAGTTTGGGGCTCTGTCACCACCTGCTGGGCTGTGAGACAATGAGTCACCATATGGCAAAAGGTAAGCATAGAATCACTCCGAAACAGTGCCTCGGCCTGACGTGAGGTGTGCTTCCCACCCATTGTTCTGGTGGCTACTTTAAGTCACAATTTATCCGGCACACGCATAGCATTTCTAAATGGAATTAAATACATCGGAATTTCACGATGCCCTTCTCAGAGTGTCACGGCCCCCCTCAGGCCTCCTGATCTAGACTGACAGTCGCCTTGTAGGGGACCACCCTCTATGTAGGGCATCAGAAAGACGCATGGACTGAAATATGGAGACAAAACTTCTCTACCCAGAAGCTGACAATTTCCCGGATCAATGAGCGCAGCCTCCCTGAGAAGCCATTTGAGGGAGCGTTTCCACCGTCCAACTCACCATAGCCCAGATTCCACAGCTAGAGCTTCATTCCGTTGGCTTTAGTCTACAGAGATGGTGACTACAGAGATGCTTCCGCACGTGCAGCTCTCTCACAGGGAACGCCGTAGGTGCGTCCGTCACTTGCAGCTGTGTTTCTCAGAGAGGTGCGTAGGGCTGCCTGACCCAGTACCCTAGGGTGGGATGGGGGGCGGGGGCGGTGGTTGGACTGAGATTTCTAAGTTTCGCTCCAAGAGAGTCTGATTCTGCAGATCTGTGAAGGGCTCTGAATTTTAACAAGCCCTCCATGAGATGCCTATGAAAATCAGAGTTTGAGAACCAATAATTTATACCCTCAAGCAAATGCATTTATGAATCCTTTCTTGAGAGCAGAAGACATAATTGCCTCGGGGCGGGGTGGGTGGGGGTGTAATTCAGTGATCATCTCTGAAGGAGGCGAAGGGAAGCGGGACAGGACATTGAACAGCCCTGCTTTTCCTGGAGTAGCCCTCTAGGATTTCTCAGGGTGTTCTTTATCAATCTGTGCATTCCTTTAGGCTGGAATCTCTTTTGTGAAACCTATGTCTTCAATCATTTTAAACGCACTTATTTTATATTCTCTTTTGAGTGTCTTCTTCCAGCCCAAGGATTGGAGTTTTAATTCTGCTTTTCATCGTGTACCTGCTTACTCCTGTGTGGAGTATGTTGTGTCCTTGCTTTTTCCCAATATAGAGTTTCTCAAGGGAGGTTTTGATCTGTGCTTCTGCTAAGAATCCAAGGGACATTGTCCCATGGTCTGGGACAATGTTTATGCTAATTGCTTAACGAGGGAATTCCTGGACACAGTGGGGAGCGCACATTGGAACCCTGTCTCTGGGCCTGGGAAGAGCTATGCTAATGGCTTCTTAAGGAGATACCCACCTCTGCACATAAACCCAGACAGAATGAGACAGGCTTCCTCCTGACCCTGCACCGGTGGGTGGGCGTTTCCGGTCCAGCTTCCACAGTCCTGTTCCAATGGGGGAAGCTCAGCTTCCACTCTTGCCTCGTCTGGCTCCAGGCCCTCAACTCCTGCCCCTGCATGGACACTAGAAATGTAGGCTCCTGAATTTCCAAAACCAAAATCCACTCCACTTCCATCCACTCTAGCATCAAATCACATTTCTAGCATTGCCATTGAAAGCTCAGCAATGCATTTTTTGAAATCCTATGATTTCTAAATACCTGTAGCATGAAGCTTTTCAGGTTCTCCAAGCCACCACAATACCCTGACATTTTAAGACCAGTGACCTAGGCTGTTGTTATTCAAACTGATCTTAGGATCGAAGGCTGTTTTCTCGGGTTCAACATAAAGCTGGAGAGTTAAAATATGGGACTAATCCTCTCCTAACAAAACAACAACCTCTAAAAATGAAATTCACATCCGCAGTGGCCCTGTGGATGTTTTCAATGATCACTATATTTTTGTGTTTCTTAAACCTGTCAATACTGAGGTCTCTATTTTCTTGGAAGCCCAGGGCACAGAACAGTGAAACTGTGACTTGCAGAAAACACAGTTCCACCACCACCCAGCAGGTGGCAGAAGTATCACCAGCCTCCAGGGTGCTCCTCCTGAGGCAGGAACCAGAGACCAGAAGAATCGTTTGTCACTTAAAGGAGCCTTTAGGTGGAGAGCTGAAGTTGTGTGAGGTTTGAGGCGGTCAGGGAAATGGATATGCTTTAATATGTCCCAAATAACACAGGAAAATATCTTCTGTCAACTCAACTCTAGTTTAGTTCAATTCCCTCAAAAGAAAGAAAAAACATAGTGGTTCTCTCAACAGTGGAGCAGGACAGAAGGAAAAAAAAAAATATCCAAAGGCAGGGGAAGTCTGCATTTGAGGGAAGATTCTCACCAGGTGGGTCTCTCTGTGATGGTAAAACACCATCTCTTTTACTTACCCAGGTTGATTAAGAATGACTGCCCCAGCCGCCATCCCCTGAAAACAGCCACGGTCAGCTTTGCCTCACGTGGACTTTCCTCTTCCAAAAGGGAACCCCACCTGAACTGGCAACCCCAACATTGAGGGGCAGTCCTGCCCTTAGATTGCCCAATGCGCTGGGTTGTAGTAAAACAAAGGCTTGTCCAATTCTTGTCAACTCCAAGGACATGGAAGGAGATCCTTAGGAGACCAGGCATCACGTGGAGAAGAACAGTCTTTAAAACCCACAGCCCTGATGCCTTAATTTAGATGAATCTGAGTTCCCATTCTACCTCGCACTCCACAGGTAGCAACAGAGACACACCCAGGCGAGCAAGCAGGCACAGCCAGTGCCCACACACACTCCCCTGGAGGGCTTCCTGACCCTCTCCTTCCCTCAACACTGGAGTTGGGACTCCCCAGAAGAAAAACCACGGCTCCATTCAAGTGGTAAGTGATAAAGCAAAGAAGGGTACAGCATGGTTTCTCCCCAAGACAGCTGGGTGGCTCAGACCTCCTGTTCTCCTTCACACATGGCCAAGGTCACCTGGGTTTGGAACTGGAGGCTCAACATGATGGGTAGAGTAGAACTTTAAGATGAAAAATTCCAGGGTAGGAATTTGTCACAAGAAGATGAAAAAAAAGTGATGCAAAATATTCTGATCAGGGTGTGAGTGTGTCAGGGGATGGACAGGAAGATGACCTTGATGGTCTCTTTGAACCGGATTAATTGGAAAAGAGAAAAAGCACTGGGTGAGGCAAGAAAACACTAGGAAACACGAGCTGAAAGATGCTGGTTGTGGTACAGGCCGATACGGGGCAATGTGGAGGCAGGAGGCAAACCCTGAGACCACCTTCCTCCCGCCCACCCCCATCTTCCTGTTGTCCTTTATAGATGCTCTAGAAGCTCAATCATGGAAAGACTACATTATTTGGTTGTAGAGGGAGAGTGAGGCAATGAGAGACACCAATTTTCATCATAGAAATAAGTATATGACAATGGGTATTCCGACTCAGTGATGAGCACTGTATTTGTGAGTGAGCGTGAGTGTGAGTGTGAGTGTGTGTGTGTGTGTGTGTGTGTGTGTGTGTGTGTAAAGCCCCAGGTGAGAAAGGGGTGCGTTCCCTTTATCTGTAACTGATTCACACTGTCTTGTCACCTTGGTCACATTTTTCTCATTTCTCCCCAGGACACACAGTTCTGATTCTGGTTTCTCCTGGGGATTCAACATGGTTAATTTTTGTCATTTGTTCCTTTTTAGCTTTCATGGTAAATAATGGTAGAATAAATTACATGCCTTCTTGAATCACTCAGAAATCAACTAACTTCTGTGTTTTCCAAACACTGGAGTCTTTGTTGAAGTCCTTGAGTACAGATTGAGAGGTTCCATGTCAAAGCTGTCAAAAACAACAGAATTCAAATGAAACATGTTCATTCAAATCCCCGTGGAGTCCTGCTTGGCATTTTCCTTACTTTGCATAGGTATTAATAATAGCCATTCTATTACCAATCCAACACTGCTAAAAGCTAAATGCATTTTTACTTCTCTAATTTTCTAACTTAAGGGGGACACTTTACTAAGTGTCTGGCAAGCAAATTCAATATTTTACTGGACACTCACTGGTGTTATCATACTGAGTATGGTAGTCCATTTAGTGCAGGCCCTAATCCCTGGAAAGTTCTAGTTGCACCTAGACTAGTCTCCCAACTGGGTTCCCCCTGGAGCTCAGGGGTATAAGCTGAAAGTAACAAAAACAATCTATTCATAAGTTTTATTACGAGAAATAAGGGACAAGTGTTTAAGCTTCTAGAAACATAAAGTGTCAATAAAAGCTGAAGCCTTTAGATTTTGTCTAATTACTACTATTAAACATTCTACACAGTGGTTCTCAACCAGAAACTCCTTTGCCCCCAAAGAATATTTGTCAATGTTTACTGACAGTTTGGGTTGTCGTAACTGAGGAAAGGGGTGCTCCTGACATCTAGTGTAGAGGTCAAGGATGCAGTTCAACATCCTACAATGCGTAGGACAGAGGGACCCCTCCCAACAAATAATGATTTAGCCCAAAATATCAATAGTGATCATGTTGATAAATGCTGCTATATCAAATGGTTTTTCTAAAGAGATCAAAACTCATACTACATCACTGGTTTATGTGGATTTGATATTTTTAACACCTTTATTGAAATGTAATTCACATAAGAAACAAATCACACATTTGGAGTGCACAACTCGATGGTTTTTAGTTTGTTCAGAATTGTGCAACCACCATAACCAATTTTATGTTTTTATTGCCCTACAAAGAAACCCCATATGCTTTAGTCATCATTCCTCCATCCTCCCTCAGCTCCTCCCAAGCCCTAGGCAACCACTAATCTACTTTCTACCTCTATAAATTTGCCTATCCTATATAATAAAACCCTAATATGCAAATCGACTGACTAGCAGAACAACCGGTCACTATGACATGCACTGACCACCAGGGGGCAGACACTCAATGCAGGAGCTGCCCCCTGGTGGTCAGTGTGCTTCCATAGGGGAAGCACTGCTCAGCCAGAAGCCGGGCTCACTGCTGGTGAGTGCAGCAGAGGTGGTGGGAGCCTCTCCTGCATCCAGCTCCCACCACCTAGGCAGCACTAAGGACCCCTTGGGGGATGTCTGACTGCTGGCTTAGGCCCCATTCCCCAGGTGCATTGGGCCTAAGCCAGCAGGTGGACATCCCCTGAGGGGTCCCGGACTGCGAGAGGGCACAGGCCGGGCTGAGGGACTCCTCTCCTCCCCCAGTGCATGAATGTCATGCACCGGGCTTCTAGTTTTGTATATTTCACATAAATGGAATTGTACAGTACGTGACCTTTTGTATCTGGATTCTTTCACTCAGCATAATGTTTTCAGGGTTCATTCATGTTATGGTATTCATCAATACTTCATTCCCTTTTATTGATGAGTAATATGGTATATAAATAAACTATATCTTCTTTCTGCATTTATCAGTTAATGAGCATTTGGGTTGATTCCACTTTTTGGTTATTGTGAATAGAGCTGCTATGAACATTCACATACTAGTTTTTGTGTGAAAGTATATTTTCATTCCTCTTGGGTATATATCTAGGAATAAAATTACTATATCACATAACTTTTTGTTTTAGTTTTGAGGAATTGTCAAACTGTTTTCCAAAGTAACTAAACCACTTTAAATTTCCACAAATGAAGGTTCCATTTTTCCCACATCCTCATCATCTGTCTTTTTCATTATATTGTCTTCGTGGGTGTGAAATGGGCTCTTACTGTGGTTTTGATTTGCATTTCCCTGGTGGCTAATGATGTTGAGCATTTTTAATGTTCCTATTGATCAGTCTTGTTTATCCATCTTTGAAGAAACATCTCTTCATATCAATCATCCATTTTTAGTTTAGTTATTTATATTTCTGTTATTGAGTTGTTAAACATTCTTTATACAGACACAAGTTCTTTATCAGATAAATGATTTGCAAATATTTTCTCATTCTATGAGTTGTCTCTTTGCTTTCTTGATGGAATTATTTGCAGCATAAACACTTTTAATTTTGATAAGTTCTAAGTTATCAATCTTTTTTCTTTTGTACTTGTGTTTTTTATGTCATATCGAAGGCTTTGCCTAACCCTAGATACACAGGTTTCCTTTTGTGGTTCCTCTCTAAAGTTTTGCAGTTTTAGCTCTAACATTTAGATCTATTTTGAGTTAATTTTTTGTAGAGGTAAGGAAGGCATCCAATGTCACTCTTTTGCATATGGATTTCCTATTGTCCCTGCACCACTTGGGATAAAGTCTTTTCTGTTTCCCTGTATTAGTACCCTTGTTGAAATTAATAGACCATAAGATGAGGATTTATTTTTGGACTCTTCAATTCTGTTCTATTGATCTACCTCTATTCTTATGCCAGTACCGCACTGTCTTGTTTATTGTAGTTGTGCAATCAGTTTTGAGTCAAGAAGAATGAGTTCTTCAAATTTGTTCTTTTTCAAGATTGTTTTGGCTATGCTGGGTCCTTTGAATTTCCATATAAATTTTAGAATCACCTTGTTGATTTCTGAAAAACAGCCAGCTCAGATTTTGATAAGTATTGCATTGAATCTGTAGATCAATTTGAGAGTGTTGCCATTTTAATAATATCAAGTCTTTTGACCCATGAACATGGAATGTCTTCTCATTTATTTGGGTTTTTAAAAATTCTTTTCGACAACGTTTTATAGTTTTCAGTGTATAAGTCTGAAACTACTTTGTTAAGTTTATTATTAAATATTTTATTCTTTTTGGACACTATTATGCAAGGAATTGTTTTTTTTAAATTTCATTTCCAGATTGTTCATTTCTAACATATAGCAATGTAATGGATTGTTAACATTAATCTTGTATCTTATAATCTTTTTAAACTCATTTATTCTAATACTTTTAGTGAATTCCTTAGGATTTTCTACATAAAATATTATGCCATATGTAAATAGAGATAATTCTCCTTCTTCCTTTACAGTCTGGGTGGCTTCTATTTATTTTGTTTGCCTAATTTCCCAGGCTAGACCCTCCAGTACACTGTTTAATAGAGAGTGGACATGTTTGTATTGTTCCTGATTCTGAGCAGGAAGCATTCAATCTTTCATTATTAAGTACGATGCTATCTGGGGTATTTTTGTAGATGTCCTTTACCAAGTTGAAGAAATTTCCTTCTATTATAGTTTGTTGAGTGTTTTTATCATGAGTAGGTATTGGATTTTGCCAATTGTCTCAGCTGGTTGGAGCGTCATCCTGTACACCAAATGGTTGCAGGTTCGATTTCTGCTCAGAGTACATACCTAGGTTTGTGATATTATTGTTATACCTGTTACCTCTATTTATGTTACAAACCCAACAACAGTGTCCTTAGTTTCTTATGTGATAAGCATTATGGACTGATAGAACCTTGTTTAAATATTATTTAGAACCTAAATTAAATATGTAATTTATGATTGAGACTTCATTTTTAGAGCAGTTCTAAATTCCTTACCAAGGGAAACTGTGAGATAAAAATGAGTGTTGTTTTAAGACAAACAGAGAGAGAGAAACCACTTCTACCTAGCAAGATATAACAATGGCAGCGAAGGGACCTCAGGACTTTGGGATCAGCTCAAAGCACTGCCCGGGCTGGGTCTAAAGATCCTCTCCAAGTCACCAAGGAGAGCTTCGCAGGTGGGTGCTCGTTCTGAACAGGCCTCTGATGCACAGAAACTTTCACAACCGCTTCATTGCTGGATGTCCCTAGGGCTACAGAGACCTGGCCCGCATGCTGTCACTAGTATTACTATAGGGTTCAATAAATATGTGTTTACGCATAAAGACATCTGCTATTTCAGGATGCTAAATAATGAGCAAATGCTTTCTACAATGTGCTATGTTCCTGCATTTTTAAAACTTGCTCAGCATCCTCAGTCAGACAAGTCTAAGAGTGAAATGCAATGCAAAGTTGGCAACGGAAGTGTCTTCTGACTCATGAATAAGCCATCCAGGTAGAGGCGATACCCGTCAGGCAGGTTAGGGACGCAACTAGATGGCTTTCTCCATGCTCAGTCAGTGTGATGTCTGGACACCCCTGGAAGGGAGCTTCCTGAGGGAATCAGGGAATGCTGGGAGTTCAGCTGAGAGGGAGAAAACCAGTGCAGTCCATGAGCAGTACCAGCAGATTGAATAGCTTTCTGGACAGAGGCTCTGTTAGGGAGCCTTTCTGAAAGCAGGAGAAGACTTTCCTCCTTTTCCTTTGGCCATTGTTGGTTAGAACACCATTCCACACACGGCTTTATGTCTTGGCGAACCTCTCTCTTCTGCTGCTGAAAAAGTTGAGCCAGAATTTGGGGTTGTTACTCTTGGAAAAGTAGGTGTAGACTCCCCCATTGCTGCCCCATTGATGTGATGAGAGCCTGGTCAGGGGAATGTTTGTTTCCTCGGTCAGCAATGTGAATGGTAACCATTTCGCCTTTGAAGTGTGGACTATCCAAAATCCTAAGCTATCGAGGACCAAGTGCTCAAACTACTTTAGGAAACTGGGCCCCTGGAGTCCTGAAAACGCAGTGTCTCAGGCCTGTGAAGCATTCTGGACGTGCTGTGTTAGCTTTACTGACAACAACGAGAAATGCAAACACACAAGAGTTGGGTCCTTGATGAACTCCAATCAGAGGTGATTTTTTTCTCTGGAACAGGTGTGTCATTTTTCTAAAAACAGATGATTCAGACTGTGTTGATCTTTCTGTTCTGCAATTGTACCGGTCCATAAACTTTTAATTCGTTCATTTCTTCAGAAAATAAGGTCTGTGTTTCCCCATCACAAGTGCTGGCACGGAAGGGCCGTGCCCTCAGGAGGGTCACCCTGTTTAGCTTACGGAGGGCAGTGAGGGTGGAGCTGGCTCTGGTCTGTTTCCTGATTTTTCTTCGTCACTTGCATAGGCCCACGTGTGTCCATTTACAAAAATACAGACATACCAAAAGTTCTGCATGATTGAAGTGTTAAGCAAATCCAATTCTAATGTGATTAAAAGCAACCTGTTGTCACGCTCTGTATGGCTTTTTTGTATTCCTGCATTAATGGCCCCCCCACCCCAGGGGTGGCGGGGAGGAAGCCCATGTTCTCTTCTCTGCATACCCCGTACATGACCAGTGCAGGACTCGGGGCCCAATAGCTAAGCCCTTTCTTCCCGACACTGTGCTTCTCTTAGGCCTGTTAGCAGCACGAGATAGATTATAAGCGTCGCCTCCCGACTAAAATGCTTGGTTCTGAACCTCTCTTGAAATTCTATTGTAGACCGATGTTCAGACCATTTTTCAGCAATGAAAACTGGCTCCCTGTGAGTTCATGCAGCCTGGTTTACCCCAAAACCCCAGCCCAGGGAATATTCCATGACTGCCCCCAGATGGCTTAGTCCTCGCTGTGGTCCAAGCATGATGGCCTTCACCTGCTCACATCTCAGCAAAAGTACTGACTTCCATTTGTGAGGCCAAGAAGCCATCGAATCCCAGCTCTGTGTTTAGAACCGTCTTCAGCTACAGACTTAGCTTGTTCTTCGTGACTCAGGAGGCCCCGCAGCAGGCCAGCTAGGACGGGGGTGACTCACAATGCCAACAGGGGCTCGGGCTCCCTCTTTCTCTCTACGTAGCCATTCTGAGCACAGGCTTGCTTCTCCATGTCAGGGGGATGGCTGGTCCCCTGGCAGCAGACAGAGGGCCAGGGCGGTGGGTGAAGATGACACATCCTCTTCAGTAAACTCTGGTAAAGAGATTTTCAGATGTGGGTTGGACCCCTCACAGAAAGTCTGGTTGGGATGCTGAGACTGGTGCTACTGCACAGGCACAAACCAAGAGGGCAGGGAAAGTGGATTACTCACATAACGAGGCTTTATGGGGGGAGCAGGGCCGACTCCCAAGATGATCCACAAACAGCTTCAGCGGCAGAGAAAGACTGCGTTGGCCTCAATTATGGAGAGGGGATGAGGTCGGGGAGGGTCCTGCCTGTGGGCAGAGGGTTGTGGGCTTGCCTTTCCCCTCGAAGCCAAAGGAGGGGGTACCGGGCCTTCTCACCAGGGCTTTCTCATCAGCTTCCTGCATGTGGGTCAGAGGAGGAGAAGGGAAGAGAGGGCTTGAAAGCACTCAGACATCAACTAACCAGTCCAGCCCTAGCCAGTCAAGGGCATGTAACCTCAGTTGCAGGCTCCTCCCTGGCCCGAGCCCTGGTCAGCACCCGTGCAAGAGGCAATCAGTTGATGTGTGTTTCTCTCTGTCTTTCCCTCTCTCTTTCACTCTCTCTAAAAATCAATGGAAAAATACCCTTGGGTGAGGATTAAAAAAAAAGAAAAGAGTCTGACTCTATTACCTCAGCAGCCTTCTGCCTACAGGTCCCAGAGCTGAGAAATGCGGTGTGTGAGCTGTGCCCATGAAGGGCGGGCGGCTGGTGCAGGAGGAGTGGAGGGAGGTGAGCTGGGGCAGCCGCTCTCCCCTCTGGCTGCTCTTCATTTGGACCTGAAGGCGGATCTTGGCTGCCCATCTGGATCAGCAGTGCTCGGGCACTTTGCTCACTGTTGGCGGACGGCCAGGTCCAGCAATGTGGCCTTTTCCACGGCACACGGGAGCCACGGGGAAACTTCGAGAAGAGAGCTAAGAGCTACTCTGTGGGCCATCCTGGGACCCAGGGTGTGTGTTCACTTACAACACAGGCCTCCTGAAGCTTGATCCCAAGACACGTACACCTGTTTGTGAATTGCAAAGACAACATGAGCACATGCATTTTTAAAAAAACCAGCTTAGTTCTAACTTCCAGGGTGGAGGCTGGGATAGCTTAAACCCTCAAGGGACATCCTCTGAAAGATTCTCCATAAGAGGAAGAACCTTTCCCCCTGGAAGGAAAAGCAGGGAGAGAGAATTCTATATAATAAAAGCCTAATATGAAAATTGTCCCCTCGACGGGGAGTTAGACTGGGAGTTTGACCAGGGAATGGGGCTGGCCAGCCAACCACCTTTGCAGCTGGGGGAAGGGAGGCCCGGGCCAGCAGCCGGCAGCTGCTAGGTTCCCTACCCATGCACGAATTTTGTGCACTGGGCCTCTAGTGATTAGATAAAGGTGTTCCAATACCATGGTCCAGGACTTGGTGGGGGAAACAGGACCCCTCTCATTCTCGGCATTTCTTTGACCTGTCCTTCCCTCACAAGGCAGTTTTGTACTCAGAGGTTCCTCCCTGGTAAAAAATGACTTTGCAGCCTAGCCTGTTTGGCTCAGTGAATGGAGTGTCAGCCTGCGGACTGAATGATCCCGGGTTTGATTCTGGTCAAGGGCACATACCTCCATTGCAGGCTTCTCCACGGGGCCTGGTTGGGGTGTGTGCAGGAGGCAACGAATCTATGTGTTTCTCTTACATCAATGTTTCTGTCTTTTGCTCTCTCTTCCACTCTCTCTAAAAAAAGATCAATGGAAAAATATCCTCAGGTAAGAAATAACAAACAAGTAAACAAATAAACAAGCAAATAATTAAATAAAATGAAAAGTGACCCTGCAATTGGGAGGCAAGTCGCTTGGGAAGGCGTGTGCATTCACACCTTATCAGCAGGCTGGCAAGTATGACAGTGGACATCTGGGGAGTTCCCGGATGAAGGTCACCTCGCAGGGACAAGTGTTTTCCCCTGGACCGGATGCTGTGCGCCCCGATGGCTGTCGCAGGGGGAGAAAAGGCCTGTCTCCCCGGAGCGGCTGGAGAAGGGCCCAAGGCTAGTGTTTTGGGTTTGTTTTCAGCTTTGCAGGGAGCCAGATGTTTCTGGAGGCCCGTCCACACATCCTCCTGAGAATTCTCCCGGCAACCTCTTTGATGTGACATTTACTTTCCAACGTTCCCGCGGGCCCTTCACAAAGCACCCCGCTTCCCCAGGGGGTCCCGCGGACCCACCGGACTCCACTGGCAGGGATCTGAACACGCCTTCGGAAAAACCTCTTCTGGGGTCCCGACTTATTTTTACTTTTTTCCCTTTCCCCTCTTTTTTGCTTTTGAAGAGCT
Organism: Cnephaeus nilssonii; assembly: GCF_951640355.1. Taxonomy (NCBI): domain Eukaryota; kingdom Metazoa; phylum Chordata; class Mammalia; order Chiroptera; family Vespertilionidae; genus Cnephaeus; species Cnephaeus nilssonii. The sequence continues at coordinate 4,447,138 of NC_137074.1, forward strand.
TAAAATAATAATTTCCATCCTAGCTGGAAAGGCAGAAAAGGTACAGAACGCCAACCACATTTTTGGTACCCCATAAAAGCTAAATAAAAATAATAGTTAAACAATGAATGGGGCACAGCGTAGATGCGAGGTCTTTGCAGGCCAAGGAGCAAACCGAAGCTATGGCCCCGGTCTGCTCCTCCAGCCCCGGCGGCCAGCACCAGGCACCAGGGAGGTGACCAGGGAAACACGGCTGCTCCCGCTCCTGCTCCCGGGGGGACGGCGGGGACGCTCCTCCCCCCCCCCCCCCCCCCCCCGGCTGTAACTGAAAGCAGACGGCTTTGCTGGGTGTCTGCTTCGCTGGGGCTGCCCCACAGTGGAAAAAGGACATTTTTGCCGCGACTTTATCATTTGATACAGATGTTTGGCTCCAGTCTCCTGATCTTGTCAGCAAAATTGACGGTAAAAAAAATCAGAACAAGAACCTTGGTTTATTTATGTTTTCTTATGAGGTGTAAATTTGCATATGTGAGCGTTATTTTTACTGCAGTCCCAACCCGGCTCTGGTTCTGGGATGCACTCCCTATTCCTGCCCTTTGGTAGGAGTAGTGAGATTTATTACTCACATTGGCCGGGGGAGGTTATTTCCACCTCCCGCACCCTCCCGTCTCCAAGGACCACGTGATAAAGTACACTTTGGTGCTGTCCCCCCTTTACTGAACGGCCATCAAGAAAAGTCCACTCCCACCGTGGCACTGCAGCTGGCTCACCCTCTCTTGACCTCTGGATTTTTCAGAGTCGGCAAACAATACAAACAATGGGGAATTCTCCAAGTTCATCAAGGCTAGACCTTCCTTCGAGGGCCCCATGGCCGCATTGCATGGCCTCTGTCCACTTTTCTCGGCTGGAACTGGTTAAAAAGTAGCTAGGAAGTCCTGACAAAGCAGAAGTGGTCATGATAACAAGTTAAGCATTAGCAGGGAAGTTCCCCCTGCGTGTGCGTCTCCGTGCGGGGTCCGGCTTCAGGAATAATCCTACACAGCGCCTGTCTGTTTCCTCTCAAGGGGAACCGAACGTCCTCTGAAAACGCATCTGAGCAGTTGAACATCCATTATGTTTCAGGGAAGCCGTTCCTGCTTCCAAAACAATTGCAATTTTTATGGCGTCTAAGTTAAGGACCTTTACTTTCTTATGGGTAAAGTTCTTGTTTTGTTAATCCTCACCTGAGGATATTTTTCCATTGATTTTTAGCAAGAGTGGAAGAGAGAGGGAAAGGCAGAGAGAAACATCGACGTGAGAGAAACACAGCGATTGGTTGCCTCCTGATCGAGCCTACAACCAAGGTACATGCTCGTGACCGGAATCGAACCCAGGACCCTTTAGTCCACAGGCCAACGCTTTATCTACTGAGCCAAACCAGCTAGGGCTAAAGTTCTTGGAATGCCAAATTACAAGGGTTTAGTCTATTTCTTGACCAAATAACACTTGACCAAACACTGCTGTCACAAGCGACTTCTCTGAAAAGAGAAAAGAAAGAAGAACAAATGGAGGCGTTTGGCCTACAAAGCTGTCTTCCTGGGACTCAGTTTCTCAAAGTGCCCATCGCTCATGAAAGGTTTCCAGGGCCAGTGGTTTCCATGCCATAGTCCCGTGGTCGGCAAACTGCGGCTCGTGAGCCACATGCTGCTCTTTGGCCCCTTGAGTGTGGCTCTTCCACAAAATACCACAGCCTGGGCGAGTCTATTTTGAAGAAGTGGCGTTAGAAGAAGTTTCAGTTTAAAAAATTTGGCTCTCAAAAGAAATTTCAATCGTTGTACTGTTGATATTTGGCTCTGTTGACTAATGAGTTTGCCGACCACTGTCCAGGGCCGACAGGTGGGACCAGCCATCAGTATGGTGATAAAAACGACACAGAAGTGTGTATTATTGCTATTGAATTCCACGAACACCCCTCCACCCCCCTGCTTAGTTCATCTGTTCACCTGAGTGACAAATTCTCCGGGATTTCCTGGGATGAATGAAGACGCGATACTAATTTTTAAAAAGTCCAGGCCAGAGAGCATCACGGAACAGCGTGTACCTTGTTGTAAAATAAAAATAGCCTTGGCCAGCCCGTGGAATGTGTCCTAGCAGCGTAATCAATTCTTTACTGCGGTTTTCCTGCCCGTCGGGGAGCCCTGCGTCACGGAGCGTGGGCGCCAAGTGTCTGGTTTGCGCTTTGGTAAGACATGTTTTTCTTGCTGAGCCTTTTCAGGTTTGCAGTTTCCCCAAGTGCACGGCAGCCAGGTCACCTTCCTGTGCAGTGGGGCACGGCTTTGGTTCCAGACGTCCCGCCGGAGGTCGGGGTACTGGGGTTCCAAATGCCAGTGGGCAGCGTGCGTGGGCCCGCAGCCTGCGCGGTGAGGCCCGCGGGACACCCCCGTCACCTGGCCCATGAGGGGAACTGGCCGCTCAGGGGAACTCGCATCTTGGACAAACAAGCAGGCGCTTCTTGACCCAGGCTCTCTGCTCCGAGCGGCAAATTGGCCACAGAGCACAGAGTTGAGGCAACGGCCTCGGTCTGTTTTGGCAACATGTACTATTGGTACAAGGTCGGCTTTCCACTCTTCCTGAATGGCCTCGCTTTTCAGAGTGACTGACTCTCCTATGTCCTTTGGTCCACACAGACCCGGGGTTGGTCTGTGGGAAGCCCCTTTCTGCTGTCCAGAGAGGGATTGTGCTTAATAGGAGCATGAGGCCCAGCTTCTGTGGCTCAGTGGTTGAGCATCGACCTTTGAACCAGGAGATCAAGGTTCAATTCCTGGGCAGGGGATATGCTCCGGTTACAGGCTTGATCCCCAGTGTGGGGTGTGCAGCAGGCAGCTGATCAATGATTCTCTCTCATCATTGATGTTTCTATCTTTCTCTCTCTCTCCCTTCCTCTCTCTGAAATCAATAAAAACATATTTAAAAAAAATAAGAGCATGAGTCCCCTGAGCCAGGTCTGTCCTCTGGGCTCTTGTCACCTCTCGCCATGGCCGCTTGTTTTATGAGGCAGGATTAGGATGGTGTGCTCCTCACACTCAATCTGGGTCGTTTACCCAGACAGACAATGCAATGAGGGAGCAGCTTCCCAGGTGGACTCAGAGTTGTTCCTACTGCACGTTGCTCCCCCTGCTGCTCTCATGCTCGCTGCTGCCACAGTGACAGTGACCTGGGGTTACCCGAGTGCCAGGAGGTCACATGGGGCTGTGTGGGGAAAAGATTCCCTCCCACACTACCCACACTCATACCCTTTAAGGTCAAGCCAAACAGAAACTCAGAGCAAGAAGTTTGAAGAGAGAGTGCCTCATCCAACCTTGGAACCATCTTAAATCTCCCAAGTCGCCTCCTTTCAAGTTCTTACAAGACTCCTTCCCCCAAGGTCCACCTTTCCTACCACCCAGCACCTTCTCTTCTCCACACCTTCCCCTCCTAAGCTTTTTCCATCTCCTTGGCTAACTCCTCCATCCCTACAGGTCTCTGTCATTTTTGCCGCAACTTTATCATTTGATACAGATGTTTGCCTCATCAGTGACACCTTTCTGACCTCCCATCCACATCATTAAGTCCCCTCACACTCACCTGTTCTCTTTTCTCCAGCATCATTCTCACCTGACAAATTGTATGTCCACATGCTGACTTAGAAGCTCAAGGCAAAGCGAGAGGAAGCCAGAAGCTTGACTGGGCGGGGCTGGGGGGTCTGTTGTGTTCATGGCTGCCTTCATAGCCTGTAGTAGAGTGTCTACATGCTTACTGAGTTATTGAGATTTGGGCTAAATTTTTTAAAAGTTAAGATTTTAGGATGGTTTTACAAACTATAACTTTTTAGAGTTATTTATCTTCTTTCTGACTTTTTTCTACTAGACTGTAATTTTCTAAAGGGCAGGATTATATAAAATATGCATCTTTTATTGTCTGACAGTCACAGGGCAAGCCTTGAACCCAGTGCTCAATAATTGCTTGTTGGAAAGAACCTCCCCCTGCCCTGCCCCCGAGAGCTCCTCTTCTCCCTGAGCGTAGGAAGGCTGTTTCAAATGCTCTATTTTACAGAATCTGATCTCTGGGTCAAGGGCTGGGAGGCTTTATCAGACAAAGGCCATATAGTAAATATTTCCAGCTCTACAGCTCTATCATCTTAGCATGAAAACAGCCATAAACACCTTGTATACAAGTGGGCATGGCGGTGTTGCAATGAACTTTAATTTATGGAAATAGGTGCTGGGCGGAGATGGCCTGTGGGCTATAGTTTGCTGGCCCTGTGCAGTTTTGCTAGACCGTGATGGACATAACATGACCATTCCTAAAGGCAAACTGTTTGGTTCTATTGCATTTCAGAAGTAGACATAAGCGATGTTTGGGCATTAAAGGAGTTTTCGTTTCATTTCTATTGTCCGTTTGTTACCTGAATAAAGACTTTGCTCAGCGACTCCCAAGCTTGAGTCCTCACTTCATTTTCAGATCATCGAAAGCTTGACTCACTTAGACGTGTACCGAGACACTGCCTTTTCTGTTGTCTTCCTTTTTTAAAAATGATACCCTGTCTTCGTGACCATCTTGTTTACATAAACTGAACCTGAGACAAAGCTTCTAGCACTGGCTCCCTAAGCTCTCTGTGGTTAGTTTCTTACCCACTAGACCGGGAGAGGGTAAGAAAGGACCGGACCAGATTAGGTGTGTTTGGAGGAGGGATCAATATGAAATATAAACCAGACTGTACTTCCTTGGTTCTCCCCAGGCCTAATCCTAAGTAATCCTTGGATCCGAGTCGTCTACAAGTGAGGACAAAGAGATGGACTTTGGTCCCTTAGTTGAGGGTCTAAAATTACCCAGAAAACAGAGAGGACCCCACATTTCAGGCTTGACACAGAAACCCGACCCACAGGGCCTTAGAGGAGCCTGAGTGTACAGCCACTGTCCTTCCTCTCTTGGAGGTCACCAAACCAACCTCCGCATGGGTGTGCCTTCCGTCTACCCACGCCCTGCCTACCGCCTGTGTCTGACCTAGAGGGGGCCGGAGATTGTGTCTAGGAGAACGGTGACTCTGTGGCAGGAGCCACCCAGCACACTCCAGGCTCCCGCTGTCTGCACTAAGTCCCAGCCAGAAAGATCTCCATCACTGGTCCCGCTCCAGGCCCTGCTCACTCTGAGGTTCACTGTGACGTAGGGAAGTGGGGAAAGGCACATTTTCCTTTGACTCCTGGGAAAATGTGTCTCCTCCCAAGCCCTGGGGGCAAAGCACTGCAGCTAATGAGACAGTGGGGGTCCGTCCTGTGGTAACTTTTAAGGTATTTGTTCTGCAGAACTAATGGGAAGCAGTAGGTACTCAGGACTAAGAACAGCCTCTTTTCTTCTTAATAAGAGGTCATCAGAGCAACCGGCATTGTGGACTGTGTGTAAGTCCTGAGATCATTTGTGAGCAGACCAAAGGGCCAGCGAAGAGAATTGGACACATCCTGAGGCAGACGACCACATGGACGTTGTGGGTCTAAGATGCTCCTTTTGGGGTCGGTGACTCATCCGTGATGTGCATAGAAAGGCACGGCCCTTCTGTGACCACAGGTTTCTAGAGGCGCCATCATCACAGCGTCTGGAAACAGGAGGAGTTAAGAGGGGAGGCTCAGTGGGTAGAGGTGGGGGCTGGATACCTGGTTTGGAATCTGAGTTTCCCGCATCCTGATTTTGTCCCTAATGTCCTCTCTCCATGTCCACCTCTGTGATTCTCAGCCTTGCCTTCATTCCAACCATCTTGGGACATTTCCTCACTGACCTATTTTGCTTGGCATGATATTTTCAAGACCCATTCATGTTGTCACACTGGCAGTATTTCATCCTTTCTTATGGCTGAGCAGTATTCTATTGTGTATATGCACCCCATCTCCTTTATCCAATCACCTATTAAAGGACACTTTGATTGATTCCATGTCTTGAATAATGCTGCAATGAACATAAGGGTAGACATATCTTTGTGAATAAATGTTTTCAAGTTTTAGGGGTAAAACAAATAAGACAAACAAACAAAAACTCATAGACACAGACAACAATATGGTAGTTACCAGAGGAAAAGAGGGGGTCGAGTCTGGGGACAGAAGGAGATTGGATTTTGGGTGGTGGGCACACAATGCAAAATACAGTTGATGTATTGTAGAGTTGTACACTTGAAACCTATATAATTTAATTAACCAATGTCAGCCCAATATATTTAATAAAAACAAGACAAACAAACCAAAAAACAAATTATCTCAGGACTTAAACACAGTATTGATGTCCAAGCCTCACCCAGACGAAATACAGCAGAATCACTTGACCATTTACAAAGTCTCTCTGGATGATTCTGTGGTCGGGGTTGGGGTCCACACAGCTCTCCTTTATTATTGTCACGGGGCTAAAGCATCCTCCTGGGAAGCAGGAAGGCTACCAGCTGCCTCTGAATCCTTCATGGGGAGCCTCCTCAGAAGGCTGCATCTGCGGCCGTGAGGTCACCTTCTAAATAATTCCCTTCATGTTTTTAAAGACGATGAAAGGTGTCTACAGCTAGAAATCCAACAGGACTCTGTTCTGATGCATGTGTTCATTTTGGACCATTTCAGCCTTCTTCATGGCATGGTCCATGAAGGCTCCTCCATTAACCCCGAGATGACCCATATGGTCTGTGAAGTCATGGGTGGCTGTAACACACAGTGATTCTGTGTGTGGACTTTGAAGTTAGACCAAGAGTTGAACCTCTGTGCTTCCAATCACTCACTATTTCAACTTGGACTTCATCGGAAGCCTAGTTTTCTCACCTATGAAGTAGCAAAAACCATCCCTATCTCATAGACGCTGATGTGTTAGCACCATCGTGAATTTAATGCTTCACAATCATTAAACAAGGCAGTGGGCAGAGAACCCAAATCAAGTCCCCGGTCCACTGTGAGCCTTCAGCCAAGGGCAGCCGTTACTAATAGAACTGAAGTACTAGTAAGTGGTGTGTCTGGGCCAGAGCTCCGACTCCTTGTTGTAGGCTCAAGACGAAGAACTGAGCCCACTAATGAAGTCCTGATTTTTCTCGGAGCAGTGAGCTCACTAGTTTTCTTGTGTTGCCAAGTTCAATCAGACCCAGGAGTATTGGTTACTGCCGGTGTACGATGAAGACAGACATTTGGAGGCACCTCTCGGCAGAACCCGGGCCAACGCAAAACATTCCAGGGCTGCCTTCGATTTGTGTTGGGTTCCCAGCAGCTCCTGTGAGGGATGTGGATATTTCCATGGTCCCCGCTATCTGCTGGGGTCACCAGATGAGCTCTGCTGACCTGGAGGGAGTGTTTCTGAAATCTTGGTTGAAATCAAGGTTAACCATGTAGGCAAAGTGTGAATTTCTCTGATACTCTATTTCAATTTTTTTAAAGAGGGAATATACTACAAACCAGCAGCATTCCAACCTAATCTTAGGAGGTAAATTATGTTTGAAATTGCCCTGCATTATGGCCACAGTACTTGCTACCTGGCGAGCCTGTGTGTGTGTGTGTGTGTGTGTGTGTGTGTGTGTGTGTCTGTGTTAAAGGGACATGTGTTTACCCAGTTATCTACCAGACGGCAGTACCAGGCCCACTCTGCAAATTTAACATCTGGGATTTGCTGTTCACAAACAGCGTGTTTGAGAGCCAGACTTGAACTTAGCCCTCCTGACAGGAGACTTTTAATGTTGGAAGTCATCCTGGGCCTCAGTTTTAAGAAAAAGGCAAAGTTACAGAATAAAATCAGAAACTGAAGGATGCATGGGTGGGTGGGTGCATGGGGGGATTGATTTAATAAAACACAGGCAAGAAAAGAAAACGGTTATTCCGCAGTCGCGTTCTTGGTGGCCACCTGCAAAGCTAGCCTTCTGGCTGAAGGCTGGTGTGGCTGTGGTCACTTTTGTCCCAGCTTGTGCTGGGTCCCATGTTTTCCCGTGTTCCTCAGACACACACATGCTTCAGCATGCATAGCTGTGGGCAGACAATTCCCCTCACCTGCCTCCCCTTCCCTGGAAGAAACCCAACACCTAGCAAACACTAGAAAGAATCTTGCTGACGCAGGCTTCCCTCCTAGCTAAGATTTCATCTCTTGAGCTCAGTGAACTGACAAATGTCATCGTTTCCACGCTTGGCCCAGGTTGGCACGGCCCAAATGGCTGCCACAATTCAGGGTGAGTTTTCACTGTGGACTGTGGCCAGCGAGAGCCTATCCCATGGCAAAGCACGGCAAGCAGCACACACACTCCCGCCCTGCCTTTGCCCTGCACACACCAGCAAACTGGTTATGAATGTACCCGATTCAAGGCCGGGCACTGCAAGTGAAGGACAGAAGGGTGTCTGAGCAGCACCGACTGCTTTTTTTAGGTTCGATAACCAAGATGGAGATAGATTTTCCCGCTCGATCGCTGGGAATACGGAAGTCCTGCAAAAGTCAAGAAACAAGCTCCCCTCGGTGGCATTGACCTTGCAGCTTATCGCTGCGACACCAGGTACCGCAGGGAACTGGCACGCTCTACCTCGGCTTCCCAGGAGCAATCAACAAGGTTCTGTTTATTCACGGAACCTAAACTGTTTGACTACTCAAGTGGTTCCTGATAAAAGCAATCGAGGGAGACCCGCAGCAACCTAGACCTACCCTGCTGTCCTTGGGAGGAGCCGTGGGACTGCTGCTGACTGCAAGCCATTGGAGCATTTTAAGGCAGCTCAGGTCTCCCTGCAAGAACCAGTGGGAGCCCAACAGACCTGGAGGGACCCAGGACCCCGCCAGCCCCTCCCTCAATTCAAACGCAGAGGGAGAAGGGAGAATCTGGGTCTTAGGACGGAGATCAGCACATGACCGTGACCATTCCTGGCTGTGGGTTTAGGCAAAACCAGGAAGGACCCCGTCGCAGTGGACAAGCATGATGGGCTGGAAGAGTGTCCTGACGCTGGCCACCTGCGCTGTGGAGCTCCACTTCCTAATGTCCCCTTAGCCTCATGGGGCTGGCCATGCCCCCCGCCCTTCCTCAGCCACCCTGCACAGGAGCCCTGAGGGGTAGGGTTCTCCTCCTCGGTTCACTCGTGCAAACAGCAGCTCAGAGAGGACAGGGATTGGCCAGGTCCTGCGGCCGGTGCACGGCCATTCTCCAACTGAAGCCACACCTACCTGGGATGAAACGTGCCCCCCCCCACCCTTTATACTGCCCCCCTCACCAGAAAGAAATAATGAAATGATTCATTGTTTGGAGGCAAGGGTTCCATTTCAGGTTCATACTTTCTGTGAGTCTGCACACTGTGAAATGAGAGTCGACTCACTACTAGTAAGACAAACCATTAAGCCTCTCGAAAAGCAAAACAACAACGTTTGCCCAGGAGATCGGCATGGATCTGAACTGATCATCATGGGGCTTGGGGGGCAGGCTCGCCTGGTAGACCGCTGTTCACTACTAACTGATCAACCACAATGCTGCCTCTTGGGGATCACGGCTGCCTGTGTCCGCACAGATTCCAGAAGGGATGCGCACGAAGGCGGGCTGTCAATGATTGCTAGAAGGTCCCCGGTGGAAGCAGTTTGGAGAGGAGCAAGTCCGAAGTCCACACTCACTCCGGGTCAGGGCGACCACATGACAAACCAAAGCTGGTGGGACAGAGCACGGGGCAGGGACAGAATGTGCTCCAGCATTTAATAAACGCACATGCACGGCGGTGCCATCACCCAGGGCTGGTCTCAAGGGGGAGAGGGAAAATCCGGCCGCTCCATTCCCAGCCTTCCAGGTGACATCAAGCATCCAGGCCATCAAGGGTTGTATGACTTCGGTTGCAGGAGCCCAGACTTGCCTCCTAATCCTCCAGCTTCGTTCTTCAGGTTGGACCATCAAGGAGGAGAACAACAAGAAACATGTACCCTTCTGCTGGCATTCTCTACCTCCTCTTAGTTCTGCTCGAGGCTCAGCAATCAGGACACCTGTACTTGACAAGGTGATAGGCAATGACAGGACAAGAGTGACCGTGCACAGCTTTCCCTTTTTTGTAATAAATTTGTGTTGCTTTGGGCACACAGATGACCACTTTTGCAACTTCTCCAGGCAGGGCTGCCGAGTAGTCCCTCCCCTTTGCTAAGGTATTACTAGTAAAGAGTACTAGTAGATGGATGTATAGCTGAGGTTTTGAGTGCCCAGCACCCTCTTTCTTTTTTAAAAAATATATATTTTTTCTTTTTATAAATATATTTTCAATATATATATATTTTTAAATTTATTATTGATTTCAGAGAGGAAGGTAGAGGGAGAGAGAGATAGAAACATCAATGATGAGAGAGAATCATTGATCAGCTGCCTCTTGCATGCCCCCTGCTGGGGATCGAGCCGGAAACCTGGGCGGGCATGTGCCCTTGACTGGAATCGAACCTGGGACCCTTGAGTCCGTAGGCCAACACTCTATCTACTGAGACAAACCAGCTAAGGCCCAGCACCCTCTTTCTATGGTTACACTGCGTTCAGGCCTTGAGAATTTATCACGATTCAGCCAAGATCTTTCACTTCACATAATTTAGCCAATTTGAATTGCTCAGTTTTTCCACACTAACTAGGATATTTGGCAAAAGGTATAGCTTTGCAATGGAAATGATCCCAAAGTAAAAAACCTAGTTGTTTACCCAGTTCTGCTAATAATGAGTCCTGAGAAGTCTCCAAGGCTCTCCTTCTGTGTAGAAATGGGGGTGCTAATGCAGAATTGGGGTTTTGATGACATTTTTCTTTGTGGCTCTGAGGTAGAAATGACATGGATTCACAAAGAAGTGATTGAGGTCATTACAAAGAAGGAAATCCCAGCGTAATAATACCATTAAACGCTAAAACATATAAAGGGCAGGAAAACATACAATGTACATTCAATGGGTTGTGCCCAAGGCCAGGTTTTGAACTTGGGAAAAGTGGGACAGAGACTGTACCTGTGCTCAGAGAGCAAACTCTCGCAGCAAAAAAGGTCAGGACAAGTGAGGCTTGTGGGGTGATGAAGGGGGGGAGCTGCGCCCGAAGATAGCATCAGACATGTTGCCTGTCCATTGAGATCACCAACCCAAGAAGGAAGATGCCCACTGACTCTGATTTGTTAAAGCTGAAATATGTGTTTCATCAATAACTAAGACCCAATGGCTAAATTATGAAAACAGGGCATATTGTAGAATAATTCACTACTCTTGTCTGCCCCATAGATTATTGGAATTATTCAGGGTGATAATAGCATTTTCCGTACTATTCCATTTCAAATATTCTAAATGTGGCTTTTGTATGATATGCAGGGAAATTGTTGAGAAAGTGAATCCTGAGAGTTCTCATCACAAACAGATGTTTTTCCTTTTTTTTTTCTTTTCTTTGTCTTGTATTTATACAAGAAGATGGCTGCCCTAGCTGGTTTGGCTCAGTGGATAGAGCATTGGCCTGCGGACTGAAGGGTCCCAGGTTCGATTCCGGCCAAGGGCACATGCCCAGGTTGTGGGCTCGATCCCCAGTAGGGGGCATGCAGGAGGCAGCCAATCAATGATTCTCTCTAATCATTGATGTTTCTATCTCTCTCTCCCTCTCCCTTCCTCTCTGAAATCAATAAAGAAATATATATATATTTTAAAAGAAGATGGTTGATACTGTGGTAATCATCTCACAGTACATGTAAATCAACCCATCACGCTGTGCACCTTAAACTGATACAATGGTGTTTGTCAATCATTTATCAATAAAACTGGAAACATAAAAATGATTGCATATATAATACGAAGTACAAAAATAATTACATAAATAAAATAATTGCAGAGGTGCTTAAAAATAAATAAAACGAATGTGGCTTTTGGAGTTTGGACTCAAGCTCAACCTACTGTGTGTGAAGTAGTGCGTTTGGCCATCTGGTGGGGACTGGGTCCCTGGCCACAGGTATTTCCCATAAAGCTGATTCAGAGTTGACAGTAAGACTGAACTATTGCCACATCATTGAGATGGTTGGGCTCCGAACAGAAAGTGGATCCTTCTGTTTGCCGTGGCCTGGCAATGGTGCCTCTCCGCTTTAGATGTTGCTTTTCTATTCACTGTCCCAGGCTGTCATCTCCCTGTCACTGATGGGAATTTCCACAGAACAGCCCATTTAGTAAAAGTCGGTCCGGGTGTGTTTAGCATACGGTGTAAGGTTGTACAAACCACCACGTCCCACCTGAATAAGGCAAAAGACCTGAGACATTTTGAAATTATCAACAATAAAAAATTTTGAAGAAGAGCTTAAGAAGCCAACTACTCTAGTCATAGGGGTAGCACTGAACAAATAAGGCCGAGAAAAGGTCTTCCCAGAAACCTAGTGGGAAAGCTGGCCTTGTGGGTGAGCTTTTCAAAGTTTCCTAGACCTTGTGACAAGGCCAGTTACTCCTGTTTGGCTAACAGAAAGCCTCTTGTTATGGGCCCTGGCCAGGTAGCTCAGCTGGTGAGAGAATCATCCTGATATGCCCATCACCCCATCTACTCCTGGCAAAGCTGACTGGGCCAAGGGCACGGAAGCCCAGCTCCCTTGCCGAAGACGCTGTTTTCACTCCAGGACTCTCTCCAGAGTCAGGCAGGGAATGGCCTTGGCCTACAATCGCACTCTTACTTGACTTCCTCCCTCCCCTGACTTGCTTCCCCTACTTTCCTTCCAATTCCTCCAGGAGCACTTCTTTTATTAATTGCACATGAATGTTTGTCTCAACATCTGCTTCTAGAATATCTACTCCTAGAGGAGATGTCAACTCCATGGCTTCCTAACGTAAGGTTCTCTCTGGACAGGCCAGAGGCAGGCAGGTCCCCGCCTCCAATGGACATCCTTCATTCTCATGGCTCCCTACCTTCCAAGGCGACATTTACACGCCTCCGGGACAGGGATGGTGGGAGAAAACTGAAGGCAAATGGCCAAGTCCGGCCTGGCCTGTGGAGGACTCTAAGCTGGTGGGGATCATAGAAAGCTTTGATGATGTTTTAAAAACGGACATACCCCCACCCCAATCGTTCTATATCTAAACCAACTTCAGTAGATCTATTCAAAGGTAAACATGTATTTTTATTCCCTCTCATCACACTTCAAAGCTTTTCATGTCTCGACTGAAGCCAAGATGAGATTGGACGCGCTACAGCATTTTCTTTTCTGGAAATGGTTCTTGGGAAATGGCTCCCTTGAAAAAGCTAGTTCTTGTCATCCTCTCTGCCCAGTTTTTAGACATCTTTTTAGAACTTTGGGTAAAAATCCAGACTTTGGATGTATGTTCTATTTAAATTTGACACATGCAAGAACTTTGCTTGCAATTAATTGGGAGGAAAGAGAGAAAGAAGATTGAAGAAAGAAAGAAAGAAAGAAAGAAAGAAAGAAAGAAAGAAAGAAAGAAAGAAAGAAAGAAGAAAGGAAGGAAGGAAGGAAGAAAAGGAAGAAAAGGAAAGAAGGTGATTTACTGAATAGCCATTCATGTTTGTTTTTTATTTTAGGCCACAAGACCAATAACATTGACCATCTTCAGTTATGAAATGATTAACTGTGTATTTGAAGTAATCTTGTATGGTGGATCCCAGACCCTACTTCTTAGTCTCAGGTTGTGAAGTAAACGAGTTCCAGATTGAGCAACACAATATCTTTTTGTTAAGATTAGTTGTTGTCTTATTTCCATCACTAGCCCAGAAATTTCCAGAAATACTTAGATCATTCAATTATTAAAACATGTAAAATAAATTCTGTCTTCAGTGGCAGAAATCTCGTAGGTGTATAGATGCTTATTCTAGAACTTTCCCACTCACCTCTCCACACTTTAATCACACATTTATATGCCCCTCCCTTTGTGAATTCTGTCAGATCGGCAACCTCAATGTCTAACTTTTTAATATCTCCAAATGAAAACAGGCACACATCACCAAACTGAAGAATATTGGCTTAACATTTAAATTATTTCATGGATTTATATTCCTTTGGACTCATTTTCTTCTTTCATCACTTTTAAGACTGTTATGAATGGATGAGAGCTCTACTATGCATGGTCCTGCAAGAAATAAAACTTTCCAGCATATTAGACCATCATTATAATTCATGTCGTGTATTACTTGATACTCAAAGGAATCTACTACACATGCATATGTATGCTTGCAATAGACTAATTTGAGAAAAATGTGGCCTAATGAAAAGTGCATGGCCTGCGAGTGAGAAAAGCTGTTTGGAGCCTCCATCCACCTCTTTCCAGCTCTGTAACTTTGAGCAAATCAATTGCCCTCTCTGGTTTTCACTTCCTTGCCCTTAAAATGCAGCTAATCATGCCTTTTGGCCTGAACATCAAATTAAAAACATTATTGAAAGAGCTTTTTAAATGGAGGGAGAGTACTCAAGTGTTAGTTTACTAATTAAAGGGGAGACTGTAAATACAAATTAAAACTAAGAAGATAAGAATGAAAATTCAACCGTAATAACAAATTATACCCTCCATTTATAACCTTTTATCAATCTACTTGACAATTATATTTTGGGGGAGTCTATGCCATGTCAGATGTCCCTTGAGGGACACAGAGTGAGGTGAGGTGCAGTGGCACTCTGAAATGGAACACGGAGTTGAGTTGGCACAATTTAGACAGCGCTCAGTGGCATTCAGAGTAAGTAGAAGGGAATGTTGAGATACAGAGTTGGATGGGGATGATATGAAGTGAGGACCTTAAGAATGATGTTCCAGGGGAGGTACCACTTGGGCTAAGACCTGAGCAGTGATAATGGACCAGGTGGATGAATGAAGACCTGAGGCTATTCCAGGCAGAGGGAACAGCCTGTGCAAATCCTCTGAGGCAGGACATGGTCAGAGTCTGAGCTCTGGGTTTTCCCTTTTCTCCACCTCTGCGTGCACTTGTTTTGCATGTGACGTTTACAACCTCCTCCCCTCAGGTCTGTCTGACTCTGCAGCTCTGGAGAGAGACCGCCAGCTTTGAGAGTCGAACCTTGTGTGGCTTCTTCAGTCTCTCCAGCCCTGACATTGCTGATGGTCACCGTTTTCTCTCAGGCTGAAGAGGAAACCCTTGCTTCATGGGAAAGAGAAGAACCAAGAGGAAGAACACTGGCTCGCCGTTCCCACTAGGGAAACGGGGAAAGGAATGACCTCGGTCAGGGCTTTGAGTCAAGGGAGAGGGGAGGAGAAATGATTTTTCAAGGGAGCCATTTCCCAAGAACCATTTCCAAAAAAGAAAATGCTGTAGCGTGTCACACCTTGCCCCCCCCCCCCCAGGCCTCAGAACTCAGGGGAGGTGATATTTCCTCTGCTTCCAATAAAGCATGTCGCCTACTGTTCTCTCCAACTTAAAGCAGCCTTGTCCACCTGGCCCAGGTGCCTGTGTAGGGGACATTGAGCGTCCACTAGGAGTTGACCTTGTACCAGGGCAGGAATCTCGTGGCAAAAGCACCCGCGGGAAAGTCATGGTCTTTCAGAATCCACCAGGGTCTCCACGTGCTCTGGCCTTGGGAAGGTTGGTGGCCCACATGGGCCCGGCCTCCCTCCCTCGGCAGGAAGAAGACACACATCTGTGTCTAAGTAGGAAGCTCGCCGCCTCCATGCCCAGAGACTGGGAGACGGCCCCTCAGTCTCCTGTTTTGAGGGTGGGCTTCTGCCCATTTCTCATGGAAGTGCCAGACTCTGTGCATAGGTGCCGGACACGAGATTCCAACCCGGTGCCCAACCCCAGTTTCTAAGCTCCAGAAGAACCCATCTACCCAACTTCTTGACACTTTCCCATCAAAGAAAACAGCCTATAGGAAAAATCAGCATGGCCATGGAGGATTGCGCTGAGAAACACAGAGCTTTCCCCTGTGCCATTGTGTTGATTCATATTTGATGTGTGTATTGCCTGCGTGGGTTTGTCCTGACGTTTCCTGGAGGCAGGGCTCATTGTCACTATGCATTTGGAATGGGGAGAACAGGAAGGGGGAGAGAACTTGGGGTAAAGGAGAGTTACTTAGAAAAAATAATCTGGTTATTTATTTATAGTTTATTTAGGCAAAGGGACCTTAAAAAGGCTTTGAGGAGAGTGGCTGAAATTTCTTCAAAGAGTAACTGGCGTTCTTTAAAGGGGCAGAGTGTTCTTTTACACAGGTGTCTGCAGAGCTGAAGCAGGGTGGCCATTCGCCTTCTCTCCTGGTCTGTAGATTTCCTTAAGACACACTGCTGACATCATGGTCTCTCTCTCTCTCTCTCTCTCTCTCTCTCTCTCTCTCTCTCCCCCCCTTACTTTCTCTCCTTCCCTCCCTCCCTCCTTCCCTGGCCCTCCCTCCCTCCGCCCAGTCTCTTCCAATCTCTTTCTTTCTCTCTTCAGCTCCTCCAGGTAAACCCTACTCAAGCTTGTACCAACTCGTTTTTGACTGACAGGGAGCAAGGCGAGCTGTCTTCCTTCTAAGGGAACCCGAACACCTATGCTCCCAAGGCGACCTGACCTGCTGGGCTCATCCTCTCCCTGCCGGACAGCAGCTCACCTCCCGCCAGGAGTGTGCCTCGCAGCCCTTGCAGGTAAGAGGCAGGTGGGGGTCAGACCTGGAGCGGGCAGCGTGTGGGAGCGATCTCGGGAACACGGCCCTGGGAACACAAGGTAATGGAAGAGTGGGATTCTTTTCAAACTCTCTGGAATCATTCAAGACGGCCAAGCTTATCTGCGGGAATTTACAAGTGCTGTTTGCATGTGGAAAACGGGTTCTTACTTAATGATGGGGCAAAAAAAGTGCTTTATTCTTGCCTGTGAAACAGTATCCAGATGTTGTCTTGTTTTTTTGCGGGTGTAAGTGATCTAGATGAGGGGGGAAGAACTGCTCCAACTTCTCTGTCCCTGTGGGTCTCTCCTGCCGTCTGTCAGGGCGAGTGTGTTATTGATTCTCAGCGATTAGATAGTTCTTGGGGTCGTTCCCCGGCTCTGATTTCTCCTTGGTCGGTAGAGAAATCAGTTGAGGTTGCCGCAAGGCGAAACCTCACTGGACTAGTTAACAGTCTGCTACCTATCCTTACGAGAAAGAGTTATGTAAGTTTTCCGTGGTAGGTATAAGGAATGTAAACAGTTCTGACTTTGGAAAACCTTCGGAGCCTTGCCCACGACCCCTACCTAACGCACTTTACCGTCTGGGTATGATTTTGTGTGCCTCCCGACCCTGCTCGGCGAGTCAGTGTTACCCTGGGTGAAATCTCCACATTCCTCCCTCGAAACTAGTTTGTTTTAATCTCCTCCCTGCACTTCCGCGTTTAGCTGCCTGGAGGAAATAAGAGTTTGTTGTTCAATGGATGTTTCTTGACCTCACAATTGCTTTTCAGTCCCAGGTTCAGACACTTACAACACATGCCGTATTTCACTTGGGAAAATGAAAGCCCAAGTTGGTCCCACTCCATTCAAACACTAAGATTTATTTCTTATCGGAAAATACCTTAACCTTTTTTTTTTTTTTCTCTTGATCTAAAGGAAGGACTTTGAAAAACATTACAAGTGATTCTTAAAGTTCTTTTTTTGAAAGCTGAAAATCACACTCACACACATAATCAGCTGCTACCCCAGGTCATGTCCCAGGCTGTCTACTCTGGTAAATGTTTAAGCAAATATGTAATAATCAACAATAGCCTTGGGTGGAAACCTCTCTCAATTGAAAATTGTCCTACGAATCCAAAGAAAAGAGTCAAATTCAACAACAATGCCTTTTTCAATGTCATCCTTTTATGAAAACTAGACACCAGGAGACTTCCATCTGAACAACAAAGCACTTACCTCACCCTCAGCTCCCCGGGCTGTGCTCTCCTGGGCTTTATTTTTAGCAGATTTCCTCCTTCCCTAGCTGTGAATATGACAAATTACCGCGGCGACCCAGGGGTCATGTGGCCAGTCTTCACCGAGGGTTGGGCAGTGGAGGAGTTTCACCAAATTGCCAGTAGCCACATCGCAGACGTGCCCATGAAATAACGGAGCTGACGGTCCTCCTCAGAGTTAAATAAACGCATACATCGCTGGGGATTTTATAGAAATAGACCCAGTTGAATTCTGTGATGCTGGTTGCTTAAGGAAAACACATTGTGAAAAAGTCCTCCCACCCTCTTACCACTCCTGCCTCCCCCCAACACTTGTGGTCATCTTATACAAAGTGCTATTTCCCTAATTTCTGCCTTTCACACTTCTAACCAATGTGGACAGCCCTGCTTGGGGGGAGGGCGGGGGAAGGGCGAGCGAGCCCCCAGCCTTCCCACTTCACCGTCCCGGGGAGCCAACAAAAGCAGGTCGCTGGCTGCATTGCACGGGGCTCAGCACACGCCTGCGAGGAGGAGGCTGGAAAGGCTGCACAGTCTCGTCTCGGTGCATGTGTGCATGTGTGTGTGCGTGCATGTGTGTGTGTGTGTGCATGTGTGTGTGTGTGCGTGATTATATACCTAAAGGACAGCGACATGCTTGGTGCAAGGAAAACCACCGAGGTGTGGCTCTAGGCGCTGCACAGAGGCAAGCGTTTCGGCCTTAATCAGTAAATGTCAAGCGGTTGACATCTCCTTTCCTGCCGCACCCCCTCCCCTCTGTTGGGCCGAGCAGCTGGCTTCCTCTCACACGTGGCTTCAGAGGCCAGGGCTGTGCGTAGACTTGCCCGGTGAACCGGTGAACCGTCACAGTCTCAGGCCCCCGCAGAACAAGCCCCGGGCCCCGCACAGCTGGGACGACGGGCCCCTGGGGACCCTTGGTCGAGGCATAGCAACCTCCCCAATCGTTTCCCTTAGCCGTTCATTTATAAGTAACCCAGCTACTGTCTTTTCTCCACAACAACGCGAGCACTTCCCAGCGGAGTACATCGGTGTCTCCAAATGTGTTGTTTCAATTCTTCTTTGAAGTTGAAATAACTCTGCTCCCCAGATAGTCAGGAAGCTCCGGCCAGGTTCACGTGGCTGCTGTGCGTGCAGGGTGGAGTGTGCTGCTTACGGGTGGGAAGTGCAGGATGAGGGTCAGGCCGGGGTTCTTAGCCCCCCTCCCTCCTGCCTGCCTTTTCCCTCCAGGCAGACTGCCACCTTGGGGTGGAGCTTCTGGTGCCCTTGAAGGGTGGGCTGTGTGGCAGGGCTGGGCACCCGGACAGCCAAGGAGCGCAGGGAGTCAGGGGGGTTCACTGGGTGCTGTGCAATGGGAGGGCACAGATCTGACCCAGCACCCCTGGCTCTCTGCTGCCACTCAGGCTGGCTTCCTGGTGCAGGTTATCCGAACAGGGAGGGGCTTGTGGTCTGAGGGCCAGGCCTCCCCCAAGGACAGGAGCACAGGGAAGCCTGCCCCCTACTTGCAGAGGAAGAACAGAGGGTGCAGAGGGAGAGAAGACAGCATATGATCTTTTTATAAATATACTAGAGGCCCAGTGCATGAATTCGTGCTGGGTAGGGTTGGCCGGCCTGCCCCCCTAGGGGCCCATCGGGCCAGGCTTTTAGGGGGAAGGGGCCACAGGAGGTTGGCCAGCCAGCCCTGCCCCTGATCGGGGTGTTGGGGGCTGATCAATTGGGGATCAGGCTGGTTGGCTGCTGCAGCACATGTCATAGCCACTGGTCATTCTGGTTGTTCCCCTGTTTCGGTCGCTAGGCTTTTATATATGTAGATTTTTTATTGATTTTAGAGAGGAAAGGAGAGGGAGAGAGAGAGAGAAACATCAATGATGTGAGGGAATCATTAATTGCTGCCTCCTGCACGCCTCACACTGGGGATCAAGCCTACAACCCAGGCATGTGCCCTTGAACCAGAATCAAACCTGGGACCCTTCAGTCACAGGCTGACGCTCTATCTACTGAGCCAAACCAGCCAGGGCTAGTATATAATCTTAAAAATCAGGGTCTGGGGTAGAAGTTTTATTTGCTAAGTGTTACTTGGTTGAGTTGAAAGAGGAAAAAAAGAGCAGACAGACATCCTGATAAAGACAAGGCAAGCAGTAGTTATGGAGGAGGTGCCGTCCCCTCTGCAAGGCGCTCTCGGGCTCACCCAGACGGCTGTGACGCAGACCGAGACCACACAGAATCCCTTACCGGGTCCCAGGGTTTTCAGCCAAAACCGACTCTGCTCATTTCAGGAAGAAAGGTCCGCGCTCCGCTCCGGAGGACTCTGTGCCTGCATCGCTTCCCCGGGCATGGCGCCTCGGCTGGGGGAGGTCGGGAAACCCAGGGTCACCGCAGCCCCGTGTGCCTCTCGTTCGCGTGCAGCCTAGTTCCCGAGTGCGGTCTGTGCTTCTAGACCTAAAATCCTCCAGCGCGAAATTCCAGGTACTTTCGTCACGGGACGAGATGAGCCAGGGCTGCCTGGTCACGCTCACGGCACCAGAAGGTGCGCGGGAAGAAGAGCGAGGTGCATGATGTTTTGGTGCAAAAGCATGCGTGGCAGGAAGCAATGAAGAGTGAGTCTGTGCTGCCTCAGGACGGAGGGCCTCGAGGAAACATGGGAATGAGTTAGCAACAGAGTAAGTTCTGTTCAGTTCTCCCTGCGGGTCAAATTCAGAGCAGTCTACAGGCGCATGGTCCACATTAAACAGGGCCAGCAGCTCTTCCATGGGGGGGGAGGGGGAGGGGGGAGGGAGGAGGGCAAGGGCCACAGAGCTGCCCTGGCCCCTCTCACCCCCATCCAGGGTTCCGTGTTCAGGGAAATGACATCCTGGAACCGACCACGTCCCTGTGATGGCAGATCACATTAGTCCTCAGAGTCAAACGGGGTCATCGGAGTACAGAGGGGTTGGCTCGGAGGGCAGGCACCGCAGTCAGGATCCGATTCCCAGGGGCTGCTCAGGACCCAGGAACTGGGTGTGGGCTGCCACCCACATCCTGTTTCAGGAGAAGTTGCCTGGGTTCCGGCTGAAATTCTCCTGTGCTTCTCCAGTGCCAGCGGCACCAGAGGCTGATCAAGATGTAATGGAGCTTGCCCCGGCCGGTTAGACTCAGTGGATAGAGCATCGGCCTGTGGACCAAAGGGTCCCAGGTTCAATTCCGGTCAAGGACACGTACCTCTGTTGCAGGCTGCTCCCCAGTCCGGGCCCTGGTTGAGGCACGTGCAGGAGGCAACTGATCGATGTGTTTCTCTCACATCAATGTTCCTCTCACATCAATGTTCCTCTCTGTCTTTCCTCTCTTCCACTCTCTAAAAATCAATGGAAAAAATAGCCTCGGGTGAGGATTTAAAAAACACACACATTTGATAGAGCTTGAAGGTTCTCCAACTTGGGGTCCCTTTTCAAGGAAAACGAGTGAAAAATTGTGACTATGAAATGAGGTACAAAGCTGTGGAGAAGGTGGGAGCAAGTGCAGTGTGAGATTCATCGACTTCATGACAAGCCCACACCGAGTCATACATCATAAAGGCCTGTACTTATTTCTTGAAGCGATGGTTGAACTAATAGATAGAAACTTTAGCTGCTCACTGCCCTCTGAGTAACTCTGAGACATGATCAACGAAAATAGCAAATAAGCATGCTTCTACATACCTAGTGACCAGCGAGGATATATGGGAAATTGATCTGGGTGATATTCAGATTGTTTCCCGTTTCATCGGCACGTTGCCAGAGATGTAGGTCTTCCTGCACGTGGCTGACCTTTAGGGTCATAACCAGGCCCAGGGTAAGATGCTGCCGAAGCTCTGTGCCTCCTGCAGCTGGGGGTGTGGGCTCTAAAGTGAATGCTCCACCGTTTTCATTCAAAAAGGCCATGGACATCAGGCTAGTCGTGAGCCTAGAACTTAGAATGACACTCAAAATGCACGAAGAGCAGGCTTCTCCCGTAACGTGAGGCGAGCCCCAGTGAAATTTCTCGTGTCTGGCAAGAAACAGCCCCTTCTTCCCTGGTTCCCGCCAATGCTGTTTCCAGCCCCAATGGCCGCTGCCGGCGTCCGTTCCCGGTAAGAATGTTTGCTAACCTCGTGCCTCCCGGGCCACATCGTGCTGTCACTCCGTGATGTTTACGTCTTCAAATATTTGCCGACTGATAGTGCGCTCCCTCCGAGTCCTGCTTGCGGAAGAGCACAGGCCGGCTCCCTCCTCTGGCTTCCTTACTTCCCAAGTTGCCCTTTGTGCCTATTCCTACCCCTTGAGGACACATTTGAAGTTTCCCTTCTGCTTGGAAACATCATGAAATTTGGAACCCCATCCCCACACACCTGCTGGGAGTTAAAGAAAATTCATTCGAGAGCCCGGGAGCACCTTGCTCCTTTGTCTCGAATTCTCTAAATACTAAGGAATGAGGACCCGCCCCGACTGCTTCACCTTTTCAAAAGTCCAGGAAAAGCATTTATATATAAACAGACACATATTTACAAGTGCTGCAGTGGTGGGTGTTTAGCCAGACCAGCCATCATGAAACCGACGGTGTATGTGCAGCGAAAATATCTCAGTGTCAACAATGGCACAACACAATGGTGCTTTATTTGGAATATTTTGTTTAATACATTTTAAATCTACAGTTTCCACCTAAGGTTCATATTGAAGATTAAGTGTCCTTCAAAATTCCCCTCTAAACAGTTTTTTTTAAATAAAAAGTGCTGTCACAGTGACATTGATCTTACCATCGCTCTTTAACAAAGGAGCTGGGTGTCAGGTGACATGCCTGGGTTCCTGGCAATAGGAACACTGAGATAATCTGACTGAGAAACACTCAGGGTTCCAGTTCCTGGCACCACCCCTACATGTCCCTTATGCGCAGGAGAAAGACTGGCGTCTCCCAGGCAGGTCAAAGCTGCCTGGGGAAGAGGAGGGCAGGGGAGGGCTCCAGCCTTCATGACTCAATTTCCTGGGAAAAAGGGGGAGACCTCTTAGATGTTGGGCCTCTGCTTCCTGTCTCAGGGGCTTGGGGACAGGAGTGGTTCCCCTGGCCGGAAGGCAGGAGAGGAGTTCTGAAACACTATCACGTTTGACAGTAAGCACCGTCTATTCTGGGAGCGACCAGGCTGGCAGAGGGGGGACAGTTGGGGGCCACCAGGCTGGTGAGGGGTGGGCAGAGGGGGGCAATTGGGGGTGATCAGGCCAGTGAGGGGGCAGTTAGGGGCGACCAGGCCAACAGGAGGGGCAGTTAGGGGCGATCAGGCAGACAGGCAGGTGAGCAGTTAGGAGCCAGTGGTCCAGGATTGTGAGAGGGATGTCTGACTGCTGGCAAGCAGAGTCCTGAGGAGTGTTTTGTGTCATTCTTGCTCCACAAGAAAGAAGGTCTGTGCTCAGAGAGATTGGGGAAACCCATCATTGTCGTCATACTGGGTAGTTCCCTCTTGGAACCTCACAGTCGTCATTACCACATTAGCAATGCTGCAGTGAAGGCATCCCCAACCTTGCATTCCAAGTTGTACAACCACGTTGGACTACAGAACTGCCTGCATGGCCACCTACCTCCTTACAACTATCATTCATTCCTCTGATTAGGGGCACTATTGCACACGGTGATTGGTGTGGGGTGCAAGGTGTCATGTGCTTCAAGAAAGAGCAGGTCACGAAGTCCATGCTCCACTGGACTGTGAGCTGTACCTTGTGGGCCCTAGCTAACCTGCAGGTGACTGGCCAGCCTTTTGGATTGCAAAGTGGCCATGGGCAGGTAGCTCCCCAAGTTGATTTACCTTTAATTTCCTTAAATCCATCTTTTTCCAGGAAGGATTTAGGTGAGTTTACAAAGACACATCCAATGCTGTCACACAAATGTAATGCAAGTTAAAAGTACTACTAGTATAGGAGGAAAAAGGAAGTTAGGGTATGCCTCAAAGAGGTAATTTGATAGAATCATGGACTTACATGATTTTTATCTATTCTTAAAGGAACTAGGAATGAAACTCGTACAGAGAGCCTATCATTTGCGACTTCAGAATTGAATGTAGGGTTTAAAGAGGCTTCATGTTGGAACCTGGAGGTCTATTAGGCCCTCACTGAATCTAGTTTTACATGCACCATATTTTATAATACTTTTGAAAGACAGTGTTTTATTTTTTCCTTTCCATTACTATGTGTATAATGCATTTGTCTATAAGTGAGACTATAAACTTTCTCCTTTGGCTTAGCCTTGTTCTAGCACCATTACCAGAACACCATCAATGACCTGAGCTAGGAACCTTCTCTAGCCCTCCCTCCAAATCCCAGACACCGCTGGTTCATCCCACCTGGCCTTCCTTCCTATGGCCTGTCCACTTCTCTCTCTCCTCTACGGGGTGCAAGCTCATTGGCAATGGAAGTTCTACCTGATTCTTCCTCTGTGTTCTCAGAGCTTGGGCCGAGTTATTCCTCAGGCAATGCTTGTTGAAGCCGCATACATCAACGTGGAGGCACAATTTTTCTTATAACTCCCTTTCCCGTTGCATCATGACCTATGTCCATCGCATCCTGCAAACACACAACATAGACCTTTTCATTGAATGTTTTGAAAATTACCTAGATCTGAAAATTCCTGACTAGTGCCTTTCCTCCCTTGGTGAACGTCACACAGGGATAGATTGGCTGCTGGAATGGCGTACACGGGATGATTAAAGAGGGAGACGCATGCTTATGAGTGACAAGAAACAGGGCACCACATACCTATAATACAGTGGTTGTGTAAAGCCCATGGAAGGGAGATAGGAAACATGCAGAGTTCTCTGGAAAGAGGGAAATTGAAATAAAACAGAAGTAAGCGCCGAGCTGGCAGGTTCGGTGTGGGCGCGTGCACTCAACGTTGGATCCTGGGGAAGAAAAGAGGGGAGGAATGTGCTGCAGTCCTGGGTGGGAGAGGTGATTTGATCCATGGTGTGGCCCATCCAGGAGACAAGGGAATTCACATGATTTCGGTCTCCCTTGAATGCTATGTTTAGACACGGTCTATGTTAGCATACCTGTGGCAATAAGGGTATTTGGCTCTCAATGTGTTTTAAATTGTAAGCTGAAGAGCATTTTCTAAGATTTGCCCATTTTAAAGATGAAATATTATAGGACTGACACTTACAAGAGCCACTTTTCTGTGATTAAAATCACATGCATTTCATCCCGCCTGGGAGCAGCCTGCACCAGTACGTGGGGTTTCAGAGCCGAAGGCTGCACGAGGGCATGTATATGTAAGCATAAAACTCATAATGATGGATATTAACGTGTCTAGCCCAATATCCTGGGAACGTTCTCTAAACTGTGCGTTTGTACAGCACTTTGCTTAGCTTTCAGTATCTGAAAAAGCAGCCTATGACTTACTAGCCCCGTAGTTGGTAGAAATGTGTATTTAATGAGGTTTTTAATCAACTCCCATCAGGATTTGGGTAGCTACATTCTAACCCTCAGCAATTTCCAGGAGACACACGTGGAGAAGCCAGTCCTTGGTCTCGGAGCCTCCGTCTGCTGCTGGGAGGAGTGGGTGGGAATGGAGCAGGACACGCAGTAAAAACTTCTCTAGCACAGGAATGGCTCTGGCGCAGGAGAACGCGAGGACAGTGACACGAGGGCTTCACTAAGGGCTGGGGACTGTCAAGAACCCAGTCCTGGCCCGGTGGCTCAGGAGGTTGGAGCGTCGTCCTGTGCACCAAAAGGTTTTGGGTTCAATTCCCCATCAGGGCACCTACCCAGGTTTTGGGTTTGATCCCTGGTTGGGGCGCATACAGAGGCAACTGGTCAATGAAGTGGATCAATGTCTCTCTCTCTCCCTCTCTCTCTCTAAAAATCAATAAAAGCATATCCTCGGGTGAGGATAAAATAATAAAATTAAACAAGAAGGAAAGACCAGATCCATTCGGGACAGTCGAGAAGGGCATTGGGCATTTGCGAGTGCCTTGAAGAGTGAGCGGGACTGCACAGTCATCCTGGGGAGGAGAAGCCATCAGACGCGCGGGGAACGCAGGCACGGGGTGTACCAGAGGACAAGCACAGGGAGGCCCCTGCGTGCCGAGGGCTGTCTGCTACAGGGATGGAGTGGGAGAGAGATGGGAATGGTCATGACAATGCTGATGGCCACACTGCTGAGTGCTTACCTTGATCCACACAGTAACCGCCCATCCTGCAGGCTTTCCTACCGGCCTTGGTTTAGAGACGAGGGCAGCAGGGAGCAGAGGCAAAGTAACTCACTTGCGGTCACAGGCTTCTGGGGGTGGGGGGGTGAAGCTGGACTTTGAAGTGAGCTCATTGGTCACTAAATGCCACACCCTTACGTGTTAGGCCTTGGGATGTGGAACTCAAGGGCAGGCTGCCTGGGAAGGACGTTTGGGGTTCATTGAAGGTTGCGGGTGTCTGGGGTTCTGAGCTGCAGATTAGACTATCAGTCTGGCTGTGGTGGCCATGGGACTGGGGGAAGGGCACTTGGAGAAGCTGGGTCAAAGGACTGGAGCCCTGGGGCGGAGCAGAGGCCATGGGAAGGGAAGGGAGACACCGTGCAAGCAGCGTGGAGAAGGCAACCCTCTGGGCTGGCACTGGGCTCGGCAGGCGAACAAGGATTAAAGGTAGGCAGGCGGGACCTCCAGGATGCCAGCATTTGGAACCAAAACTTCGGAGAAGTGACTGGACTTAGGGAGAACAGTACGAGGCCCGTTTTGGACAAGTCATTTCCGGGCAGTTGTCCAGGAGAGGCGTCCCAGGGGGTGTTGGAGACACAGATTGGATCTCAGAGCAGGTGCTCCTGGTGAGCGACAGTGAAGTGATGGACTAGGCATGGGCAGGAGGGTCAGGTGGGGTGTAGGATGCTGAGAGAGCATGAAGAGAAACAGGAGGAAGAGTGAAGACTTTGGGGAACATAATTGTGAGGGGCGGGGAAGGAGGAAGAGGAACCGTCCACCAAGCAGAGAGAAAATGAATCATCAGAGAAGCAGAGAGGAGACTGAAGAGTCTTCTGACCCAGTCGCAGCCAAGAGCGGGCATTTCTGAGTAAAACCTGGTTACCAAGAGGACCAGCTTGACCCGTGAATCGGAGAAGGGGAGAAGCACGCTGGGAGGTGAAGGAGCGAAGCCGAGGGGAGTCTGAAGTGCAACGAGGAAAGATGGTGCAGGAGGGCTCGGTAGCTCCCTCCCAGCTCCCTCTCCCGGTGAGAAGTCAGAGGGATGGAGAGATTATTGTTTGGCTGGCAGACCAGAGTCCCCAGATGTCTGAGGGAAGGCCCCTTCTACGCCTGGTAGTGGCAAATGTTTCTTTTCCTCTGGTTCCTGTTCTAAGTGTGGCTAATCCATCCCTTCCCTCCTTGAAGGAAATCAAGTTATTCAATAGATTAACTTTATCATGATTTTGAAAGTGTATGCTTAGCATGGAGGGATGGTTACATGTGTTCCTGAAGGAAGATTCCAGCAACTTAGAACTGGGCAAACACCCGGATTTGACAAATGACGTGCTTTGGTGTTCTGAGTCGCTCTGGATGAACTACAAGCCCATTCTTGAACGTGTTTCCAATCAAAGGGGAAAGGTAATGCAGTGTCCAAATTTGCTAATTACTGCAATGATTAAAGCAAGACTTTCAAGTGCAGCCTTTCATAAACTTGGCGACCTTTTGAACACAAACAGGATCTGACAAAGGTAGTCACACCGTGGAGCGCAAATGAGCAAGCGACGCCAGTTCCCCTGGAGCAGCTCATGGCTGCTGGCCTTGTCCCCCAGGGTGAAGTGTGCTGTGCTGAGACCATCCCCTGGTTTCCCAGTGCCGTCCTGAGACCAAGTTAAACTTCAGCAAAACCAGTCATTTGGAAAACCATGGAGGTGGGTTAAAAGATTTGCAGCCTTAATTCTTTTAGCAAAACATCAAATAATTAATATTTTGAAAACTTCTGGATAGGAGAATATAAATACCTGATAAGAATTCTTGAAGCCCTACAGAAAAAAGGAAAGGGAAGGGAAGGGAAGGGAAGGGAAGGGAAGGGAAGGGAAGGGAAGGGAAGGGAAGAAAAAAAATCCCTAGCTGGTTTGGCTCAGTGGATAGAGCATCAGCCTGTGGACTGAAGGGTCCTGGGTTTGATTCCAATCAAGAGCACATGCCTGGGTTGTGGGCTCGATCCCCATTAGGGGACGTGCAGGAGGCAGCAGGTCAATGATTCTCTCTCATCATTGATATTTCTAATTCTCCCTCTCCCTCTCCCTTCCTCTCTGAAATCAATAGAAATGTATTTTTAAATAAAAAGATGAGAAGGCAGCGAGAAAAAGCCCTGACATTCCTGGAGGTAAGTCCAGGTGTGCGAACTCCTGGCCGTAGCACCCCTGGGTGAGGAGCTGAGCCGCAGGGTCGTAGTGCTCTGCGGGCAGGTGGGGAAAGATCAGCAGAGGCCGGCTCCTTCTTTCCCTACCTCAGGCCTCCACCCTCCTGCACTGAGTCCTCACCGTCTCCCCCCACCACAGCTCAGCACAGGCTTTCCTTAATGCAGCTGGTAAAAAAAATAAAATAGAAAAGTTACACTTAGACGTGAAAGCCCTGGGTTGGGCTCCCTCACAGGCTGCGCGGTACTCCCACAAGCCACCTAACTTCTCAGTTTCTCATCTGTAAGCCTGGAGCCGCTCCACCCACGGGGACAACGGGAACATCAAATGAGATGGTTTCAGGGAAAGTGTTAGGAAGCTGCTTCTGCCTTCTATGAATCCACAGGGAACAAGAATTCTCAAAATCACCCCAAATGACCCTACTTTCCCTTTTTACAGCTTCGTGTGTGTGTGGTTGTTGTTGTGTTGTTGTTTTTTACTATAAAGAAACTCAGAAATCCAGAATCTAACTCACCACCCTCACAAGAACCTTAACGCACAGCTTTAATTCTTTTTAACGCATAAAAGGGATCAGGCCCCGACAGCTACTCAAACTTGAATGAACAAAAGTTGAGATTTGGACGAACTCATTTTCTGGCTTTGCCTCTGGACATGACTGCCGTTCTCCACGGAAACTGAAGCAGAAACCACCCTCGTATTTACCTTTCTGAGGTCCACTCTCTGCTGTTAAAAACCCGTAGCAGCATTACAACGGTAACGTTCTCCTCGGTTTTATAAGGAGAGGAGAGTGACCGGGAGAAAGACTAGGAACTTGGCATACAAGTGAACCATGCTCTGGAATTCGGGTGGGTCTAGGAAAAAGTACAGACTCCAGTGGAAAACATATACGGGTGTGTGAGAAATCCCCGTAAACTAGAAATTGAGTACATACTGCGCAGGCTGGTATGGAAAGAACCCACAGTGCTCTCGGAAATCAGAGAGTAAGTTTGGCACCAAGAGAGCCCCAGGTGTCCTGGGACGTGGGGACGTTTGCAATTGGTAACAGGCTTCTCTGGATCTGAGGGCCCTTGTTAGCATGCGCATCCACCAGGTCTCCCGGAGCTCTGTGCTAGAAAGGCAGACCGCCAAGGTTCTCCATCACTTGACCTCAGTTCCCCACCTCCTTCCTCTCTTCCCTATCAGCCCCGCCCGTCACTTGGTCTGGATTCGTCCCCTCCTTGTTGCCTCTGCCTGTGTGGTCTCATTCCTGGAAGCCATCATTCCTTTCCTTTCCCTCTCTGTCTCATTCTCCCCTCAAGACCCTTTCAGGCCCACTAAGCTTGGCTTTCCCTTCCCCACGGAGCCAGACCACGTCTCCCTGAATTTCATTTCTCTAGGCTGAAGCAAACCCAGCCCGTGTCTGTGCCATGAAGTTCGGATCTATCATGTCCCGATGTGAGCAGTGCGGGCCCCACCTCTTTCCCCAGTCAGATCCCAGGCCCCTGGACAGCCGAGGGCACAGGGCCCGGGGCTGAGCAAGAACCAGCCGCCCCTCGCCGGGTCCTGCTGGCACCTTGAGGTGGGGGCACGGCTCCCTGTTTGTAATCTCAGCCTAATGCCAGGCGAGCTTCATCATCCCCCTTTTCCCAAAGGAGGAAACTGAAAACCAGGGCATGAAATCATCTGTCCAAAGTCACCGGCCCAATTCCCTGAGTCGGCCTTGACACAGCGCTCTGACGTTAAGCAGCTTGCCCCACTGTTGCAACCAGAAGACCTGAGATTTGAACTCAAGTCTGCATATCTGGTTCCAACCGTTACTTCCACTATATCACCTTGCTTCCCTATCAACAATATGCTCAAGACGAAGTTGAGCATGGGGCAATATTAAATGAATATGCGACAATTCACCTCATTTTGTCAAAACCAAGGACAACAAGCTGCAAATCTGACCAGAGCCGCACGCAAAGTCTTAATTCATCTAAAAATCCTAGGTATGCATGTGCATTATTTCTCAATACTTTCTTTTTAGAGCAATTTTGGGTTTACAACTAAATTAATAGGAAGATGTAGGGATTTCCATATCTCCCCGCCCCACACAGGCACTGCCTCCCCCATCATCACCATCACTCAGCAGAGTGGTACCTTTCAGACCAAGGGTGAGCCTTCATTGACACATTGTCATCACCCAGAGTCCGTAGTTGACATTAGGGGTCACTCTCGCTGGTGTACATTCTAGGGGTATAATGATGCGTATCCACCAATACGGTATCACATAGCGTGGTTTCCCCGCCCTAAAATCCTCTGGGCTTCCCTTATTCATCCCTCCCTCCCTCAATTCCTGGCAACCACTAGTGTTTTCCTATCTCCCCAGTTTTGTCTTTCTCACGGTGTCACATGGCTGGGATCATACAGGGACCTCTCAGATTGGCTTGTTTTACTTACTGATTGGCATTGATGCTTCCTTCATGTCTTTCCACGCCTGTAGCTCACTCTCCCCGGGTAGTTATGATGGGACCAAGGCAACCATTGGCCCTTCTTCTTCTTTGATTTATAGTAACAGGCTCTAATGATTTATAAGCATGTTCATGTTATGTATCACCTGGGTCACATATAATTCCATATATGCCACATGCCTTAAAATTTTTTTTAATGTAGTAGCTATGTTTACGGCTCAATTTCTCCAATAGTCAAGGACATTTCTGCGTGGCAGCCCTGCTCTCATCCGTGGAGCCGCCTCCATCTGGGCACCAGAAAACCCTCAAAGCAGCGGGGTCTGAGCTGAATGAGCTCTTATCTTTCCAACTCCTGTTAGTGGCAAAACCCGGGCATCGCCCAGGACAGGTGTTTTTATAAAACTTCCCTACCTGCTTCCGTGAGCTCAAGTTTGGAGTCTAGTCTCTCTGAGCTTTTCCTTGAAATTTTACTTTATAGAAAGTTAAAGCTTTCAGGGCTTTCAGAGAAGTTAGTACGCACCCCCCTCCTCCCATTACAGATGGGGAAACTGAGGCCCAGAGGGAACATGAGACTTGCTGAAGATTCCGACGCATGTATAGGAGCTGGTTCTCCTGCCCCCCGTGGGTCTCCTCGCCTGCCAGGCCTCCTCCTAGCCTAGGGGGAACCCAAAGAGGAAGAGATCAACCCAAACTCAGGGGGATGCAAAATAATGGAACCATCTCCTAGTGTGGAAAGAGAGATAGGAGGAATGAGTGG
Source organism: Cnephaeus nilssonii (assembly GCF_951640355.1). Taxonomy (NCBI): domain Eukaryota; kingdom Metazoa; phylum Chordata; class Mammalia; order Chiroptera; family Vespertilionidae; genus Cnephaeus; species Cnephaeus nilssonii. The sequence goes on from NC_137074.1 coordinate 4,478,434, forward strand.
GAGATAACAGAAAGTCAGTTAAACATTTGCAAGTTTAGAAAAGGTATAAGTTCCTGCTTCCCCTAAACTGCTGACATTTGTCCATGGCTCCCTCCCTGAACTCGCTCATCCTGAAGGCAGTCCTGCGAGGACAATCGCCGGGGACTGAGGGACTGGGCTGAGAGGCATTTATTTATTTATTTTTATTAAAAAAATTTTTTAAATTTATTTCAGAGAGGAAGGGAGAGGGAGAGAAAGATAGAAACATCAAGGGTAGGTAGAATCACTGATCAGCTGCCTCCTGCATGCCCCACACTGGGGATCGAGCTCGCAATCCGGGGAATGTGCCTTGACTGGGAATCGAACCGAGACCTCCTGGTTCATAGGTCAATGCTCAACCCCTGAGCCACGCCAGCTGGGCTGGGGGGCATTTTAGTATTTTTCTAATGGAAAGCGGTGAGCCTGGGTGCTATTCTGTTTACGCCATCTAATCAACCAAGCCCTGCCTGCCGCACATGGCCCATCTGATTCCACAGGTAGTCACATCCTGTGCACAGGTCATCACAGGTGCCCAGGGAAGAACCAGCTATGGCAATGCATGCAGGTCATGGGAAACAAAGGCACACCAGATCCAGCCAAGCTCCCAGGGTGTCCTGTTTGTTCGTTTGGTTTTATTTTCTAGGCTTAGGGTCAGAGGTTAGGGTTAGGGTTAGGGTTTCAGGGTTAGCAGTTAGAGTAAGAGTTAAATTTTAGGGTCTAATTTAGTGTTAGTGTTAGCATTATTACTTGAGGCTTGGCCTAGGGTTAGTGTTAGTTTTAGTTAGGATTGAATTAGTTTTAGGTTTGCGGTTAGGAATAGGCATGGGTTTAGATTTTAGGCTTAGGTTGGGGTCTATTGTTTTTTTAAAATGAACTTTATTGGGACAGCATTGTTTGATAACATTATATACGTTTCAGGTGTACAATGCTCTGAGTGTTACATTGTGTGCTCACCACCCGAAGTCGTCTCCTACCATCACCATAGAGTTGACTCCCTTCCCCTCTGGTAACCGCCATACTGTTGTCTGTGTTTATGAGTCTTCTGTTTGTCTGTGTTGCTTTCTGTTTTTTACCTCCCACATGTGAGTGAAATCATATGGTTCTTGTCCCTTCTGTCTGACTTGTTTCACTCAGTATGATACTACAAATCTGCAATCACCACTTGTTTATAATGATTACCCACCACAAGGGGCCTGGTGTTTTATAAAAAAACACACACCACAAAAACCTGTGACCTAGCACCCAGTCGGGCTCCTGGCAGAATGGTGAGGCCCATGGCAGCTCTGAGAACTGCTGACACGTGAGGCTCGAGGCGATCCTTCCCACCAGAGAGAAAGGGAGAAAGAGAGAGAATTCCTCGTGGCCCCGGCACCTCTGAAAAGGGACAGAACACTGTGCTCCCTTCCAGGCCTGGGTGGTGGCTCTGCTAGCAGGTTTGGTTGTCAAATAACTTTAGAAAAAACTGGAGTTGTATCGGATATAAACACCTTTCCATGCAAGGGAGCTGCCTTTCACCTATTAAGACCAAACACCCATGCTGCAAGCCCTGGTGCCCAGGACCTCTGCCCTGGAGGTGGGTGAGGCTGCTCACTTCCCAGCTCCCGCCTCCTGGGGTGGAGGGCTGTTCCCGCCCACTCCCTCAGCTGTCACCTAAGCAGTAGCTCATAGGTCTGGTGTGCACACACGCCCTCCCAGCATCGTCCTTAGAGAGCCAGGCCCTTCTGCACTTCCCCGGATCTCTGGGCTCTTCAGCTGAGGTGGGCCCCAACACCTGGACTCAAGGTAAGATCCCTTGAGTGGAGTGCTGCCCACTGACCAACTAGGAAAGGGAAAATAAAAGCACTCGAACCTCAGAGGACCCGGTCTTTCTGGAAGGTTCAACCAAAGTGAGGCATCTTGACCTCAGGCATAACGTTTTTCCTACTCTCCACTCTTTAATTTCAACCAGTGCATATCTTACAGATTTGAAGAAAGCTGCAACTTGTGAAACTGCTAAAAAAAAAAACACACGATCAAGCAGTACCGCATGAGATTGCCAATATGGCATTAACTGTGTAAGGAAAACAAGTGATTAACACTGTACCATAAACAAAGGCTTTGGGTGTGAAGCTAATAATAAAGCCTCAAACATGCTTCTAAAAGTAGCAATTAGCTATTCGTTTAAATTAAATTTACAAATAAGTAACTTGCAGAGTGAGTGCAGAGCTTCCAGTCTTATGAAAGACCTGGATTTCAATGAGAAGATGTCTAACAAGCCCAGCTGTCTGGAAAAGCACAGGTACTTAGGTGTGTTTCTTTCAAGATTTTGTGTTATCCACAAGTCTCATTGCATGTGAGAAGTGATGCGATTCTTAAATTGTTAAACAATAGCAGCTGGCCAGTTACCTCTACACTCTGTCTAGTCCACCACATTTTACCTTAGGTTTTCAGGATCTACCCAAGACCTGGTTAGCTCTTATTCACAATTGTTGAGAGTGATAAGAGAGATTCCACTTATATTACTCTAAATTAATCCTAGCTCTGCGAGGTGAGTCTCATTTGTATAACTTTCTTCAATATCCCTAGCTACGGCCACCCTAATATTTGAAAAATCTCCTTTTGCCCTTCTTCTTCTTCTTCTTCTTCTTCTTCTTCTTCTTCTTCTTCTTCTTCTTCTTCTTCTTCTTCTTCTTCTTCCTCTTCTTCCTCTTCTTCCTCTTCTTCCTCCTCCTCCTCCTCTTCCTCCTCCTCCTCCTCCTCCTCCTCTTCCTCCTCCTCTTCCTTCGATAACCTTTAACCAATATCTCTCCCTTTTCTCCCAATATTCACAAAGCGATTTCCCCAGCTTGCATATAAGAACCTATTCATCTCTAATCATTTTAGCCAATCTGTTTCAATGTTCTATCAACTATCTTATTCAATTACCCATAGCACTTGCTATCTCTGCCACCAAAATTTAGGTTGTGCATTTTCACAGGGCAATTCATTTGAAATCCAGGATGGCTCATAGAACTAAGGGCTTTGTGTGCACTAACCTCATAGAGCTGCATTAGCTCTGCAGCTGAATGCTGGACACTGATAGTTAAACATTCGATGAGAATGTTAAACAAGTAAATTAACTCTCAGACTCTCACGTGTGCTCAAATATTCGCCATGGGCCATCCTGGAAGAGAAATTTGAGGTCATTCTGCCCAAACCTCTCATTTTACAGATGAGGAAAACAGGAGTAATGGATACCTAGCGATACTAAATTATAGCTCTTCTAAAACTAGATAGCAGAACTAGTAGGCTTCTTAATGTGCTCAATTACTATACGGACTCCATGAGCTGATGAGTGTGCTGCGACCTTGAGCGTTTACATTCTGTGGTTTTTCAAATGTTTATGTTTCTAATGTAGTATTTGTAAGCCCCAGTCCTGGTAACCTATTACCACAGAGGCCTTACCAATCCTCAGCTCTGGGCAGCCCACCTCTTCCATACCCCAGCAGTGTTCCCAGGCTGCCCAGCCATGGCAAGGACACCATACATGTAACCAAAGATACCAGTTCCTGCCTGGGAGCCCGTTAGGGGCCTTGCAGCTGGCTGAACTCCTTTCTTCATCTCTTATTACCAACCCTACATGCTACTCCAGAGCTAACCCACCTTTGTTTCCCATCCTTTAGTCTGTTCCTCTTACACCAGAGGACCATCATTCCCTAGACTAAGAACTCAGTTCCTCAATTTTCATTCTCTACTGCTCATTTTTTCCCGTATCTTTTATTCTCCTTCTCCACAACTGGAACCTATGTTCAATACATACATATGCAATGGACATATCACTTCTCTTTTCCTCCCGTCTGAGGGAAATAGGTGTCCCTTTCCTTTCAAAGACTTACACCCATCCCTGGAGAACCAGGGCCTCCTTGTCCACCCTCAAATCTTGGACCTCTAGGTCACGTCCCCTTTTTTGAAATCTTGCCTCCCTAGTTGCCCCTCTGCAGAACTGACATAGCTGTTCAGCCACCTGCTGCTCTTTCTCCAGCTTCTTTGCTGGAAAGTCCTCTCTCCTCTTCAATCCAGGCAGTCTCCAAGAATATGCTCTCAGCTGCCTTCTGCTCTTCATATTTTTCTTTTTTGCAAATCTCATTGACTCATATTTGGTCAACTTCTACCTCTTGCGCAATGACTCCCAAATCTTTACAACTAGCCCCAGATATACTTCCTAGAGATGGACACCTCAATGCAAGCAAGCTCAGAGTCAACGTCATCACGATGCCTTCAATGCCATCTCCTTATCATTCAATATTTCCTCTTCATCCAGGCACCAAACCCCATGGTTCTTCCAGCTCCAGTTCCCCCATCACCACTTCACATCTCAGTGGGGCACGAATTCCACCTGGTGGTAACCCAAAGCAGTGTTGCTCCCGAGTTCATGCATTGCTTGGACGAATGCAGAAGCCTCCTTGGACGAAGTCATCTCTCTATAGATACTGTCTCAATCTACCTGTCTAGCTGAACCTGGCTGCTTCTGGCCTGTTGTAAGATCAAACTTTTCTGTTTAACCTCCATGGCCTTTTAAAATCTTTCACCAGTCTAGCTTCCAATCTGGCCTCATACTAACTTTCTTGAGGTACCACAGTGATTCTCAACCATGGATACACATTTGAAACAAATGGGGAGCTTTAAGAAGTAGCAAAACTCAGGCTCCTACTCATATATCCCTCTCCTTGCCCTCATGAGAGATTCTGATTCAATTGGCCTATGGTGGAGCCATAGCATTTGGGCATTTGAAAATCTCCCCAGGTGTTTCTATTATGTAGCCATGTTTGAGAATCATTGGTGTGCTCTCTGACTGCATCAAATGAGTACTCAGGAAAGTACATTACCACCACCCCATACTTCTTTTGTGGGCAATTCCCCATGCAAGCAATCCTCCTCCCCTCCCCCACCCCATTCCTTCTTCCCAGCAGAATGCTTGAAAACTTCTGTGATTCTTCCAGTTGGAAAGAACCCATCCTTCTCTAGGAAATCCTTAGTATGTTTCTACATATCTCATGTGCCCTGACACACACTCCTGTCCCCACTCCCTGTGAGTCAAGAAGACTGTTATATACAGCAATATAGAGTAGAATAAGACAAGGTCCCTGCCTTAATACTCCTATAGTATTTAGAATGAGAGAAAAACATAAACCAATGAATAACATAAGTTTTATGGTAGAAGTATAGAAGTGTTCATGAGACAGGGCTTAGAAATGAAGGATTCTATTTTGCTTGGTGTGATAACAATTTATGTATATGTCCTCTCTTCTGTTGGATGGTATATTTTTAAGGGCCAGAACCATGTGTCATTCACTCACCTTTATGTATTTCAAAGACCACATCTTTCTTATTACATGTTTGCTGAATAATTGAGTCAATGAATGGTAGGTTGGAGATTAGTGGTCATTGGAGAAGAGTGGCACCTCCAAGAAAATCGTGCCATAGTTCAGTGCCCGGCCAGGGCAGAAGGGTATCCCACCAAAGTTCAAAGACCCATGTCATCATTTACAGTTCTAAGCTATATGTGAGTTTTATAACTACCCTTTAACATTGTTCCACGTTTTTTAATGGTGATAAGAATAGCACATTAGAAACTAGGTTCAATTCCTCCTGATTGAGAAGGTGGTCAATAACCTTAGCCCCTTTTATTTTAATAAGCAAATCCTAGAGATAAATGGGCTGGTTTTCTGTCTAATGGGAAGAACTAGGGGATGGGGGGAAGGATAAGGAGAAACGTCTGTACACCCAACAGATCCATGGCTCCCCTCTTTCCCTCTTGACTGTGCCATGATCTTCAAATTAAGCCCTTGGGCCTCTTAAAGATGTGCTCAAGAAAGCTGCTAAAATGGCCCCCAAATGAATGGATATCAACAGGACCAGGAGCCAGTGTGCCTGTGAAAGTAACTGTGCTTCTCCATTGAAAATCTTCAATCCTCCCAGCAGCTCCAGGTCTGATCCACCATCCCACAAGAGATACACTGCCCTTGGGGGGAAAGCCAGATCTGAACACGTACTATGGGAGGGCACTCGTGAACCACAGCAGACGTCATTGACTGAGTGACAAGGTTAGCCCAGCTTCTGGGAGTGCCTGCATCAGGACAGATAAAAGAAGAGTTTCTTAGCCCAGGGGATTTCAACACTATGGAAACTCATTTCCCACAGAGATAGAACAATGTGTAAATATTATAAATCACTCCAAAGAAGCAATTTAGAAAACTTCACATGTAATGATAAATGTGTTGAAACCACTCACATATTTTAATTTATGGACTGATTATTAGTCCATTTTTTATTATTCTGTTGATTCATTTTAGAGTGATGAGTATGAGTCATTACAACTTTTTTTTTTTGGATACCTATTGAATGCCAAGAATTGTGTTACTGTGGGTACAGAGATGAACATGGCCCCAACCCTGCCCTCAAAGAACTTGCCACGTGGAGGGGAAAACAGGTACATTGAGAGAAAATCATGATGCTGTCCTAAGTGTGGTGATGCTACATTTTAGTGGTAAAAGGAGAGTTGGGGGTCTTAAAAGAACCTGCAGAGGGAAAAAGATTGCTGTGGGAAGAAACAGACTTTTGAAAGGTTATATTTGCATTTAGAGATATTTGCTTTAAAAGGGAGTCATTTGGGAAGGAGGTCAAGAAAAAGCTGGAGATGGGCAGGCCGAAGCTATGAAAGGGCAAGGGAGCAGGGATGGAAACGAGAATTATCTAGGTGATAAGATTTAGGACCATGTGGCCATGGTCAAGGGTTGTAAGCGGTGTGGCACAATGCTGACTCCCTGTCAGGGAACACTGACTTTGCACCTTGTGGAACAGAATCAATGGGTGTGGAAAAGACCTTTGAGGAGGAAAGAAATGCCACATTCTTCCATTTCCTCACTGGCTGTGTGATGACTCTTCAGTCCACGGGAGTACGTCTTCACACATCCCACCAGAATCACTAGCAGCTCAGCTGATGGGCACATTTTATTTCTCATCTTATTCAGCACTTCATAGTATTTCATACTATTGCTATGGTCTCCTCCCAATGACTTTTCTGGCTCCTTCTCAGCACCATTTTAGACTCTTCTTCTTCTAGTTCTTTACATGGCACTTTTCCAAACCCCCATATTCCAAACTATTGTTCTCAACAGACACACGCTCCTGTCCCCACTCCCACAGCTTGAGATGCTACCTTCAGGAAGCCTAGACTATGGGTCCCCAACCTCTCCATTGTGTGGGTTAAACATGAACGTGTGGTCTTGCTTGGATATCAAGGTGGTTAGAGACCAAGTCCTGCTTGGCTGCATTATGTGTGTGTGGTTGTGGACCTAGATTCAGGGGAAGCGTCTTTATAATTCAGTCATATGTCACTATTCACTGACACCAGTTACACAGTATAGACGATGGCGATATTGGAAAATGTATTTGCAATCACTTTTGCATAGCACATACTGGCTCAGAAATTAGGCTGAGGCATATGGTTCCAACTGGACCAAGGTAGTCTTTGGGAAGTTGTACTAGGACACACAAACTTGACTCAGTGGGTAGACTTTGTGAATTATTCGTCAATAATGAGTGTGTGTGTGTGTGTGTGTGTGTGTGTGTGTATGTGTGTGTTCACTCACATTTATTGAGGACTGTGTGTGTGTGTGTGTGTGTGTGTGTGTTTCATTTTTCTCCTCTTCTTTGGTCAAGGAGCATTTGAAACCCATTAACTCCCAACCTCAGTGGCCCATCAGGGTGAGACTGTGTGGAGGTAGCTCTTATTAGCCAGAACCTCCCGACTTACCCCCCTTCCCCTTAACATTAGCGTCACAGGACCTTTGACAATCGGGAGTGGCCAAGACCTTGGTTTCCAGCTATGCTTTTCATAAAGGAACTTTCCAGATAGAGGCCAAACCCTGGAAAAGAACGGCTGTCTACAGGACTGTTTGTAATACTGTACGGTGATTTATAAACAATGCTTTTAAAAACATCATAAAGTCCGCTAGTGACCTTGAACTTTCTCCCACAGTAAAAGCCATATGCCCAGCAAGCTTCTGAGAGGCCCCTTCTCGGCCGAGTTCTGTGAGAGAAACCAGCCTTCTGGGCCCCCACACCTTCCTCTTCTTGGAATGAGGTGCCTTCTCCCAGCATCTGCAGGGGTGCTTCCCCATGGCCACTGTGGGAGCGATGAGGCCCGTCACGGACACTGGCTTCTGCGTTCTGTGCTATAGTTCCATGAGCAGCCCTGGGTGCAAAAGGCTGATGCCACCCATAGGGCAGCCTCCTCCAGCCTCAGCCTCCATCACCTGTGCGCACAGGAAGTGCACTTTCTCAGAACTCAGCCCAGACCTCTGAACCCGAATTTGCATTCTAATAGGATCCTCACGGAATCTGCACATTAAAGTTTAATAACCACTAGCCTAAAGCAATGGCTTTGAAATTTCACAATCCCCCTACACACACACACACACTCACACACACACACACACACACACACACACTCACACACAGACACACACACGAACACATACATGAACAATACATACTTTCTTGTGTGCTGTACTAACATAGGATGTACATTATAAAATATGCATAAAATATAAACATTTAAAAGGATGCAGTAGAGTCTACATTTGAACGATTCTATTGCTATTACCTCCTTGCGGCCCGCTCTTGGATCACCTCGGCTCAACCCATCAGATGCCTGTTCTAAGGAAGCAGGTAGAGCTGAGGGGCCCCTGAGGGCGCTGTGGAGGCTGGTCAGCGTGCGGAAGCTGCGTGGGATATGAAACACACATAGAGAGAAATGTGTTGGACTAAGTGGGGTATGTGATACCCCAAGTGCTTATCAACTTGGTCAGTTTGAGAAGTGTAGAACCATTTTCTCTTCAAGGCAGAACATTGAAGGATAGTCCTTGTGCTCTGAATCCAAATCGAGTCTAAGTCTTTATTTCTAGCTCGGTCATTCAAGTCAGTGACATATGTGTGCCCCTCCCCCACCCCACCTCCACCCCCACTTAGTTTGGAACTGGTTCCCCTCTGACCCAGAACATCATATTCCATATCTTCAAATGAGCCCCTCCAGTTACAAAACCTGGACAGCTCTGAGTTCGCTGGGACGGCCTCTGCCCGTACTTCTCCCTCCAACAGTAAGTCCCTACCATTCGGCAGGCCTCGTGCTGGCATTAGGGCTGAAAGACGAATTGAATACCCACCCACAGAGCCTCGTTTAAAGAGAAAGAGAAGTTTCTAAACAGATCATTACATCAACACCTGAAGTTTGGTCATGAGGTGTGGACAGTTTGCAAAAGGCGGAAGAGAGGACCAAGAGGAACTCTCTCCCTGGGAGCCAAAGGAGGGGGCATTTGAACGGGGCCTCAGGGATGAATAGGAGTTTGTCAGGCATGGGTAGCAGAGAAGGAATTGAGGGTCAAGGGACCTGTCTGAGCAAAGGCACTGGGCAGGAAACTGCTTTGTCAGCGTTCCTCTTGGGCGAAGTGCACTCTGCTAACGCAGTCCATGAAAAGGAGCCTTGTGTTAACATGATAGTCGCCCTCACTTGCTGGACACCTGGTCCTTGGATCTCCACAATCGCGCGTGTCTGAGAGTTCCTTCTTCCTTACGGGTTGGCCAGGACAGCGGGTGGAGAGTTTCTCGGTAGGAGCAGCCCATTTACCGTAAGATCCGGAACGTTTGGGAATGGTCTTTGTTGGGGAAATTGACTTTTCAGATTAACTTCATAAAAATGGAAAATCCGATGGAAAAACCATCCTAATTTTGTTTTCCTTTGAAGAGATAACTGTGGTTAACATTTTAGAGGCATTTTGTTTTAATCCTGCCTAGAGAGACCACGAGAGCGATCACACCATCCACTCAGCTTTACCCATGCCTGTCTCTAACTTCGCCTGTTTAGCTTTGCCATGATTTTTAGACTACCTAACATTTCAGTGTATAAATAGTTATAAATGTAAAATCCATCCTTTATTATGGGTGATCAAGTGGGTTTGAATATTTTCATAGTATAACTAATGCAGAGAACATGCTTACATATAATCCTGACATTTCTTATTCCTTCTTAGATAAACACTTACTGGGTCAAAGAGTAGAAATCATTCTGAACTTTGAGTAGAACTTGTCAAATCGCCATCGGAAAAGCGACGCCAAATCACTCTATTGGCGTACAGAGCCATTCACCTCCCCATGCTGGTCCGAGAGGAATGCTGACGTGGGTTTAAAACCTCTGGTCATGACTAGCTGTGTTTCTTGGACCCGGGGCCCCTTCTTGGTCTCCTTTGCCGTGGCCCTGCTCCGCCGGCCCCGGAGCTGCCCGGCTCAGCGTGGACTGCTTCTCCCACACTCTCTGTCCAGGAGAATTCACCTGCTTACATGTCTCAGACTCCATTTGTACTTAGACATGAAAGGCGGTCCTCCTGGCCGGCCCTTCCTTGAATGACAGACACATAGACCCCAGTCTCATCTCTGCTTAGGTGTCCCAGGCAACCCCGTGCACCCCCTCAAACCTCACCCCAGGCGGACCCTCCTGCACTGACATTAAGTACTGAGTGAGACCCGGCTGGTGTGGCTCAGTGGTTGAGTATTGACCTACGAACCAGGAGATCACAGTTCGATTCCAGTCAGGGCACATGGCTGGGTTGCGGGCTCGATCCCCAGTGTGGGGTGTGCAGGAGGCAGCCGACGATGGTTCTCTCTCATCATTGATGTTTCTCTCTCTCGCTTCCTCTCCCTTCCTCTCTCCTAAATCAATAAAAATATATTTTTTTAAAAAACAACGTACCAAGTGAGCTCCAGTCCCATAGGATAGCAAACCATTGGGCAACCGGGCTATCTGATAACATAGGAATGCTTTTTGAATTTCAGAGGAAGGTCCAGTGCCATCTGAGCCAGTAAACTCCCACCATCCTAGTCACCTCATTTTCATGCAGGGATGTCAGGAGTCAGCTTTGGGACCTCATCTGCCTATCCACCCTCACCCCAACCCCCACCTGTTAGAGTTGCCCTTTGAGTCCACCTGGAATGGGGTCCTCGCTTCTCTCGATCTGCTGGCACCGCCCTGGTCCAGGCAGCAGCATTTTAGGCTTGGGTCCCTGAAAGCAACAGTTCACCATACTCTCAGCATCCATGCTTGTGTCTTTCCAACCCACTCCCCATGCTGGGTCAAAGTGATGACTTTGAAAAGCAAGTCTGGCCTGGCCGGTTTGGCTCAGTGGGTAGAGCATTGGCCCGTGGGTCCCGGGTTTGATTCCAGTCAAGGGTATATACCTTGGTTGCAGGCTCGATCCCCGTCCCTGGTTGGGGTGCATGCAGGAGGCAACCAATCGATGTGTCTCTTTCACATCGATGTTTCTCTGTCTTTCCCTCCCCCTTCCACTCTCTAAAAATCAATGGAAAATATCCTCAGGTGAGGATTAACAAAACAAAACAAAAAAAGCAAGTCTGAGCCTCTCTCTGCTGTGACTGAAACTCTGAGGTGCTCCTTTTCCTAGGAGGAAGGCAATGGTCCTCAGGGAGCCCACTGAGCCCTTCACGGCATGGCTCTGGCCTCAGCACCTTGTCCTGTATCTAGAGAGAACCACTGATCGGTTTCAGACAGACAATGACTAATGTCTAGTGTATGTTTATATCTCATCTGCACAGGGCATCCTGGTACTAAACAATTGGCTGTTGTCCATCTGAAATTTAATTTTAACGGGACATCTTGTATTTTACCCAACAGCCCGAAAAACACCACAATTGGGCCAACAGTACTCAAGCCGATTAACCACCGATGGTTAGAACATGTTTTCTCACACTGTTTACCGATGGGTATTGCTTCTCTCGGAGGGCTCAGGCTCTGATAGAATGTGAAGGGAAGTATTTTGACATGTGAAATTTCCTTATTATCACTCAACGTTCACAGAGTCTATGTTTTCAACTTTGGGACAAGCAGACAATTCGGAAATACTGCCAGTTCCTAAAGTAAACGGACTGCAATCCAAGAATGTTGGTGTTAGCTGTGTTCCCCAGAGACCCTGTGCTATCCAGTTTCCATATCAGAGCAATGTGGTCAAAGATTAGACTGACAGTGAGAGTGAATTTCAAAACCTTCAGAACACTCGTCCCATTGTTAAATAACTCGGTCCCAAATCAAGCAAAAGTTGCTCTTGCCTTTTTCTGGGACGAGATTCCAATCATGATAATAATGAGCATAGAAATGACCAAGGAGAAGAATTCCACCCTCGTACGCAGGTGAGTCACACCCAAGTCCATTAATCATCCATCAGAGACCAACAGTTCCAAATTCATTTTAAACAGAAGGAAGCCAGTAAACCAAGCCAGCCTGAAGTCGGTAATGTAATTCTCTTTCTATATCTCCATGCCTTCACATCGTAAAAATATTATAATGCGAGACAGAGAAAGACGTGAGTAGTTAACGGTGGTGCATTCACTGTCTTAGTGAGTGAGAGGTTTATTTAGGGGGAAATCACCTTGAGACATTGCAAATTCTATAACGACGCCTTATAAAAACTCCGGGATCTGCCCTGAGCAGCTTTCCAGGACAACGATGAGGGTGAGAGGAAGCGGCACCCTTGCTTGCTCCCAGTTCTTTTCTCCCTTTTCTCACGCTCCAACTGAGACTAGTTTGAGGTTTCATGAAGTGGAATACACTGAATGAAATCCTTCTCTACCAGGCCCGGCCGGCTTGGCTCAGTGGTTGAGTATTGACCTATGAACCAGGAGGTCACGGTTCCATTCCCAGTCGGGGCACATGCCTGGGTTGTGGGCTTGATCCCCAGTGTGGGACGTGCAGCAGGCAGCCAATCAGTGATTCTCTCTCATCAGTCTCTCTCCCCTCTTCCTTTCTATCTCCCTCTCCCTTCTCCGGCCCCGGAGCTGCCCGGCTCAGCGTGGACTGCTTCTCCCACACTCTCTGTCCAGGAGAATTCACCTGCTTACATGTCTCAGACTCCATTTGTACTTAGACATGAAAGGCGGTCCTCCTGGCCGGCCCTTCCTTGAATGACAGACACATAGACCCCAGTTTCATCTCTGCTTAGGTGTCCCAGGCAACCCCGTGCACCCCCTCAAACCTCACCCCAGGCGGACCCTCCTGCACTGACATTAAGTACTGAGTGAGACCCGGCTGGTGTGGCTCAGTGGTTGAGTATTGACCTACGAACCAGGAGATCACAGTTCGATTCCAGTCAGGGCACATGGCTGGGTTGCGGGCTCGATCCCCAGTGTGGGGTGTGCAGGAGGCAGCCGATGTTTCTATCTCCCTCTCCCTTCCTCTCTGAAATCAATAATATATACGTGTGTGTGTGTGTGTATATATATATATGTATATATAATATTTTTTTTAAATCTTTTTCCACCAGCACTGTCTGCAAAAGCAGATGCCTTCCACTCTCACTTACTTCAGGTCACACCAGAAGGACTCCAACGCTCTGCGCTTCCTTCTCCTTATGGGAACGGGGCTGTCTTGTCTGTGCTGCCTTTGAACTAATGCAGACAAGATCCCAGGAGCCTCTTCTCTGCTGAGAAGATGGGGGCAGCGCCTCCGGGAGGCTAAGGCATTCGGTCCGCCTTGGGCTTCTTTCCCCGCCTCAGACATAAGCTTCCCCAGTCATCTCACAACAATGCAGGTCCGAGCCCTGCTGTGATTACAGGGAGACGGTGCTTATTACCAAGCTCTTCACATGTCGGAGCATGGCAAGGCCAGGGGGGTAGACCAAAGGAAATTTCCATTCTCCCTTCAGCTGCTGCGCAGGCTTACTCTATAGGAAAGTTAGCTGCTATTAAGTAATAACGTGCAGCTGAAGTTGGTCACTCGTAACAACAGACAGATGGATAATGTTTTATTTGGGTTAGCCAGCTCTCTCGCAAATAAAGGGCCTGAAATTAAACTGTCTTTACAAACACTTTCGGCAAATGATACCTCTGACTTATTCCGGTGCTCAGATTCTTTGCCATGGAAAATGGAAAATGAGTCTCCCGTTGAACCCAGTATGTGCTGAAACTTGTCTTTGCCGAGTGGAGAAAGGTTGACGTTCTATGGAATGAAAAAAAATAAAAAAATAAAAAAAGACTCTGTGTTGAGGAGGAAAGGGTATAACTATGCAAACCACATTCAGAGATGGAAAGGGACTTTTTAGGACTTATGGAATTCAAAACAATAACAATGGAATGGAAACATAGGGAAAAGGCTAAATATCTGACCACAGAGGCAAATTGGATCATTAGACGCTCCCATGCAATGCAAAATGTGGGGTTTGTTTTGAAAGGAGCGCTTGTTGATTTTCCAGCGGATAATAGGACAAAAGAAAGGCCGGGCCAAGTCACACGCCATCATCTCAGGCGAACCAGCCACGGGAGCCTTTGGGGGGCTGCGTTCCTTGTAAGCCACGTTCCTGGGCAGCACTGAGAAATCGTGATTCAGAAGGTCAAGTGTGGGCCCGAGAACTGGCATTTCTAATGAACCCCAAGTGATGCCATGCTGCCCTTGGGGGTCCCCCTACTCTATGCTGACCTACCTCCAGTGTCCAGTGAGATGGACCACTCACCTCAGGATATTTCATGATAACCAAGAGAGGTGTCTGCCTATAGAATGGACTAACCTTGCCATTGACGCAGTGACTTTGAACAAATCACTCTCTTTTTTATCCTTCACCCCTCCCCCCCCTCCCCCGCCCCAGACGTAAAGTACAGTTTAGACCAGATTGGCACTCTTCAATGTCCTGGAAACGTCAGATAAACGCCAGTTAGGCAGCTGTCTGTGCTGTAGGACTTCTCAGAGCCTGCGCTGTACAAACACGTGGTATGACTCTCCAATGGGTGCAGACCATGGGGTGTTTAGAGGTTTGGTAGGGAAAGCGTCCCGGTCATCTGACCACATCACTTGCTTTGGGAACACCTGTAATCACCACGCACAGGGGAGGCTGAGCAGGAGGCCAGCTAAGGTCCTTCCGGCTGCAGCTCTCATGGCCCCGGAATCCATGCTCCCTCCTCAGGCCTCCCGTGTTCTCCGGGATGGTACCCCCTGTCCCAGTAGAATAAGCCAGTGGGCCTGAACTTCTGTTCCCTGGGGCACTTCTGGCTACCTGGAGACTCCGCCCGGCAGCTGCCATATTTGTTTATTTAACCCCATGGACTTTCTGTTTCTGCTCCTTTGTTTCAAGGTAGTGAGTCTGAACTTGCAGACAACCCAGTTTACGTGTTTGTGAATTTCCCACGCCGTCTACACAATTCACTGAGCGGCGAACGGTGTAGCGCTGACTCTCGCAGTGTGGTCTCAGAACTGGGGAGCTCCAGGGACTTATTAGAAATGCAGATCCCAGGCCCCTCTCTAGACCTGCTGAGTCACAAACTCATGGCGGCGCCAAATGTGTGTCAAGTCCTCCAGGTCATCCGAATGCTTCTGAACTTGGAGAACCAGGGGTGCAGGGGTAAGGAGCATGGACTTGGGCCCAGACCCTGTGCTCTACACCAGTTGCCTCACCAGGAATACAGGAATGATCACAGTCCGTCTTTCAGAAATGATGTGAGAACTAAATTAATACATGGCGCCTCTGTAAGAAGGGGCACAGGATGAGCAACCAATCAATCACAGCTCTTTATCTAGAACAGATACTAACTCGGAATGAGCAGGAATGAACGTACGCTGTGTTGCAGTGCATGTGAGAAGAGGTGCCCTCTGTGAGTGAGTCTGAGAACAGTGGGTAGATGGGAGCACAGCTGTGGAGATAGACAGATCTGGTTTGCCAACGTGGCCCTCCATGGATTAACTTTATGAACGAGTGCGAATTATCTAATCTAAGTTTAGCGTCCTCATTAGAACATCGAGAAAATACTTTGTTCCCAGGGTTAGTTAGAACACTCTCTGAAAATGCTTTGAGAAGTGTCTGGTGCCCCCTTCTCAGCCAAAGCCAGCAGCGACCTGATGATGATGGCCCCCAGCACCCCCCAGTGTGTCTGTCCTCACAGACCGCCCGGCCACCACGTCCCCAACCAAGGGCTTCCTGCTCCACAGAACATTCGAGTCATGGTATCTAAGGCCCTATTCCTTGCCCTGAAAAGTTGTCTTGTCAAGATACATTTAAATATTGATTGAGAAGTATTTAATGAGAAAACGTATTCAACTTTTCACTTCTTTTCTCCATTCACCTTCTTCCAGTTGGAATCTTGTTCATTTGGACTTTTTCTATTCCGCGTTTTGTCACAGACCAAGATTTAGAGTTTACATTAAGGATAGCCGATGGCTTTACATGTTCCGTTAAGCACAGCACCTTGTAGGTCAGGCCCATCACCCTCCAGCACAAAATCTGTAGAAAGGGTATCTGTGGTCAGGCATTCACTGGGTTTTGTCTCGGTGACAATTCCAAGAATTCAATGGCTCGTGGCAACAGAAGTTTTTCTCACCGTCTGTTGAGTCAGCTTTGGTTCAGCTATAGCTTGGGTCCAAGTGTCCCCTCCTCCTGGTCCCCATAGAAGGAACAGCCCAACCTGAGCCTCATCCAAGACCATGCCATGTCCCTCTGTCCAGGTGTGGCCCGAGTCACCCCACCTCACACTCCATTGGCCAAAGCAGTCACATGACCGCATGGGACACATGGGTGAAAACACACTCCCCTGCAGGGAGGGATTCTATGGACAGATCCTGGTGGCCCATAACTGGCAGCAGCAAACAATGAGCAATTGCAACAATGACCGCAGCTCTTCGAGTTAGATCCCAGTTCCTATAGTTAAGACCGAGGTCATTAGGACAGAGGAAATGGGGTCATGGAGGTGCCATAATCTCAGCTAGCTCTTCCCGCAATGGCAGTGTGATTCTCTGAGGAACCATGGCCAATTCCCCAGCCGCCCAGGAGCTGCCACCCTTCCGGCCGGCCGTCCTCAGTCCTCCAGGCCCGAGGGAGGGAATGGGTCTCCGGGAGGAAAGAGTCATTTCCCTGCAGACAAGGACCAGAGGCCACCCTTGGGGATCCTCTGGGAGTCAACTCGGGCCACCTCATTCCTTCTCATGGAGTGTGTTCCTTTCCAAGGCCACCTGGGCACAGCCATCCGTGTCCTCGGCAGACATGGGTGGAATCAAGAAGTGGAATCAGAACAGGCAGGCCAGCCACTGAAGCGCGTCCTGGACAGCGGGGAGGAGCAGGGGACGATGGCGGGAGGCCAGTGCCAGAGGTCCCGTGTGCCGTGTGGCATGGTCCCAGGATCCAAAGGGAGGATAGCTAAGCCCCACTGATTTTATTGTCAATTACTTTTAAACCTTCTGAGTCCAGTGAACCCCTTGTCAAGCATTTCTTTGCCTACTTAATATTTAAACTTGTGTGCCTTTAAAGTGAAATTTAACCCAGGTATTTTGGATTCATAGCAAAGAGAGAGAGAGAGAGAGAGAGAGAGAGATCACCAAAAAATTGTTTTGTCAGTAATATTCAACATCCAAGAAAGCTTTTTGAGTTTTTGAGCAACTTTTCTTACAAACAGGAAGCTGTTTTTCTAGAGCTTTAAAGTCAAACTCCCATCAAATTTTGATTATAGCCAAAGTTACAGTTCGAGTTGGGGTTCACTCCTCCATACCCACCACCTCATGGAAGGTCAGAGAAGGACTCCCTGAGGCGGGAGAAAGTCCAGGTTTGGGAACCTGCTGCCTCCCCAACTTTCATTTGGTCATTTTTCTGCAGGATCAAAGACCTTGTTTCCCCCCCTCCCCTGCCCCTGGAACACGAGGAGAGAAGTTTTCCCAGCACAGGCAAATGGGAAACTTACAAACTTGGACTCAGCAGGGCTCTAGGTTTTTAGAAGGTATCAGTGTTGTACTAACTAGGAAAAACATCGTTAATACCTAGCACTGGTCCACTGAGTAGCTGGCATTCACCTATCAAGATGGTATAGATTGGACATTCTGGAAACTAATCAACGATGCTTGCATGGCCTGTGTGCAATAGTCTTACCTGAGAATGCTAAGAGGCAGTGGGGGTGGGGGGAGAGGGGAATCACTTAACCTGTATGTCACGGCCTGCTGGTTCTCCACCTGTGTTCCCGGAGCCACAGCATCACCTGCGAACTTCTCAGACATGCAAATTCTTGGGCTCCACCCAGACTTACTGAATCAGAAACTCCCAGCCTTGCAGGCGGTTCTGAGGCCGCTGAGCTTGAGCACCTGTGTCGGGTGGTGGCCAGCACGGGCACAGGCGCCTCCGGGGGCCCCTGCTGTCGCCTGCCAGCTGCAGAGAATTTGGGTGATTCACTCAGCCTGTCTGTGCCTCAGTTCCCTCCTCCTGAGGAGGAATAAAATACTGTAAATTAAGAGCATACGATGATGCCCAGCTGGTGTGGCTCAGTGGTTGAGTGTTGACCTGTGAACCAAGAGGTCACAGCTTGTCAGGGCACATGCCTGGGTTGCAGGCTCGATTCCCAGCAGGGGACGTGCAGGAGGCAGCCAGTCAATGATTCTCTCTCATCATTGATGTTTCTATCTCTCCTCCCTCTTTCTTCCTCTCTGAAATCAATAATTTTTTTTTAAGCACCTGATAAAGTGTAAGTGATAAAGCAGGCATGTGAGTGAGGTTGCTGCTGGATCCCCACAGAGGGATGACGGAGAAAGAGGTCATTTGCCAAACTCACTAACACCCGGGAGAACTGCTCGTAGAAGAGGCTACGCAGGTTGATAGCTGGGACTACTTAATGATAGAAGAGTAACTATTGCAATTATTTACAATCATTGGTAGATTAGAAAAGAAGAGTGAAGTGTAGATACCCTTCTTTGTGGAAGACAGATAAGAAGTGTGTACGAGTGTGAGTGTATGTGTGTGTGTGTGTGAGAGAGAGAGAGAGAGAGAGAGAGAGAGAGAGAGAGGCTCAGGAAGAGGCATTTCAGAAAAGGAGGAGGTAACAGAACCTGTTGATTTGAAAGCGATCACATTCAACGCTGGTGGCCGAGGCTTAGGAACGCTGGCCTTGTTCTTCCTGCCGTGAACCGTCTGCGTGAGGAAGGCGGGTGTGTCCCACTGCCCAGGTCTCAGCCACCTCGCTTGCAAAATGGGTGTCAGATGCCTAGGTACTGACAATCCTTTCAACTCTGATGGTCTGTGACTCAACAACAATAATGCGTTTCCACAGGCGGTAAAAATATTCTAGACTCTTCCCTTCAGCCCGCAGTGTTTACTTCCTCCGCACTTCCCCTTCCTGCCTGCTGCCCGGGCCAGTGGACAGTGGGCCTCAATGGGGGCCAGTTCACCCTCTTTCCAGGGGGCTTCACGGTGGAACTCCCTCCGGAGGGTGAGAATTCCCTCCCGAGGGCTGGGCTTGGGGCTGCAATTTAATCCTGAAACACTCCTGAGCCTGCACCTGGCACCTTGCCAGACTGCCAGGGGTTGGAGATGAATGCTAGGCCCCAGCCCTTGGGGTGGGGGGAGGGGGGTTGCTGAGGGTCCGTTTCACTGGGCCAGTTTCTTTGTAAACACCTGTGAACCCCACGTGTCCCTCTCTCTTCCAGGCAGGAGCAGCACCCCATGGTAGCCCGGTGGGCGAAGGGGAGCCAGGACGGTGCGCCCGCCTTGAAGAAGACGGCTTCTGACCTGCTGAGTAAGTGACCAGGCAGCAAGCAGCGCTGGGGGCACGGGGTGCAGAGAGGGAGGCCGAAGGTGTCTACCCTTGAGTGCTGGCCCCCAGCTGCTCTTTTTCACGGAGAGATGCTAACCCCAAGACCCAGAGGCTGCAGGTCTTCCTGCCCCGGCCACGCGCAGGGGCTCCACTAGGAGGCGCTGCTGGGGTCGTTAATGCTGACACCAGGCCTGCAGGAACGGGGCGGAGGAAGCGGATGCAGCTCTTCCGGCTGGCCCGCTGCCCCTGTGGGAGAGGTTAAGGCAGGAGCTCCATGGCACGGCCTTCACACACCCAGGGCCAAGTTTTCCAGTAGCTGCTTGTGCCCAGGACCCCGTGTTTCACTCACACTCCAATCTGCAGCCTCCCTTCCGATTGCAGCGGCTGGAATGGCACGCTCTTTCCCTGCAGGCTGTTTGTTAAGTGCATGCAGCTACTTGTCTCTGCGAAGCGGGAGTTCTGAGCTTGACTGTGCCCTTGGGCACGCCAGCGTGGCCTTGCTTCCGAAAGTTCCCCCTGGTCCCGTTCCCTGGGGCCACGGAGACGTGAGGCTGGGGGGCCTCACAGACCCAGGCTCGCCCATGGGACCCTGTGCGTTTCTTTTAAATGGATCCCCAAATAAGTGGAATAGGCTTCAGTGGGTAAAATAAATTCGGAATAGCTCATGGCCCTTCTTTGAATGGAAATGAAAAGAGAAAATGACTTTCCTTTT
This sequence comes from Cnephaeus nilssonii, assembly GCF_951640355.1. Classification (NCBI taxonomy): domain Eukaryota; kingdom Metazoa; phylum Chordata; class Mammalia; order Chiroptera; family Vespertilionidae; genus Cnephaeus; species Cnephaeus nilssonii. Next base: position 4,498,736 of record NC_137074.1, read on the forward strand.
CCAAGAAAAAAGCCAGATCATTCCAGGGGACCTTCAGTAAATGGCACGCTCTCGCTAAAGGAGCAGGAACACTAAAGGGCCTGGAGTCCCTGTATCTCCACGTGTCAGCCTGGGATGGATCCAGTTTCACTTTCCTTGGCGGGATTTGCTGAGGATTACTCTCAAACCTCCTATCGAGGTCCTGCTGCTCTGAAGCAAGAGTACTGCATGAATCACAGGCCGCTGCATACCAGTTCCTTTTTATCACGGGGAGTTTTAACAATTTTTTTAAATGCCATTTGGGGTGGGAAAAATAAACATGCCAACCAGGTAGAGTTCCCCCTAATCAGTCCCATTATCTTTTCAAGGAATGTAGGGGTGACTCAGCTCAGTCCCCGGGCAGGTACTATAAGAGGCTGGGTGGCCTCACACCCGGCGTGTCCCTGTCTGTGAACCAGCAGCCAGCGTGGGAGCCCAGCTTTCTTCCTGGTAGGTCTGCTGGCCCCACTGTTCCATGCCTGCGTGTGTTCACTTGTGCTTTAACTCTTTAAAGTACATCCCCGAGCTGGTTCCGCTTAGTTCTAAAGAAGTAAGGCAGCATGTGCGTGCCATACCGAAATGCCATACCTGATATGGGATATTGATAGCACTTCTAAGATTAACCAGCATATCGATTAAGCTATTTGTCAAGCTTAATTATTCACTACATGTTTGTTTTGTGTTGGTGACAACTTAGTCTTTTCCGATGTAATCAAGATTAGGAGAGGTCGTGGGTTCTAAAGTATTCATTAGATTGGGCGGCCGGGGTGGTGGGGGTGGGGAGATAAATGGCTATTATAGGGAATACCATGCCAAAGGGTAAGTTTTAAATATTTTTATTACAAGTTTTAAAAATTTGTATTTGTATTCTCCATCGCTTATCAAGAACTAACTATGGATGGTAAATTTTAGTTCTATCTATACTGACCCTATGCTTAGTCAACTTCTTTTTAAATTCTCTACAATTGGAAATCTATGGTAGCTGGATATACATAAGCATTCCTAACACTCTGTGGGGTAGATGCATGTGAGTATGGTATCGCAAAGGGAAGATTAGCATCGCATTTTAAACGGGCGGGGGGGGGGGGGGGAAGGGGTGAATGGGGGCTTGGTTTTGGCCCTTTATAGCACTATTTCATTTAACCATCACAAAACCCTGTCCATCCACATGCTTTCATACTCATGTCACATGTTTAGGCTTTATTCTCATGTTACAGATCAGAGAGCTGAGGTCCAGAGAGGTTAGTAGCTTGTCCCGGCTCACCCAGCGGATAACTGGGAGAGTCCACATTGAACCCAGGTTTGCTTGTCTCCAGGGCCGTGCTCCTCACCTCGCCCTACTGCCTTCCTCAAGTCCAAGTGGGTTAGTCTTGCCTGCAGAAGTCTCCTTTCTTCTGTCCATCCACATGCTTTCATACTCATGTCACATGTTTATCCTGGCTCTAGCTGCTGGGCATTCTGCCACCTGTGACAGTGATAAAACGTCTCTCTTTGTCCCTTCCTTAGGTGGTCCCAAGAGGCTGACAATGGACCCCGTGCACCTCAGCATGTCCCGCGCGCCTCTGGTGAAGCACTCGGACAGGCCCCGCGTCATGTCCAAGAGCGGGCACAGCAATGTGAGAATCGACAAGGTGGATGGCATCTACTTACTCTACCTTCAAGACCTGTGGACCACCGTGATCGACATGAAGTGGAGATACAAACTCACCCTGTTCGCGGCCACGTTCGTCATGACCTGGTTCCTTTTCGGGGTGATCTACTACGCCATTGCGTTCATTCATGGGGACCTAGAACCTGGTGAACCCATTTCTAACCACACCCCCTGCATCATGAAGGTGGACTCGCTCACAGGGGCGTTTCTCTTCTCCCTGGAGTCCCAGACCACCATCGGCTATGGCGTCCGCTCCATCACGGAGGAGTGCCCTCATGCCATCTTCCTGCTGGTCGCCCAGCTGGTCATCACCACCTTGATCGAGATCTTCATCACGGGCACCTTCCTGGCCAAAATCGCCAGACCCAAGAAGCGGGCGGAGACCATCAAGTTCAGCCACTGCGCGGTCATCACCAAGCAGAACGGGAAGCTGTGCCTGGTGATCCAGGTGGCCAACATGCGCAAGAGCCTCCTGATCCAGTGCCAGCTCTCCGGCAAGCTCCTGCAGACCCACGTCACCAAGGAGGGCGAGCGCATCCTCCTCAACCAGGCCTCCGTCAAGTTCCACGTGGACTCCTCTTCCGAGAGCCCCTTCCTCATTTTGCCCTTGACCTTCTACCACGTGCTGGATGAGACCAGCCCCCTGAGAGATCTCACACCCCAAAACCTGAAGGAGAAGGACTTTGAGCTCGTGGTGCTCCTCAATGCCACCGTGGAGTCCACCAGCGCCGTCTGCCAGAGTCGCACGTCCTACATCCCGGAGGAGATCTACTGGGGCTTTGAGTTCGTGCCTGTGGTTTCTCTCTCCAAAAATGGCAAGTACGTGGCTGACTTCAGTCAGTTCGAACAGATCCGGAAGAGCCCCGATTGCACGTTTTACTGCGCGGATTCCGAGAAGCAGAAACTGGAGGAGAAGTACAGGCAGGAGGACCAGCGGGAGAGAGAACTTCGGACTCTCCTGTTACAACAGAGCAATGTCTGATGGCGGTGCGCTGGCCTCGGTTCACTCTGCGGCCATTTCCACATCTGAGCTCCTTTGAACAAAAATGTGTGGATGCATTCTTAAACACACTGCACAGACGTGCAAAATCCATCTTCTCCTTTGATCTGGTGGCGCAACAAGCATCTCCACCTTCGAGAGGGTTCCTTGTTTAGATGCTTTGTCTGAAGCAAACTCCCAAAGTTCAAATTTTTGTATTTCGCAGGACTTGGTATAGGGCGATTGCAAACATCCTGCAGGATGGACAGACATCCAGCATGCTGAGAGCGAAGGGAAGGCATTTCTCCATAAGGTTATCAGCTGTAATATAAGGTATTTATGCAATCCAATAGCAAAGGCAATATGGCCTTGAACTGTGGATCAGTGTTCACTCACATCATTGTTTAAACTCTTTTCAAGCAGAGAAAATGGTTTATGTTCTGGAGGCTATCTGTTAATACAGCAAATGGAGCAGGGGGAGTCTGTACTCACAAAATATAATAATTCCATTTCTGCCTTTTCCCAGTGGGCTTAATTGTGCAGCGTGAAATTGGTCAATCAGGAATTACCAGTTGTGAGAACATGTACAGACGGAACTAGGCTGTTGTCTGCACTAATTTTTGCTGGAATGTACTAGCCCCTTCCTATTCAACATATGGCTCCCAGGCCCCTTGAGAACTTATTAGCCACATAGAGGCCAAGGCCCTGCCCCACTTAGAGACCAGAGTCTGTATGGTCAGCAGGCCCCCACGGGACTCACGCACACAGGAGTTTGCAAAGCTCCGCTCTGGGCAGTGCATTTAGAGTAACCTCGGGAGCCGGGGGACATGAGGGTCCCCTGTCCAAGTGGCCTCCAGATTTGTCCTTTTTCGGTTCATCATTGTGCACCAATCTTCCTTTCAGCCCCTTCTTTCCTGATCTATGAAAATACCTTGTCCACAGAGGAAGTGCCACTGACATTCCAAGAGCAAAATAAAACTCTTGCAAGTAATGGTCGTCTCATTCATGCTTAGTACCTGGTTGTCGATGATGGTTAGAACCACAGGACAATGAAGCTGTGCCATGGTCAGGTGTTTGCTCAGATGTTGAAATCTAGCAGGTCAGATGGAGCCACGAGGAAGGAGAGTGGCTGAGGATGAATAATTCATACACAGACCACTCCTTGAAGCATGAACAAAATTTGATCATTTGATAACATGTCAAGAATGTCCTCAGTATTTAAACAAAGCTTGTGCAACTCAGTGTTACAGAGGTAACATTTGCCTTTGGCAGAATTTGGGGACCAGGCACCCTGCATTTCTTTGGAGTAGAGAAAAGATGGGCTACGATTGGCTAAATGTGCGAAAGGTGAATTCTCACTTCATTCAAAACAGGTGGGTTTGCATATTCCCTCAAGAAAACTGTGACTATAAGTGTGTAGGTGCCACATATGTATACACACATGCATACATAGGCACAGGCATGCAAACAACACAGACACAGGCACACACATGCATGTGACACACACACACACACACACACACACACACACAGGGAAGCACACCCTAGGTCTTGAAGCATGATGGTGGAAATTATCAATGAAAGACATTTGCAATTAAAATTTTGTTCTCTAAGATGGGGAACATTGGGACTCGGAGGAAATGGGGAAAGTGGTTGAGATTCAGACTGTCAGTGAAATGGTGACGTGGACCACAGCAAGTGTGGTCGTCTCTTGATGTCACCAGATTTCAAATGTCCTTTAACAGAAAATGTGGCTAACGCCACTGACCTGGAGCAGCCCATCTAATGCGGGGCCAGAATAGTGGGGGTAAAATCGTAAAGGTTCAAAGAACAATCTCAATGCACAAGAGGTTTTGTCTTATTATTCAGGAAATTTTCTTCTGTTTCTGTTGATAACTTTATGGCAGGTTGTCTTAGATCTTAAAATAATTACGTGTACTTAGATATGGCCCCTGTTTGTTGTGATATGTGCTTTTTTATTGTATGTTGTGGTATAATTGGCAGAAGAATAATGCCAGGGGCATGTTTACAGATCTTCTGTCGCACAAGTAAATTCTTCTCATAGTTTGCCATCAATGTCACTTGGAATGTGACCAAGGTTAGGAATCTCACATGCTTATATTGTATATGGTACAATGATGTCGCACAAGATAGAAAAATCTCTTTTATGTTCACTTGGCAATCTACTTCAGCCAAATTTGGAAGACTTGATCATCTGATCTTTTGCACTATATGCAAAAAAAATATGCAGTGTCTTAAAAGCCAATACTCGTGGAAGTCAATAAGTGATATTACAGCAATAGTTTTTCATACATAGCTCTAAAGTCGTGGCTGGTTTGAAACTTAGCATTTTCCAGTAATATTTATTATTACTTTCTACAAAACACTAATGTTGACTCTAATGCTAACAAAGAAAGGATTCTGATGGCAAACTGATTCTATGTGAACAGTCTTCTGACTGAAATAGATTCACGCTTGACCCCCCAACTAAGAAGAAGTCAAACTAATGGAGTGTTTTTGACCCAAAAAGGCTTTTGCATTTTGAAGGGTTTCTAATGCACCAGGCCTTCTCAGTGAGACCATTCAAAAATGCCATGTTCCATCAGAGAAGCCACAAAGCCATGTCTTATTTCAGAAATAAGATGTGTTATACTTAATGGTACCCAGAAGCCAGTGGTCCCAGAAACATAGCAAAGTTTCACTCATTGGCCCACACAGTGGGCCGCCATTGGGGTCCCCTTCCCCACTCATGGGGATGTTACAGCTCAGAGAGGAGACCAGAAATTGAAATAGCTGGTTCAAAGGAGGGAGATGCCATCAGTGAGTGGACCAGATATTTAGATGCATTTAAACAACCCATTGAATTCAATTTTTAATTCACTGTGATTTCACTATCACTGAAATGTAAAGTAAGGTGTAGAGACATGTGACTCTTCTATTACAGTATGATTCCTTCTCCCTTGCTTAGATGCTCAGTCCTCTTCTATCACCTGGAGGAAGAAGAGAATAGAAAAGAAAGGCAAAGAAGGCACAGGGCCTTTGCACTGGTAGCTCGGTAAAGATCATCTCATCCTTGGCCTTCATTCTCTGTCTTGTCACCATGGTCTAAGGGTCAGACATTTGATCACGTGACATAAGGGAGACTTCCAGTGTCTCAATCTCGGCTTTTCTTTGAAATAACTAGTTTTGAATCCAGGTTATCTCATCATAGCTCCGTGGGATGGGACTCTTTAATGAGAGGCACCAACATTCACAGTCTTGGTTTCCAAGCTCTCTAGTGTGCACCCGACTTCCCGCATTTGCCCCTGGGTAGGTCCAAGGTGCAATTAATGTTCTTCCCCTGGGAAGACGTACACTTGAAGGTCCAAAGCTTGACATTTCACTTCTAATGGATCAACTGTGCACATTTTGCCCTTTGTGAGTTTCAGTTTATCTTTAATCAGAATGACCTGCCAATCAACCAAACCTCGGGCCTGGGTTCCGCAGTGAGTGGTGGGTGTTGGTTCTCAGCCTGAAGGGCCTCGGAGCAGAGCCAAGAGTCTGCACAGTTAGAATGCGCAATGAAATGATATGTGAGAACCTAATTGAGATTTTAAAGAATAAAAGAGTTAACTTCTTGAGGCATTGGTATTTGTCAGTAAACTTTTTCTTGTTGTTATGTTGTTCTGATTTTTTTTTTAAAGAATCTAAAACAAAATCTTCGCCTTTCCAGTAAGGAAGGCAGTGAGAAAAGTGTAAAAATGGAAAGCTAGGGGTTGACCGAACAGCTCTCACGTAAGCCCTTCTCCCAGCGGACAAGAACTTCTTTGCAGGCAAAGCTTGGCCACTCATCTTACATTACGACTGACTGTCATTATATTCTCGGCCTTCCCAGGAGGACCAATTTCCCCAGTCTTTCAGAAACACTGACGGATTAAGTCCAATTCCACCCCCGCCCCCCCTCCGCCCAAAGTTTTTCTACTAAATGCTGACTGACAACAAAACACGAGGCAGAAATAAGGCTTTAGCCCTTTCCCTTGTTCTCATCCTCTGTCCGTCTCCTGGGGGACTTGGTGCCCCCTAAGCTTGATATGTGGTGGTTGGCTGTTCCATCCTGGCTGTCCATTCCATCAAGTCAGATAATCCTGTGGGTTCAAAGTAATCAATCCGAAATCATAATCCTTGGATGTTTATGGATGATGCCCAAAAATTGGGGACAGAAATTTTTCTTTTTCAATTGCTATGTTGCTGGTGTATAAACATAGAAGACAAAGAAAAATCTCTTGATTAGAAGTGAAGGGCAATTCCTAATAAAATTACAAGAATTGATTGTGTAAGATAAGGACGTCATTTAAAAAAATATATTTTTATTGATTTCAGAGGGGAAGTGAAAGGGACGGAGAGATAGAAACATCAATGATAAGAGAGAACCATTGATCAGCTGCCTCCTGCATGCCCCACACTAGGGATTGAGCCCACAACCTGGGCATGTGCCCTGACTGGGAATCGAACCATGATCTCCTTGTTCATAGGTCGACGCTCAACCATTGAGCCATGCCGGCTGGGCAGGACATAATTTTTGATAAGTGCTTAGAGAAGCCAAAGATGTCATATATGTATGTAAATGCCATACAACTCTGACTGTAATCCCAGAATTAGGAATGCCAGACTTGCTGTGTATGCAAGACACGTCTCCTGTACTGCACTCTGGATGGACTTTATTGAGATCTTCTAAATGTCCTATCTTCATTTTTATCAATAAATTACAAAATTGCATAGGCAGTTAGAAAATAAACCTTCACATGTAACTGGATGTCTTGTATATTTATTTGGTAATGCTGCCAACCTTACAGAAAGTATTCACAGAATCCCAAACTATGCCCTTCTCTAGAAGAGCAAAGAACGAAAGTCCCTTCCTTACAGTGGTTCTCAACCTTCCTAAAGCCGCGACCCTTTAATACAGTTCCTCATGTTGTGGTGACCCCCAACCATAAAATTATTTTCGTTGCTACTTCATAACTATAATTTTGCTACTGTTATGAATCATAATGTAAATATCTGTTTTCCGATGGTCTTAGGCGACCCTGCTAGCGGTTCTCAACCTGTGGGTTATGACCCACAGGTTGAGAACCGCTACTGTAGAGCCTGAGACCATCGGAAAACACAAATATTACATTACGATTCATTAACAGTAGCAAAATTAGTTATGAAGTAGCAACGGAAATAATTTTATGGTTGGGGGTCACCACAACATGAGGAACTGTATTAAAGGGTCACGGCATTAGAAAGGTTGAGAACCACTGCTTTAGAAGCTATGGGTTTCATACAACTGGTAGTAGAGAAAGGGGGTATTCAAAAAATTTTTTTTCTTGGTTTGCTCAATTAGTAAAATAAATTTCAACCAATCATTGGGGGCCTTTGATACAGTCTGTGCAGCATAGAGCAGGATGCTGTTTGAGCCTGTCCATCAAGGGGAAGCCTCTAGTGTTGGGCTCAGAGCCCCCCTCCACCTGGCATGCCAGAGCCCTCATTCCCAACCCCCTGTTGGAGAATCAGGCCACGGCTTTTGTGGTCCTGACCAGCAGTGGATGGGCAAAGCCAAAGATGAAGGAGGCAGCCTGAAAGTCCATCACCAAGGTTTTTGCTTAGCAACTCTCATTTCATGAAGTAGTGCTTCACTGTGATCTTTATCTGAGGTCAAAGCTTATCTAGTATAAAGCCTTCCCACTCCCTTAAGAAATCCAAAAATACTCAAGTTAAGGGTAGAACCCCCTCAAAATTAGACTCCAATGGAACTACTACAATTGATTATAGAGTACTTATTTCCCCCAAAAAAGTCAGAAGTTGTTGACTCTGAGCTAAGAAATGTGATCTCTTTGGCTTATTATACCTACTATTGTCGCTATTGCAAATGTCCTTCATATTGTTTAAAAAGTAAAGAGCTTCCAAGAAGGTGTTTGGAGAGGAGTTCAAAGAAATGCTTTTGTTTTTCATTCACTGAAATTTAACTACATTTTTCATCTGCAATCAAACCTTAAGAGTAAGGATGTCGTATTAAAACAAATCACTGCAGGAAGTATGACTGTACCAGGGACTTTTTACAAAAACAAACTTCCAGATCACAAGAGGAAGCTGTGTTTGTGCGCCGCCAGAGTGTAAAATAGCAGCCAGGAGAGGAAGGCAGGGTAACAGCCAACTTGGATCTATTTTTGAAGAATTATTTCTGTAGGGTGTCATGGAATTGTAAGTTACAAAAAAGAACGCTTTGGTAAACAGACTGCTCGATTCCAAAAGGACCCACTCCAAAATACCACTTAATGGAATTCAAGGGACTGTTATGAAGATTAAAATCCCAAGTCACACACAGATTTTGCAAGCAAACAGTCCCACTCCTGGCAAAGCCCGGCGGTGTTCTCTCCCCAGAGTCTGGATCGGGCCTCGGTCTCCTGCCATATATCGCTCTGTCTGATCTCTATACCGTGGCACGCGAGTGTCCTTGCTTTCCTCTGATTTAAAACTGGTCTTAAACTTGGATTTGCCTTTAGCAGAACAGTGACCCATGTTTCTCACGGTTGAGCTGCTATGAGTGCATGTTGGAAATCTCACACTGACTGATATGTACACTCTGTCACCGCTGAGCCCAAGCTTCCCGTATCAGCTTTAATGATGTACTCTCGTGGTCTACAAATCCATACCTCTATTTGTCAAGCCATTTCTTGTTTTCATATGCTCTCCATCACCTTTCTTTTCCGATATGTGGAATCACTCTAATCTGTGAAACAGTAGGAAATACAAATGTAGTAAAGCCAACTCCATAGTCTCGAGTCTCTGTTTATTTCGTCAGAGTGGTGATGGTGCTATTGTGGTGCCCTGTGGAGACGAAGCCAGTATTTCCTGAGAGAGCTCAGAGGTAAACGCATTCAAAATAGCTGTTTCCAATGGTCGTAACGACAGTCATTTGGGAATGGCTCCATCCTAAGAACTTACAATGTTAGTTTCCATCAGTGCCTAAAGGACTGCATTTTGCTTCCTTTCTCGTCAAAGAAAAGAACTGAAATCCCTGCCTCGCCCCGCTTTTTATAAAAAAATTTTGGCCTTGATGCTCTAGTGATTATTTCATTCTAGCCAACGATTAAAGATCAAGTCATTATTTAACAGCAACCTTTCAGCACCTCACTGCCTACCAAAGTCCCTTACATTCCATAGCTCGTTTACTTTGATGGATTAAATGAAAGAAAACATAATTACATAAGCCTTAAGACACCATGTGGGTGCCATTGTAAAGCAACACAGCCATTTAAATCCACATGGCAGAGACAAGCACCCGGGACCACTGATGTCCTGGGAGCACTTGCCTGGGGAAGCACACGCAGACACGTGGCTGCCACAGGAGCACACGCAGACACGTGGCTGCCACAGGAGCACACGCAGACACGTGGCTGCCACAGGAGCACACGCAGACACGTGGCTGCCACAGGAGCACACGCAGACACGTGGCTGCCACAGGAGCACACGCAGACACGTGGCTGCCACAGGAGCACACGCAGACACGTGGCTGCCACAGGAGCACACACAGACACGTGGCTGCCACAGGAGCACACGCAGACACGTGGCTGCCACAGGAAGCACACGCAGATACGTGGCTGCCACAGGAGCACACACAGACACGTGGCTGCCACAGGAGCACACTCAGACACGTGGCTGCCACAGGAGCACACACAGACACGTGGCTGCCACAGGAAGCACACGTAGACACGTGGCTGCCACAGCCCCAAGCTTCCAGTGTCTCTTTGGGAACCTGCTCTTTGGAACCTTGGCTCATTGGCTGCACCATTCTCAGTGGTGGCAAGACTGATCTTTGAGTGAGAATGTGGCAGCTGGCAATAAGAAAGGCTGGTCATAGAGCAGGAAGTCAACTTTGCAGATGCTGTTTGGGGGGGAAACCCACCACAATGCTTTCCAGAAAGCGCACAGTGACCTGGGATGTAGCGACGAAGCTCATCCACAGAACACGCTTTATTCATCCTAATCTGCACGGCATTTCTCAGACACATGTTATTTTCCACTCTTACCTCAAGCATCCGCTTGCCTTACCAGGTGACTTTGGCTGAGAACTGAGCTCTCCATGTCCCAGACATAAGACAACTTTGCCTTCACCACACCATGGCCTTGGGGCCGTGACTATGGTAATTGTCACAGCAGCATTGGGTTCTGGGCTGGGAACAAGGCATCCTGGCAGCCATAGCCCTCTTCTCAGAAGTCCTTGCCTTTGTTCGCCTGTCTTCAAAAATGTCAAACAAACAAGCTTAATGGTTAAATTTTCATGCAGAAGTTCCTATTCTTCCCAAAAACTGAATATTTTTCAAGTTTTCTACCCCTTTATTTGAATGTAACACTTCCATGATACTGCTCAGCACGTGGTATATTTGAATGTCCCAAATGTGTTTTCCAGTCCCAAGGACCACTCTCTCATTCTTGGTCTGCCTCTGTTGAGTTTGTGAGACACTCCTGCTCTCAACAGTCCACCTCCCTGTGCACTGTGTACATGTGCGTAAAGATCGGCCACATCTGCTAAAATAAGACTCACTACCTCACACCCACACAGAACAATGTGTGCTTCCCCTTGCCCCACCCCCATCACGAATCTGACATGCCACCTGTGAAGTGTGTTATCTCTTCTGCTCATACAAGCCACACACACACACACACACACACACACACACACACACACACACATCTCATGACTTCTGGTCACTCCTTGGATTTGCAGAGAGCAAACAATACTTATTCTGAATGCCTCACACAACTTCTAATATTTAATAGTCCATTTTAGACCCAACGAAGGAGGTAGGACACGTCCAACTACTACACTTTACAGGAGAAGACCTGAATGCTCACCGAGGTTCAGTGCTTCACCCAGTGTGACCCGGCGAGCCAGTGCAGTGAGCTAGGTCTTTCCCTTCTGGCCGAGTGTTCTATACCCAGAACTTACAACATGGGACTCTCATTGTACAGCTGAATTCTGTGTGAGACGGGTCAAGACCAGGGCCCCAGTGAGGCAGAATGGATCACCCAGGGAAAGCATGAGTTTAGGGATGGAAGGGTTATCTGAAGGCCTAGCGAGCTGCCAGGGGTCCGTTATTCAGGAGCTGGGCCCATGGAATATGAAGCTGAGTGCTTCATATCATGTCTACCTTCTGAAATCAATAAAAATATATTTTTTAAAAAGAGCCACAGGCCTGCTGGAGGCTTGTAAAGTCAAACAGTTGGCCAAAGGATAGACATGGAGCAGACAGGATTAAGAAATCTCAGAAAAAGGTCGTGGTGACCAAGTAAATGTACTTAGTTTGGTTCAAGGTTCCTTACATCCTATATAATAAAAGCCTAATATGCTAAGTGTATGGTTGACCAGTGGGCCGTTCAACCAATCAAAGCATAATATACTAATGATATGCTAAGGCCACTCAACCACTCGCTATGATGTGCACTGACCACCAGGGGGCAGACAGTCAGCCAATCAGGACTGAGCAAGATGGGCTGGACACACCCTGAAGCACTCTTTCGATCCCTCCCTGGCTGGCCAACCTCCCACATCTCTCCCCGGCCCTGATCGTGCACCAGTGGGGTCCCTTGGCCTGGCCTACACCCTCTCAAAATCCAGGGCCCCTCGGGGGATGTAGGATATCTGGTTTCAGCCCAATCCTGCAGGCCAGGCCAAGGGGCCCCACTTGTGCCCGAATTCATGCACTGGGCCTCTAGTTCGTTATGATTGTGTCAATGTAAGAAACATCCAATCCTGTGGAGAATTTTTATAAGAGTTTATTTGAGCCAAACTGACAACATTGCTGGGGAGCAAGATCTCAAAGGCTCCATAAAGTCAGTTTTCAGCTGCTTTTATGCACTTGAAATGAAGGAGGGGATGTAAGAAAGATTACAGGAGGGTGGGAAAAGCAAGTGGGAATGGGATTACAGGATAGTTAACAGGACTATGTGCTCTCTTGAGGGTGGTTATGCTTATTTCAAACGTGTGCTAACCTAGATGTACAGAAACAATGGACAGGGCTTGCTTAAGGCAAAGATAAGCCTTTTTCTACAAAGTTCTATGATTGGTGTGTGACTATTCTCCATGACCTGCTCGGTTAGGAATTTAGGATCAGGTGGGCTCTATGAGGCTACTTTCCATAGAACCTTTTTTCGTCCACAATTGCATCCTATCTCCTTAAAACAGGTGGACATTGTTAGGATGCCCATTTTATAAATGATAAAACTGAGGCTCCAAGAAGTTAAGCAATTTGTCCAAAGTGACATAGCTAGCAAGTGACAGAGTCAGGCATAGAACCCAGGACTTACCAGAGTGACAGCCTTTCTTCTTCCCCGAGCTCTCTCCTGCCTCCCGGGTGGGCCACCACACAGGGTACCCAAAGGAGCTGGGAGGCGGTTGGTACTTGATGTTCTTGGAGCAAATAAGCCTTTGCTTGGCACTCAAGTGTTTTTATCAAGAGAAGTCGAAACTGCAGCTGAGTTGCTGTGTGGCCACACACCTGACTCAAGCTGAATGGATGCTAAAGAGCGGCAGTGCAAGTTGTAGGGATTTTGCTGGAGTGGATGGAGTGGGGAGTTTCCAGCTGGATGTTTGGCTGAGCTCAGGAACCTGATTTGCAAGGATTTATACTGGGCTCTGCACTGGACTCTAAGATAGGTCACCATTTTAAGGTCTTGGCTGATCGAGCTGAGAGACAGAGAGAGCTTTGCAGAGATGAGCAAACACTACGGATCAGCAGAGCTCGCTGGAATCCTATACTGAGCATCAGGGGCCTGCTGGGCCTGGGAGTGGGCCCCGCACACTCAGTCATGCTGTGACAATGACCTGGGCTAGAGCAGGACCCAGACACCAAGCAAAGCTCCAAGCGCAGGGCAAGGGAGTCCCTGGGAACTGACTGTGGAGGGAGGTTCTGAGGATGGGTCTGAGGCTCTGCAAACCTGTTCATTTCAGGGGCAGATGGGCAAAGGGAGGGCCCGTGGGCGGAAGTGCATCAGAAAGCACAGCAAAGGGTGAGGCCAAGGGAGTACAGTTCAGAAGCCGGACCCAGACCCAGGATCCACGTCAGAGAAAGGACCTGGTCTTGGGAGGTGTCAGCGAAGAGGAGAAGCCAGACAAAACCTAAGGCTGGAACCGGAGCACAAGGACGCTGGCCAAGACGGGAATGGAACTGGGTAAAACACTAGGCTTCCTCACTGGAAGGTGCGGTTTCAGGAGAGCAGGACCAGGGCAAGGCACACTCGGTGAGGATCCAGCGTCTTCACTTCCCCTGAGTGGGAAGCCACAGTTTGGGCACCAGTCAGTGCTCCCCAAGGCCACGGGTGGAGGCCAGGAGGCATGCACACCCCCACAGCCATAGGTGTGTGTTTCACTGTCGGGTAGAATGGTTCCTTATTTATTTAATATCTACTCAACCAAACTAGGCTCTTTAACAATTACCTGATCACCAAGCCACACCCTTAGAGTGTGTGGTCTCCACATTAATATTGATTTGGCAACATTCATTGTGCTAAGCAGATAAAAGCTGATTCCTGAAGGAGTCACGTGATTTGTATCTTTTCCTAGTAATGCCATGACAAATGACCACAAACTGGGTGGTTAGAAGAACAGACACTCATTATCTCACAGTTCTGCAGGTGTGAAGTCTGAAACCAGGTGTTGACAGGGCCACGGTCCCTCTGAAACCTGTAGGAGAGGACCGTTCCGGTTTCTTCCAGATTCTGGTGGCACCAGAGATTCCTTGACTTAGCAGCATAATTCTACTCTCTGCCTCTGTCTTCTCAAGGCTTCTCTCTGCCTCTTCACATCATCTCCTCAATGTCTGGTCCATGTCCAAATTCCCCCTTTATATAAGGACACCAGTCATATTGATTAGGGACCACTTCATGGACCCACTTTAATTTAATTACCTTTGGTTTTTTGTTTGTTTATTTTTAATATATTTCTACTGATTTCGGAGAGGAAAGGAGAGGGAGAGAGAAACATCAATGATGAGAGGGAATCATTGATAGATTGCCTCCTGCATGTCCCCTACTGGGGATTGAGCCTGCAACCCAGGAATGTGCCTGACTGGGAATCGAACCATGACCTCCTGGTTGGTAGGTTGACGCTCAACCACTGAGCCACGCCAGCCGGGCTTTATTACCTTTGTAAATCCCTATTTTCCAATAAGGTCGCATTCTAAGCTGCTGGGAGTTAGAAATTCCACATATCTTCTTGAGGGGACACAATAGCTGATAACACTATGCTTCCCTATCCATGTCATTATGGCTTGTCTGCACTTCATAGTTCTAGCCCTTGGAAGAGATAAGGACTCCCCCTCAGTTATGGTCATTGCCATGGACTTCCCAGTCCTGCAGAAGGGCACGCAAAACCAGCCTCCAGCAGATGCCCTTCCTGGTTTGATCATAGCTGCACAGAAGCTGGGCCAGTGAACACGCTTAGGCACTCCTTAGAGGATTCCTGGTTCTCAGGGCAGAGAACAAGAGTTTTCTCCCTTGGAAATTGTCTCCACTGGTTTGTACACAGGAAGACGTTGTAACCCTCGTTTCCAAATGGTCAGAGGCAAGTTAATCATGTACTGGGCTTCACCTCCCGCGTGCTGAAGAGCTTGCTGATTTCCCAACACTTGAAAGTACTTGACTGTTAGATGCATTTCATAATTCTGTGTCTGTCTTTTTTTGGCACTTGTGTCTCCTACTATAAAGGTTGGGAGGGACCCTCCCTTCAACTACGGCAGGCTTCTTCAAGGTGTCTCTGCAGCCGTCACCGGTCCACAAGCTGACGTATGCCTGCTGGGTCCTCTCACTTACACCACTTTGTTGCATCAGGTAGCACCACGTTGTTCCAGGAGCAATGCTCTTATACAATGTCTTCCTCCCCAAACCATCTCCTCCTCTAACACTGGGAACCGGAGACCCACCTGGTCTTCCCCCACTTCCTCACCACCAGTGTCTAAGCCATCACCCTGTCCACATCACCCCTGAAATGGCTCTCAAGCCTGTTTCTTCTCTTCCATTCAAACTGCTGCTCCCATCACCCAGCCATCATCATCTCTCATTGGTTTTTGTTGTTGCTGTGTTTTGACCAGGGCTAGTGCAGGAATGCTGGCAGCTGACTGTGGAGGATGACTGCACTCCATGCATCATCATCTCTCATCGGTTTTTGTTGTTGTTGTGTTTTGTGGTGTGTTTTTTATTTTTTTTTTTAAGTTTTAAACTGGCTACACTGCCTCTAACCTTTCTCCCTTCCAACCCATCCACCCCACTGTACACAGAGTGGTCATCCTAAAATCATAACTAAAATCTAATCATTCTACTCCCTTATTCCAAAGCTGATTCTTCATACACATGTCCTAACATGGGGTGAATGGCTCCTCTCGAGCTGGCTCCTGAATACCTTCTCCCTTGTCATCCCTTGCCTTCATGTTCTATCTTCAAACAGCCTGAACTATTAGCAATTCCCTGAACGTTGCCTCCTCTTTCCAGCCTCCGGGCTTTTGTTATGCTTCTCCCTCTGTCTGAGAAGTCCCTGGCCAACTCCCGCTGGCTCTGCAGGCTACCTTGTATGATGGGCTTTCTTGACCATGCCTATGGGTCCCTGATAAACTCCTGGGCATTTTATGGACTCCCTGTGATGCATAGCACCCACCTCTCAGAAGGCTTTCCTGAGCGAGTGACTGAGCTTACCCAGCCTCTGGATAACATCCCACAATGGATCAGCTGTGTCTCCAGAGCCAGGCCTTGCCACGGGCTGTTCCCAGGCCCTCGCTCACTCAGGTCAGTGGCTGACCACTGGTTCTTGCGATACGATAGAATGGGGTGAGGTGAGATAATGAGACATTTGCCTCAAGTGCAAAATGTCAGGGGCGCTAACAAACTAAGTAGTGAAGACAATACTTTGCAGCAATATTTTTTAAAATCAAAATTATGCCAAAAAATCCATGGTAGACAAACTATCAATATTTTAAATAAAGATAGGATCAGTGAGAGTGCTCAAAGGAAAAGTTATGGTTTCAGGTGTTTATTTTAGAGAAAAAGAAAAGTCTAAAATTAGTGATTTAAGCTCCAGTCTCAAGAAGTTAGAAAAATAAAAGCAAACTGAAACCAAAATAAATGGAAGGAAGGAAATACTAAAACAAGACAGAAACCAATGGAATAAAAAATAGACAAACAATAATTCTGCTTGTGGTAACGAACTTACCCTGCCTCGGAGAACAGGTATCTATACGGGGAAAAAATACATAAAATCAACTACCCAATGACTCCATAGAGGGAAGGGAAGCAAGTAACCTTCTGAGGTAAGTTGAAACATAGGAAGCCAGGGGCGCAGGGGAAGTTCCCGTCTTTCAGCCTTGCCCTCGGGACAATTGCAGCTGTGATGTGTCAAATGTCAACTAAAACCCAATGAAAGGCCACCATTTTTCTGGTTTAGGAAAAAAGGGATGGTACCCAGGGCAATCAGAGCTACTGTAGGGTGGGGGAGATTCAAGAAAGGAGAAAGCATGGCACAGGAATCCCTAATTCTATGCATACATGAACTCCAGAAAAGTCTGTGGGTGACCACTGACCCGTACACACACAGGGTTGACTGCAAAGTCCAACCTAGAACAGGCTACTGCGTCACCAACCACAGATTGAGTTTGAAGTTTAATCTGACCATGTTGATTGCTACTAAAAGAAAAACATCAGTCACTTCATGAACAGAACTCAGAATCTCTATAACATGGCTCTAACAATGTTCAGGATTCAAGTCAAAATCAAATGGCATATGAAGAACCAGGAATAAGTGACCTACTCTCCAGGGAAAAGACAGTTAACAGAGGTCAGCCCTGAGGTGACAGTTGTTAAAACTATGCTCAGCAAGGTAGAGAAAATATAATGAAAATGAATGAAAAACAATTTTAAACCTCAACAGAGATATAGAATATATAAATAAGAACAAAGTTGAAATTTTGGAACTGAAGAGAAATATATCTGGAATAAAAAATTTACTAGATGGGTTGAATAGCAGAATGGAAGTGAAAGAAGAAAGTATAGTTAAACTTGAATATAAGTCAGTTGAATTATATAAACTAAAGAAGAAGGAGAAAAAAGAAAAAAAATTAACAAACCGTGGAGGCCAAGGGGATAATGCCAAATGTCTAATGTTTAGGCAATGAGAGACCCAGTTGTTCCGTTCTTAGACATACCCAAGTGAAATGAAAATGCATATCCATTCAAAGATGTATGTGTCATTGTTCATAGGAGCCTTATTTCTAATAGGCACATGTTCATCAATAGGTGAACAGGTAAAATGTGGTCTATCCATACAAAGGAATATAATGAAGATTAGTGACCTACTGATGAAGACAACAACATAGATGAAATCATAATGAGGATTAGAAGAAGCCAGAACAAAAGAGGATATACTATGTGAGTCCATCTATGTAAAATTCTAAATATGCCCCATAACCCACAGTGATAGAAGCTGAACAGTGACTGCCTGGGGTCAGGGCTGGAGAGGCTGCACAAGGACCTGAGGAAACTATTGGGGGTGACAAAAGGTTCTGAATTTCATTTGTGGTCTCTGCACCACTCAAAACTAAGTTCTAGAGATGGGCTGTATGACATAGTACTTACAGTTAACGTTACAGTTTTGTGTACTTTCAAGTATGTTAAGATGATAGATCTCATATTAAGTGGTCTTACCAAAAAAAAAAAAAAAAAAACACAACACAACAATAGAACAGAAAGACATTTTTGGAAATGATGGATAAGTTTAGCACTTTGATTGTGGTAATAGTATCACAGATGTATGCATATATCCAAATCATCAATATATATACTTTCATACACAACTTTTTGTATGTCAAGTATACCTCAATAAACACTCACTCACACACACACCAAGCAGAACAATTTAAATGGATGCTATTCTTTTCTCTGAATTTTACTATAATAAATTGGATTAAAGAATTACTAGGCATGCTAAGAGGTTTAGTCAAGTTTCCTGCAGGTCTGAGAAATAGTTTATCACTTTTCCCCCCAAACTATTTTAATTTAGTAAAAAACCACTGGGTTTTGGAAAATGTGTATGCCAGCCAATGTTTGTTCGAGTGAAAGTTCACACTTTCAGGCAGGTGTAGGCCCAGAATGACCCACATATTCAGAATGGGTGCAGGCCAACGTCCTGAAGGAATGGATTTGGAGATCTCCATCATTTCCAAAAATGTCAGGTTCAGGCAATGATCCTCTTCCAGGTTACAGACCGCTACCCACTCCTCACTGTATACTTAGTCTCATGGTGAAAAGTGGGCTCGAGTGCTCTCTGGGGTGCCTTTTATGAGGGTCCCCATCCCTTTCACAAAAGCTTCACCCTCATGACCTCCCGAAGGCCCTTCCTCCTAATACTGTTACCTTGAGGGTTAGGATTTCAATGCAGGGATTTCAGCAGGACACAAACATTCCATGCATAGCAGATGCTATCGTCTCCACCCCATGCTCCTAGGAGCAGACTTACTCATTCCAGAGGATGGGAGCAGTGAGTGCTGATGACTCCCAGCTGCACCCCTCAATGGGAAGTACCATCAGCCACAGACCTGCCTTGCCCAATCTTAGACCTCCTCCCAGGGGATGACTGTCACCAATGACTGGCTTCTATAGGGACACATACATTCATCTTCTTTCCTCCATTTGGGACAACTCTGCAGGATCACTCTGGCTGTGGAGCTCCGGGAGATACACTGAGGCACCAATTATAGCTGCATTTTGGGTCAGTTTCTCCCTCTGCTCAGTTCCACCATCCTCACTCCCTTAGATGGATATCTCCCAAGGACACTCCCCAGTAAACTTCCCCAGCCCGCGCTCTGAGTCTGTCTCAAAGGGCCTATACAAAGACAGCACCCTTTCCTGAAATTGGCCTGAGAGTGAGTCTGCTTTCAGGATAGTCCCTTACCCACCTCAACCATCACTGCTCTCGGCTGAAACACATCGATGGCACAAAGATACTATTTCTCTGACTCAGCAAGGCCCAGGACCCATAGGACTTCTGGCCTCCCCATCCGATAGATGTTTCTGTTCCTGGTGAAGCTTGGCATTGGAAGCAGTGCGGCGGGTGTGTAGTGGGATATCCTGAATACAGAATAGCCAGGGCAGTTTAGGTCACTGTTCTTATAAATGCAAACAAAATGCTTTGTAGGACTATCGGATTCTTCGAGATGCATTGCATGAGGTATGGAGATGAAAATTTTATGAGATTCCTTTCAGAGCTGGCGTGTTCTAGTCAATAAAATACTTAAAACCTATTTTGCAGAGTCACATAACATTCACGCTAACCGTCATAAATCATCATCTTATATCATCTTGTACAATAATGTATTTTGTCTTATTTACTACCAAGGAATAGACTTTTTCAATCTTATGATGAAAATATTTAGATGTCAATTTACAAATACCCTCAGGGGTAGAGAGATTTTTCATCATTCTTTTAAGGTGTATGTGAACCGTATGGAGTATAAATATCAATGGAAAAAATACCACTCATACCTGCCTATGTTTTCACAAAATTAGTACATAAGAAAAAAAGAGTAAGGCCGATAGAAGACCGAAGTATGTACTATCCCTCCACGGGGATGAGGAAGAAGTGTCACCTCCTACAACATGACAGTCACACATTCTGGATTTTCTGAGTAGACCCTAACCTCCAAGATGTTAATCCGTTATCCTTAGAATGGCGTGTAAGGCTGCCAGGTAACTTGTCCTCTTTGGGGGTGGGGGAAGGGACATGGAACACAGAGCCCCCATAACCATGCACGCACCGTCCCGCCCAGACGACAGAGGGTCCCTGAAGCCCAGAGGTGAAGTGTCCCTGGCTTCCTGACCAGGTGCCCTGACCAGCCCTTCCCCTGCACTTCCCAGCAGACCTGGTTCCTGGCAGCTATGACGCCTTTGCTTTCCTTCCAGGTCTATTTTTACCTAAACATGCAGATTCCCCACCATAGGTCCCTGTTCTTTCTCCTCAAGGACCCTTCTCTGTTTTCATAAAGGAGGGTTTCCCGTGCCGACCCCTGGTGACCCGGAGTCACAGCTAGCTTCCTTGCCGTGGGCCAGCAGCCCCCTCTGCTAGCTGACCGAACAACCTTGTGTTTGCCTTTGAGGAAAAGAGCCTCATGTGATCGTCGGAACTTCAGCCAGAGGACACACGTGGGCAGAGTCTCCAAGTGCCATAGGCAACAAGCCCCATGTGAGGGCAGAGACATGACATCATCAATAGTCATTGCTGCTCCAAACACACCTCTGGTGGAGCCTGAGGTGCCCCTGGAGTGATGGAGGTTCCCATTCCCTTGTAGCAAAGTCAGGAGTCCCAGCCATGGAGAGGTGAGGAGGCTTAAGTGGACATTTCCAGGGTGGTCCTCACCCTGAGATCTTGACCCTTGAGGTTATACAGGTAATTAAGCTTCTGAGTCTCACACTCAGATCTCATATGTTTTCCACCAAAAGGTTTGATGCCTGACAGGGTTCCAGAAAAATGCATACTATTGTCTGTGGTAGCCATGTCTTTAATCAGCTAGTCATACAGCAACGCCTTAACTGTGAGGTTATTTCATCTGTAATGCCTAGATCTGACACCTAATGAGTGCTAAACAAGTGTTGATAGAATGAATAATCACTCTGATTTGAAAGGATGTTTATTGAGTTCTTTACTCCAGCAAACACAGGAAACCACTGTTTATTAGCCCTTTCACTCTAATTTTTCAGAGTTTGCAGAGGTTTCTTTGCAGGGCTTCATCACCATGCCAACCAGATATAAAGATCGCCCTCATCAACTCACCTGTACTACCTTTGATCCCATGCACTCATGTTCTCCAATGTTTCTAATAGAAGACACACTTCTAATCATAGTCACGTAGACCAGAAGAAATGGAAAACTCCACCTATGCTAGAACCTGTGTCTACTAGGATCATGAAAGGATAGAGTCATGTTCATCCTTAATTTCCCTCCCTGGCTCTCCCTGGCTCACTCCTCCCTTTCTGATAGGCCAGCCTCAGAGGGTCTCCAGGAGCACCTGTGGGCCCTTTGCCCTGGAGAAAACCTCAGCTCCTTATTACAAAGATGTTACTCACTGATGGCCCCACTCTCTCTTCCCTGCTTCTAGGACAGGGGTTGGATCTCTTCTATCATCTTACTTCCCTAGTGGATCTCCAAGTGGGACCAGGAATGCATGGAGAGGTCCAGCCAGGAGGAAACATCCCCTCCACAACCATCTTCCCAAACTCCTTTCACTTTCCCCACCTCAAATGCCTCACTTTCCCCAAACAATCATAAAATAGAAGCACGATTCAGGATGGAAAGGTCTCTGTGAAGTACGTAAATGCAGGCTATCTACCACAATGCACTGTTATCACACATTCATAACCATGTTTATAACTACAGGGTCCTGGCCTTGCTTTTGCTTCAGAGACACTGACTTCATAAATGCCCCTAAGGCAATACAGGCTAGAGCTAGGTCTTCAGAGCATGGCAGGGATTAAGTGAAGATGAAAGACCAGCCCCATTCACCGGGAAGTCTCCCTAACATGGACTGTGAAGAAATCCTGGTCAGTCCTCCCCAGCTCAGAACAATCAACAAGCCCTTCCTCACTCTCAGTGAAGTCAAATGCAACAGCTTCACACAGTGAAGACGGCCACAGTTGACTTGGGTGAGAAACAGCCTTTCCCATCCATGACAATGGCCCAGCAGGGAGGGTGAACTCTGATGAGCATCTGGTTGACCACAACTGAGGCTGGAACAGTCATTTCTGCTGACACGACCATCTCCCTCTCTCCCCAAAACACTTCCTCTGTTATCAGACAGAGCGAAGCCAGGAAAAAGCCTGGGAGTCGAGTGTTTACTTGGCAGTTGAGTGTTGATAAAATGTTGGCCTTGGTGTGGCTGTGGGCCCGGCGACAGGGAGAATCGAGGAGCAGGTGATAGCTCTTAAACAATACCCGCTTCGGGGTGTTCCGCCCAGCGTCTGATCACTTACCCCCAATACTTGGCTCAGGAGGGCCGTGTTTATGTGGAGTCCGGCTCAGGGTCACTTGGTTGAGTGACAGCCATTGGTGCGGGTCCCACAGTGAGAGTCCTGATGCCAAGAGAGATTAGGAGCTCGCCAACAGGAAAGGAAGGAACAAAAAGAGCCGCCCAAGTCACAGACGTTGCCAGGTTGCTGGGCTGATAGGAGCTTGTGTCTACTTGCGGAAAATTAAAATCAGTCTCTTGTCCAGTCAAAATAATCTTCAGACTGTCTGCAAACCAGAGATGGTAGCATGAATTTATAGGCCTTTTTTCATATTGCGAGTGCAGAGAGCAGAGAGTGAGTGGCGTAGCAAAGAGCCAACTTAAGACTTAAGGCTTCACTCTATTGAGACCAGAGCCCTTCTTTGCCGAGGCAAAACAACAACAATAGTGACAGTAACTATGATCACAGTTATTGCCATCATGATGACAGTGCATTCAATAAACCTCCGCTGAGCTGTTTGCTTCCTTCTGCTGCTGGTTATACTTTCTGGCTCCCTTGGGGTTTGCTGGAACAATGTGGCCAATACTAGATTCATGTCCCTCTGACACAAAAAAGAAAGCAAATGATCTCAAGTTTTACAGCCTGAATAATCTCCTCAGACAATAAAAGGACTAAAGATGTTTGCACAAAAGTTAAACCATCACACAAAAGGATATTCCTCTTTGACCCACCTTCTCCCTGAAACCTAAAAGAATGAAAAGATCTGAGTGTTGAGAAACCCATGTTTTCCTCCTGGCTGTGCCAAGAGTTGGCACCGTGAGTTGGCACCGTGTCCTCTTGGGTCCAGGAAGGGGCTGTGCCTGCTGTGCCCACCTGGGCAGGAGAGGTGGAGCCCTCTGAGGTCCACCTGCCCCACAGAAGCAAGGCCTATGAGTGCTGCTACTGAGTCTTTTGCAAGGATACACATTACATAATCATCCAGTTTGTAGGAATTATCCTTAGAGGAATAGGAACTGTGGGTGGGAAAATAAAAACACAAGTGGAAAAAGACAGAAATGTCTCTTTTGTTTTATTCTTCATCTTTAATGACTGAGGACCCACAGTTGCCCTAGTGTCTGGTGTCACAGATTGAGCATCCCACGCCCTGGAACACAGCCATCCCTGATCGTCAGGACACGTAGCACTAGAGACTTATTCAGGGAGTTTTTTTCCAGACGGACCAGGGATTAAATCAGCAGGGCAGGAGTAAGAGGGAGGGTGGAACCATAAATGAGGCAGAGAGGGCAGGAAACTGGGACTTGCATAGTAGACACCATGATGCCTGGCCCCAACTCCCCCTCACGCACCCGCAGCTGCAGGCAGAGCCGTCAGCCCCTTCTCAGGTGGCCTTCGTGGCAGAGGAGGCCTGACCAGGTGGCCCACAGGCAATGACAGATCAGCATCGTGATAAAGCCCAGCACAGTGTCAGCCACCCCCGCATCACGCTGAACTTCTCCCTCTTCCCACGCATGCTCTCCTTGTCCTCCTTCCGCTGGTTTCAGTCTCTTAATGAGCGTTCTATGCTCTAGACTCCATCTCAGAGTCTGCTCCCAACTTGTGACAAGTAGGAAATAGAACAGATGGGATCATCCGAGATGAGGCAAATGAGAAGGGCAGGGGACAGACCTGCCTGCCTTTGAACTGTCATCACCTCTCCTTGTCTGACTGCGGGCAGACTCTGGAGCACAGCGGAAAGCATACAGAAGTGAGGTCCCTGCGCCTGGCGTTCATCCCAGCTGTTGCTCACAACTGAATGGTCTTGGACTAACAACCTCCCAGGGCCCCTGCTCACCCATTGGCAAATGGGGAGACGAATGAGCTCACCTGAGAGCTGAGTCCTTGAGAGGGTCTATTAAGATAATGGATGTGGATGCGCACGGGGAACCATACACTCCATCTGCTAGTGACCATTTCTCTCCCCGCCAACCACAGCTGGGAGAGCCAGGAGGGGCTTGACAACCACAGCCTGAAAGGAGGAGTCTCCACCCTGCCTTCCCGTTCCCGGGATGGTAGGGTGATTGCGGGGGACCCGAGGGGCCAGAATCGATGGGAGCGGGGACCGTGTTGGCTCATTAAACTCTCATGCCATAGGTCCGTGTTTGGCAAACTGCAGCTCGCGAGCCACATGCGGTTCTTTGGCCCCTTGAGTGTGGCTCTTCCACAAAATACCACGGCCTGGGCGAGTCTCTTTTGAAAAAGTGGCATTAGAAGAAGTTTAAGTTTAAAAAATGTGGCTCTCAAAAGAAATTTCAATCGTTGTACTGTTGCTATTTGGCTCTGTTGACTAATGAGTTTGCCGACCACTGCCATAGGTAATATCGAGTACCTGCTACCTGCCAGGCAGCATGCCAGTCCTTCGTGGTGCTCACATGGGGGCATGGACATGCACTAAACAACCCCACAAATAAAAACCTCCCACAGGGAAATGATCCATGTAAGAGGAGTCACGAGGGCCTCCCTGAGGAAGTGACTCTTGAACTGGGAGACAAATGATGGGTTGGAGTTGTGTTGAGAAAGAAGGGAGGAAGGCTATCCCTAAATCTGAGAAAATGCAAGTGCAGAAGAATTCCAACCCCCATGTGGAGAGCAGTAGGCGGCACAGGACCTGGAAGAGGGCTGGAGACGCCTGCAGAAGCTGGGAGTGAGTTGTGGGAAGGGCTGTAGTGATGGGTGAGGACCACATGGGGTAATCCCTGGCAAGTGAGTTAAAGACTGTTAGTTTTATCCTAAATGCAATGGGGAGCCATAGATGGTTTCACATAGAGCATTCAGATGATTATCTTGGCTTCACAGAAAAGGAGGTGGGAGAGAGGCCAGAGTGGTTGATATTAGTGACAGGTGTCATTAATTGATTTAGTAATGACTGGCACACTTACCAGTAATTAAATGAAGTAGGCATCTAATGAAACAGGTACCATTAGGATCCTGATTTTAACTATGAAGAAATGAAAACACAGAGAGAATAAGTAAGGATTCCAAGCAGGTTATCTGGTTGCAAAGCTCCACATTTAACCACACAAAACTAGATAATGGGTAGACCAGATGGATGGCTATTTCAGGATCTAAGTTGGGTAGTAGCATGAGCATGAGGCGCTGAGGCATGGATGTATTTTGAAGAGAAGTAGGAAATTAAAAGACAAGACAGAATTCAGTTGTAGATTGATTATAGGGACCTGGGGAGCTGGACTCAGGGACATGCCGGGGTGGAAGTCAGGGGTGCTACTCACAGATGCAGGGCACAGGAAGCAAGCCAGGTTTGCGGTGTGTGGGGGCTGGGACAGGCGGCAGGGGACAGCATGAGTCCACTTGGACCTGCTGAGCACTGAGGTACCTAGGTGACATATTTGATAGTACTGAATTATTATCAAGAGACATGGTTCTAACCTCCCACAAGATTGCCGCTCTTGCTACTTGGTTCTGACCAATCTGTCATATTCATGAATTTAACGTAAGATCGCAAGTGTGAATTCTTGCAAGCATAGTGGCCCTGCGCCCCAAGGACCTCTGGGAGGACCGTCCGGGAGAGGAATGCTCCTGGAAGCGCAGATGTTTGTCCCTGTTCCGCCACAACAATGTGTGCCTTCACTTCCTTTAAGGAAGCCCCACCCTGGGAGCTTGCTGGAGAGAGGAAGAAGTCAGGCAGAGGGAAAGGAGTTTATTTGAAGAGCGTCCCAGACACTGAAGGGCCATTTTCCCACATGAATAATGGAGGGAGCCATCCCCTCTACGGCAAATCCTTCTCCTTCCTCACCGCTGGCTCCCGGGGGAGGTCAGCACCTCCTGGGACCCCTGAGGAGTGTTTTGCCTCCATTGAGGGGTTTTCTTTGCTGAGGCCTCCAGTCCCAGAGGCTCTGGACCCCATGTGTGTGGCCCCATCTGGGGTGCTAGGCCAGGCAGCTAAGTCACATGCTTTCCTGCTGCCCAGGACACTAGAGACTTCTGACCTTGAGAGTAGGACAGGAAATGGGGCAGCCAAGACCCTGATGGCTGGAAGGAAAGAGGGAGACCCCAAACCCTGGGAAGGAAGCATCTCTGCTTATGACACCTTGGGGAGCACAATCGTGCCTGACTTGGGGACAGGACTTCCTCGGGGAGGGAGAGTTCTACAGACAGGTCTCCCCTTCCCTGCAGCCACGGCACCAGCCACCCTCAAGGAGGAGCACAGTGTCTGCTGAGATGCCTCGAGATGCTGTCACTTTCACATTCGGAACAAGGAGCTGTCACTGTGTGCATATCCATGGAGGACGCGTGCGTGACGCATGCGTGAAGAATGCGATGTTGTACGAGCTAGTTTGTCCCAAGCCTCACCCTCCTGCTGGGGACTGCCCCGGGGAAAAGGGGAAAAGCCCAGGCGGTTCTAGCAGCAGCATGCTGCTCCTTGTCCTTGAACTTTCCCTTCACATCTCCCTTCCCATGGGCCTCCAAGCTGATTTTTGCAAAAAGTAGTCAGTGACTGACAGTCGGTAAACCTGGTCTAGACCTTCCAGGAGTCGCCTCCCTGAACCTCTTCCTCCCTGCCTGCAGTATTCTTAGTGATGCAGATGTGGGAGCTCTTTGTGTTTTTTAAATATGCTCCCTTGGGATTGAAATGTTGGTGTTGAACAGCTGGTCTAACAAGGGTAACGCTATGAAAGGAACGTTAATGTTGGGTATTAATTCTCTAAAAAACAAACAATAAGCCCCTCTGGTGTGGCTCATTGGTTGAGGTCATGGCTTGATTCCCGGTCAGGGCACATGCCTGGGCTGCAGGCTAGATCCCCAGTAGGGAGTGTGCAGAACTCTCTCTCATCATTGGTGTTTCTCTCTCCCCCTCTCCCTGCCTCCCTCTGAAATCAATAAAAATATATTTTTAAAAAGGAAAAAAAAATAAACAATTAAAAACTGGGCTCAAGTCGAGAGAGAGAGAGAGAGAGAGAGAGAGAGAGAGAGAGAGAGAAACAAGTAGCTAAATTTCCCAAGATTGCCACTATATGCATCTAAGTGGGAGGAAAAAAATTCATGAGCACAGTTTTAAAAAAAATAATCGTTGTTTAAAAAGAAAAGAAAAAAAAGCTGAGCTTATACTTTTTGTGTGCCGGGAGAGAGAGGAGAGACAAAAAGCCTGTGCACCTGACCCCTCGCTACCCTTTCACCCGACGGGAGGAGCTCACGTGTCTGGAACTCACGGGCTGGGCTTCATCAGCCACCCCTACGTCCCTGTTTCCTGGAATCTGCTAAAAGAAAATGGCCAGCCAGCCAAGATATTTGACTGAGGTTTGTTAAGAAAACATAGTCTCCGTTTGGGTTGTTTTCTGAGAGGAGGGTCAGAGAGATGTGGTTTAAGTGAGAAAATTGCTCGTGGACAGCTATGGAAACAATGACTCTTTGCGCTGTCCCGCAGGCCCTGGCTGGAGCTGCCGGGAGCAGAGTGGAGCAGTGTTTGCAAATTACCTGGGGACCGCTGGCGGGGTGGACAGCCCGTCCTGGAGGCTGGAGCCAAGAAAACATCATTCCGTGTCAGCTATCAGGGTAATTCCATAGCCGGAGCGTGCACTGAGGTCCTGAAGTGGAAGGTGGGAAGGTTCTGCTCTCTGGAGCCTGGCTAGACTTCAGAATGAAACAGGAGAATCCACTTTATCTGATTTGTCGCCCACACTCCCCAGAGAAGAACGTAGTTCACATCTCTGACGTCTACCCAGAGCGAACCTCAAAGGGCTTTGATTTCATGCTCTTTTTTAAGGTCATGTCAACCAAAGTCTAAACTGTTCAACTTGACCTTGAAGATGGTTTTAGGCAGTTCAAGTCGAAGGTATAAAAACATGAATAGTTTCCATAACTCTGAATCAACCTGGTGAGTAAGAGTAATGATTCTAAAACGCAGATAATTTTACTTATCTGACAAGCAGGATTTGCTTTCTTCTCTCTTCTTTGCATGAATCCTTTGTAGCATAGGAAGTGGATATTAATAAAGGAAGGGAGCAGAGGACATCAGACATTAGTAAGCATCATCCACTAGGGGACCACAGCATAGCCCTGCAAGGGGATTAACGCCCTCCTTTCCCTGTGGAGGAGGAAGGACACTTTCCATCCTCCAGGGCACAGCCATCCATATTGTTTATTGAAGGAAGCTACACCAATAAAAGAGAAAGATGTGAATTGACTGTACCTCCGTGACGCCCACCAGCCAATCAGGAGTGAGTATGCAAATTAACCCAACAAAGATGGTGGGTTAATTTGCATACACAGGCGCTGAGTGGCTGGGGGTGGGACGCAAGCATTCCACACCGCCCCAGCCGCTCAGGGCCTCTGGGCAGCATGGGAAGGCGGAAAGGCAGCTCCGGACCGGAGCAAAGGCAGTGCCGGCAGCCAGGGGAGAAAGGCCCATTCTTACACAAATCTTCATGCATCAGACCACTAGTAAACAATAAAGGGAAAACTCCCTGGCTGAGGACATGCCCAGTAGAAGCCATGATGGCACAGGAGAATGTCCTTCTGCTATGAGGTATGCACAGTAGGAACTAAGATGGTGATTATAAGGGGTGGAACCTAGCCCTAGAAAAGGCTCGGATTGGATAAGGGACGCTGGACCCCAGAAGATCTAGAAAATGGATTGGTTAGGGGGAGGATCCAACACAAGCCGATCAAGTATTGGGAAGTTGATTGGTTAGTTTGAGTGGGTACCTGATCATTCCCAAGCTGGAGATAATATAATCCAAGCTTAATAAAGCCCTCTCTTTCCCTCTCTCTCTTTCTCTCTCCCTCTCTCCCCATTCATTCACACATTCTCTCTCCATAGCAGCCGCCTCTGGCCCAGCAGCTACACAGACTCCAAATTCAGGCCCCAAGCACCAGCCTGGGTTCAGCAATGCAGTGCCAGCAGAGCGCAGCGGGAACACAGGCTACATTAGCCGGAGGAGGACAGGGACTGAGCGGGACTGAACCAGGCACAGCATGTGTGCACACTGGCCTTTCTTCTGGGCTTGATGGAGACAAGGCTGGACTCTTCCCACAGCGGGATGGACGGAGATGATACATCCGGAACTGGGGCAGCCTTCCATGTCTTTCCCAATAAATCTCACCACAACTTCAACCCCCATACGTGGGTCCCGGACATGCTTTCCTTGAGCCTCCATGAAAAGACCCCATTTCCACCAGCAACAGTATCATGTGTCTGTCACCCTCTGTCTTCTGGGGGATAAACTGAGATCATGTAACATTTGCTTTTATATTTGGGGTTAGAGATGCAAAAAATTTCTGCCTAATCACCTTCACTAATCAGCGGAGATCATGAGGCTCAAACGGTGAGGAGGGTCATTCATATAGTCATTCATCAACAGTTCCTTCATTCACTGTGCCTATCAATGTGTGCTCATCCCTGCAGGATGCCTGATGCTGGGCTGGGCTTTGGGCAGGACGAATGGGCAAGACCCCACCCCGAATACAAAGAGCTTTCTGGCTCCTCAGCAACATCCGTAGCACACGGGAAGTCAGGGGTGGGGGTGCTTACTTCTCACGAACGTCCCAGAGAGGGAGAGCACTGAGGTTGGGCCTGGAAGGATGGAGGGGTCCTTGGCAGGGAGAAATACAGCGCCCGGGAGCTCTGGGTGGAGGATTTGACAGAATGAGCAAGCTGAGGCCGCCAGGAATCGGGAAAACGGAGTAGCTAACGTGGTGGCTGTCTGGAAGAGGTAGAATGGCGTGGCGGGTGATTACTGCCAAATGGCAAAACATTGAGAACCTTTATATATATAGTAGCTGGGAACAGAAATGGAATGAGTGGGGACAGGAAAAGGATCTGGGAGAAGTTTAGTCTGGTTTCAGTATGAAGACTGGATTAACGAGATGGATGGAGGTGCAGACCCGGGCAGAAGTCCGAGAGCGGGGCAGTGAGGTGCTAAAGTGGGGCGTCACTGGGGAAGGAAAGAGGAGATGGTCTGAGGAAGGTGCTCTAGACCAGGAAGCCAAGCTCCTGGGCTTAGTCCTGGTCCTAGGCGGGGCAGCTGTGTGACCAAGATTCAACTCCTCTGGCTCCCAGTTCCTCCAGGGGGGAGGGGAGGGGAACTGGACATCCTGGATGGCAGAACCCCCTGTCACCCTTCTGCAACGTTGTGGGGAAGACAGCTCGACTAGTTTGGAAAAGAGACACTCGGAGCTGGAGATGACCTGGGGGGGGGGGGGAGTCCCACACTTTGGTGTAGGTCAGAATTACCTGGCAGCTTGTCTAGAGGTGGGTCAAGAGCCCAGGACCCTCCCCTGGACACTGAGACGCCGACCGGAGCTGCCTTTGGTGCTGCAGACTTTGGGAAACCCCAACCTCATGTCCGGAGTGTTACCCGACCCTCTTGGATTAGAGGAATTGGAAGGCCAGCCTGGAAGGGGCATCCCCATCCCCCACCATAGAGTGGGGGGGCTCCCAGCAAGGTGGCGTCACCTCAGCATCTCTCCGAGGGGCCCATGAGAGCCTGCTGAGCTCCAAGGACCCCAGGAACCACGATGTGATGCTGCAGGATTCAGAGCAGCTGGTCCCATGTGGTGCAGGAGCAGCTGTCCGGGGCCACCATGAGGCATTGCCTGGGACTCACCACAGTCAGCAGCCCCTGATGGGCCTCCTGAGAGCGAGGGGGGCTCGGCCAGCCTCATCCCTTCATCCTTGACGCGCCCTCAGGCCCTGCTGCCCAGAGCGTCACCCAGCACTGATATCTGGAACTTGTCAGATGTGCGGAACCGTGGGCTCGCCCAGACCCACGCCTCAGGCTGTGGGTTAACAAGATCCCCATGTGTGCCCCTAGAGCAGTGGTTCTCAACCTTTCTAATGCCACGGCCCTTTAATACAGCTCCTCATGTGGTGGTGACCCCCAACTATAAAATTATTTTTGTTGCTACTTCATAACTGTAATTTTGCTACTGTTATGAATCGTTATGTAAATATCTGTGTTTTCCAATGGTCTTAGGCTCTACAGCAGCGGTTCTCAACCTGTGGGCCTAGAGCAGGGGTCCTCAAACTATGGCCCGCGGGCCACATGCGGGTGTTTTTGCCATTTTGTTTTTTTACTTCAAAATAAGATATGTGCAGTGTGCATAGGCATTTGTTCATAGTTTTTTTTTTAAACTATAGTCCGGCCCTCCAACGGTCTGAGGGACAGTGAACTGACCCCCTGTTTAAAAAGTTTGAGGACCCCAGGCCTAGAGAATAGAGAAGCTCGGGCTCTGCCTCTGAGCTGGCTGTCCACAGTCCTCAAGTCCAGAGTGAAATGGAAGGGAGGGGAGGGGAGGGGAGAGAAGGAAAAGGGGGGAGGAGAACCCTAGAGACTGGCTCTTCCCGTCAGGGCGGCCTCAGGACACGCCTGCTCTCCTTGGCCTGTCTCCACAGGTGAGCTTGGATGAGGTCAAGTGGGACCAGACGGTGGGGACTGAACAACCTTGAAGTAAAAGCCCTCCCTGCTTGCCTTTCACTCCCTAAGGGGCGCGTGCCCTGTTCCTGTAAGAGAGGTTAAGCTGCGGATTACGGGGAGCGTCACCCCGCCGTCCGAGCAGGAAGTGCACTGAGCCCCGGGGTTGGCGAGGCGGTAACTGAGCCTCAGCTAATCGGGTTGGCGCGCACCTGCAGGTGAAAAGCAAAGACTGGGAAAACAAACAGCACCTGGGCTTCGTCCTCTTTTCTTCTTGTCACGTCGGCCGCTGGTGGCGCAGGGCATGGCACAGACAGCGCCAGCCCCAGGCAGCGGGCATGGGGGACAGGGGAGGGCACAGACCCAGGTTTCCCTGCCCAGCTCCCTGGCTCCGGCCCCTGCTCCCCCTCCGAGAACTGGTTCCGGGCGGGTGCATCTGGGATTAAGACTAATAACCCAGTGCGGCTGTGGAGGGGGGTAGCAGTTTGTGGAGCGGCTCACCTGGGAGAAGTTTCCTTCCTTCACTCACTCCTGCCCGGAGCTGTGCAGGTGCAGGCGGAGGCCCGGGGCTGGCCGCCAGGTCGCGGGGCCTTCCCGCTGAGAACGCTTTGGGTCTGGCCAGCGACGGGGCCAACACCAGGGGGCACAGTGGTCTCCCCACAGGGGGACCCCAGGGAAGGTCTGCTGTGTGCTGAAGCAACAATACAAACAGAACAGGAGCCCTAGAGTCAGAGGAGCCGCACCAACCTGTTGTCTTTCAGGAAACCAGCGCCATCTCCTGGACGTGAGCGGCATGGGCCCAGGCCCCTGGTGGGTTCACTGTCCTCTCCTTTCTTCTCTCAACTGGAGTTTCAGGTTCGAACCGCCCCGCCTTCTCCCCAGAAAAACACTCTTAATTATTTCTTTACAAAGTTCTTGGGTATCTTCTCTCCCCCCAACCCCCACTTTCTTCCATCCAAACCTTCCTTCCTTTCTCTCTAGTTTCCCTGGGCCTTTGACGGTATCTCTGAGTTTCAGTCCTGGCTTCTAAAAATATAACTCCCTCCAAACTTTCAAAGAACTAGCTCTCTAAGAGGATTGTGGTTATTGTTTATCACGAGCTCCTTCCTTCTGCCCTCTGAGCCCTGAGACCCGGGACTCCGCTGCTAGGCCGCTGTGGCAGGGTCCACCTCCACGCAGCCCTCCAGGCCTGTGACCTTGGGCAGTGACTCAACCTCTGGGTGCCCCGGTTTCCTCATCAGTGAAACGAGGCTGACCGAAGATACCACCTAGAATGGTTGTTGTCCCGTTAAAGTGTTCATACCCAAAGCACGGAGAACCGGTCTGAAGTATTAAGAATTGCTGGGCCCGGCCGGCGTGACTCAGTGGTTGAGCATTAACCCATGAACCAGGAGGTCATGGTTCTATTCCCAGTCAGGGCACATGCCCAGGTTGCGGGCTTGATCTCCTTTGTGGGGTGTGCAGGAGGCAGCCAATCAATGATTCTCTCTCATCATTGATGTTTCTCTCTCTCTCTCTCTCTCTCTCTCTCTCTCTCTCTTTTTCTCTCTTCCCCTCTCTGAAATCAATAAAAATATATGTATTTTTGCCAAAACCGGTTTGGCTCAGTGGGTAGAGCGTCGGCCTGCAGACTGAAAGGTCCCAGGTTCGATTCCGGTCAAGGGCATGTACCTTGGTTGCGGGCACATCCCCGGTAGGGGGTGTGCAAGAGGCAGCTGGTCGATGTTTCTCTCTCATCGATGTTTCTAGCTCTCTCTCCCTCTCCCTTCCTCTCTGTAAAAAATCAATAAAATATATTAAAAATATGTATATATGTATTTTTAAGAAGAATTGTAGGTTTTCGGTGGTTGTTCTTTCTCACAGAACTTACCAGGATGGCATATGACTGCCCTTGACTTGGGGGGTCACACCCTCCAGGCCAGCGTCTGCGGCGTGTGCAGAGGAAGCAGATGTGGCCTGGGCCGCACTGGTCAGTGCACACCGCCCACACGCACACATGGCGATTTGGATGCAGGTGCTCCTCGGCCTCACTTGTAGACCCACTGACAACCGTGAACCCCAGGGGCGGTGACCACCACACCCACGCCTGGCAGAGGGCCTGCCCCTCGGAAGTGCTCAGCTCATGGTTTTCTTCTCCATCTCTTTTAAGACCTGGCTTTCGAATGAACCAAGGCCAGGCCGACTGGGTATGATGTTAAGACAACAGGACAATCTCAAGGCCACCGCCCATCTGCGGCTTCTCTCCTCTTTCACTCCGCCCCTTAAGAATACACGTGCGGCCTAACCGGTTTGGCTCAGTGGATAGAGCGTCGGCCTGCGGACTGAAGGGTCCCAGGTTCGATTCCGGTCAAGGGCATGTACCATGGTTGCGGGCGCATCCCCAGTAGGGGGTGTGCAGGAGGCAGCGGATCGATGTTTCTAACTCTCTATCCCTCTCCCTTCCTCTCTGTAAAAAATCAATGAAATATATTTTTAAAAAAAGAATACATGTGCGTGCACTTCCCCTGTGTTTATAAGCTACCTCTGAAAAGGGGATGAAATAAAACATGAGTCTCTCACAACACAAATATATGGAAACAGGTTGCAGGTGAGAGGGACCGGGATTCCGGCTCTGATTTTGATGACGTCTTACTACAAAGGAACGATGCTTCCCTCTTGCATCCACCATCAAACATGTAAACCGGTTCTTTAAGCTTAAGGACACCTGACTGAGAGAAGGACAAAGCAGACCCGATCGTCACAGCACGTCATGCTGTTGAGTCACAAACACGCCACACGCAGTTACAACGGGGGCACATCTGTGTTCTCTTCCCAGGGATCCGCAAAGGAAAACACTTTGTCTTCATTGGAACCGTGACGGCAGCCCTCTGCAAATAACCCTGGCCAACTCTGGCTGTTCCGTGGCCCCTGACGCCTCTGCCCTGTGATACAGTAGGACATGCAGCCACAAGCATGACGAGATTCCACTGCACCCCAGAGGGACCGGGCCTGGGGCCTGGAAGTCATGGCAGGGCAGAACCTGCAGGGGGTGCAGGTTTCACTGACTGCCATGTCCCCCCTCCCAGCCCCACCAGGGCCCCGGTAGGTCTGCTGTCCCAAAGCTTCCAACGTTGGCTCTTCTCTGCGGAACTGCCTCCAAGTTCTCCCCATCAGTATGAGCTGAAAGGACATTTCAAGGGCATTAAGAGCTCTGAGAATGCCGCTCACAGGCCCTAGACACACACACACACACACACACACACACACTCACACTCACACTCAAAACGCATGTGCCCACAGGTCCAATCCCAGGCTCAGGGGAAGCCTGCCCACAGCACACTGGAGATGACCTAGAACTGGCCTCTAACTCACTGTAGGGAGATGAGTGATACCTTAACAATCACATCTCCCAGGTTGTGAAGGTAGGAACTGGGTCTGGGTTCCCAGCTGAAGTGCAGTCCGTGCACGCAGCTCTGGCGCCACCTGGTGGAAGGACGGAATTCGTCCCAGCGCTTGAATGTCAGCCCACCACATCCTGCAGGTCCAGAATTCCTCTCAACTAGTCCTTCTTAAGGTTTGGTGACTCCAGGGTGTGTTCTAGAAATAGTTCCAGCATTGCGCCTTCTTGGGGGGGCTTTCTCCAGCAAGGAGGGGGCACAACTTGGTCGATAAGAATTGAAAATATATTTCAAAGGACTTAGATCTGAGATTGAGGGCCACAAAACACACATACACATACACATACACATACGCACACACACACACACACACACACAGGGACATTCAAAACCACAAGTGTGTGCCCAGTTCCTATCCCAAGCTCTCATGGGGGCAGCCTGCCCACAGCACACTGGCCTCTCCAAACCTGGTCGGGTTCCAGAGTCGGGCAGAAGCAATAAAAACGGTGATTCCTGATGGCCACAGCTGCCTTATCCAGGTCCTGCCTCTGGTTTTTAAAAAAACCTTCTCCTTCTCTGCTGCCTCCGATAAGGGTCCCAGGAGAGGGAACAATGGGAAGCCGGGATCTTCCGGAGGGAGTGGCTTGGAGGACAGTTTACATTTGCATTCTCTGCCCAAGGCCCTTATCAGGGCGATGGCGGAAGTCGTGGGCTGGACCACACGCACCCCCCCACCACCTTCCTGGGGGGCTGTGGGCCCACAGGCTGCCAAGACTTTCCTGGTGAGGGCTAGTGGCTCCGAGCCCCCTTCCCAGGGAGGGAAGGAGAAAGCTCGCCCTGACAACCTGCAGCCCCCACAAGGCTCACCCTGCGGGAGTGGAGGCCAAGTTACAAGAGGCGGGGAGAGCGGGTCCTGAGCCCAAGAAGGAAACCGTAGGAACAACAGACCTACCGTGCCAGAGCCCGGGCCCGGACAGCCCGGCCGCGGGCAGGAAACGGCTCCATCCGCAGGAAGCCTCGGCTGCAGGCCTGGCTGGGAGTCCTGGCCTCTGCGCTGCGCGACCTTGGGCAGGCCACTTAACCTCTCTGAGCCCCAGCTTCCTCACCCGCAGAAGAAGATGTGAATAGCATCGGCCTTGCCATGGAGACCCGATGAGTCAACAGTATGCGTTTACCCGAAGACACGTGGCTTCCCTCCCAGGCCCACCCTCCATGGCAATACACCCAGATGCCAGGCGTTGAATGCATACCCCTGACAAGTAAGGTGGCTCTTTAACTGTCACCTGGAGGAAATAGAGCCAATTTCCACACAACAGAGCAAAACTTACTAAAAACCCCAAACTTTACCCACTTGACTTGTTCAAATCCTGACCTCCACTCTCTCTCTACGGTCTCATCTCTCTCCCCCTGAAATGCTTCCCAAAATATTATTGTCCTTCCCATGCACTCTCCATCCCCCCCAGAACTCATGGCTCTCAGCCCTGCCTGCCCTGGATGGACCCAAAAAATTTTAAGAAGACTGACTCCTGGGCCCCAGATCCTCAATGAACTCACAATTTCAGTGCTTTTAGACAGGCAGGGTGATTTTATGCACATCTAGGGTTAAACGCACTGTTCCCATTCTGCAAAATATGAATCAATTCACCACTCTGGCTTCTGCGAATTCTCCTGTGTGTGTGTCCATGCCTACTGCAGTGGTATTTGTGTAATCAGCAGGCTGGGAATCATCCCACTTCCTCTACCAGGGACAAGTCAAATAAAGCATGGCCCATCCAAGCAATGGCACACCGTGCCGCCATGAAAAATGAACCAGAAGGCATTCTCCAATGGATGGGGCAGGTCTCCAGGGTCCATTTTTAAATGGAAAAAGGCAAGATACACAGCCGTGTGTGGGGGACCTATTCTGCGATACTTGATCCAAAATGTCAAGGAAGATATGAGTTTATATCCTTGGTTTCTTGCATACATACTTTACAAACTATAAAGACGCACATGCACTGAACAATAGTTGTTATGTTGTCGAGAGGGGACCTGGGAGGAGGGGGGCACAGTTTGGGAATAAGGCTGGTCACTGTATACTATGTCATATTTTCAAATTTTCGAATCATTACTTATTCAAAAGCTAAAAATAGGTGAGTTAAACAAGAGAATAAAACAAAGGAGAGGGCACAGCTCACACATGCATTGCCAGGGTCCCGTCAGGTGTGCAGCCACCTGGCACTGAGCTGTGGTCCAGGCATCACCATAGGGCGAGCGGCCCATGGTCTGGTCAGGTCAGCGTGCACTGTGCCCCTGGCCCTCCCATCGCTGCTCTGGGGGCTCCATCCTGAGATTCAGTCCCATTGGGAGCTGTAGAGCCAGCCCATCGCTTTCCATCAGGTGCAGAGTTGCCCCGCCCTGGAAGCTCACCTGTTCTCTGTGTGAAGGTTGCGGGGTGCGGGGTGTGGGGTGTGAGCTGAGGCCTCACCCCTTTATGCTGTCCTCTACTCTCACTTTCCTACCTGGCGCCTCCAGCCCCAGTTTCCTCTGTCACTGGCGCCAGGTGCAGGCCATGGACAGGACAGTGGCTCAAGAGAAGCCAGGGACAGTGGGAATAAAGGTGAAGGGGGAAAGGAATGCCCTAGCAGGGGTCCTCAAACTACGGCCCGTGGGCCACATGCGGCCCGCCGAGGACATTTATCCGGCCCGCCAGGTGTTTTTGCCGCCGCTGCCTGTCCTGCTTAGCAGCTGACTCGTCCCGGGCCCGCAGTGCGCATGTGTGGAATGTGCGCTGCACTCTCCGACTCCCCTACAATGGTCTGAGGGACAGTGAACTGGCCCCGTTTAAAAAGTTTGAGGACCCCTGCAAAGGAACCAAAATCTCATGGGGTAGGAGGACCGAGACCCTGGGAGCAATTCTAGGCCCTGTGGCTGGCTCTGAAAACAAGACTTAGTTTCCGCGCTTGGGGAACTTTCCTCCTGGAGGTGGACTTAGAAAACATACAAACAGGTGAAGGCAATGGTGGTGACAGGTGCGAGGGAGGAAACAGTGAAGCAGGATGCGGGGACAGGTGCCAGGCTGGGCTGCAGCTTTCTGCAGGGTGGAGCTGAAGGGCCCTGAGGCAGGGAGTGGAGGGAGGGAGGGGGTGGTCGGGGGTGGAGTCTCCGAAGCTGCAGAGCTGGCAGGCAGATCTGCAGGGTGTTGTTGGTCTCCCTGAGGACTTTGGCATTTGTTTGTTGCTCTGAGTGAACCACACACCACTCGAGGATTGGAACAGAGAGTGTTTGATTGGATGAAGGTTTTAAAAGGCTGATTCTAGCTGCTGAGTTGAGAATGGAATTGGGGGCCAGGAAGGGAGAGCTGACCCAGGTAGAGAAGTTAGGAGAGAGAGAGGGCAGATTGGGTTACTGTCACAGGAGTTTGCACCTGGGCCTTGCCTGTCTCCCTCATGCAGAGTATACTCCCCACCCTGTGACTGTGAACTTGGCCATGGGACTTGCTTTGGCTCAAGAGGTGTGAGCAGATGCCACCTCTGAGCAGTTTGAGGGCCCTTGCCTGGTTGGCTCTTGTTCTTTTTCCCTCTTCTACAAGAATGGCCGTCCCAAATAGGGAGACTCAGGGGCTCTCCCTCAGCACAGGTCCTAGAACAAGAACACACACGTGCAAAGCCACTCACGCAACCCAAGTCCAACTCTTTTCAACAAATATTTTGGAGTGAGAGCATCTATCTTTGGCCAGAACACCACTCACAGTGGAACAAGCTACAAAGATCCTAGATTTTCTGGCATCAGGGGTGCCATACCAGCCCTATACCATCTACATTTGGATTTTGACATGAAAGAGACACAAACTTCTACCTTGAATGTACCATTGTTTTTCTGTTTTATATCTACAAACAATCCTAAGTAACATATATGTATACTAGAGGTCCGGTGCACGAAATTTGTGCATGGGTGGGGTCCCTTTGCCTGGCTGGCGATCGGGGCCAATCAGGGCTGGTGGCCAGGGAGGGACAGCAGGAGGGACTGCAGGAGGGCTCCAGGGTGTGTCCGGCCCCATTTCGCTCAGTCCTGATCAGCCAGACCCCAGCAGCAAGCTAACCTACCGGTTGGAGCATCTCCCCCCTGGTGGTCAGTGCACATCCTAGCAACCGGTCAGTCAACTGCTTGGTCAGACACTTAGCATATTAGGCTTTGGTATAGATATATATATATTGGGTGACTAATATCTGCTCAAAAAATAAGGAAAGAGAAGTTCTGAGGGGCTAAATGTATACCCAAGGCCAAACAACCAGCAAGTGACAGAACTTAATGCATGGCTTTGGGGTTTGAAAACCCACTGGAGTTCCATTACACTTTTCAAAACCCAGAGTTTCAGAGGCCTGCAATGTCCCTTTATCATCTCAGGGGGTGGGGAGGGAGTATTTCTTTAAACAATATTATTTAGCCTCAGAAAAGCTGTGTGTCAATATATA
The DNA here is from genome assembly GCF_951640355.1 of Cnephaeus nilssonii. NCBI lineage: Eukaryota > Metazoa > Chordata > Mammalia > Chiroptera > Vespertilionidae > Cnephaeus > Cnephaeus nilssonii. Next base: position 4,538,623 of record NC_137074.1, read on the forward strand.
TTTTGTCAATGGAATGAGAGAAGAATCAGCCAAAGATATTTCAGAAGCAGAGGGTGCACCTTGCAGATCTGAGGTCACCCCGGCTCTATCAGCTTGGCCATTCTCAATGTCGGCAGCCATTTTCTAGTTTGGGCAGAACTCACAGGCAGCAGTCCTGGGAAAGCAAGGTGCATTTGTTCTCTACTGCTGTGTGAGAAACCTACCTCAACTCAGCGGCTTAAAATAACAAATTTAATTCTCACAGTTTCTGTGGGTCAAGAATTCAGAAGCAGCTGAGTTGGGTGGTTCTGGTTCAGGGTCTCTCATGAGATTTCAGTCAAACTGTTGACCAAGAATAAGGTCATCTGAAGGCTCGACTGGGGCTGGCAGACTGGCTAGGCAGGGGGTCTGTTCCTCAGCCTGTGTCCCTGTCCATAAGGCTGCTGGAGTGTCCTCATGACACCGCCCCAGAATGAGTTACCCAAGAGAGAGGGCAAGAGGAAGGTCACCACACCTTTGATCACCTAAGTCACACACTATCGCATCTGCTCCACTTACTAGCAGCCAGTCATTGATTCTGGCTACACTCGATGGGTGGGAGTTAAGCTCTAGCTGTTGAAGCAGGGGGGAAGTCACAGGGATTCAGACAATAACTAACTTGCCCAGATGGTGTGGCTCAGTAGTTGAGCGTTGACTTATATACCAGGAGGTCACGGTTCAATTCCAGGTCAGAGCACATGCCCAGGTTGCAGGCTCAATCCCCAGTAGGGGGCATGCAGGAGGCAGCCAATCAAGGATTCCTCTCATCATTGATGTTTCTCTCTCTCTTGCTCTCCCTTCCTCTCCAAAATCAATAGAAGATATATTTAAAAACAAACAAACAGTAAGTAACTGACAGAGGGCTCTGGCAGAGGAAGCAAGGCCTTCGGGGGAATACCGAACCCCATAGTGGTGGAAGTGAACTCTCAGCCATGTCCCAGGAGGAAGCGGAGCATCCTCTGCCAAGGGCGGTCAGGGCTGCACATGTAACAGTACCACCAGCCACTGCTTCAGCATAGCACCCCCGATGGGAGGGAAGCGGGGCTCAGTATGTGCTTACTCTTTTTATCCCACTATTTAAAACGCATTTGCATTGGAAGGTACGTCATCTGTACAGAAGAGTGATCAAAATGAACACACAGCAAGTAAAGAAACCACCACCATGATGGGAAGTAGAGTGTTGTCAGGTCCTTAAAGACCTACTGTCCCTCTTCTTCCTGGTGAGAGAGTCCCTATCCTGACTTTGAAGTAATCAGTCCCTTGCTTTACTTCATATATTCTCTTACCCACTGCTGCGTGATCTCCACACAACATATTGCTTGTCTTTGCCTGCTTTTGAAGTCTAAATAAATGAAACCAAATTGTATATGCTTGCCTATTTGCTTCTTTGATTCAATATTAAGTGTGGGAGGGTCATTTGTTGCTGTATATATTTCCATTTTGCTGATATACCAAAATTGGCTTATCTAATCTGATGTTGATGGAATCTTGGGTTGTTTCCAGTTTTTATTATTATAAGCATCTTGTAGGGACATTGTGGTCCGTGTATCAGAGTGGACTTGTGGGAGACTCCAAGCTTCCTTTGGAATTTCCCTAATAGAATTTTGAGTATACAGTTTATCTGTTCTCCAGTGAAGGCCAAAGAATGCCAAACTGTTTCCCAAAGAGATCAGACCAGTCTCCATTACATCAGGAGAGCCTGAGAGCTCCCCGTGATGTAGGTCCTACATCCTACAAAACAGACATCATGTTGGTTTTAATGTATATGTCCTTCATCACCAGGAGCTTGAGTACTGCCCATACATTTATTGTACATCATGTGTTCACTCTTAGGAAGTAAGGCTTTCAATTATTTAACAAATGTTTCTACTGTTTTTTTCTTATCTATCTATCATCTATCTATCTATCTATCTATCTATCTATCTATCTATCTATCCATCCATCTATCTATATATAAAAGGCTAAGCAACCGTCTGACCACCCGACCATCCGACCGGTAGCTATGATGCACAATGAGCAACAGGGGGCAGACACTCAATGCAGGAGCTGCCAAGCTGCGGTGACTTGGCAGAGGTGGTTCTCGGGAGAACTGCCCTCTCACAATCCGGGACCCCTCAGGGGATGTAGAAGAGCCAGTTTCAGCCTGATCCCCACAGGCCAGACCGAAGGACCCCACCTGCTGTAGGGACCCCGCTCACTCTACAGACCCCCTTCTAGCCACGGTGCCACCCCAGGTGTGGCCGGCTGGGGAGGGACTGCGGGAGGTTGGCTCCAGGGTGTGTCCGGCCCATCTTGCCCAGTCTTGCCCTGCTGGCCTCCTTCTAATTAATTTCCTTTCAATGTGCACGAATCCATGCACCAGGCCACTAGTTAATTTATAATAGTTATACATTCTAACACTAGTGCTTTCGTTTGATGGGTTATAAATATCTTCTCTCAGTGTGCAGTTTGTCCTCTTGCTCTAAAGAACTCTTTTAATGAAAATAAGTTTTTAATGTTAACAGACAATTTTGTCAATATTTATTTTATAGTTTATAGGTTTTGTGTCATGTTTTAAAACATCCTTTTGCACCTCGAGGTCATCAAGGTATTTTTCTGTAGTATCTTTGAAATCTTCTCACTTTTGCATTCTAAAGTTTAGTCCTTGACCATGTGTAACTGATTTTTCTGTGTGGTTTTATGTAGCAGGACTTTGTATCTTTCCCAATGTGGATGTCCAGTTGTTCTAGCTCCATTTATTAAAAAGTCCATTCTTCCTACACTGACATTAAGTATCATTTTGATTATATCAGTTACTCATCTATTTTGGATTTGTTTATGGACTTCCCTTCTGTTCCACTGATATATTTGTCTTTCTCTGAGTTGTCTCATACTGTGATTCTCAAATACTATAACTTTATAATAAGACTATAAGCCCAGCCTGTGAAATTGCATGGCCCCGCCCACCCATGCTGGTCTTTGGTCATTACGGCGTTAGGGCCACAGGCCTTTTTATAATATAGACTAGAGGCCCAATGCATGGAATTCATGCACTGGGGGGCAGTGTCCCTCAGCCCAGCCTGCACCCTTTCCAATCTGGGACCCCTCAGGGGACATCCCTCTCACAATCCAGGACTGCTGGCTCCTACCTGCCTGATTACCCCTAACCGCTTCTGCCTGCCAGTCTGATCACCCCCTAACTGCTCCCCTGCCAGCCTGATCTTGCCCCCAACTGCCCTCCCCTGCTGGCCTGATCTTGTCCCCAACTGCCCTCCTCTGCCAGCTAATTTGGTTCTGATTGGTTGGTTTCTATGGCAGTCAGCGTCAAAAGCTCCACCTCCTAGGCAGCCATTGGCTCCTCACAGTTGACCCAGATTTGGTTCTGATTGGTCGGTTTCTATGCCAGTCAGTGTCTCTGGGCCTATCAACAGGGCCTGATCAGAAAGGCGGGGCTGATCAGCAGCCCCAGTGGAGGCCTGAAGAGAAATGAAGGCGTGGCTGCTGGCCAGGCCCAGAAAGAAAGAGAGAGGCAAATGCTGATCAACAGATGCCACAGAGGCTACGGATCAGACCCTACTTCTCTCTTCAGGCCTCTCTCCGGGCCTGATTTGCAGCTCCCTCAGCAGTCAGTGCTGGGTCACCATGCCTGTAGCCATAGCAGTCAGTGCTGGGTCACCACGACAACCCAGCACTGACTGCAGGACTGACTTCCAGTTGGTCGAGCCTCCAGTCATTGTGGATGTGACGGACCCAGGATTTTTATATATTAGGATTAAGTATCTGGGAGGACAGAAAACACAAAGCATAGGCTGTGTTTTTACAAAAGTGTCTTGGCTAACATTGCCTTCTGTATAGATGTTAGAATCAACTTGTAAAATAAAATAAAAAATGTTGGGAGTTTTTGATAGGAGTTTCAGTAAATTTCCAGGCCATTTTGCAAATAATAGAAATCTTTATAATACTGGATCATCAAATCTATGAGCAGAATGTATTTCTTTTTATTTAGGTCTTCTTTGATGTCTCCCAATGAAATTTTATTATTTTCCCATAGACATCTTACTTATTTTTATTAGATTTATTCTTAGTACTACATATTTTTATACTATGTTAAATTATATATTTTAAAATTAAATTTCGTAAGTGTATATGTTTGTATGTAGAAAGGCAATTAAACTTTGTTATTCCAAGAGTTTTGATAAAACTCATGAATTTGAAAAATTTGCCTATCGGTTAATTTGGACTTTCTATCTGCACAGCCATACTTTCTGTACATAACAAAATATTTTTTTCTTTCTTCCCAATACTTATAAGTTTTATTTCTTTTTTCTTGTCTTAGTGTTCTGGTGAGAACCTCCAAAATAATGTTGGATAGAAATGGTAATAGGAGGCATCTGTCTTACATTTGACATCAAAGAAAATACTTTTGATTTTAAACCTTTAAATGTGACATTTGCTGTATTGAGGTAAAGAAGTCACATTCTGTTCTTAGTTTGATAATAGTTTATAATATATAGATACTTGATTATCCTATATAATAAAAGGCTAATATGCAAATTGTCCTTTCAACTGGGAGTTCGACCAGGGGGTAGGGCTGGCCAGCCAACTGCCCTCGGCCTCTCTCCTTGGCTGGACCCCACCCATTCACGAATTCATGCACTGGGCCTCTAGTATTAAATAAATTTTCTGTGTCTATCAGATGACCATAATTTTCCCCCTCTAATGTGCTCATGTGGGAGTTACATTAATTCATATTCTCATATTAACCAAACTTTGTGTTATTTTGATAAACCCATCTTGGTCATAATGTAATTTCTTTGTTATATGTGGGTGAATTCTGTTAGCTAATATTTGTTTAATATTTTTGCCTTATATTCCTAAGTGTGATTGGCCTTTTGTACTGTTTTTTTGTTTGTTTTGTTTTTTGGAATACAGATTATTTTTAAAAAATTTTTTATTGTTGGAAGTATTACATACGTCTCCTTTTCTCCCCATTGACCTCTCCCCGGCTGCTCTCACCCCCCAGCACATGTCCTCGCCCCCCTACTGTCTGAGTCCATTGGTTATGCTCATATGCATGCATACAAGTCCTTTGATTGATCTCTTACCCCTCCATCCCACCCTCCCCTACCTTCCCTGTGAGGTTTGATGGTCTGTTCAATGCTTCTTTTTTTGAGTCCAACTATTTTAGTGTTACAAATTGTACTGAAGAGTGTTTTTTCTTTTTATATTCCCCACAATATTTTAGACAATTTTGGAACCATTTGTACCTTGAATATTTGGTTGACTTCACTGATGATCTCGTTGGACTTATAGGTTTCTTTGTGGGAAGATTTCTGACTACGAATTCAATTTCTTTAAGGTCTGTAAGGCATTAAAGGAATTGAACTAGTAGTCATATGTGGTCAGTTTATTTTTTATAAGAACTTGTCAACTTAATCTAATTTTCAAATGAACTGACATAAGTTGCTTTGCATTACCCTCTAATCTTTTAAAAGTTTCTGGCAAACATACTGTTATCCCCTTTTCATTCTTGTTACTTATTTATCTTCTCATTTTAAACCAATTTTACCAAAGATTTGTCAATTTTATTAATTTTTTCAAAGAACAACTTACGTTAATTCTATTGAAGCTTGTTTTTCAATTCATTAATCTCTGCCCTATGTTTACTAGTACAATATCTCACTTTCTCCGTTGTATTTGTTTGTTTTGCTGTTCTTGTACATCACCAATTTTATCCCTTTTGCATTCCAATGTAAACATTTCAGACTATAAATTCTATGTACTGCTTTAGCTACATCCCACAAATTTTGATATACATTTTCATTCTATTAACTCATAAATATTTTCCAGCTTCCATTATAATTTCTTTTTTGAAATGCTATCATGTTCCTTGAGTATAGTTTCTCTTCTTAACTTTTTTATTGGCATCTAGCATAATTCCTTTGGGTCAGAGGAGGACTACAGCGTTGTTGTTTTTTTAATCCTTTAAATGTGTTGAGATTTGCCTAATAAACCTACATCCGTGTTTGTGGTGATTTCTGTAAATGAGCCATGTGTATTTCAAAAGGATTTATATTCTTCAGTTGCTGGGAATGGTGCTCTAACTCCATTAGGTCCAGTTTGTTCATCTTTTTACATCTCTTCTTCATTTTTCTATTGCATCATCAATAATGGAGATAAGTATATTGAGAAAGACACTTAAATCTAGTGCAAGAAATCACATTCTTATTTTAAAATAAAAATGAAATGGACTTCACAGAGGGTTGGTGGGAACTTTGAACCGCATCATCACTGTGGGTTCCTCTGCATCTTTGGGCCTGAAGTGATTGCTCTCTGGTCTCCAGGGCACACTCACTGCCCAAACCTGAAGATTCATATCCTATATAATAAAAGAGTAATATGCAAATTGGCCCTAATGGCGGAACGACCGAGAACGACCGGTCACTATGACACGCACTGACCACCAGGGGGCAGACGCTCAACGCAGGAGCTGCCCCTGGTGGTCACTGTGCTCCCACGGGGTAGCTCCGCTCAGCCACAAGCCAGGCTGATGGCTGCAAGCGCAGCGGCGGTGGTGGGAACCTCTCCCACCTCCTCAGCAGTGCTAAGGATGTACAACTGCAACTTAAGCTGGCAGGTGGATATCCCCTAAGGGGTCCCGACTGTGAGAGGGCACACACCGGGCTGAGGGACCCCCCTCCCCAAAAGTGCATGAATTTTCATGCACCAGGCCTCTAGTGTGTGTGTGTGTGTGTGTGTGTGTGAGTGTGTGTGTGTGTGTGTGTGTGTGTGTTTGTATTGATTTCAGAGAGGAAGGGAAAGTGAGAGATAGAAACATCAATGATGAGAGAGAATCATTGATCGGCTGCCTCTTGCACGTCCCCCACTGGGGATCGAGCCTACAACCCAGGCATGTGCCCTGACCAGAAATCTAACCGTGACCTTAACTACTGAGCAACACTGGCTGGGCCCAAACCTGAAGATTCTTGCTTCAGTGTCAGCGGAGTCCTCCATGAGGCTGCAGTCCCCAGGGCTGGCATCAGCTCTCCAGGAGCATCATGGAGCCACACCCCTGAATTCCCGTCACTTTCCCTCCAACTGTCTTCCCCTCCTACCAGTTTCTTCCTGCCTGGCCCAGCTTCCCGCCATCATATAAATAATAATTTGTTTGCCGGCCTGTGATGGTGGTCCACCCTATGAGTCCTACTCTTAGTTCAGCTTCCTCTAAGAACTTGAACAACACAGGGAGTAGGCATAGAAGCTTTGGAGTCAGAAAGCCTCTGACTCAAATCCTGTCCCTGCTGCTTAACAGCCACGTGAACTTGGATAAAATGATTTTAACAAGCGCTCAGCCTCTTTTAAGTGAATGATCTGGAAACTCCGTTGTTTTCTTCTTCAATGAAATAAGGCAGCTTTCCTGTGAGCACGAACCAGACAGTGCTGGTTTAAAGCCCAGTGACCATTGCATCATCCCACCTTGAAGTGCAGCAGGCTCTCTGCCTCGTGGCCATCCTCTCTGAAGCAGGTGGTCACTTCCTGTCCTGCACCCCTTCTTCCGGCTTCTTGGAATATCCTGGCCTTCTAATCAAAGACTTTATCCAATTGCCGCATACCTTCTAGCCCAAATTCTTCCTCATATATTCAACCTCCAACCCCATCTCTTCCTTAGCTTCATAAGTGGAAAGCCAGCTTGGCTGCCCGCCTGATGCCTGCTGGGAGGTGTAAGTGGTTAGTCTGGAGCTGGGTTGAGGCTCCCTGGGGCAGCTGAGCCATGACTAATGCTGAGCAGACTGTGACCAACAACCCCAAGGCGTGTGCTTTTATGGAAGAGCGGTACAGTGTGCCAGAGGGGTCTCCCTCCTAAAAGAAAGTGCCGGGCGGAAGTTCAGCAGCCCCATCAGCCAGTGCCTCTCACCCTTCACCTGGGCCTGCAGAGTGGAACAGATAGGATGCATTTTAACCTCCGAGCAGACTGGGCTCAAGTCATTTTGGAGACAAGAGTCACAGGTCAAGCAAATTTGAGGGATTCTAGTGCCTATATAATGTTTAACTCACAAATGTGCTCCCGCCCTGAGGACTAAGTGATTCTGATCAAGAGTGAGCTTCCAAGCCATCATTTCAGACCCCTCTCCCCAACTTTCCATGTATGTGTACATGACATTTCATCATTTTGCATAGAACCCAAAAAAAGACCTAGCTAGTCAAGTAGTCCACCTATCATGTGCTGCTGAATATCTGGTGAGTGGTCACATGGTCCATATGAGCACGCCCACATGCAGGAATGCCTGGGCGAAGGCTGGCCATTCCACATGGTGTTTCTCTAATTTAAAGCTCTTTCTGGAGTTTGGCCATTGGGCATCCCTAATGTTACCTTTCTGATGTTCATTCGCGCACACAGGTGAAGACATGTCCTGGTCGCTTCCTATTGCCATGCACCATGCTGGGTCCTGGACTGATGGACCATAAATGTAATCTTGCTTCCAGCGGAAACTCCAGATAGTCCTTCAGCTATTCCTCCAGGGCCTAGGATGGGTGCCTCCACTGGGCTTGCTCTCGCTGGACTTCCCTTCCTGACGGGTGCTGATCGTTAGTCGGTACTCTGGCCATGTCCAATCAGCCAGTCATGACCTTGTAAAAATCTCAACTGTTTTATGAAGCCCTCTCGAAATTAAGTTCGGGCTACTATTTTGTCTCATGTTCTTTAGGGAGCATATTATGTGTCCATGAAACATAAAAAAAAAAAAAACCTAACTCTTACTGATTTTTTAAATAAAGTTCTTACATTTGATACGCTTCCTGTATAAGTCTGTAGTTAAACATGTTCTGGCACAAATCACAATCAGGTGATATTATGTCTTGCTTCGCCAGAATAATATTTCGTGAAAAACGTTTATGAGAAAAATAATTGAAGCTATTTTGCTTTATAAAGTTTTTTAAAATAAAAATTGTACGTTAGAAGAGTCTGCATAGCTCTGTCTCTTACAGAACTAACTTGGGCTGGCTTTTTAACAAAATCAAAAGAAAACTAAATACTGTGGAGAAGCTGGCATTAGCCCTTACATTTTGGAGACAGACCATCTGATTTGCACAGAGGTCCACGTTCCCAGTGAGAGAGGGAGCCATGGAGCACGGGGCTTCGGGTATACAGAACTTAGAAAATGCTAGAAGATATACTTACCCATAATGTGTCAGCAGAATTCAGACATGGCCCCCCAGATTTCCATTTCCTGGTGCACATGCCCTGCCCAGTCCTCTGGAATGTGAGCAGCTCCTGTGACTAGGAGGGAGTCTGATTCCCATGATTAGGGTATATTCTCTGATAAAAGTAATGTTTCATATGTAATTAAGGCCCTAAATGTTGACGATGAGTTAATTATAAAAAATTAAAAAAATATATTATCCTGGGTGGACCTGGCTTAATCAGGAGAAGCCTTAAAAGAAGTCAGATTCAAAGTGAGAGTCTGTTGCTGGCCTTGAAGGAGCAACTGCCTTGCTATGGAGAAGGCCACGTGGCAAGGACCCTAGGTGGCCTCTAGGAGTTGGGAGTGGCCCCTGGCTGGCAGCCAGTAAGGAAATGGGATGTCAGTCCTACAACCGCAAGGAACTGACTTCTGCCAACAACCAGCGAACTTGGAAAAGGATCTCAGCTTCAGATGAGATCACAGTCCTGGCTGAGTCCTGCATTTCAGCCTGTGAGGCCCCGGGCAGAGGACCCAGTTGTGCTGTGTCTGGACTCCTGACTCACAGAAACTGTGAGATAACCAGATGTGTGTTATTTCATGCTGAGGAGTATGGGTTCATTTGTTACTCGGCAGTAGGTAACTAATACACACAGGACCAGTTAACAGTCAGGAAGAGAGTTGCTCAGAGGAGGCATAACCCAGGATGACACTTCAGAGTAACTCACTTAACCTCATGGTCAATTGCCATGTAGCCACAGAAAAAACTTGAAGTGATTGAGATTTCACACTGAATGTTCCATACCTGGACACGGATCATCTTTCCTTCCATTGCAGCAGTTCTCCAACTTCATCCGGCATCAGAATCCCCTGCCAGGCTGTGGGAGCCAGTGGTGGGTTGGAACTGAGGGCTAAGTTTCAGGAGGTCTGGGGCAGGGTCAGAGAATACACACCCCTCACAAGTCCTCAGGGCAGGCCGATGCTGCTGGCCCGGGGGCCACGCTTTGAGAGCCACGGCTTGTGATAAATCAGGAGGTCCTCATTATCTCCAATACTTGATTTCTGTTATCCAACCTTTTCCTCATTGGACATGAAAACATGTTAACAAGGTTTTTTAAAACAAGGTTTAAGCCCAAGCGGATTTGGCTCAATAGATAAAGCGCCAGCCTTCGGACTGAAGGGTCCCAGGTTCAATTCCGGTCAAGGGCACGTGCCCGGGTTACAGGCTTGACCCTCAGTGGGGGGCGTGCAGGAGGCAGCCGGTCAATGATTGTCTCTCATCATTGATGTTTCTATCTCTCCCTTCCTCTCTGAAATCAATAAAAATGTATTTTTAAAAATTAAAACAAGGTTAAAATAAAGAGAAGGAACAGAACCTGGTATACCTTGAGTAATTCAAAGTGCTTTTTATTCTCTAACTAGTCATCCGAGAACCAAGCGAGTGATGAGAGACTAGTTAAGTCAGGTTTTTAAAGAACTACCTTGCTCTGTTCCCACAGTTAAAGATCCTCTTGGGTCCCACGGACACCTGTGTTTCCCCTCTTTGCCGTCACCTTCGCAGCTCCGAGGGTCAGATGTCCGTCTTGCACCTGTCACCTGAGGCACCCCTCCGGGCCCCGTAACCAGATGTCAGTGCGGAGAGATGCTTCGGGGCAACAATAAGTTCTCCAAGCGCACCAGTCCCCACCCAGGACCTCGCCTTGAACCCCTCGGAGATGCAGCCAGAGCATCCGCCTGGAGACAGAGTGAAGTTCTGGCTGAGCCTCAGGGGTATGCAGGTTCCCGGAAGTGCCCCAGAGACTGGGACGAGGAGAGAGGACCTATCTCCTGCCAGCAGAAGCGAGACTGCGCGGGGGTCCATGGGGCCGGGGCACGAGTTGGCGAGAGCTTGGAAACTAGATTGTGAGGAGGGCAGAGGGTCAACGTTCTTTTATGACATAATTTAAGAATGATTTATTTGGGAGGACTCAGCATTATCATCTGATCCAAAGTCACCCTGCGTGTCAGAAAGCTCAATAATCATCTGGGGGCGGTGGGGGCATGGAGGGGGGTCTAACTGGAAACAGCTGAGAGGTTGAACGTGACCAGCGTGTCTTGTTCTATTATTTGGCTCATGACACAGCCTGGAAGGAGTGGGCCTGAGTGCTTATCCGAGCGCATCTGCATTTCTGTGTAGAATGTAGGTGTGCCTGCCTTGGCACCCCAGAAAAAATGACTGATCTTTTCCATCAGAGCAGCCTGGGTCCCCCAACTGCCAGCTTTCCTGCTTTTAGTTATTTCCGCGCCCCCGCCTCCCCACCCCCCCGAGAGAGAGAAGCACTTCGGGGGGCTTTCCCAGGCCGCTGGAAAATGATTGATGGTGGAACTTCTTTGAATCCGGTAAGGCAGTGGGAATCGAACCCCACGGACTTTGAAGGCCACTGCCAAACACCCACAGCGCCGAGGCCTAGCAACTTCACCTAATCACAGCGCGAGGATTGCGGGGCGCAAAGCAAACCCCAAACCAGCTGTGCAGCGGCCCCCTCGGGCTGAGAAGCTGGTCCGTTTAGCTTCCTCTCACGTTGCTTCGTGTCCCGCCTCAAACTGCCGTCCCCTTGGCCGAGGGCGTCAAAGGAAACTGACTTTATGTCAGAGAAATACACCAGGTCTGGTGCTATGCCCGGCCCGGGGCTGGTGAAGCCCACACCGTGGCACCCGGACAATGCCGTGGCGGGAAGACCCAGGCCACAGGCTACCTGGCGAGATCCTCGGAGAGAAGAAATGAGTGGAAAATTGAGAAACTGTCCTGTTTCTTTAAAGCGAGGGATTGCAGCTGTCTCTGACGCTCTATTTACCAACAGTAATACAGCTTGCCCTGCCCTAACCGGTGTGGCTCAGTGGATAGAGCGTCGGCCTGTGGACTGAAGGGTCCCAGGTTCGATTCCGGTCAAGGGCATGTACCTTGGTTGTGGGCACATCCCCAGTAGGGGGTGTGCAGGAGGCAGCTGATGGATGTTTCTCTCTCATCATCCCTCTCCCTTCCTCTCTGTAAAAAGTCAATAAAAAATATATTTTTTTAAAAAGTTATAGTTTGCCCTGAGAGCAATAGCTTGTTCACCCTTCGACCACAGAGGGAAGTCAGGGTGATGTGTGCCCGTGCTAACCTGGGATGTCTCAGCAATCACCTCAGCGTCGGGCCTGTTTCCACTTGGGGCACGGATGTGGAGGCCCCGGCGGGGAGCCTCCGGTCCTTCTAGGACTAGGAATACGAGAGAGTGGGCAAGAAGGGCGGAGAGCCCACGCTGTTTGGGGGCCAAACATCCCAGCTGCTTGGCTCTCCCTCCCGCACGTTCCCAGGGAGGTGATGAGATCATAACACAAGACGCACAACCATCCGCACGGGTTTCTCTCAGGCAACGTCAGTCACCGAAAAAGTGCGAACGCAGACGCCGGGGTGAGTCCGACTCGCCGTGCTAGGCCAAGCTTGTTTTATTACATACATTCTGCACTCTAAGAACTAATAACTTCGTATTGTAAACATTAAGCATACAGAGTGAAATTTCAAGGCCACATTCTATCACTGATTGTCTCTTTTGTCATGTATCTTTGGCTGGCCGAGATCAACTCGTAGTGTATAAATGCATAAGTTATATAATTATTATATAAAAAAGGGGGGGGGACCGCATGGACTTGTATACTTCATTCTGACAAACGCACAGCGTTCGCGACTCGAAGGGAACCCTGGAGCCCGCCTGGCCCAGAGCCGGTGATGTCGGAGCGCAGCGGCCCAGAGCGTGTCTCGCCGGACCCCCCCACCCCCGGGGAACAGAGCCCCCATGAAGCCATGCCGTCCCGAACGACTCTTTTAAATATCAGACAATTCCAGTTACAATTTTTCTTTGGACAAACAAACAAAAAAAAGAGATGCATGTTTTCGTGTCTGAATCCCACCACTGCCCCTCGCTCCGTTCCGCCACGTCCTCCCTCTCACTGGCTTTGGTGTGGCACTGACCGCATTCAACCGCGAGTCCCCGAGATGCCTTCTCCGCAGTCCCAACACCGTCCCCTGTCCAGCCTGCCCTGCTTGAGCTCCCGCCCAGTCCTGCCTCCTCCGGCTCGGCCCCTCCCACCCGCCTGCACATCCTCCAGCCCTCGTCTGCATCCACACTCTCTCCACGCACGTGCTCAGTCCCGCGTCCGGCTCCCGGTCCCTGGAATACTGTAAAGGAGTTGGAAACTCTGGGTCGTCTTCACAGTTTGGGAGAGCTGACCGCCCTCCGTCAAATGGAATGAATCCGATTTCACCCGGAACAGCAGACGCCGATGAGTTCCGTATCAACGTCTGTTGCACAGTCTCTCTCTTTTTTCTTTTTTTGCTGGTTTTGTTTTGTTTTTGGTATGTTTCTGTTTTTAAATACAGGTAGTTTTCCTTCCAATGGTGTTAGGAACGGTACGGTAGGTCCAGACTGTGTTTTCTGGAGTGCTTTGGTTCTATCCCGGTTTGCATGAGCAGGATCCTGGACTCTGCAGAGTACACACGTCTTCAGACCGCTTTTTCTTTGGCACTGTGTCCTATGACCTCATGCTTCTACCTACAATGTCTTTTACAAGGTTGGCCCAGAGATTCCAGGGCCGTATACGTCCCATGGTTCGCATCCGCTTGATTCCTGTAGTAATACTTTGGTATATCATTCCCTCCCGCTAAGAGTCTTTGGATCTCGTCCCTGGCTTCCTTCCCCATCCCCCGCCCAGCTTTCTCCTTCCTCTTGAGGCACTTTTTTTTTTTTTTTTTTGATTCCTGGTCTCCAATAGAGTGTGTGGCAATGTCCTGGCGCCCGTGTGCTGTTGGGAAAGGCCTCTCTCGGGTCTCTAGTAGTAAGTGCCCAGGTGAGAAGGCATGTGGCTGGCTGGCAGCCTCGTGTTAGGGTAGATGCCTCCGGTCGGGGAATTCCAGTACGGGTTCGGGGCCGCGAAGAAACTGGACGAGGTCACGGGGAGGGCCGGGGGGTGGGGCGCCACAAAGTTCATCTTCTGCGGGTGGGCGTGGTAGGAGCCCATGTACGGGAGGTCCGAGGGGTACTTGTAGAGAGATGACTCCGGCGGGTGGGGCTGCAGGGCCTGGGCGATGCCGTGGAAGTCGAACTTGTAGGCGTAGCGCTTCCCGTGCACCTTGGTCATGATGTTCTTGTCGTAGTAGTAGCGCAGGGCGCGGCTGAGCTTGTCGTAGTTCATGTTGGGTTTGCTCTTCCGCTCGCCCCAGCGCCGGGCCACCTCGTCGGGGTCCGTCATCTTGAACTCCCCGTTGGTGCCCTCCCAGGTGATGCAGTTGGAGTTGGAGCTGTCGGAGAGGAGCTCCAGGAGGAACTGCCAGAGCTGGATCTGCCCGCTCCCTACAGGGGACAGGAAACAGACCGGTGAGGGTGGGGTGCACAGAGAGGCGGCCTTTCTTCAATGACAAGGGGGTGCTACGGGGCACCCGGGGCCCTTTCCCAGGCCAGCACCCGTCCCTCAGACGCCGGGGCCTCCCGTTATATTGATAACTGCCCGTGGCTGGACAGGAGCCGCCTGGCCCATTCCCAGCAGCTGCGGCCAGAGGGACAGACCAAGGCTACGGGAGATGGGCCCCCGTGCCTCAAGGAGGGGCACAGTCTGGGATGCTGTTCATGCTCCCGAGGTTCCCTGCGATCAGACTGAAGCAGGGGTCCACTAGGGCCCCAGTGTCCTCTTCCCCTGCCCTGTCCTGCTTCCTCCCTCCCTCTCTCCCAGAACATGTCCTTAGCTAGTCACACGCACAAGGATCCTTATCCCAAACGCTGCATCCAGGGAACCTGCCCTAGGACAATGGCCCTTGGTGACCAATGGTCTGGTTACAAACCCAAGTCCTTCCTAAAATGCAGAGAATTCCTATGGGGCGGGTGGAGGGCAGGCTGGTCCCGTCCATTCCTGACTTCTTAGAAGAGCAGCCAGGTCAAGGCGATGTTTTCCGGGGTGGGGGGTGGAGGGCCCATTTTTCCTATGCGGTGAGGCAGCATGTGCCGTTATGTGGATGGCAATGATGACTTAATGCCATTTATATTGGCTAGGTCAAGTGAAATAATAAAAGTCAGATTTAGGAAATGAATCCTAAAAAGTTTATGGAAAAAAAATAAGAGAATGGAAATAAACACCATTATTTCTAACATAACATTTCGCTGGCACTCGGAAAGCCATTCTGTCAAAACTTTTCCTAGAACAGAACGCGCCCACTCGAAACGAGGAAGTTTGGAGAAGCGCTGGCCCTCTTCCAAACCAGCGCGCCCCTTCCAGCATGAGGCCAACGCGCCGTCCTGGAAAGCCACGTGTGCGCCCGCCCGCGCTGCGGTGCCAACTGCGCTCACGAGTTTCCAAGGGAAGAAGAAGTGCAACAGTGAGTGACTGCAGGTCCCGGGGGGCGGGGGGAAGGCAGACGCCAACGAGGTCGAGGGGGTCTTGCTTGACTGGGGTGCCCCGTCAGGATTCTCCTGACCCCCTGGGAGCCAGCTTTCAGAGATGCAGCTTTTATGTTTTCTTAAATTCAGAGACAGCCGTAACCGGTTTGGCTCAGTGGATAGAGCGTCGGCCTGCGGACTGAAGGGTCCCAGGTTCGATTCCGGTCAAGGGCATGTACCTTGGTTGCGGGCACATCCCCAGTAGAGGGTGTGCAGGAGGCAGCTGATTGATGTTTCTCTCCCATCGATGTTTCTAACTCTCTCTCCCTCTCCCTTCCTCTCTGTAAAAAAACAAATAAAATATATTTTAAAATAAAAAATAAATAAATTCAGAGACAAATCGGGCACAACATCCTCACCACGATGTTACGATACCTTAAGCTGATTCATGGCTCGCTAAAGGGGAGAAGCATTAAATACTGACAGTCATACTGAATCCCAGGAGAGACCCAGGGGTGTCCCGACAGATGTTAGATGCTCTGAAAAATGCGTCAGAAGCAGGGCCTTTCTCCTAGACTCCCAGCGACAGCGGCCTCGGGCTTAGGGCCACGAAGACCACCTTTTACCATACTCTCAGCGAGAACCCAGGGACGTGACCGGATGGCCGAAGTCGCTTTAACGGGCAACCACTCAGGGAACCGATGTCACGTAAACCTCAATTACGAGTTTGTTTTTCACTCAGTCCTTCTCACCAGCTCCCTGTATAAGCTGCCCGGCTTGCAACTCCTCGTTCCCACGCTGGCCACGTGGAGAGGGCTGTGTCTGCGAGCCCACCCCCCGCCAGCTCCGTGAGAAAGGTCAGCCTCTCCTGGCTGCGTCCCGCAGGCGATGGCGTCGGGTCCAGCTGCACATTTGAAAGGTATTAGCAGCTTGTAGGGCGTCACCCCGGGAGCCTTGGCCTTCTCGGGACCACCAACTGTTCTCAATCAAGTCTTCTTGCCCCCAACGTTTCATTAATATGCATGTTAAACACACACACGAAGGATGGTATGGGAGGACCATATGGTTTCAGTGTATATATTGTAACCAAAGGATTAATACTTGGGGAAAAAACACCCATATGGGACCTGGGGATAGAGAAGAACGTGGATTTTTGATTTAGCAATCTGACATATGCTTCAGGATAAACAGGGAAGCAGCTGAAAATAAATATTCAGTGAGCCTCCTCCCGCGAAGAGCAACTCCACAGATTTGTAGACACACACAGCCCTTCCTATGCAGCCAAAAGAATACTCGGTATCGACCCAAACCCGGCACTGCCCCTCAGGACCTGTCCCCCTGCCGCTTCCTGTGCCCACGTGGCCCACGGGACCAGCGGGCAGCGGGGCCTCCATCTCGCCTGCTTCCGAAGCACACGCTGGCCCGGACTAGAACCCCTGGCTGGATACTCAAGCTCAAGAACCGGCTGAGCATTGCTCACTGTTTGCCCTAAATGAGCCCTCAGGGCCTGGGCTCTGGCCTCTGAGCATCCCCAGGGTCTGTGGGGATGAGATCTGTAAGCAGCATTCATCGCTCAAACCTGAGAACCCCACGTATATGCAAGCTCAGCGGACGCGCAGGAAACGGACACTATGCCCGGCTCATTCACAGCTCCATCTGATGCCCATCACCAACGCCACCATCTGACGCCCATCACCAACGCCACCATCTGACGCCCATCACCAACGCCACCGCCGCAGCACGAGCACGCTGCCTCCCCGGCGAGAGCGTCGGGTGCACGCAGTAGCCGGGAAATCGCAGTGGCAGGGGAATTAAAGGGATGCCTCATGGCCACAGAATCTCAACAGCAATCTAGTCGGTTCCTTTACTGTCAAAGCAGTAACGTTGAGTGCATTTTAGACCAGTGGGAACGGGTTCCAAGGCAAGATACCTAAGGTGTGGGAAGTTTAGAGTGACTTGGGTCGCTCGCTGGCCAAACACACAAGTAAAAGGAGGAGTTCTTATAAGACACAAGCCTCCTGTAAGCATCACCACCGGCTCCTCACGAATAACAACTGTCTCAAGAACATCCTTACCACCAGGAAGGGGAAGTCAGGTCTGACCAGGGCAGACCTGGGCGGTGGGGGCATCATGGGGGGCTGCCCGCCTCCAGGAGAGCCTGGCGGGGTGAGCAGCGCAGGGCTTGTCAGAGGCCGCCAGGCAGCCCTTCCATTGTTCAGAGGAGAGAAGAGAAACAGGGCGGCAAAGAGTCCAGACTGAGCACAAGAGGCAGAACATCTGGACGGTTTACAAACCGCAGAGCAGAGCAGGCAGGCGGGCAGGGAGGCAGGGAGGCAGGGAGGGAGGGAGGGAGGGAGGGCGTCAGCAGCTGTGGGACGAGCAGGGCTGCCCCTGAGCAGGACCCTGTGGGGACAGCTGACGGAGGGCCCAGCAGGCTCCACGGTGGCCGCTGTCTGGGGCCACTTTCTCCCACGGCTGGGATGCCGCACAACACCGTGTGCACAGCCCCCACCGTGTGAAAATCAAGGCGGCAGGCGTGGCCCCAGGACCCGTGTCCCGGGCTGCGTGTGGCTCAGAAAGGACTTGCTGGAGAGCCCGGGTGTCCGGCGGCCGCCAGGGCCACTGTGGTGACAGCACTGCTGGCTGGATCCTGGCTCCACCACGGATGGGACCTGGGGCAGCTCCCCCAGTGCTGTGCCTCGGTGTTCTCACCTGTAAAACGGGCTGATGGCAAGGGCACTGCCTTCAGGACACTCTGAGGATGAACGCAGTAGGTGAACGCTCCTATTCTGACTGGTTTGGGCTGAAAACCCAAGTTTAAAGGAAGGCACGCCCCTGGCCTGGAGCCGGAGGAAGCCCTGGCTGCTTCCTGGGTGCCAGAGACGCAGGTGACTCATGTGCAGAAGGTCAGCGAGGGTCGGAACCCTGCCGCAGGCTGCAACCCTGAGTCACCGCACAAACCTGCTCTCCGGCCCACACCTGCGAGTCCCCTCCAGTCCCTCCCGGGGTCCCCTCCCTGGGCCTGGCGTTGGGAAGTTCCCAGTGGGAGACTGGCCACGCCGGAACCCCCTAACAATGAGCAGAACATCCTAAAACAGTGTAGGGTTTTGCCTGAGCCACGTGCAACGTCCCGGCCGCCAGGGAAGGCTCCTCAGGGGTCACCAGCAGCCACCCAGCGTAACACCACGGGGCTCTCTCGTGGAAAGGTGGCCTCGGTCCATTCAAGGAGCCACGTGAAATGCTCGGCCCGCCGGACGGACACAGAGGAGCCGTCCGGTCCCCATGGAAACCCAGGGACACCTTTCCCAGCAGGAGGAACACGGGCCAAGCGCACACCAGTGAACGCTGGGGGCGGAGATGGAGCGACGCTGACATTGCCCGGGCATCCATGCTCTGTGATGTCATCCTCCCACCGAAAAGTGCACGCTGTGCAAAGAGCCAGCACTGGGAGTGACGAGGGGTTTATTTTTCAGAGCGCGGAGTAAGGGACTCCGACAGGAAGGAGCATTCACAGGAAGATGAGACACACTGGTACGGGGAAAGGCCGTGTGAATCCAGCTGATGGGGCCCAAGGCCGGATGGAGAGAAGGCCTACTTCATTACAAGCTAAGGAAACGCCATCTTCGTGTTCAGGTCAGGAGGAGGGTGCCGCCACCTCCCCCAAGGCCGCTGAGAGAGGGTTCAGGGGTAGAAGGCGGTCCTTCACTCAGATGTGAGTGTCCCTGGCTACTTAGGTACCAAGACATCGTCCCAGACCTCCTGCCTCCGCCCAGGCCCTCTCCCCACAGTGGGCATCCCAGCTGCTGGGCACCTGTGCCACTGTGAGAGCCGAGGCTCTGTTCACGGGCCGGCCACTCTCGGGGGCCCCCCCTCCCCTAAGCCACACCTTGGCGCTGTGACATGGCGGGGGCCTGCATCTCACTGGCCAGCGTGTGTGCGGAAAGGCCAGTTTGGCACCCCAGGCACTTCGCTCCCTCCATCCCTGACCTCAGATCCCCTCCCCCCAACCAGGGCACCTGAACAGCTGTTAACCGCATGGCGAGCCTTCCTTTCTCTCCCCTCACTCCCCGTTCTCCAAGACCTTACCCCCCCACCCCTCCCTGGCTTGCTCAGGGCAGTTTAGGGGAAGGCAATGAGAGACGTTGCAGACTGAGTCCGGGTTCAAACCTGGCCTCCCTCTGACTGGCTGTGTGACCCGGGGAAAGTTACCCACTGTCTCTGGTCCTCCGAGTCCCCTTCCATTGGATGGAGGTAATGACCTCCGGCTGCCAGGACCCTCGGCGTGAGCGCCCGCGCAGGCATCATGTGGGGGAGCAGTCAGAATGGGGTCTCACGTCACCGAACTAACGCTCCAGTGTCCAGCTTCCTCCTTTCCATGCTCGCGTCTCCCCTGAGCGCTGCTCCAGGCCCACCCACCTCTCTAAGCACCTCGACTCACAGCCATCGCTTCAGTTCGAAGGCCAAGGAGGCCGCTGCAGACGGAAAGCCGACCACGGGCACGAGGAGGGACTGAGACCCCAGAGATGCGCCACCAGGTGGGGCTCGTGTTCGAGGGTAGTGCCTGCGGCCGCCCTGGCTGCATGGTGTGGCCATTACCTACGGCCTCTCCATCCATGTGAGCTCCCTGGGGGTCAGGAGCTGTCTTATTGCTCTTGCACTTATTTCTTCAACGAATACCGTATTTTCCGGCGTATAAGACGACTTTTTAACCCAGGAAAGTCTTCTATACACCCAGTCGTCTTATACGCCGGAAAATACGGTAATTACTGAGCACCTGGTGGGGCCCGGGGGAGGGCAGTAAACAAACAGGCCTTCCTAACCCGTCAGACGCTTAAAGAGTATTTGCTGAATTCGTTGACGTGAACTAAAATAGCATGTGAAGATGGCAGGCTCTCCGTCAACATATTTCATGTCCCCAAAGTGCAGCCTCCCTCGTGGGGACGTGTGCTGAATCTCAATTTTTCCACTTCCAGCCCGAGCTTGGCCTCAACGTTCAGGAAATGCACGTTCCAGCTCGTGCCGGCAAGGTGCCCGTGCCATCCTGGCGTTTGGTTTGCTGCTGAGAAGACGCAGCCGGCGCGGTGGGCTTCTGCAGCCCGGCTGGCTCGGATCCGAGTGCCAACAAATAAAATAACGGGGTTGGCGCTGACAGGTGCCCACCCTCGCCAGGCCCGGGCTAGGAACGGGCCAGGTAAGAACCCGCCCTTTCTCCTGGCATGGAAGTGGAGAAACAGACCATTCTGAAGGTAACCCTGAATTTGAAATCGTAGGGTTGCAAGTAGCATTCTCCTTTCTGAAATATGATTTACCTGCTTGTGTAATATGTTGAATTGTGCCCCCCTCCCCCCCCCCCCCCCCGCTTCCCCAAATTCACATGTTGGAGTCCTAACCCCCCAGAACCTCAGGATGTGACCTTATTGGACACGGGGTCTTTTTGGAGGTGATCAAGTTAAAGTGAGGTTATCAGGGTGACCCTAATCCGATATGACCAGTGCTGGTATGAAAGAGTGACAACACGGGGTACAGAGACCCACGCAGAGGGGAGACAGGTGAAGGGACGCAGGCAGGAGGTGGCCGTCTACAAGCCAAGGAGAGAGTCCGCACCAGGTCCCTCCTTCAAGACCCTCAGAAGGAACCAGCCCTGCAGACAGCTTGACCTTGGACGTCGTCCTTCAAAACTGACACAGGAAACATCTGTTGTCCAAGCCTCTGTCCCCCTCCGTGGCCCTTTTTCTAGTGAACCTGGGAAATTCAGGCAGCGTGGATGAGGTCATGATGTCCTTTGCGGAAGTTAAAATCTTCATTTATAAACCGGCCCGTATTTTTCCGCTTGGGCGACTCATCCAGCGAGACCTAACCCTGAAACGGGTTCCGTGGAAGGAACTGGTCACCCTTGCCAACGTGTCTTTCACAACATCCACTGCCATAAAGGTTAGCAACCACACCAGCCGTATCTCACCTGGGTTTGCAAGGCGGCTACTCGTTGGTCCAAGGATCTGATAAGGATCTACAGAGAAAAGAAAAGAAAAGGAGTCAGACCCCGAAGACACAGCTGTGACTCGGGGATGGCACTGTGGGCGTTC
Organism: Cnephaeus nilssonii; assembly: GCF_951640355.1. Lineage (NCBI taxonomy): Eukaryota > Metazoa > Chordata > Mammalia > Chiroptera > Vespertilionidae > Cnephaeus > Cnephaeus nilssonii. Next base: position 4,560,268 of record NC_137074.1, read on the forward strand.
TCCTGACCGTCTTGTGCTCCCCGATCTCAGAGCTGAACGTGGCCCCCACACCAAGGTCACCTGGCATCACCCCTGTGTTAGATAAAACTTCCCAGGGGAACCAAGTGCCTTGCTCAGGGCCTCCTCATTCGGCTGAGCTCAGACGTGGCCTGGGGTTCACCCAGCCCGTGCTCTATCCACCCCAGGACACAAATAGGGCACACGAGTTACATCCCCAGTCTCCCGGCTCCGTGTGGGCTGTGCGGACAGCATCCCTGGTAACATGGACTCCCACTGCGCTGCCGCGCAGACTGGGCACCAGTGTGGGCATTGCTGCACCTGTGGCACCAGTGGGGTGTGTCTGGATGGTAAGGTGAAATTAAAAGGACTCGTGGGTCACACAGAGACACCCTGTGTGCAAGCGGGATGTTCCCTCCACGTTCACTGAGCAGACTGTGGAGATGTTTAACCAACTCCCCAGTCATCCTGGCCGAGGAGACGGATCGTTCCGTCCCCGATTGACATAGGGAGGAGTTGTTGTGAAGAAGACAGAGCAGCATGAGTCTCGTTGAGAAAAGGACACATTTTAGAAACATGCCCCCCCAACCTGCTGCTTCTCTCATGGCCACCGGGGCTCCCGGACACATACCTAGCTGAGGCCGCTGGTCCTCGGATTTGGGCACTGCGGAAGGAGATGGCTGAGCAGCTGGACGTGAGAGAACAAGGGAGACGATTAGCTGTGACTTACACGTGGCCACTAGTCTTGGGTGCTGTTGTATCATCGTCCCATCAACTACCTCAGTGATGTAACAGCCTCCCTTTTATAATAAGATACGTCTCACAGGAAGGAAACATGTCTTTCCTCATGAAACCAAATGTGCACATTGTAGCAAAAAAAAAGCACTCTGTATTATTTAAAAAATGTATTTGTACCCCCTTTTTCCAAAAGAAAAGAATCTGAGATGGCGTACAAAACAGATTTAAACAAATCGCAATATAAAATAAGTGAAAGGGAAATGATCAGGAAAATGAAATAAAGCAAGGGCCACTTTACACGTGGCCAAGACTAGGAAACCACTCAGCGTGTAATCTGTATGCAGCCGTCCCGGGAGGCACGCGTGAGTGCGCACGGACGTCCACGACACCAGTCGTTTCGGTGTGTGTGGAAGTGGGTGTCACCCCAACAGAGAATCGCTGCCTCTGAAGACTAGTTGTGCCTGCCTTGCCGATGGGAGGAACACGTTCCATGTTGGAAAAGCACAGATCAGCTACAGAAATGACGCTGACTCCATCGGGAGGGACCCTGTGACTGGTGGGGGGTGGTCGGAGCCAACACCGTACCTTTCGACTGGGGGGCGGGGTGGCCGTGACCGGTCCAGGCTGATCTCCTGGGTGGTTCATAAGGTAAATCTGTAAAGACGAACAAATGGACTAAGAGATCAATAATTTACTTTCACCACAGGTATCTTCTATGCCTTTTGCTTTGTGTTTATTTGAATAAATACTGTGCGAGAAAAGCCAGTAATCCAAAGAAATTTTCAACCTGGATCCCATTAGATTCGGGTTTTATTTACAAATGATAACTTTGTGCATTTTATTGATCTAACATTTCTACCCGTTAATCTGCAACCCCCGCTGACAGATTCCCCCAGAGCCTGCGGACTCTCCCACGGTAACCTCCAACCACAGGTCATGGCCACATTGAATGTTTCTTCCCGTCTAAGGCGTCCTGCACCCCAATGGGACTGATCTGTATCCAGCCCCCCCCCCTTTTTTTTTATCTCCAGGACCATCGGAAACTGAGCCCACAGCTCTGACGCATCAACCAGTTCTGGCCTGAGGTCTGCACCTCCGCCCACCACATGATGCTCGCGTTCCTTTTCCGTTTCTTCCGTGGAAATGAGCTCTGCCTTCTTATCCTTATTCTCCGGCTGCCCCCCTCGGCCACCCCTCACTTTCTCTCTCTAATCTCAGCCTTTTACGTTGAATCACTCTTAACTGTCTCCTTCTTTTCCTATGCAGATGTCTCCTCTTTCTTCTTCTCGCAATGAATTTAGAATTCCTCTAAAATAAGTGGCATGACATAAACGGCAAGGCTGAGAGGACAGCGTCCCCACCACGTGTCAGCAATGAGCGTCAGGGCCTCCGGAGAGCCCAATCATCCCTTTGCATGCATCACGTGTGACCACTTGCCCCATCAATCTTTATGCACTTTGCACATGCCCATTTAATACCCACTTCTGCCTCCTCGGGGCGAGCTCTAGCAATGGTTAAGAAGACTCTAAGTCATTTTAAGTTTCTTTCGAAAACATATTCCCGGGACACTGTTACGCACGCTCCAACTGTGCACACATAAAGCTGCTCCTACCTCCATCTTAGTACAGAGCCATTTCCAAAAAAACAAACGACTTCTCGGACTGAAGGGTCTCAGTTCAATGCCACGGGTCATTCCGGGCCAAGCGAGAAGCCACAGCCAGATGTTTGGGACGTCTTCGCTGCCAGGCACCTGGAGGTGGCTTTAGCATCGCCCTTGGAGGGCGGTGCTATGCCGCTGGTTCTAAGCCTCGCTTTAAACAGCTCATTTTACCTCTGAGCCTCGCTTTAAACAGCTCATTTTACTGCACTTAAAACTGGCAATTTGGTGGGCCCATCTCCCCAAAGCTGGACTACGCTGCGGGAGACGTGTCTCTCCCTATTTTCAATCCCAGAGAGAAGAGCGGTGAAACGCAACGTGATCAGCACAGAGTGGCCGCCCCTTACTCGGCCTGCTTGGCTGCAAGCCTCCCCGGGGGGTGGTCGCAGAAACCCTACCCTCGGGCTGGACGACTTTTCTGCTTAAACTCGGCCACGGCTCGCCACTCCCTGTCGGCTGGCACCGACCGCCAGCCTCTCCCACCCGGCTCCTCAGTCTCACTTCTCTGGTGTCGGGGTTGGTTACCCGCGGGGATTAAGCCGGCAGCCGCTATCCATTTACAACGAACAGAATGCCAACGTAAGTTTCTGGGAGTGTTTTGCATAGGAATGCTCATCCAGTTGCATTTCGTCTGAAAAATGGTTAGTTAGCCCGAGTTTCCACTGGAGAGCTGTTTCAGAACCAAAGGCAGGTCTACCGGCCAGGCCATCCTCCAGCATCTAGCCCAGTTCAGGGGCAGAGATGACCCGTGTGTCCTACTTGTGTCCTGGAGAGCACGGGGCTGGAGGCTGGGAACCCCAGGGGCTTCTGGGTACCAAATGCTGAAGCAAGGTAATATGTAGGGTGTCCCCAAAATTATATCCACCCACTTTGAATACTCATAAAAGCCGTGTTTTTAAAATACACTTCATTTTCAACAAGGAGCTATCAGCTGTTACAGTGCCGACACATTTTTGGGAGGACACCCTGTAGAAATACATTCTAGACCAGTGGTTCTCAACCTTTCTAATGCCGTGACCCTTTAATACAGTTCCTCAGGTTGTGGTGACCCCCAACCATAAAATTATTTTCGTTGCTACTTCATAACTGTAATTTTGCTACTGTTATGAATCGTAATGTAAATATCTGTGTTTTCCGATGGGGTCGTGACCCATAGGTTGAGAACCGCTAGCAGGGCCGCCTAAGACCATCGGAAAATACAGATATTTTCATTACGATTCATTAACAGTAGCAAAATCACAGTTATGAAGTAGCAACGAAAATAATGTTATGGTTGGGGGTCACCACAACATGAGGAACTGCATTAAAGGGTCGTGGCATTAGGAAGGTTGAGAACCACTGCTCTAGACCCTCGTTTCTCCAAGTGCGGTCCGCAGGCCAGCAATACGGGCAACCTCTGGGAGCTGGTGAGAAGGTCAGAATCTCTCTGCAGATGGACTCTTCCGGAACCCGCATTTACCAGGATCCGGGGGACGGTGCACACGGACACCGAGGAAGCCTGCTCCAGGCATTTCCGCGGCTGATTCAGAACGCTGTGCTCCGCAGCCAGTCACTCAGAGGCACTGCCCGAGAGTGGCCACGCAGAGAAAGGAGGGTGTGCACAGAGGTCTAGATCGATGGTTTTATCTGAGCTATAAGAACACTCATAGAATTAATAGCAAGTGTCAGTAGGTTAGTTTGCTGCTATTTTAAAGTAAAGAAAAAAAAAGTATTGCGGCTGGAAAAAATTAAACACCAAACTACTAAGAGAGAAATATTTTTGAGACTCTATTTCCACCCCCACCCTCCAAAAAATCCTCCTCAGGGTGTGGCACCATGTCCATTCTCCCTTGGAAATAAGTCAGGACCTAAACGACACCAAGTCTGGTCTGTAGCCAAGAATCTGCCATGTTCACATGAACAATGACTGGCATGTTCGCAAACATGTGACCAGGGAAGATAAGCGGGCTTTGTTTGCCTTCGTGACATCCTGGCCCGATGCAGCCTTATCAGGTGCCGATCACAGCTGAGGGTGCCCAGCCCCCGCCTCCACCTCGGGGGAGGGAGGTGTGTGACAGGGGAAAGGCTGGGTCGGCCTCCCTGAGATGAGGCACGCCCAGCAGTGACCCGGCAGCACCGTCGCCCTCGGGGCAGAGGCCGAGGGATTTACTGAAGAATGGCCGCTCCCTGCACATGGGCTACCTGCCCTCAGGGACAGAGCAGGGCTTCGCACACGGATCTGTGCACACTCCACTCTCCGGGGCCACTCAGTGCACTCTCCATGCCTCCCCAACCTTGATCTTCGAGGCGACTAACTCTTGGCAGAAGGGCCTGCTCGGGGAAGGTGGATTTCTAGCAGCGATCTGGCTGTTTATTTCTGTAACAGACTGTGTGTAAAAACCGAGCTTTCTGCACCCCATTACACCATTACACAGGCAGCTCGGGGTTACAGAGAGCATGCATGTGCCATGATCCACACCCCCACCTCTGGGTACTTGCTGGGAGCTGGGATCAGTTCCTGACTCTGAAAGAGCCTCCTCCCCCCTCCCTAGACATCACGCAACCAGGACAGCACCCTCCCGGCTCTTCCTGCAGTTCGCTTCCCACAGAGCTAACCTCACCCAGTTCACATGCTCCTCCCTCAAGCCCTCGGAAGAACCGCCCTCTGGCCCTCTTGACGTCCGCCCTCCCACTTAGTTTTCCAAGGGCCAGAACCGGGACTGTGGGAGAGCCCCCCTCATTCTGCAGGACCCACCCCACATTTACAGAGCAGCTCCCTGGATGGGGACGGACAGGCCTCGCTGGCTCCCGATGAACTCAGAGGCCAAAGGCAAAGGCAGAGAGACGAGAGCTGTTGCCGGAACCAATCTCTAACCCAGGTTTCATGGGAGGAAGATCCAGACGATGAAGTCGCTCTCCTGTTTTCCTCCAGACATTTCCACAGCCTTCTAACCCCGCCGCCCCCCAAGGCATGGGGAGCTGGGGCATTTTACAGGCCTCCCCCCCCCCCCCGCCCCAGCTAGGTGTGCAGACATCTGGGTACAGTACAGTCATGGAAAAGGAAAGAATGTGTGCTTAGCCATTCGCTAAGATCCGGGCTTTCCAAAGCACCCACCCGACAGGGGAGAAGGGTTCCCACTGTCTGGTTGTGCCTGGTGGTGCTGACCGGACTACGCTGCCAACTCCAAGGGAGGGGTAACTCGTAATTCCAAGAAACCTTGGAGAGCAGCTGCTGGAAAGTGAAAGTCAAGGCTGCACTTGCAGGCTCAGCTCGCCACTCTCTTTTGATAACATCCTAGATGGCTATCAGGATGCTGGAGTACAGAATGTCCTCCTTGGCACACATGAGAGCTTTCACATAAACTGCCCCTGAGATGCCAGGTGGGGTGGCACGTGTCGCGGTCAGAAACCAGCTTGCACGTTCCTAGGAGTCAGACCTGTCTCTGTCCATGCCAGCTGAGACCACGAGGACCGTGGCTCCAGAGGCCCGCGCTCGGCAGGGGGGGTGGGGAGAGGGTTTCTGATGCTAATGACTGACAGCACGAGGAACACATGAAACACATAAAACAATGGAATGTACGTGATGCGCCTCCGCGCTACCACCTCCTAGGCGTGGGGGAGGGGCTGCTCTGGATGCTGATGTGTGGGAAAGGGACGGGGGCAGGGGTAGCAGGGGGTGGCCAGGGAGGAGGTGCATTCTGAATGGGGAACATTTGGGGAGAGCTCATAGGAAGCAGCCTGGGAAGAGGAGGGATGAGCGTGAATGGAGGAGTGAATGTCCACATGTGGTTTATCTGTCAGGTCCCTAAGTCTTGGCCGATCACGGGGTCAAACGGAAATGCCACTGCGACGTGACAGGGCAAGCAGTAGGGGACTCGGGAATAAGGGGTCCATTTGGGAAGATCAGCCACAAGAGGGTAGCGGCCCAGGGGTGGGTGACGCGTGGCAGGAAGGGAAGAGGGGGGGGGGGTGGGCAGCAGGACTGGGCGGCAGGACACAGATAGGCGGGAGGACGTGGGAGTGGGGGACTGGAGTGCACACGCCGATCATGACACGGCCACCCGAGGGTGCCGGGCACAGAAACCCGGGTGCCTACCCGGGGCTCCAGGCCCTCTCCAGGGGAAGAGTCCACGTCACCTCTTCTGACAGCAGAGAGATGCCCGCTGACCACAGGGACATGGTCACACTCCAGGGACCCCCTTTCCCAGGACTCCTGCAGCCTGGGGTCAGCTTGGCAGCCCCCCGAGCTGTCACAAGGATCCCACTGACACCATCACGGGCTGTCACACGCACAGGACCCTTCCTTCCAGGCCGAGCGCTGCCCCGCCCCACACCTACACCCTGCTCCCCGCTCCAAGGTCAGTCCCCGCCTCTGGCTCTCGGCAGCAGCTAGTTCCCCGCCTGCTCTCCTGGCTTAACTTCCTTCAGCTCAGGTACCACTGTTTGCGTCTCCTCCCATCACCACCGCCGTCCTCATCACGGGCATTTCTGACACAAACTGAGTCTTAGGAACACACCCTACTGCTAACGGAGATACAGAAGTGGGGTCTCTCCCGGGTCACCCTCAAATGACGGACGGAAGGAAGGACATGACCCGAGCCACGGGACGTGCATTTGAGTTTGACACCCTTGCCGTTCCCTCCGCTGAGGCACAGAGAGGGAGACCCAGCCTTCACCCTCCCAGCCACCCGTTCACCCGATGGGTCGTGGATCCCCCAAATCCACCGCAGCCTCAGACAGGAAACCTAGTAGACCCAGGATCCACTGTTCTAGCCACGTAGCTACAAGCAGCCAGCCTGCTGCTCTAACCACTGGGCATACCAACCCCTTTGGCCAACGCTGTCGGCCTCTGGCAGAACTCCACGCCAGCTCACAGCCCCGCTTTTGTAATGCATCAGAGGCATCATGAGATAGCATCACACAAACAAGCAAGCCCTGGCCAGAAGCCCCACAGACAGCGATTACTTTTCTTTAAGTAAGGATGGAGATGACTTTACACATTCACAAACCATTGTGATGCTCCTGCTCCCCATTTGCCCCAGGCCGCGCTTCCAGTGTGAACAGAGAGCCCTCGAGCTGGAGGTAACCGGGCGATGAGAGCCGTTCTCGGGACCCAGGCGGGGTCCATGGGACGGGCTAGTGTACTCTGCACCCCGGTCCCGTCCAGGACCGAGCGGCCTGCGCCATCTCTCGCATGCTGGATCCCAGCGCCCTCGGAAGAGCCTCCCACCAGGCTGCCCAGGGCCGGGGCACAAGCGTCTTCTCTGCGGTCGGGGAGCCGGGCGCCAGGACGCTACCAGGCAGTGTCAGGCGGAATGACACCCAAAACCTTCTTAACTGGGGCTCCTCGGCCCCCTACCCCATCCCCCCTTTCTCTCTGGGGAGAAACCGCAGCTCCAAGCTTAGCGCCCTCCCCAGCTCCAATGAGGTTCGTGAGCGGACAGGCGGTTGGGGTCCAAGGGCCACAGCCCGGGTCTCAGGGGACCGCGTTCCAGATCCGCATGGAACACGGAACAACGACCCGCCGCCCTGAGTCACGGCTCGCTCAGCTGTGAGGCTGCCATGACGACATCCAGCTTGTGGGGCTGTTGTCAGCGTGGGGAGGGGACTGGCTAGGGCACGCCGTCCCCTCCTGAAATGCCACCCCCCCCTCCTCCTCGGGGGGCATGCCGTCCCTCTCTGAGCCCCCACCCCCTCCTGCTGCCTCTGGTGGAGGGGAACTCCTCCTCCTGCTCCGACAGCGCCAGGCGAGAGGTGGCTCCTCTGTGGTGAAACCAGGACTGCCTGTCGCCTACATGTCCGTAGTGTCAGGGGATTCCTCTTGCCCGTGCTGTTCCCCGAGGAGCAACCTTAACCCTCAGGCCTGCAGTGAACGCAGAAGCAGGCGGGCTCCTGCCTGCCCGGCACCCACCCGGTGCATCTCTGCCCACCCGGCTCCCGGTGACGGGGCTGATCTGCTTTTCATTCCCCCGGGGTTAGAGGCGCCCTGAGGAGTGTGATCTGTGAGTGACATCAGGCTCCAAACCCCCAGAGGCCCATCGGACTGTGCAGGGCCCCCTCCGGGCGGGCCCAGGATCGGCTCTCTCGGGATCGCGTGACCCGGGTCACGGATCTCCCGGGCCGTCCCGGGTGGCAGGGAGCACAGCGCACAGGGGTGTTTCCGTACCTGGCCTAGTTGTAATTCTTTGCGTAGCTTCGGGATATACGGAAGTATTGGGGAAAATAAAAGCTGCACCCCCTGCAGACAAAAGGAGAGACAAACAAGTGAAGGTCTTCGGCTGCGTCCCAGGTCCATCTCCGCGGCAGCGCCCGGCCTGCCATGCCCGGTGACAGGGAGCAGGGGCCGGGGGGCCTGCGCAGGGCGTCCCGGCAGGAAAGGACGATGCCCGGGCCAGAGGCGGATCCTGGAGCTGGGAGCGGACACGCGACTCTCCGGGCCCCACGGGTGGGCAGGTGTCCCGCGTTTTGATTTTACAGCTTCTTGTTGAAGGGCATCCTGGTGCCCCACCACGTGCCCAGCAATCTCGATTTATTTTTAAAAATCCTATGGGGGGAGGGTGTTTTGATTTTGAAATTGCTCACTCAAAAAAAGTGAAATATTTTAGAGCCCTTGGAAAGCAGCCCCAAAGAATTGTATTTTGCCAACGACTATATGGATCTTATGAAAAATGAACCCACATCTCCACTCGAATGCCTCTTTTCCCTTTCTGTCTCTCAATCAACACGTGTGTTAAGTGAGCAGAAAATATTCCCTGTTCTCGGCTCCGTCCATGCGGAGGTGGGTGTCCCGGTCTTCGGTCGCTTCTACGCTTAACGATAACAAAAGGAATGACATCAGCGCTGTCTTGAAACTTTCACCCACTGTTCCAGTTTTTAAATAACCGTGAAATGATCACCAAACACATGTCACTCAAAGGTGTTTCCTAAGAGGGGGAAGTTACCTTAAGTTATTTGTGATTTCTGGCCACAAGGTCATTACTAAGCTAATGAGTGTAACCCACATGGGGAGAGTATCCTACACAAGACATTTTTTTTTTTTTACTTTACTTTAGCTTAAAAGCACAATGTTCTGAATTCTGAGGACCAAGATCAAGTGGCAATTTCACTGTGATACTCAAACCTGGACCCCCATGATACGTTTTAAAATAAAATGGCAAGTATCTGGAACACGGCTGCGTTTCTGCGTGAGGGCTGACCCCGAGTTGCCTGACTTGCTTACAGGGGTGACCTAAGCCCCGCCCTCACTGGCTTTACCCCCAGCCTGGGCCTGGGGGGATGGCAGAGGGTCCTGCAGGCTGAACAGTGGGGGTGGGAGGGGGAGGAGGGGGCATGGCCATGCTCCTGCTGCTGTCCCCTCAGGAGGGGGGAAAGGGACCCCAACTTCGGGCACATTCATGGGCAGGAAGCCCAGCCCCTATGCGGAGCCTCTGTGATGAGGTGAGGGAGTGAGGGAGGGAGGTTAGCCTGGGAGAAGCACTATGTTACCGGCTCCTGGGCTCAGGCAAAAATAAACAAACAAATAAAAGGTAGACTCCGTGGTTAGAGACAGAAGAGCAGGTACTCGGTTAGTAACTCGTATCATAGCCTCCAAAATCCCAACACCGTCTCCCTCTCCACAGACCCTCGCAATAAACACCGCCATCCTCCGACCGCCTTTCACAGGTGTTCAAAGTCTGTGCTAGAAAGACGAACGGCAAGACGGAGGCCTAAGATTGACCCCGGAGGAAAAAATAAAACGCCTGCTTGTCCTAGTCAACATTCCTCGAAGAATAAAAAAGAAAAAGAATGCTAAGGGCCCCTTTGGATCGGACATGCTCTTGGTGACTACAGCCAGCACAGCGCCTCCTACCTGTCAAAACCCCTCAAGCGTCCACCTCTGCTTCTGCCTTCCTGACACGCAGACCGGCCCACACTCCACCTCAAAGCATGCACCTGCGGAGCCCCTCGCCCGTCCGGGGCGGGGCAGCATTACCTGTGTTTCTAGCATGCATTAACCGCGGAGAGTTTTGTAAGGCTTTATCAACATCATCTGAAGTCAAATGTGGAAGAGGAGCTACAAAACAAAACAGCAACGTCAAAATGAAAAAAGGGAGAGAATTACCTTCCTTAAAAAAAAAAAGAAAAGAAGAAGAACACCCCCTCCCCGCCAGACCCTACCACCACAGCTGCTTGGCAGTCTCTCACAGCCTGACTGGTTAGCGTGTTAAAACTTAGACGGGGCCCCCATGTGACCAGGGAGTGAGTGGTGGGGATGCCAGGCAAAGCGTTTACCCCAGCGGTTCCGCCACCCCACGCTCGCCCTGCGCCTGTCCCCCGACCATGCTCGCCGTCTGAGGAGCGAAAGCATGCAGCAGACTCTGTGGTTCATGCCTCTCATCCCACCGCGCCTCCCCTTCCGTACGGTCCCGCCACATCTCATGAGGCCAGGTGGAGACGCCCCTCACACGTGGACGTGGGGTGTGACGGGGGCTTGGTTTAGCGCGAGCGAAGGTCAGCCCATACACCCCATCCTCGGGGAGCCCTGGATGCCTCCAGCTCATTGGGGCACCGTGGAGACAAGATAACGCGACCAGGTAAAGCTTCCTGTCCCTTGGGTCTTCGCGGCCCAGGGGACCCTGCAGGAGGCAGCTGAGTGCTAAGGTGACTCTCTGGCTTCCTCTAAAAGCGCCGAGGACTTCTCAGCCTGCGTTCGCCTACGGCATCGCCTTCTAAGCGACCCGCTCTCTCAGATGCTCTCTGGGGACTGTGTTAGGACAGAAAGGTGCTGTCGGTGAACTGGACGGAACCCTGTGCAGCTCACGTTGACAAGAGCCACACCCACAGGGGCCTGGGTCTGGAGCGGGGGCCCTCTTACTCTCTCTGAGGTAGTGGAGGTGGGAGAGAAGGATGTCGGCGTTGTAGCTGGGCGTGAGCCTCTGGAAGTCGTCCTTGGTCATCTTGCACAGCTCCTTGCCGTCGATGTTCTGGAACAGCAGGATGTCGACGTCCGGAAGGCCGTACTCTTTCACGGCCCACTCCAGCCACTGCCGCACGTGGTCCGTGCTCCACAGCGTGGGATCTGCGGGGGGATGGAAACATGCTAGGTCAACTCCTGGAGATGGGTTTCTGGGGCGGAGTCAGGGGTGGAGCTAGGCTCCGGGACAGGGCATGACCTTGAACCATGCTCTCGGACAGGTCATGACCTTGAGTCAGGCTCTGGGATAGGTCATGGCCTTGAACCATGCTCTCGGACAGGTCATGACCTTGAGTCAGGCTCCGGGACAGGTCAGAGAGAATGTCTGGGGGAAAGACAAAAACACCCACTGGCTCGCACACACAGATCACTGTCCTTAGCATGAACTGTCCTGGAAGTTTAGGCTTCCTTCCCCACGTGCCCCGCCGTTGCTCGGATACTCTAAAGTTTCCTGCAGGGACGGGGGCGGGTATTCTTTGCCCCCATTTACATTCATTTTAATCTTTTCGCTTAAAATAAGTATGAATAAATGGAAAACTTCCTTAGAACACGACCAGTATCTTTATAGGAAATTATGACTTAGCAACACATGTCAGGAAGATGCTAATTATAGATTACAAAAAGATCCAAAACAGCATTTACACAAGGACAGAATGGGACAGGAAGCACAGGTACAACCCTGGCCCTGCCTGGGAGCTGGCCCTGCTGGGAGCGAGCCGTCCGTTCCATGTTTTCCTGCCGAGAACATGGCTGTGCAGCCAGCTCGCACCTGCAGGCTCCGGGCTGGCCTGGCCGCGACTCACATTCCGCAGCTGTGGCGCCCACACGCCCACAGGATGCAGGCAGGCGATGGCTTCACGCTCCCCCGAGTGTGAGGGAGGGGACCTGGGAGGGCAGGGCACTGGGGAGAAGGAGCTGGCGATCCCCAACAGAAACACAGCCAGGGCGCCCCACCCAAACGCCTGGGGGCCGGGGATTCAGGGCGCCCACTGGCAGAGGGGGCTCCTCCCCAGTGGCCCTGGGTTCCCAGACACCTGGGCCGGGAGCAGGAGCCCGGAGCTGTGACCCCAGCGCCTCTCAACTTGCTGCGGCCTCTGCAGGTGCCTCTCGTCTCTGTTTTACATGTAAAATGTGAGCTTAACCCGCCCGCACAGGCCCGCGGGGTCAGGCTGCCAGGATGCTCTGGTCACGGTGAGTGAAACGTTCCGGCGTGGAAGTCAGTCATCCTACTGAATCACTATTTAGCTGATCATTTTAGCCCTGTTTGGTCTTACTAACGTCTAGGCCAGTGGTCGGCAAACTATTAGTCAACAGAGCCAAATATCAAAAATACAACGATAGAAATTTCTTTTGAGAGCCACATTTTTTAAACTTAAACTTCTAACGCCACTTCTTCAAAATAGACTCCCCCAAGCCGTGTTATTTTGTGGAAGAGCCACATGTGGCTCACGAGCCGCAGCTTGCCTACCACAGGTCTAGGCTACCCACGAATGGGGCATGGCGTGTGCCGGTGAAATCAATTTAAGTTTACAGGAGCAATAGTGATAGTGAAAAATCTCCAGACAGTCGTGTATCTGAGTTCTCTTTCCTCCCTCCCTCCCTTCCTTCTTTCACTCATTCCCTTCTCTTTCACATCTTTTTAAAAAGTTAAATGCATTGGGTGACATTGGTTAATAACATATAAGTTTCAGGTGCACAATTCTGCACTACATCACCTGTGTGTTCCATTGTGTGCTCACCACCCTGAGTCTAGAGTCTCCTTCTGTCACCACCATATGTCTGACCCCCTTTAGCCTCGTCATCCTCGTCCCACCCCCTTCCTCTCTGATCACCACCCCACGGGTGTCTGTGTCTATGAGTCTATTTGTTGCTTTCTGGTTCGTATCTCACGTGAGGGAAATTATAGGGTTCTTGTTTCATGGATATTTCTAATAGAAAGAAATGACTTCAAATCCATGCACACTACCCTCGCCCCACCCCCTCCTGCACCCTCCAGGAGTAACCACTGAAGTGCATGCTTGCGTCACGGCTATGGATGCCGATACTGTCACCCCATCACGCACACGCATTGCTTTCTGTTCTTAGAGTTCACAGCAGTGGCTGCTGACTGGCTTGGGGCTCTCCGCCCTGTATTTTCAAGATGTGCCCAAGTTAATGCATGCAGGTACACTCAGCCATCTAAGTAGCTCTCCGCACCCCTCCCATACAAATATGTCCAATTTACTGATCGATGCACCTCATGTACTGTTTCTGCATCCATGTACATGCGAAGGAATCTGCATGGTCCACGGGAGATGGAAAAACTTCAGCTGCCTGGTCTTGCCCATGGAGGTCCTGACTTAATGGCTGGAGGGCAGCCCGGACATGAGGGTTGTGCAAAGCTCCCTGGGTAATTCCAACGTGCAGCCCAGGTCAAGGCCACCTACCCGGGCCTCTCTGCTCAGAGTGTGACCCTGGGACCAGCAGCATCGCCATGACCTGGGAGCTCATTAGAAATGCAGAGTCTCTTGCCCTGGCCGGTTCGCTCAGTGGATAGAGCAGTGGCCTGCGGACTGAAGGGTCCCAGGTTCCATTCCCAGCCAAGGCACCTGCCTCGGTTGTGGGCTCGATCCCTAGTGTGGGGCGTGCAGGAGGCAGCCGATCAATGGTTCTCTCTCCTCATTGATGCTTCTATCTCTCTCTCCCTCTCCCTTCCTCTCTGAAATCAATACAAATATATGTTTAAAAGGAAAGAAATGCAGAGTCTCGGGTGCCCCCGGGACCTGCTGAATCAGGGTGTGCATTTCCTCAAGCTCCTCAGTGACCCCCGTGCACACTAAGCTTGGGGGAGTCCTGGTCCAGGGTGCGTACCCAGATGTGCGACTGCCGGGTCACAGGGCGTGTGCCCGGTCACCTTCACCAGCTGTACTGGATTTCAACCCATATTCTAACCCTCTCTCCCCATCAGCAATCAGTGCGCCGACCCTGCAAACAAAGGCGGAGCCCGGCTCTCCTGCAGAGAGGAGATCATCTACAAAAACCCCCACCGCCCGAGACAGGAAGGCGTGCCCTCCGCCGTCCAAACACATGGGAACAGCCTGTGAGTCTGCAAGCCGAACGTGAGGTGCAAGGTTCACTTTCTCCGGCTCACCGGGGTTCAAATGGCTCTTTTTAAAAAAAAACAAAAAAAAAACAGTATGTTTTTATTGATTTCAGAGAGGAAGGGTGAGGGAGGGAGGGATAGAATCATTGATCAGCTGCCTCCTGCACGCCCCCTGTGGGGATCAAGCCCACAATCTGGGCATGTGTCCTGACTGGGAATCAAACCGTGACCTCCTGGTTCATAGGTCGGTGCTTAACCACTGAGCCACACTGGCCAGGCCACACAGCTCTTGGTCACTGGGTCAGGACTCTGCTTTCAGGGTGACAACGTGCACGACTCCAGACTGTGTTCACAGGTCTCTTCTCTCCTTTCCCTCACGCACGTCATGATGCTCACACAGACAGACATGCATGGAACAGTGGCCCGGACCCCTCACGCAAGTCCTCCTGTCCTCAGTGCCGTGCAGAGGACAGGGCCACCTCTCAGAGGCAGCCTCCCTGTCCCCCTCTTCTCCCCAAGGCATCTCCCGGGACTCCTCCAGGAGACATTGGCCAAACTTGGCTTCTTTTCGCTTTGCTTTGCCTTGAACCACCGGGCAGGGCCAGGGTAACCACTGCCTAGAAACCAGCTCACCGGGAATGTCCTCCTCTCAGCGGCAGGACCAGAGTCTAAGGATGACACACAATTCCCTGAGAGCCACAGGGCCCTGCCGCCACGGCGACAGGACATCGTAGGAGGGCAGCCACCAAAGCCCAGGCCCTCCCTGTGCCCGTCAGCGGGTCCCCCGCCCGAGCCAGGCGGCTCCGGCTCAATTGTCTTCCAGTGACGCCTATGCAGGACGCCAGGCACCAGCTTCTACACCGGCACCAGCTCATCTCTGAGATTTCGGTGAACACCGTGCTCCCGGGCTCCGGGCGGGAGTGTACGCTGCACCCACCCCTCCCGGAGCCCTTTGGCCACGCGATCTCCGTGCCTTCTGAAAGAATACGTGCACGTTCTCTGAACCACAAACCCCACTCCCAGAAACGCATCCTAAGACAGTGGCAGAGGATGTGGGAAGTGATTTATGCCCACGGATGTCCTCTGTGGGTTGTTTATGATGGTGCCGCGCTGGAAACACCCGAACTGCCCACAGGGCTGGGAAAGCGAAACCCACACGCCTGGTGCGTTTACCGGCAGGAAAAGCCGCTCGGGGGGATTCAATTGAAAAGTCTGAAAACACTACGGCAGCAGCATCGCATTTTGCGAAGGAAGAGAAGTATGTCCCGGGAAAGGATTTTGGAGGAATATGCAGCCAAGTGGCAACTGCCTTTTTCTGGGGAAAAGGCGATGGAGATTTTAGATTTTTATTTTTTACTTTTCACGAAACTGTATCTTCTCTTTACTTTTTCCTTCAAAAAAAGCAGATAATGCCTGGGTTAAAAATTATTTATTAAAAAAAATGTATCCTCCCCTACGTTCCAAATCAAAACAAGGTCTTACGGGGATTAAATATAGATTTATATGGGTACTTATTTGTCACAGGGTTTTTATAAAATTTCAAGGGTATACAATTTTCATCTCGGCCCGGTCCGTGTGGCTCAGTGGTTGTGTCGACCTATGAACCAGGAGGTCACGGTTCAAATCCCGGTCAGGGCACATGTATGGGTTGCAGGCTAGATCCCCAGCGGGGGGCGTGCAGGAGGCAGCTGATCCATGCTTCTCTCTCGTCACTGATGTTTCTCTCTCCCTCCCTCCCTCTCCCTTCCTCTCTGAAATCAATAAAAACATACTTTCAAAACATTTTTCATCTCGCTTGCTTAGCTTGTTCATGGGAATTGCTTCATTTGAAAAGAATATAATTAAACAAAGTCAGGCTATGTCCGTGTGCTTTTGGGATCTGACGTCCAGGCCTCTGCCCTGAGAGTTTATAAGTAACAATTATAAAAAGGAAGTATGGCCCCTTGCTGGGGTGAACGGGGACGTCCCTCTCCGGCTTGTGCACCCCAGCTCTGCGACGACTCTCAGGGGGGTGTGACAGAGACCAGTTTGAAGGGACAAGCCCACCCTCTGCCGGGTGGAGCACGTGGCCCTTAGCTCATCCGGCCCTGCGGTCTTCCCAGACACTGCCCACCCCTCTGTCCCACAGCCACACACTATCACTGCCCTCTCCGAACCAACACCAGGCCTGTGCCCACACAGCACCCACTGCTTCTGCGGCTACCTTCACCCGCACTCACCACGCCCTGGGGGGCTGCCCTCCGTTGCTCTGGAGCTGTAAGTACTTAGAGCGAGTCTCTGGGCAGAGAAGTGATAACAGGCCTGGAGGCCAGGCCCCCCCCAGTGACAGCCCACACCGAGCCCCGTCCCGGCTCCCTGGGCCAGCGGGGGTGCTGCAGCTGCAGACTGGAATTTTCTAGGGCTCAGGCCAAGGTGCTGGGACCCAGCTCACCCTTCCACTCCCCAGAGAGCCCAGTCGAGTCTCTGGGTCTCCTCTGAGACCCATGACATGTCAGCAAAGCTTTCCTGCTTCTGTCCCACCTGCCGTCTGTCCCACCTGCCGTCTCAGAGGGAGCTCACAAGGTCCCACAAGATTCAACGGGCCTCGCCCAGCGAGCGTGGGTCAGTGGATGAACGTCGACCTATGAACCAGGAGGTCACGGTTCCGTTCCCGGTCGGGGCTCGTGCCGGGTTGTGGGCTCGATCCCCAGTGTGAGGCGTGCAGGAGGCAGCTGATCAATGATTCTCTCTCATCACTGATGTTTCTCTCCCTCTCCCTTCCTCTCTGAAGTCCATAAAAATATATTTAAAAAACGATTCTACAGGCCTTCCCTCCTTCCCTGACCCGCAGGCCTGGGCGTGAAGGAGAAAGGGGAGGAGGCAACAAGGGAGTCCCCACGAAGCATCAGCTGTGCCCGCATTCAGACGCGGCGACCACACCGTCCGCCTCCAGGTGGTGGGGCGCCTCGGGACACGTCACCTCACCTCCGCCTGAGCCAGGTTTTCCTCGGTGGGGAGCACCAGGACCCGGAGACTCCAGCAGGACAAGGGCTGAGATGACTTCAACTCAAGGAAGAGCCATCCCTGAGGCTTCCTCTGTGACAAGGACCCCAGGGTCAGAGGCGGCCAACAAAGGGATGCTGAGGATCCTCCGAGGGAGGCAGCTACACACACAGCGCGGAATGGAATGTGTTGTCCAAGCAGGTCGTGCAAGCCCAGAGAAGCTGCAACTGATCCCAACCGGGAAAAGGCAAAGGTTTCACCAGGGGGGTATGGCTTGAGTCTGCAGTAACAGAAAGAATTTGAAAGAGTAGGAGAGAAGCCCTTCAGTTTAAGGGAACGGCTTGAGCCCAGCGTCAGACCCACGGAGGCACGAAATAGCTCATGTGTCCAGGGAGACCTGGGCGTGGCTGGAGGGGAGGGGTTTCGAGGGACCCCAGCCACAGACAGATGGCGACGGAGATGAAAGGTGGGATCCGGTCAAGGGGAGCCCTGAGTATCTTGCTAAGGAAGCTGGACTTTATCAGAGTCTTCGGAAATGTCTGAGGAATCAAAGAATGTTTTAAGTTACATCAAGCACCACAAACTTGGTGACAAAATAAAAGGCTTTACTGGGGGTCAGGATACCCATATGTGGGTCTGATTCAACCATTTATGGATGTCAACGTTAAGCTCCCGGGGAGTCGTTGTCGGTGGGGGGTTAAGCAGTGAGCTGTTAGGCGACCAGAGAAGTAAGTGAGATAATGTATGTGAAAGCACTCTGCCAACATGACGTATTGCAGCGAAGGAACGCACCCACACCCTGGGCTCTGCACTGCAAACTCGGCTAAAATGAAATAAACAATCTATTATCGCCGGCAGCCTCTTCCTTCAAGCACAAAAGTCTGATTTATCACTTTATTTTAAGAAGCTCTTGGAGGTGCTTCTGTCAGATGAATCATGAGCCACCAAAGATAAGTGGTGTTTTCAGCCTCCAGGCCAATTGTTTTGAAAACATCTGTGTCATCACTCCGCATTTCACGGACATCCACGCGGCGAATCCCCGCACAGGGGCGGGGACGAGGAGCCCTCGCTCTCTGAAGCCTCTTATTCGCATCTTAGCCGACATGGTTAATATCCCAACGTGGTACGAATGCTGTTTCAGTGAATTGGAATTTAAAGAATAAATAAAAGCAAAGCATAGAGTTCTGAAGTTGCAATGTTTCCTGTACTGGGTGGCTGGGCGGAGAGGCAGTGGATGGGAGGAGGGTTGAATTTTTTTTACATTTCCCTGCCACTGGATTCTGACCTGGAGTTCCGCTGTTGCCAGGAAAGTATTAAGTAGATATTTAAATTAGCTGGAGGGTATTGCATTGCTGTAGACATACTGTACACCGTCAGGAAACCGAATCCCTCGTGCAGGCAGGCATCCTATTTCGAAGACCCCTCCTGGGGCACGACTAGCAAGCTTAAGCAACAGCCAACAGAGTTCACTGGCTTGAACTTGAGCTTTAATCCACCAGAAATTGAAATGTGATCTCTTTACAGCCTACCCTCAAGGCTGTGTCTGAAACTCTTGATTTCCAAACTTATGGGTGGAGGTGTTATCATTCTGATCATTATTAATTTCTAACTTTATTGCACTTCAGTTGGTGAATGAGGTGATATGACATGGATTTTCTTTTATATTGGCTGTTTCCGTTTTTGTGGGTTTTTTTGGGGGGGTTTTTTTGTAGATGTGTCTTGAGTGCTCAAAAATTATAAGATCTCTAACTGTTGGGTGCAGGTTTCTATACATAACTACTGAATCAAAATTGGTAACCTGTATGTAATTTTTATGCCATCAATTTATCAATTACTGAGAAGGGCACATTAAAATCTCTCACTAAAGTGGATTCATCTGTTCTTTATGTATTTTTAAACTATCTGATTAGGCATAGACAAGTTTGTCATTGTCATACATTTCTGTAAATGCAATCCTTTTCCATTGTGTAATAATCCTCAATTATCCCCAATAATGCTTTCTATTTCCACTGTTGTCAGCTTCCTTTTTATTAGAATTTGATAGTATGTCTTATTCTGTCTGTTTGCTGTCACTCTTTCTTTGTACTAAATATTTTTGTAGAGAGTATACAACTCCTTTTGGAGTGTTTTTAAGAAATCTTTCACTCTCTGTCATTAATGACCAATTTGGTGTATTTACATTTATTGTTACTGATTTAGCTATTTCTACCACCTTATTTTGTGCTATTGACCTTGCTTTGTTCTTTATTTCTCTTTTCCAAATGTCTGATTACATTGATCTATTTTTCTTCATTTTTTTCCCTTTCTCTACTGGTTTGGCTGTTTAACATTCTAGCTCTATTCTGTTTCTTTACTTGTTAACCTTTAAACAAAACACATTTAATCATCAAATACATCCTTTTCCCAAAGAATGCAAGGAATGCAGAAATCTCCAACTCTCATCGTCCATCCCTAATCTTACATGATAATGTTGTCCAATGGTTTTATTCTGCCTTATTGTACTCCCTAGTTAGGAAGCTGTGGTTGTCACTTTATAGCCATTTCTCTTTAATCTGCCCTCATGTTAACCAATGTCATTGCTCTCACTTCCTTCTTATATCTCACTCCTTTGCCCTAGGACCCATTTTCTCTCTTTATTAAATCCTGTTATGGCCTGAACTGGGGGGTCAGTTAGCAGCAAACTCACTCTTTGAAAGAGTCTTTATTTCACCCTCAATGGACCTCATAGATTAGACTGTGCTCTTAATAAACCTGTTTCATTTGCATCTTCTCAAGTTTACTTTCTTCATCTAAACGCATTATTCTAAAGAACCCATTACTTCCCCTGGCTACCATGACAGAAAAAAAGAAAACAAAACAAAACAAACAAACAAACAAAAAAAAACGGGTTAAGAGCCCAGAGGACAGCTAGAATATGCCTGTTTCTCCCGGTCTCAGGAGATCTTTCGTCTATGGCCCCCTGTCCTCTGCTCTGTTCCTGAGGAGTCTGTGCCCTGTAACTGGCATTATTTGCAGATGGTCCGTGCTTTTTCCTGAGGTGGCATTTAAGTGCTTTGTCTCTGCTCTTGCAGGCTCACCAGAATGTGATGGCTGAGGCTTATTCTTATTTTTTCCTTCGCTGGCTGGCGCTTCCTATATTTGGGAACCGGTCTTGTTCATCAATTTTGGGAAGGTCAGCATTTATCTCTTCAAATACTTCATCTCTTTCATCCTCTGTTTCCTCCTTTCTGGAACTTCATCAGATCTGCACAGGATGCTACCCCGAGTCCTTCCCACTCGGACCGTCTCATGTTTTCCATCTCTGTCACGGTGCTGCACTCTGAGAGCAACCTCAAGTCTACTTCCTTCCAGTCACTCATCAAATCAACTGTTTACCGCACCTTCTGAGTTTCTAACACTTTTTTTGAATCTTTTTTTGTGTTTCTAGCAGTTCTATTTCTTCTTCTTCAAAATAATATGTCCTTTTCCAAATTACCTTGTTTCTCTCCTTTTTGGTTCCTTCTTGTATGTATTGCATCATTTTAAAATCTATTTACTTTACATTCCCCGTCCTATACTTCAATTATCTACCATTCTTGAGAGCTTAATTATGTCAACTGCTGTTTCTGCTGAATCTTGGTCTAGGGAGACTTGTCTCTTCCTATTTTTGTAATTTGGGGTTGCAGAGCCATCTTTGGTGGGTCTTTTCTTTAAAAAAAATGTTTTTATTGATTTCAGAGACAGGAAGGGAGAGGGAGAGAGAAAAAGAAACACCAATGATGAGAGAATCATTGAACAGCTGCTTCCTGCACGCCCCCTACTGGAGATTGAACCCATAACCCGGCATGTGCCCTGACTGGGAATTGAACTGTGACCTCCTGAGTCATGGGTCGGCACTCAACCACGGAGTCACACCAGCCCTGCTTCCGTGGGTCTTTATCTGCAAGAAGTGTGTAAGGCTCAGATGGAAAACATCCCCCCCCCCCCCCCAGGGAGATTCTGTATCTACTTCTGTCTGGGTTCTAGGAGCACCTTTCAGTGGTTAATTTCTCAGCCTGGGGGTTGCTGGGATAACACAGTGGTGTGCAGGTATGTATAGGGATTGGGGAGGGAGCCAGGTTCAAATCCCTGTGAAAGCTCAAAACCTCATCCCTGCCCTAACTGACCTTTAAACTCCACATCTCTATATTATAGGCACTGGTACCCCAACCCCACCCACGCCACCTAAGCTGACCGGTGCCAACGTGAGACCAGGCTGCTGTTCCCAGTTCCCTCCTTGTTTTAGTCTCTAAGGAACTCACTTCTTCCCGGTTCAGCTTTGCATTAAAAGGATGTTAGCCTCTGGGCAGCATTTCCAGGTTTGAAGTTCAGTGTCTCACAGAACCAAGAGCCTTTTCTGCATAGTTTTTACCTATTTACTCTACACCTTTTCCATGTTGAAAGGAAGAGGTTCGTGATCGTTAATACCTGTCACCCTGACTGGGTCACAGGCCGCCCAGATATTTGGTTCAACATTATTCCTGGTGGGGGGTGTGAGGGTGTCTCCAGAGGAGATTAGCATTTGAATTGGTGCCTGAGAAGCAGGTGGCCCTCCCCTGGGTGGAGGGAGTCCTGACCTGGGGCCTGAGTAGAACAAAGGGGTGGAGGCAGGGAGGACCGGAGCTGCCTGACTTGGGCTGGGCCTTCTCCTGCCTTAAGACTCAGGCTGAAGGCACCACGGTCAGCTCTCCTCAGTCTCGGTTTGCAGATGGCGGGGTTGTGGATTCTACGATTAACTCAGCCTCATGATCACGTGAGCCAATTCCTCATAGCAGATGGAGGAGAGAAAATGAGAGACAGATATGAGAGAGCGGGAGGGAGAGAGAGGGGGCGCTCTGCTTCTGTGAAGAACCCTAATACCAAGTTGAACAAAGATCATCAAGACTCTTTGCACCGGCCCCCTCGGTGATCCTGACTCGCCCCTCGGTGATCTTGACTCCCACTAACTAAACCCGACAACCATTAGAGCCATAACTGCCGTTCACTGACCTCTGCTTGCTGCTCTGTCTGCTGACAAAGATGCAAAATCATAATCACCGTCCCACGAACCTTATAATCTAATAGACTGGCTCATAGATAACCAGCTCTAACAAGTTTGAAACATAATGTGCTGGCCTTCCAGGCTTGGTCAGAGAGCAGATTCTTCTATCCCTTGTCCTCCATCTGCTTTCGAAGCTCAGCCCTGAGATGCCATACGCAGGGAAGGTCCTGTGAGAGCAGCGGGAGCCTCTGCCAGTGTGAGAACTCAGAGCCCCGACTTTGCACCTGCCCTGGGCACGTGCTGGCTGCTCACCGAGCGGCTCTCCGATGGAACCCCTGCTCCCTGAGGGTGGGTGTCTCAAGAACCAGGCTGGTGGAACGGGCTTTGCAACCGGGCAGGAAGGGGGGTCACGTCTCCAGCCTGGACAGGCTCGAGGGTCAAGCCCAGGGGTTCCTCCCTGGGACACACACTGCCCTCCCTGCGACACTTCTACTTGAACACAGGGATTGTTTCCCCAAATAACTCTTCTCACGTTTTTGTTCTGGCTGCCAGGAAACTCAAAAGCCACACTGGAGCTCAGCTACAGCATCGCGGCTGAGCCGGGTCAAAGGGCTGCATTCCCCCTCCATGGGGGCCTGGCTTTCCACAAGTCTTTTCATTTTTGTGTTTGGAGAGTGAGGAAGGAGGCAAGGGGGCGTATCAGGATGACACTTGAACCAACTGAGCTGCCCAGCCAGGGCCCCACTAACATTTTTAATTGCCTTCGTGGTGCCCCTAATTTCTATTGGAACAGGAGTCTGGTTCACATGCTTATCGGTAGTTCCTTTCACAAGGCATCTCAGCTCCTTCATGCAATTAAATAGTGTACCTGTATGTAAGGAAGGATAGAGAATATAATCTAAAGCAGTGGTCGGCAAACTCATTAGTCAACAGAGCCAAACATCAACAGTACAACGATTGAAATTTCTTTTGAGAGCCAAATTTTTTAAACTTAAACTTCTTCTAACGCCACTTCTTCAAAATAGACTCGGCCAGGCCGTGGTATTTTGTGGAAGAGCCACACTCAAGGGGCCAAAGAGCCGCAGGTGGCTCGCGAGCCGCAGTTTGCCGACCACGGATCTAAAGCAAAATGAAGTGTTGTAATAAAAGACTTGCTAAGGTGCAAGAGAAGCAATTTGTTTGCCAAAAGATCAAGGGTGGGTTTCAAAGAAGCCTTGAGGAGTGAGAAGGGTTGCGGGCACAGACAGGAGGGGACAGCACAGAGGAAGACGCTGGGTTGGGACAATGCAGGGAGGTGACTGGCGGGCAGGACGTGGCGCAGGGAAGTGGCGGGGGAGGCAAAGGGATGCGGGAATCAGGTCACGAGGGGGAGAGGAAGCTGTTCTTGACCAGTCCTGTTTCCATCCATCTCGGTCCCCAGATGCCTTGAGGCATCTGTCTGAATCATTCATGGAAGTCTTAATCACACACCTCCTGCTCTCTTAGCGTGGGTCTTATCTACTTGTTCTTATCTCCCTCTGTCAGGGCGGTCATTTCCTCTGTGACTCCTGTGAGTGACAAGTGCTCAGTGAATGTTGCTTGAATTAAGCAAAAGTCCCCGGCATGCAGGGTCTGAGTAAGACACAATGAGTAGTTTCAACCGTGTGTGTTTGGGGGCCATGAAGAGGGGGTTTTAAGTTGCATAAAAGCTTTTATTCATGGTGACTGGAGCACAGTAAGTGCTCTGTGAATGAATGAATGAATGAATGAATGAATGAACGAACGAACGAACGAAGAGAGAAACCAGTGAAGAGATGAATGTGGCTACTCTTTCTCTCTGAGACTCATGATTACCACGAGTTCTTAAGGCCAAGGTGGATAGTTAGAAGATAAGAGTAGCATCTTTGAAAAACCCAACACTTTGGCATCCATTTTAGGGAATAAGAACAGAGAAAAAGAAAAATCTTTCAAAATAATGTCAGCGGCTAGAACCAGAGGCCCGTTGCATTTTCGATAGCATTTTGCAACTTTTGAGAAAAGTGGATGCAGACGGTGCCTTCCTCTTTGTGAGCCTCCTGGTTAGCACATCGCGAGCACAAGTCACAGCCCACGGAGCAGCAGAGGCCGCCAGAGGCACCCGGGCGGAGGGACAGCATCCCCGCGAAGCTGACCGAGCCACCCACTCATGCTCCTGAGAACAGGCCCGTTCCCGGGTGCCCTGGGGACCCGCTGACTCTACACACGGGCCTGTGCTCGCAGCCCGGGAGGCAGCCCTGGGGACACTGCCAGCCGGGGGGCTGCTGATAGGAACGCAGTGCCATGCACCCGGGCCTGGCTGGTGCTGATCCAATTTGTCCAAACGGAACTCCGCGCTGACACCAGTGGCCGTTGGCGAGGTGCCCTCGGCGCTCAAGCTGTGTTCTGGTCCCGGGTGTCCCTGGCAATGCTTTGCCCCATGGCCTTTACCCAAGTGACTGTGCCCACCAGTGACTAAAACCACATCGTGAGGGAGAAACTTTAGGAAGACCAAGTTCCCTCCTACCAAATGGGGGATGACGATGATGACTTTGGAATGTCAATGGGAGATTACTGCTTTCCATTCTTCCTTTGTGCCACCCCCTCTTCTGAAAGCGACAGAGCATGCCTTTATTAAGAATAATGAACACGGATTAAAGTAAACTTTACTTAGTGTCTTCTGTCCAGATTAGAGGTCCTCACACTTTATGATGTGTGAAACCCACCCAGGAGCGTGTTAACAAGGCAGGGCCCTCACCTCCCACCTGGAGGCAGAAAGTCTAGAATCGCGATTCTTAAATCAAAGCTCCCAGGCGTTCCTCGTGGCCGTGGTTGGAGCAGACCTGGGGAAACAGTCTCTAGTCGGGCTGCAATCAAGCAGAGCCACCAGGAGCCGTTTACCGGGCACAGGTCTCGGGCCCCTCTGATTAAGACCGAAGTCACAGAAAGCCACTTTGAGGTACATCTGTGTCAGAGAGAGCCAACCCGTGAAATGCAGACCAAGACACACAGATATGCACACCAGAGAGACAGACAGATCGATGACAGACAGGTGGTATAGATCCACAGGCAGATGCTAGAGAGCTGATAGATGATAGACAGACAGATGATAGACATATGGAAAGACAGACAAATAGATGGCACACAGACAGACGGATTAGAAGTGCAGATGTGGTTTACTGTCTAACTAGTATGCTCTGAGAGGGAGAGGCACAACCCAACAAGTTTGCCAGGGCAACAGGCATAAGCCAGGGCCTCCCAGAATGTCTGGTGGCCCTGCCAATAAGGGCTTCTCTCGTGACTTTCCTGTAATCTTCCTATAACAAGCCAAGGAACACGTTTTTCTCTTGACTCAGAGTTAATAGCTGGGCTTCATCTTTCCCACATTAGTTTCCTGATGGATACTGAGCCATGAGTCCCCTTTACACTGCCCGCTGACACCTGGGAGCCAAATAACACCCGCTTTATAGCTCGAGTTAAAGACGGTATCAAAGGGGGGACACTGAGAAGTGAGGGGTGCAAGTATAAGAACGCCCTCTGAGCACAGACAGGCCTGGGCCTGCTTTCGTGCCGCCCTGTCTACCCGCCGCTTTTCTGGCCAGTGCTATCAGGACTGTTGGTAGGTCTGGGACATGAATGTCGGTATGTAGCTGCTTGCTGGTATAAATACTTAGAGATAATCTTTTCTTTCAAGCTATCTTTCTGATGTGCACACCTAGTGTTAAGCAAAGCATCTAACTAGCACAACCACATAAACCCCTTGGACCCCCAGGTCTGGAGAAGTCTATCTCTGGATGCAGAGCCCCCATGCCCAAAATGTGCCTGAGAGAGGCCTGGATCCTGGAGCAAGGGTGCAGGTGGGGGTGCAGGTGCAGGTAGGGGTGCAAGTTAGGGTGTAGGTGCAACTGGGGGTGCCAGTGAGGGTGCAGGTGCAGGTGGGGGTGCCAGTGAGGATGCAGGTGCAGGTGGGGGTGCAGGTGCAGGTGGGGGTGCAGGTGCAGGTGGGGGTGCAGGTTAGAGTGCAGGTGCAGGTGGGGGTGCCGGTGAGGGTGCAGGTGGGGGTGCAGGTGAGGATTCAGGTGCAGGTGGGGGTGCAGGTGCAGGTGAGGATGTAGGTGCAGGTGGGGGTGCAGGTGCAGGTGGGGTGCAGGGGGGGGTGCCGGTGAGGGTGTAGGTGGGGGTGTAGGTGAGGATTCAGGTGCAGGTGGGGGTGCAGGTGCAGGTGGGGGTGCAGTTGAGGATGTAGGTGCAGGTGGGAGTGCAGGTGGGGGTGCAGGTGCAGGTGGGGTGCAGGTGGGGGTGCCGGTGAGGGTGTAGGTGCAGGTGGGGGTGCAGGTGGGGGTGCGGGTGCAAGTGGGGGTACAGGTGAGGGTGTAGGTGCAGGTTGGGGTGCAGGTGCAGGTGGGGGTGCAGGTGTAAGTGCAGCAGCTGACAGAGTGGCCTCAGGTCCTGCAACCTCAGGGCCATGTTGGGGAATGATCTGGATTGTGCAATGCAGCTGTGTGTGTGCGTGCACACATGTTCATCTGTGTGTCTGTGTATGAGCACAGATACATGAAGCTTGACCAATAACTGAAAGATACAACTTGCAAAACCAGCCACAACTAACTCTCTTACAAACACTGTTAACTGAATAACTGCCCGCACTCGCGTGAAGCAACCCCAGGCGGGAGCCGCTGAAAGAGGCCTTGCCTCAGGAGCTGAAACCGGCTTTACACAAACACTCTGAGCCAATCTGCGCGGCCAGCCCTCCGCCCTCCCCACCGGCACCGGCGATGGATCAGAAATGGTGGGCGCTCAGACTTGATTAAACTGGTACAATACTGCTCCCAACTGTTTGTTTTCCCAGGTAAAGAAACAATTTTTTAAAAACCAGCAAGGCTACCACCTGTTACAAATAGCACTTCATAAAAGAAAAGATCTTTAACACCACACAATCGCAGGGAAAGGGCAACTCGTACCTGTAGGTCACTTCCATGGACATTCTCTCTCTCTCTCTCTCTCTCTCTCTCTCTCTCTCTCTCTCTCTCTCTCTCTCACACACACACACACACACACACACACACACACACATACACACACACCAGTGAACATTTCACTGTATGTGCACAAACGCCTGCTGGCTCCCATGTACAAACCTGCTGTAGACCAGGGAGGGGGCGGGAGCCACAGGCGGAAGGACAGTTCGGGGACCCCTGGGAAGGGCACCTCACCTGCGGGGACGATGACCCTGCGCTCGCTCGTGGTCATGTTCGGGGGCGGCAGGTGCTTCTCCTCCAGGTAGCTGCCGTAGCTCATGCCCACCTCCGGGCTGCCCACCATCTTCCCGCCTTTCGCCACACTGCACTCATCGGGCGAGTTTCTGGTGGAGAAAGAGAAATTGCTCCATTACTGTGGCAACGGACACCACGCTGCCTGGCCCTGCCCTGAGACAGGGAAGCGGGAAGGTGAGGCGGAGGTGACTGGGGAGAAAGGAGGAGACGCGACAAGGCAAATTCAGGGCCCGCTAGGGACTGAAGGTGTCCCCCAAAGTCCATAGGTTAATGTCCTAATGCTCAAAGTGATGACATTTAACCCTTTGCACTCGCTTGCTTTTTTCTAAATTCATTTATTCTAATGCTAACCGTGTCGAGTCACACTCGACATCCGAGTGCAAAAGGTTAAAGACGGGGCCCTTCTTTCTTGTTTTCTTTTAAAAATATATATATATTTTACTGATTTCAGAGAAGAAAGGAGAGGGAAGAGAGAGAGAAACATCAATGATAAGGGATGTCCCCCAACCCGAGCATGTGCCCTGACCAGGAATTGAACCACCACCTCCTGGTTCCTAGTTGATGCTCAACCACTGAGCCAGGCCTGCCGGTCGGGTGGGCCTCCTAATTAAGTGTAGATGAAGATGCAAGGGTGAGGCCAACATATTGGACTCGTGTGTCCTTATGAGAAAGAGGGGAGACCAGAGAGCTCGCTCCGTCCCATGAGGAGCTGGCCTTCCACAACCCGAGGAGAGGGCACTCCCAGCCCACGACCCGACTGGCACCTTGACCTTGGGCTTCCCGTCGCCAGAACCGGGAGGAATCCTGTCTATTGTTCCAGCCCCTCTGAAGTGCCCAGGCTCGGGCCCAGCCAGGAGCGGGCGCGTGGGAGCGAGGCGGCCACCTGGCTTCTATTTCTTCAGCAGCTCCTCCTGAAACTGTCATGTCAAACCTCCATCTGCAACAACGGATTGGAAACACGTGCAGAAAACGGCGAACCGCCGTTTGTTCTCACTGCGTGACAGTAAACAGGCCACGCAGACAGATGCTGGGACGGACGCCGGCGCCCTCCGCCAGGCTCAGCCTAGAACCAAGTTCCTCTTTCTCAAAACCTCAGAACACCATCCTCGGGTGGAATTTCCGATTCCAATTTCACGCCCATCTTTAGTGATGGGGCTTGGAGCCTCACCATGTCCCAAGCTCGGTGCCAGCAGGCAGGCTGAGAGGGGGGCAGGCACCCTGGGAGGGGGGCATGCAGCGAGCAGTGAGGATGCAGAGGGACTCAGCCGCTGGCCCCCGGGGCCAGTTCCCAGGGCTGTATGTATAAGGCAGCCACAGCCATTAGGATAAGGACCGCCTGCCTTGCTGGACAAAGAAAACAGGGAATTTTTTGAGATTCAAAAAACTTGAATTTTTTGGTACAATCATATTAATATTTGATATAAGTCATATTAATAAGGAAACTCCAAATAGAAAATCCAGCTTAACCAGGAAACAGAAAAATACGTAAAATCCTTCTGAGAGGGTCCCCCACGGACGGCGAACCCAGGACTACGGCAGAGGCCTCTTCATAGTCAGGTCACGTCTTCCCAGGTGGCTTTCTAGACATGGCCTCTCATCCTCAACCCTGCACATGCTTATTCATTTTCCCAGGACACCCCGAGGCTCCCCTGGATTTTAAACTTCCTCCCCGTGTCCAAGGCCTGAGGGTGTGTGGGTGTCCTCCAAACGTCATTAGTGGGGGATGTGCCAGCCACCCGGCATGGACTTGACCTTCATGTCTGACAAGGTCACAGCCAGTCAAGGCAGGAGGGCCCTCTCTGGGTGGCGCGGGGCTGGGGTGGGATGCAGAAGGTCATTCCAGACCCCAAGGCCACAGCGGGGGAGTGGACAGGAGGGGCAGAGAGAATCCCCTCGGCATCTGGGACTTGGAAAATGTACGTCTGTTCCCAGCGCCACCTGCTCATGTGCCTGGTGCTGCTGGAGGGAACTCTGTGCCGGCCATGAGCGAGGAGCCGTTTGTGTCTGTGGACGGAGGCTGCAGTCGGGGCCACCCAGGCCTGAGGATGGACCAACACCCCGCCCTGCTCCACGGCATCCTCGCAGCTGTACTAACACGAAGGAGATTTAAAAATAATAACGGTCTGCGTTCCCATGGCGAGGACCCGCGAAGTTTCCAGCGCTGCCCACACATGCATTATTTCCCCTCGATGCCGTTTTTCCTGGCTTCCCACGTTTATCTCCGAAAGACCCATCCTAATATCAAAGCACTGAGTGTCTTCGCTTCAGCCTTGGTTTCCTAGCCTTTCGGAAAATTCCACCCGTTGAGCGGAGGGTATGTTTGGGTCTATTTGTCTCAAGGAGAGAGAGTTACTAGGCGAGTGAGCTACAGGGAACTAGATGGGACTCAGGTGAGGGGCCTACTCAAGGGACAACCCTAATGTCCAGGCTGAGACTGTTCCGAGTCCTTCAGGCACTCGGCCATTCAGGCCAGAGTTTAAAAAAAATATATTTTTGATGATTTCAGAGAGGAAGGAAGAGGGAGAGAGAGATAGAAACATCCATGATGAGAGAGAAACATTGATCGGCTGCTCCTGCATGCCCCTTGCTGGGAATCGAGCCCGCCACCCGGGCATGTGCCCTGTCTAGGAATCAAACCGTGACCTCCTGGTTCCTAGGTCAATGCTCAACCCTGAGCCACACCAGCTGGGCCGTGCCATTTTGATTGAGTGCCTGCTGTACACCAGGCACCCTAAGTTCTTTCTTCTCCAGCAAGGCAGTTACCTACCTAAAAAGTGAAAGGTCAAAGAGATATATGGAGCCACAGAAATAGGAGACTTGGGGGTTATGGACCCTTCTGATCAATGCTTTAATTTTCTTCTAATTCTTAACAGTTGCATTTCCGTTATCTGAGGACATGTACTCTGGGCATGGGTCACAGTAGTTTTCCCACAGCTTTAAAAACAAAACCCCCATCAAATCCTGAGAGGTGACAAGCCCTTAAGTCTTGTCCCGAGCTTTCCAAAACCGTGTGCAAGTATTTAAAGTTGGGGCCGTTTGAGTGAGGTTCGTTTGTTTTCGTGCTGTGACCACAAGACATAATTCATCGCCTGAAGCTTCCCCATGCCCGCTGCCGTGGTGAAAACAGGCCTGCAGACCCCATGTCAACAGCCGCCCCTTCAGGACAATGAAAACACAGTCCTTTCCCACTGTGTCTGGTTTTAGCTTCGGGGAAAGGGAGAGTGGAACTCTGCTTTTGACCATTTCAAATAGCTGTTGTAATAAATCTACGGGAACTCCAACCGCAGAGCGGGGAGAGGCTCGCCCGTGGGGCCGCGTGCTGGACTCAAGGTCGACGTCGGCGACAGGGGCCCAAGGCGTTCTAGTCTCAGTGTTTAGTCATTGCCCCTGGTTCTGACTCTTGGGAATTCCAACAGCAGAAGAGCGGCGTCTATTGTGCAGGCCCTGATCTGAGA
The DNA here is from genome assembly GCF_951640355.1 of Cnephaeus nilssonii. Lineage (NCBI taxonomy): Eukaryota > Metazoa > Chordata > Mammalia > Chiroptera > Vespertilionidae > Cnephaeus > Cnephaeus nilssonii. Next base: position 4,591,377 of record NC_137074.1, read on the forward strand.
GGGGAGCCGTGGGCCCGGTGTGGTGGGTGCAGCTCAGCCCCCGTCTGGAGGTGTGGACAGGAGAGAGGGGCTCGCTCCGGGACGCAGAGCCAGGGGGACGCGGAGCCAGGCTAGAGGCTGGGCAGCCTGAACTCACTGTCACTGCTGGCCCCTGCCTGCACCAAGGAAAGGTGGGACGCTGCCCTTAAAAGGTAAAGCAGCCGGCCAGTGTGGCTCAGTGGTGGAACACGGGCCTGTGAACCAGGAGGTCACGGTTTGATTCCCAGTCAGGGCACGTGCCCAGGTTTCGGGCTCGAGCCCCAGTGCGGGGCGTGCAGGAGGCAGCTGATCACTGATTCTCTCTCATCACTGATGTTTCTGTCTCTCTCTCCCCCCCCCTCTTTTTCGAAATCAATAAAAATATATATTTTTAAAAGGTAAAGACAATCGTAACTTCAGAAAGGCATCAAGAACTCCCACCCACGTGTCCCTGGGCTGCAGCCCTGCAATACACTTGCCAGTCCTATTCCAGGACGCCATCCCCGGGGACTGCTCCGCCCCCACACGGCAGGCGGCAGACACAACCAGGACGGGTGTAAACAGACATAAGAAACGGAGGCAATTCCTGGAGGAGCACATTTTTCCAGGGGCGTCCATTAGGCACGGCTTTAAATAAATGAATCCTGAACATGACTCGGAGAACGGGAAGTCCGCAATGAAAGCCTCCCATCGCTGCATTTTCACCCCGGGCCCAGGTGTGGTGACAAGGGACCCACGCGGCGGGAGGCCAGCCTCTTTGTCGACGGCCCTGTACACGGCCATCACGCATCCTGATTCGAGTCACGGGGGGACTTCCCACCACAGCCCGGGGTTCCGCCCGCACCAGGCCCTGCCTGGAGGGAGGGCCACGCGTTCTCCGCTCTCACATCACAGGGATTTGCACGTTCCACGCGTTGCTTTGGAAATGCACACGGCAAAGAGCGTTCCTGTCAGCCCTGGATTCTTAGTGTTCATGTAGGTGCTGTCTAGCAGCTGCTGTGAACATGCCAACGCAAGTCATTAGATGCTCGCTAAACGGAGCCTCGTCGGCGAATATGAAGTGCCTCTGTCCTACTGTTTGGGGCATAAACGTCTTTATTGCAACTAAGCACGGTTAAGGCATTTCTCTCAGACTCTTCAGAGCACACAGCAGTTATTATGCAAATCAGAGCCGCAACGAGCTATCACCTCACACCTGTCGGGAGGGCTGCCTGGGAACCGACTCATGCTAGGGTGGCTCCAAACTCCTTTCATGGAATATTTACATCAGAATAAATACGTGGGCAGGGCACTTAAAATGCTGCCTCGCACACACGATAAACGCTATGGGGTAGCTGTTCTTATCCTTTTCATCAACACGCCACCACGGGGTCGGTACCTGCAGCAGGGATGTTACAGATAAAGCCCAGAGAGGGGGATACAGGTCATGCCCAAGGTCACATGACCAGCAATGGAGGAGGTGGATTGGAACCTAGACCACGGGAGTCCTCAGTCCAAGTCCTTGACCCCACACTATAGGGTCCCCCGTGGCCTCTTTCCCAGACATAAAACACGATTGAATTGCCCCTCAGAAGACTCTGGAGGGTTTTCCGAAGGACATCCTGGGGGGCCCTGAAGACAGTCGTGCAGAAGGCAGATGTGAACGCGACAGGGGAGGCGCACTGTTTACTTGGACGCACGTGTGAATTTTGGTAAGTCCGGCTCCGGAGACGTTGGCCCCCTCAACGTGCAGCTGAGTGTCATATGCTCCTCCCCGGCCCTCCCTCGAGGGGCTCGGCGTGGGGCGCGCTCTGCAGGGGACGGGCCAGCATTCCTGAGTGGGAGAGGGGCTCAGAGGCAGAGGGGGCCGGAGTGCACTCAGATCCTGGGCCTGGGCAGAGAGCGAACCGAGGACCAGGGCAGAGGCTGGGCCCCTGGGAACGCAGTCAAGGTACTTCTGTAAGGTCACCTGGGACACAGCCCAAGACAGAGGCTCCCTTCAGCTGTTTCCACACGCCATGCCTTTTCTGCGGGAGGGGCGGCCTCGGGGGGGGGAGGGCAGTGATGTGCCTGTAAAAATGCGCCGAGGAATTAAAAGAAGGGCTGTGGTTGTTGAAAAGCGAAATGAACTTGGCATCTGACGTCGGTTTTCAGAGTCGACTGAGAGCAGGCAGTCCGTCACGGACAGAGCCCCCAGTGAATGGCACCGGCCGAGCCGGGAGCCTAACAGGGATGGAGCCCGGCCCGGTGCTGTCGTCTGTGCCCGGTGAATGGACCTCGTTTATCCAAGATCGACCCCAAGGCAGCCCCGAGCCACGACCCCGGGCTCGCCAGCCACAGCAAGCCTGTAATTCCCCCTCGGTCCAGAACAGTGAGCGGAGATTCGGGCCTGACAGGAAGTCCAAGGCGTGCCGACGTGGAATTGAGGAAATCAGCAGACCTCCTTCCGGGGGCGGAGGCACGGCTCATCCCCAAAAACTGACCCATCCTCGGAGACCTGTCCTCCAAGACCCGCCCTCCTTCCTGTTCCGAATTCCTCCTGCCCTGGGAGACTGCCCCACTGCCCTGCTCTCCACCACATGCTGGTGGGGGGTCCCAGCTTTCCTGCAGAGTGATCTTCCCAAATACAAACCCGCCCGCCCCGTGCAGCCCAGCCCTCCCTGACCCCAGGCGCCCACGGATGAATGCACACTCCCTAGATCCTCCTCGGCATCTAGTCATTATTCATTTAATACATATTACAGAGTAGCCCTAGCTGGTTGAGCTCAGTGGATAGAGTGTCAGCCCTCGGACCAAAGGGTCCCAGGTTCGATTCCAGTCAAGGGCATGTACCTTGGTTGCAGGACTAATCCCTGGCCTTGGCTGGGGCACGTGCGGGAGACAATCAATGTGTCTCTCTCACATCCATGTTTCTCTCTGTCGCTCCCCCTCCCTTCCACTCTCTCTGAAAATCAATGGAAAAACATCCCCGGGTGAGGATTAACAATAAGAGAGAGAGAGAGAGAGAGAGAGAGAGAGAGAGAGAGAGAGAGAGAGTCAGTCTGCCAGGCACTGTCCCAGGTGCTGGGGATACCTGAGTGTCCCTATTGTCATAGTGGCTGTGATTGTGTGGCTTAAGTCCCTCTCCTGACTCCCCGTACTCTGCCCCAAACACCCCAATCCACGTCACCCCGACACCTATGTGGGTACGCAAGCCCCTGCTGCCTCCCATGCAGTCTCCAGCTCCTTACTGCTTATTAGAATGTCACTGTCTTCACGAATGTTCTTCCGTTTATTGGGTGGTTTAATGTGATGAGCTCCCGGGGCGGGGGGGTGGGGGGTGGGGGGGACAGGAAGTTTCCCAGGCAGCTCCCCTCTGTGAGCCCAGGACATCAGTTCTAAGGGAGGGCTCACCGGGCAGCGAGCCGGCAGGCACTCCAGGCCCGGCTCACACCTCAACATCAAGTTCCCTTTGCTGACCAGCCAGTGTGTATCAGTGGTTGACCCATGAACCAGGAGGTCGCTGGTTTGATTCTGGTCCGGGCACATGCCTGGGTTGTGGGCTCGATGCCCAGTGGGGGGTGTGCAGGAGGCAGCCGATCAATGATTCTCTCTCATCATTGATGTTTCTCTCTCTCTCTCTCCCTCCCCCTTCCTCTTAGAAATTAATAAAAATATATTTTTTAAAAATTCCCTTCACACGTGGTTTTCTTCCTAAGAACCCTGAAAGCACACACTTAGCCCTAAGCGAGTGAACAAACGCCTAATCAAGGTTTGGAGCAGGAATTGAGGTAAGTCCCCACAAAAGGTATTTTTAGGCCCGAGACAAGGAGGGGGTTGTCTGGAGGGCTCCGGGGTAGTTGGCGGGTCTGTTTTGTTTCTGAATCAGAGGCGATGGAAAAGCTGCTTCAGGCCCCGCGGCCGGGCGGCGGGTGGAGCGCCGTGATTCATGGACGGCCCGGCTCGGGCTGACACTGGGGCTCTGTCTTCACAGCCCAGCGCAGCTCTCACCCTCGTCAACACCCCCTGCACCTGGCATCGCAGCCTCTTCCCACCAGCCTGCCGCCCCTCCCCTCTCCCAAAGAGCTGAAGACCAAGTTCATTAAAAAGTCACCACAACCCACAGCGGGCTGAGTCCCTCCCTCCGCGGCCGGAGTGTCCTGGGAAGAGCCTCGATATTCAAGGACACATTTCCCCATTTCTCTTCTCAGCTGGGAACGGGGATTGGCGAGGCCAGCCGACAGTTAGGCCTGGAAACCTGGGGGTAAAGGCATCTTCTGGGGGCCATCGTTTGGAAATGAAATGCTCTGTAGGACAAGGTATCCACAGGTAGTTACGCGACAGAGATGGGTCGTGACATCTTTTCTGTGTTGTGAGGTTTTGTGTTTCTTTTTGTTTGTTTGTTTGTTTTGCTGGAAACACTTGCATTTCTCAAGAGAAAAGACGGAAGCCCAACCATTACGGTGGTTTGGGTTTTTCCCTACCTAACAGGCTATGGAAATTCTGGTTAACCCAAACCATTTCCCTTTCGAGGCTAAAAAGTGCCCAAGCAGTGGCCCAGTGCCCACTGCCCGTGCCCACAGGGACCCTGTGGGATTCCCCGGCACCGGGGCCCTCCTGCTACAGGCGGTGCCCGTCATCTGACTTCCGAGTGATGGCCACGACCAGGCGGAGAGCCCGCCTCCCTTCCTCGATTTCCCCGCGTGTGGCTCTCCGTCCCTCCGTCCCCTCTCAGCTCCGCAGCCGGTGAACTGACATCCCGAGTCCCAGGCCCCTCACCAGCCGGACACGCTGCACCTGGACCTCATAAAAACCACCCGTTTGCGGGTCCCCAGCACAGGGCCACCCACAGTGGGAAACGGTCCTGCCAATCCGCCTCGGACCCGGGCGGAGAGGCGCACAGGCGGCCTGGCTGTGACTCCCGCTGCCCTGCAGTGATGCCCAGGCTCAGAGGACCGGGAATGTGGGGGGGAGGGGGGAGAAGTCAAACCTCAGTGAGTCTCAGGAGGAAGGCCTGCAGGGGGCGGGTCCCATGGACCCCTTTCAAAGAGCAAACACTGAGTGCTGCACGCGAAGCGGGAGAACCGGACGTGCCAAGGCCATTAGCCGAGCCGCCATCCTGCAGCCGGGAGGGGGCACAGCCCCGCTTCCCTCACGGTGACAGCCACCACCCCGAAACGGACACGGTTTATTTCTAACTTCAGCCCAACAAGTATCTGAGGAGGCTTCCTCACACGGACTCTAGGAGGTGGCTGGCTGGGAGACGCCCCCTGAAGACAGCGGAAGGAGAGGCAGGGAAACTGGCCTGCTGGGCTAGAACAAACCGGCCCTCCTAGGCCAATGTCTCACCTGTGCAGCATCTACAAGAGATCACAACAGTATCTGGATCCGTGCACCTCAGCAGAGAGGATAGACCATATTGCTTGCCCGTCAGCGGAGAACACTCAGCTGTCCCAGCCGAGAGAGAAGATGCCCACTTTAGAAGGAGCCTGGAGGGCGTGAGGAGGCGCACAGGCTGTGGCCACATTGCCTACGACAGGAGACTCGATGGTCTCCATCTGTGAAATGGGTCTAGGCCAGTGGTCGGCAAACTCATTAGTCAACAGAGCCAAATATCAACAGTACAACGATGGAAATTTCTTTGGAGAGCCAAATGTTTTCAACTTAAACTTCTTCTAACGCCACTTCTTCAAAATAGACTCGCCCAGGCCGTGGTATTTTGTGGAAGAGCCACACTCAAGGGGCCAAAGAGCCGCCTGTGGTTTGCGAGCCGCAGTTTGCCGACCACGGCTCTAGTCCAATGGTCCCCAGGGGGGACCTGGAGAATGAGTTATTAACAGTGAACCTTCTTCATTTCTTACGGTTCTAGGGGCCTCATATACAGTGTATAAACACATATTGTGACATAGGTGTGCATTTCAGTTCTCTACTATGTTTTGAAACTTTATTTGCTATGTTTTCATATCACTTCATATTATTTTTTTAAAACAATTTCTTAGTGATTCCTTCCTCAGTACCTCAACTGTCATTTCATTCTTTGATTTTTTCTCTCTCCTGGCTGCCATGTTCTTTGGAAGCTTATTTAGACCAAGTTCATGGCCTTTTAGGCTTCCTCCACGTGAATAGGAGTTCACTTTTTGAATAAGAATTACATGTCACGGGGATGACGGGGGGAGGGCGGGCATCAGGATTTTAGAGATGCTTAGGTGGGGCATGGCCTAGTCACAATGCCATCTCCTAGATTTAATGAGGAAACTGGATGACATCGTGTATATTATAAATCATGATGTGCTATAGAAGTGGTGTTTAATATTACTCCTCACAGACGCTCTCCTTCCTGCACAGGTGGTGGGAGTCACCCCCTCCCCCCCTCCCCTCCCCCCGCTGGGGCGGGGCCCTGAACACCCCTCCGTCCTTGTACTTGCCCGTGTGACCTCACGGGACCATCTCCACCTCTGCTGGACCCATCCTCACAGCAGCCAGCCCCGGGCGCGAGGCAGAGGAAACCCCAATCACGGCTGCTCTGGCGCAGGGCTCCCACCTCGCGGACGGCTGGCGCTGGGCCAGCTCATTCCTTTGGAGGGGAGGTGCTGCCCTGCGTTTAGGACGTTGAGCCTCATCCCTGGCCTCCGCCCACTAGATGCCAGGACCACCCCCCCCCCCCGAGTTATGACAATAAACATGTCTGCAGACATTGCCACACGCCCCTGGAGGCCCAGTCACTGAGGCTGAGAGGCACCGAGGCCGAGAAGGGACGTGCTGTGTTCACGCAGCGCACAGTCAGCTCAGTGACAGCGAGCGCTGTGCCTGCTGAGGCTGCGGTGGTGACGACCCCGCTGGCTCACAGCCGTGGTTCCTTCCTTCCCTCTTCTCTCCAGCGTCTTATGGAGATCTATCCTCATAGCAAGAGGTCCCACCGCCCCACTGCCTTTCATTTCAGGAGCTCTGAGCCACAGGGCTGAGGTTTTGTCACATTCTACCGCGCGGGGTCACAAACAGGCCCTCCCTCCTCCCAGAGCCCGGGGCCTTTTCCTCCTCCGAGGGCGGCTGATGGAAGGACACGGAGAGGACTGTCCCCAAGGAAGCGCTCTGCGTGGGAGGAGCCGGGTCCTGTCCTGGCAACTCCTCTCCCGAATCCCTGAGGGCACCCCTCCGGCAGGGAAGGCTGCCCTGCAGGGCAGGTGGGCATGGCGCTGGCTACTGAAGGCGGCCCGGGCCCACATCAGAGGACGGTGGCTGCTCGCCCTCCTCCTCCTGTTAACGCAGGAGCAGCACAGAGAGAACAAGAGAAGCCCTGTTCCTGCGGCACCGCTCTCACCTCCGCACCGAGGCTCTCTCCGCGGCTCCCTAAATCCAGGCCGGCCTCGGGGAGCTGGCCCTCAGCCCCACCCGGGAACAGGGACCAGGGCACGCCCGCCCTGCCACTGCCGGCTGGGCAGCATCTCGGTGCCCTCTGCCCAAAGTGTGCGCTCGCTCTCTCTCTCTCTCTCTCTCTCACACACACACACACACGTATACACACACACACACACACACACACACACACACACACACACACACATTTCCTGCACACAGAAACGGGTGTTCGAAGCAGAAAGCTCTGGAAATGCATCTTGCTCTTAGTGTCCCCCCGACGACTCTCCTGGGTGTGCATGGGGGGGGGGGGGTCACGTGACCCCACCAAGAGAGAACCCACTCAGTTCCCGGGGTTCTCTCCACCCTCCCCTCCATCCCTCCGCTGCGTTCCTCCCCACATGGCTACACACACTCCGTCCTCCTAAGTCCCAGAAGTGCAGGGCGGCGGGGGAAGCAGGCGCGTGTGGAACATCACACAATAACTAACTCATATCCACGCAAGAGTTCACTCTGCGTTTCGTGCGCTCGCCACGGTAAACCTGTGCTTGGTGGAAACACTACCACACAGGACAGGACGGACCTGTAGGATCATCACACGCATCACGTAAGCACCCGGGACTCGGGGATCCTGGACCCGGGGCGGCGTTTTCTACCCGGGACCTCTTGGGGGTCTGGGAATGAATCCCTTGGCGAGGTCCGACGTGGCCGCCTGGGCCTGAATTCCACGTGAAGCCCCCTCGCCACACCAACGCGCCCCTTCGGAGCGATACTCCCAGAGTCAGGGAGAAAGCCGACGCGCAGAGCCCAGGAGAGGCAGGCTCTGACCAGCGCCCTGCACGCACGCTCCACACTCACGATCCCCTCTAACGTGCTGGGACCGGCACCTTCATCGAGGCCGCCCCAGAAGCGGGCACACCGTTTCCAGCGCCTATAAAAACGCAGTTAGCCTTAAAACACCGGGTGTGCCCCAAAAGGTATACACACACTTGGAATAGTTCTAAACGCAGTGTTTATGAAAACACGTTTCATTTTCAAAACTGAGCACGCAGCGGTGACTCAGCTGTCACTCAGCTGCTAAGCTGTGCGTCCATTGTTCTGGGACACCCTCGCCCCACGCGCAGCAAAAAGGGCCGTTTAGTGGACAGCGCCCTCGGTGTGGAGTCAGACACCCTGGGTTTGAATCCAAATGGAGCCCCGTTAAGTTGTGATCTTGAGGTAGCCAGAACAAGTCTAAGCCTCGATTTCCTCACCCGTCCAATGGGGACGAGCACCCCTCACCGGGCTGCTGGGGGGCGCGCGGGGGCACGGGAGGAGAAGGGCCTTGCGCACGGGGAGGCGGCACCAGGGCGGGCGAGCTGTCTCGCACCTCCACGTCGGATCCTGCAACATGTTAAGAAATTACCCTTTCTTTGTCCTGCGATTTTATATGCTTCTTCCTGAATATAGATGGGGTATGATATCATAATTGAAACCAACTTTACTTTTCAAAACTACATCCGACGAAACGCTTGCGAGGGCCAAGGCTCGTTCTGCATTTGAGAACACATTCTATCTGACAGCCCCGAGACGTTAACGACCATGGCGCTAGGGGAGCCCGGCTCTCCGTGTGAGTCAAGATGAGAAGCAGCAGCGAGCGCGGGGAGGAAGGGACAGAGGAGGGGCGTTGGGGGGGGGGGGCTGGTGAGGGTGGTGAAGGGCAGATGGCTAAGCAGCCCCCTTAGCGAGGGCAGACGGCTCGGACATATGCTGCCGCCTGGCCACTAGCTGACACTCTCTCTCCATACAAACGTAACACAGCCTTCTCTTCCGGACAATAAAAGCCAGAGATGAACTCTGCCACATGTGTGCAAGCCCCGCCCCCCCCCCCCCTCCCACAGCGCCCTCACGCCTGGAGAGCTGTATTGAACACCACATCTTCAAAGCGAGTGCTCGGTAAACATACCACCAGTTTTACAACCTCCGTCCTCAGCACGGAGCCGTCGGGGAACACGTTTCCTCAGCCTGGGCCCACGGGACGCCTCCGCGGCCTTCCTTCCCGAATGGATCTTTGTGGGAAAGAGGGGCCGAGTTCCCCTGGGCCTCCACAAGGGACAGGGAAGCCGGGGGAGGGACAGGAGCCAGCTTACCTGGAGCCGTTCACCTGGTTAGGGTTGCATTCCATCTTGATGGTGACCCTGGCCGGGGGTTGCGACAGCCAGTCCTGCTGAGGGACGCGCGGGCTCATCTTGGAGGTCTGCCCATAGTCGCCGGAGGAGGAGGCGGTCATGTCCGTCTTCGCCAGGTGCGGCGTCCCGTAGGCGCACTCGAACAACGACTGGTCCTCGCTCACCACCGATAGCGCTTCCTGCAGCCCAGAGAGACACCGTCAGCGCCCCGGAGGACAGGCCTGCTTCCAACAGGCCTTTCTCACCGGGACCGCGGCTCAGGGGGTTGGAGGGTCTACCTTCCAGAATTAAAAAAAAAAAAAAAGAGGACCTGGCTTTCTCCCCTGCAGACCCTGGGAGCGGGAGCAGGCCGGCCTAGGGAAACTTTTCCGCAGGTCTCCGCGCGGCCCGGGCCCGACTGCAGCCGCCGAGGGACAGCCCACTTTAATCTCCACTCAAGGAAGTTGGATTTCAAAGGTCTTCGAAGACATCCAATTGCATGTGTCATTATTTGACAAATGCAATCTATAATTCAAGCAGACAGGGTACAGGACGGCCGTGAAGATGAAAAAAAGAAAAGCGACGCTCACACCTAAGCATCTGGCGGAGTGGCCACATTCCCCGGAGACGCTGAGGAGGAGGAGGAGGAGGCCCTTTGGGAGGGGAGCGGGGGGAAAACGGAGCGCGAAGGACAGACACACAGATATGAATTTTTCCACTTTGGAGTTATTAGCTGCAATAGGCTCGCAAGTGGTGGTTCCATGATGGCGAACATCTGGATGATAAATGAACCAGGGGAAAAAAAAAAAAAAAAGCTGTGAATTATCCAGATGCCTCCCAATACCAGGATGTTTAAAATATCTGGATCAGCGACTCACTCTTCTTTCCCCCTTCCTCCCCATCGACATCTTTGCTCTTTTGCGTAATGTGGGGAGAAGAAGTAGACCTTGGTTGCGGGTGGACCATCCTTCCGTGGTTTTAAGTCAAACAAGTGGCCAGCCCACGGCAGAGGCGACGTGGGGGCCTCCCCCGCGTGAGCGACACGCTGCGCAACACCCACGCGCCACACCTGAGAGGACCCAGCGGTGGTTTCTGTCACACGCACAAAACCCACGGGACAGCTCGTTCCGACTCCAGCCTGTTGGCGAGCTCAGGGCTGCTCTCAGCTAGAGAGATGCGGGTGCGGGCTGCGTCCCACGGTTTTTAAAAATGGAAACTTTGGAGCCTGGGGGACTGTGGAGACCGCCTCATCCCCACATGAGAAGATCGGAGATCAGAGAGATCCAGACCTTGATGTGAGCGGCCCAAGGTCAACGGGGCATCAGTGATGGAGCTGACTGGTGTCTGGTCATCTGCTCCTCCTGCCCCACAGCCCACGATGCCCTGCTTCTCTATACTAATAACAGCCTAGGTCAGTGGTCGGCAAACTGCGGCTCGCGAGCCACATGCGGCTCGCGAGCTGTGGTTTGCCGCTCTGTTGACTAATGAGTTTGCCGACCACTGACCTAGACTCTTGATTCCAATAATTACAGGCTGTCGTTGTTCCTTGTGATTAAGCCCCTATCCCAGTGGTCAGCAAACTCATTAGTCAACAGAGCGGCAAACTGCGGCTCGCAAGCCTCATGTGGCTCGCAAGCGGGTTTGCCGACCACTGGCCTAGGTGGTCCTCACGCCATCACAATCCCACAATTCATCACCAGGAGGCTGCGTGAACAGCGGGTGCACGTGGGTGGGCGGGGACTTGACGCTGCGTGCCCTGTGCACCGCAGAGGCGGGGCCCGGCAGCCGCTCTGCACAGCCAGGCCTGGGGGTCCCACGGCCCCGCGTGGCGCGAAGGAGGTGGGGCCCGGCCGCATGACCCCCGGCTCTGGCCTACCTCTTTGGGGCAATCCATCGAGGAGCCCCGGATGGGTGGGCGGGACCTACCTCTTTGGGGTGATTGATCGCGGGGCTCCCGCTCTGCGAGAGAACACAGGCCAGGCTGGGGGACCGCCCCCCCCAAGTGCACCAATTTCGTGCACTGGGTCTCTAGTATGCTGATATTTCCTGATTTAAAACGTGCTCACATTTGCACTCCCTTCTTATTCTTTGAGTTGATACTTAAATAAGTAAGGATGCTCCCCAATAGTAACAGAGCCTCACGGAGCAGCTGTTCTAAGACCAAGACCTCCCCCCAGCCCCCGGCACAGGAGTGTCAGAATCTTTGTGGAACACCTGGGATTTCACAAAACCAGCCCGGAGTGCTCCCAGCCACCTATCCCACCGGCCACTCTATGCCACTGGCCACTCTATGCCACCGGCCACTCTATGCCACCGGCCACCTATCCCACCGGCCACTCTATCCCCACTGGCCACTCTATCCCACCGGCCACTCTATCCCACCGGCCACCCTATCCCACCGGCCACTCTTATCCCACCGGCCACTCTTATCCCACCGGCCACTCTAATCCCACCGGCCACTCTTATCCCACCGGCCACTCTATGCCACCGGCCACTCTATCCCACCGGCCACTCTATCCCCACCGGCCACTCTATCCCCACCGGCCACCTATCCCACCGGCCACTCTATGCCACCGGCCACTCTATCCCCACCGGCCACTCTATCCCACCGGCCACTCTATCCCACCGGCCACTCTATCCCCACCGGCCACTCTAATCCCACCGGCCACTCTATCCCACCAGCCACTCTATCCCCACCGGCCACTCTTATCCCACCGGCCACTCTTATCCCACCGGCCACTCTATGCCACCGGCCACTCTATCCCCACCGGCCACTCTATCCCACCGGCCACTCTATGCCACCGGCCACTCTATCCCACCGGCCACTCTATCCCCACCGGCCACTCTATCCCACCGGCCACTCTATCCCACCGGCCACTCTATCCCACCGGCCACTCTATGCCACCGGCCACTCTATCCCCACCGGCCACTCTATCCCACCGGCCACTCTATCCCCACCGACCACTCTATCCCCACCGGCCACTCTTATCCCACCGGCCACCTATCCCACCGGCCACTCTATCCCCACCGGCCACTCTATCCCACCGGCCACTCTATCCCCACCGGCCACCCTATCCCACCGGCCACTCTATCCCCACCGGCCACTCTAATCCCACCAGCCACTCTTATCCCACCGGCCACTCTTATCCCACCGGCCACTCTATGCCACCGGCCACTCTATCCCACCGGCCACCCTATCCCACCGGCCACTCTTATCCCACCGGCCACTCTATGCCACCGGCCACTCTATCCCACCAGCCACTCTATCCCCACCGGCCACTCTTATCCCACCGGCCACCTATCCCACCGGCCACTCTATGCCACCGGCCACTCTATCCCACCGGCCACTCTATCCCCACCGGCCACTCTATCCCACCGGCCACTCTATGCCACCGGCCACTCTATCCCACCGGCCACTCTATCCCCACCGGCCACTCTATCCCACCGGCCACTCTATCCCACCGGCCACTCTATGCCACCGGCCACTCTATGCCACCGGCCACTCTATCCCACCGGCCACTCTATCCCCACCGGCCACTCTATCCCACCGGCCACTCTATCCCCACCGACCACTCTATCCCCACCGGCCACTCTTATCCCACCGGCCACTCTATCCCACCGGCCACTCTATCCCCACCGGCCACTCTATCCCACCGGCCACTCTATCCTACCGGCCACTCTATCCCACCGGCCACTCTATCCCACCGGCCCCAGGACGGACTCCTTCCTTCGCTTCCCAAGTACGTGAACATCACGCTGTGAATCGGTGAGTGGGGAGAATGACAAGGACCAAGCTCAGTGCTTTGGCTCAGAGTGTGGACACACCACCTTGACTTCTTCTTCTTCTTCTTTTTTAAATATATTTGTATTGATTTCAGAGAGGAAGGGAGAGGGAGAGAGAGAACATCAACGATGAGAGAGAGTCATTGATCAGCTGCCTCCTGCATGCCCCACACTGGGGATTGAGCCTGCAACCCTGGCATGTGCCCTGACCGAGAATCAAACCCTGACCTCCTGATTCTTAGGTGGACGCTTAACCACTGGGCCACACTGGCCAAGCATGACCTCGACTTCTTTAAAATCCTTAGAATCTGAGCCCTGCGACACATTAGGAAGCAGTAAGCTAGGGTTTACGCAGTACCACCAAACATACCAAAGGACAGGTGTGCCAGCCAGAGAGCCAGAACCAGGCACAAGAAGAAAAAAACAAGAAAGGCATGGGGGACACACAGCGGCTCAAAGACAGCCACAGACTCACAGCAGCAGCCTGAGGCTCCAGCACATTCGGGGTGCAGAGCCTGGCAGGCCGATGTCAGGGGACCCGAACGGCAGGGCTCTGTCTTCTGGTCACGAACCGAGTGAATGAATTTGAGGCATCTAACGTCACAGATGGGGTTTCCAAGTAACACTGGCCCCCTGGATTTAGGTAGCCGTACTCATTCATCAAGACAAGAATGGCAGCTTCCGAAATCATTTTGGCCAAACAGACTTGCTCCCCTCCCGTGGCGGCACCAGAGAGAAGGGTTTTACACACTCGGACCAGGGACGGGGCCGGGGCTCCGCGGGGAGTCACACACTCGGCGATGCTGGCGTTGGCTCACCGACCAAGAGGAACGTGAGCAATGGTGTGGTTTATGTCAGAAATTAGCAGAAACAGGTTAGACAGAAGAACCGGGCTCATTTTAAAATTACAGATAACAAAAGAAAAGGGCTTTGAGGGCGGAAAGAGAAGCAATGCTACCATCTCACTCTGCCCCTCAGAGAAGTCCGGTGCCCTTACAGACACATCGAAGGCCACGTCCACAGAGCGTGGGGTTTTGGAAACGGGCTGGAATGTCAGAGCTGAGACGAGGCCAGCGCGTGCTGGGGGGGCGGGAGCGGGGGGAGCCCGCGCCCACATCTGGCCGAGCGTCACTTCAGCACATGCTGTTCTAAAGGAAGGAATCAAAGTGAACTAAGATCGATTCAGGGGAAAAAGTGCATGAAAGCTAGAGGTAAGGGACCCACGTCTTTTCCCTCAGATCTCAAAGTCCCTCAGAGTCCCTGGTGCAGTGGTCGGCAAACTCATTAGTCAACAGAGCGGCAAACCGTGGCTCGCAAGCTGCAGTTTGCCGACCACTGTCCGTGGGGCATAAGCAGGAGGGCGGCGGTGTGATCAGAGCAGCCGAAGATGCTTTTGTTCATCAGAGGGAGAGAGAGCCCAGAGACAAGGCTTCAGGATGAACATTTCCGAAGGAGCGAGACGCAGTCCACAGCTCAGAAAGACAGAGCCCCCACAGTGTTCTTTTATAAAAATAAATGTATTTTTTATTGATTTCAGAGAGGAAGGGAGAAGGAGAGAGAGAGAGAAACTTCAATGATGAGAGAGAATCACTGATTGGCTGCCTCCTGCTTGGATCAAGCCCCGCAACCCAGGCATGTGACCTGACGGGGAATCGAACCATGACCTCCCAGTTCATAGGTGGACGCTCAACCACCGAGACGCGCCAGCCGGGCCAAAGTGTTCTAACCCACCCGAGACTGCCCCAACGTGGAATTAAGTGCAGGTCAGGAAGAGAAAGCAAACAAATACAATCGCGCGCGCACACACACACACACACACACACACACACACACACGTGTGCGCACATGCTAGTGGAGCATGTTTTTAACAGTGGGGAGTGAAGAGAAGCCACAGGATGGTCTGGAGACCTGCTTCGACAGGGATGATCTCTACAGACAACACACGTGACAGACCAGGTGTGTCTCTGCTCCCCACGGCCCCCCACATCCTGCCCAGCAGCCCTGGGACGCCAAGGCTGGGAGCGGCTTAGCCCGTGGGATTCAGACCAGAACGAACAGCTCTGAGCGCAGGCTGGCACCCAGGAGCTCGCACGCCAGCCCCCTGCTCAGGCTCCAGCAACTTCCTGCCTTGACGGAGGCTGTCCCGCCTCCCCCCTCTGCGGGCCACCTCACTGCCCACCTGCCTACCTGCCCGCGGTGTCGCCTCAGCTGGCGGGCGCAGGCGGCTCTCCCAGGACCTTCGGCCAGCCGCAGGACTTGGGGACTGCGCTGGTTGCTTTATAACAGAGAATTCCAAAAAGTCAGACCCTGGCAGGAACGGGGCATAATAATTTAATATGCCTGCCTCTATGTTGCTATAAAAAGACCTGAACTTTAGATTGGTGTGTGCGCGCATGGGGGGGTGTTTTTTCCTGCAGCTCCAGGAAAGCTGGGATATTCTGATGTGGCGAGTGGCAGACGACCAACGCCATTTTTTATGAACGTCGGAGCAGCACATAAATTCTAAGCCAATGGCCCCCAAACAAAAGGGCCCGCTGTGTGGGTGCGCGGTGTTTACGATTTCATGTGAACGCTAAACACACGGATCACATGTGAGAACGATGCCTTTGGGTTTCGGTCAGAGGGTAACAGCTGACCCATAGTTCCAGAAACTCGGCAAGATTGGATTTCATAGCGTAAGACTAAAATATGCTTTTATTTTTTCCATAACAAAGTAGATTTGGGTATATAACAAAGGATCCAAAATGTTTCAATTAAAAACTAAAAAAAGAAAAAGTAAAACGTCGAATGTTCTGTGTACGCAAACGACCATTTCCAGCCCGCGGTCCCCACGCCTCTCCTAACAGGTGGGTGTTCAGAGAGGCCCCCTCATTTCCAGTGAAAGAACCAGAAAACAGGATCTGGGCTCAGATTTGCTAAGTTGTGCCCGATGATGATTCATAAAAATGCTAGAATGTTAATAGAGAGAACCCAACACGCTTAAATGTTCATGACGAGCCGGGTGCGGTCCCGTGTTGACAGCAAGAACGTCTTAAAGAATGACGAGCTCGCTCTCTCTCACAGCTGGAGCCTGGGGAGCCCACACAGGGATGTGGGCCGTAGGAGGTTTTCAAAAATTCAGGAGAGGCCCAGCCAGCATGGCTCAGCGGTGGAGCTTTGACCTATGAACCAGGAGGTCGTGGTTCGATTCCCAGTCAGGGCACAAGCCCGGGTTGCGGGCTTGATCCCCAGTGGGGGTTAGGGGGGCGCGGGGGTTGGGGGGGGAAGTGCAGGAGGCAGCCAATCAATGATTCTCTCTCATCATTGATGTTTCTATCCCTCTCTCCCTCTCCCTTCCTCTCTGAAATCAATTTAAAAAATCAATAAAAAATAAATTCAGGAGAGGCCAGAACTGGATGTGCAGGGACCAGATTTCCAGATCGCTCTCTGGTTTCCCCAGGCCCGTGCACCGCCCATGGCTACAAAAAGCAAATGGGGTGATCGTCAACCCTCAGAGGGAAGGCAGGGGAGGTGGGGGTGAGGGGGAGAGATCAACCAAAGGACTTATATGCATGCACATAAGCCTAACCAATGGACACAGACAGCAGGGGGGTGAGGGCATGAGTGGGGGAGTAAGGGGTAATGGGGGGGGGGTAAGGGCACATATGTGACACCTTAATCAATAAAGGAAACAAATGGGAAAGCTGAGCGGGGCAGGCCTGCTCAGACCGTGGTCCTGCTTCAGAAAGTCATTCCAACCAGAGTCCTCGCTGTCACACGCAGTGTCCACGCGGGGAAGCCAGTATCAGCGTAACCACCAGCCCCCTCTCCTCGGCAGGTTCTCATCTCCTTCCCGCCCAACGCCAGCCCTTCCTGCCTGGGCTTCCTCCCGCACACGAGCAGCCCAGGTCGGTCCAGCCAGAACTCCCTGCACTGCACACGGCAGAACTTTCAGCCTCTCTCTCTCTCTCTCTCTCTCTCTCTGTCTGTCTCTCGGCTCAGAAGCAGCTGCTCCATCTCATAATAAACCAGGTGACCTTGGGGAAGCACTTTGCATGCATTATCTTTCCAATATCCATGTCGCTGCTTTTAAGAGAATCCAATTTTTCACATTTTACCAGCTCTGGGTGCCTCTCACAACCCGTGGCACGTCACAGCTCGTCGGCCGCGTTCCTTCTTCCTTCGTGGCAGATACCAGGATGGCTCACTTGACAGCCAAGGGCGTTTCACATCTTATGAACTACGGCCACTCCATCCCGACCACAGTCCGGTGAGCTCGGCTATCATTCCTGCCCTCGGAGGACTGAGGAGGATGTGAGCGGGAGGACGAGGCAGGAGCTGGGGGTGTGTCTCTAAGCGGCGTCACCCCCCACAGGCTGGACACTCACTACCTGGGCGTGACCAGAAGGAGGAGGCTGGGCTCATGGAGGCCTCGGGCAGAGGGTCTGCCCCGCCCCGGCTGCTCATGGCCTTGGAGAGAGCAGAGATGCTGTCACAGAGAGGATGGAACCACCTAGAAAGGCAGAGAGGCCGGCAGGGAGAAAGGTGGGAGGAGGGAAGGGATAATACCGACTCCGGGATTAGGACGGGATGCAAGGACCGGGAGAGTGGGAGTCCTTGGCAACAGTAAGGGGCTCTCCTGCAGCCTGCTCCCCGCTGAGCTCTGCAGCCCCGGGTCCCAGACACACCTCAGCACCCCTCACCGCACGGCTGGAATCAGCAAACTGCTCTTCCCTCGGGTCAGTCAGGTTATTCAGATGCAAGCGGACAGCCATATAATGGGGTGCGTTCATTCTGGGGGGATGCCTGACTTTCCTTAGTGAATAACACACAGGAAAAACCGGGCAGGGAGGAACCCCGATTATAAACAGGCTCCGGCCAGTGCCGCCCGGAGGCCGTAACCGGGGGTCCGCAGACCGAATGCCATTGGAAACTCTCCCTTAGGCTGCCTCAAGCCCCAACGCCCATGGCTTCTCCTCAAGGCAGAGCGCACGCAGGCGATGCTCTGGAGCAGCGGTCGCCAGCCGGTGGTCCATGGACCACTGGTGGTCCGTGAGGTCCGAAAGGTTGGCGACGGCTGCTCTGGAAAGTCTCCTCCGCATCCCACGTGGAGGAGACAAAAGCCACGCAAACCCCACAGACGACACCCCTGGGAGGAGCCCCCTGTAACCGCCCGCCCAGGAGCGTGCGCCCCGGCCCCTGGGTTTTATTCTAGATGCTGACAGAGCGGGCGTCAGGGGGACGGGAGACGATCTGGCCGGCGTGACTGTGACCTGTGGCCCGCGGAGGCCAGCGCTATACGGTACAGACGCCTCGTCACGCGCATGCGAACCACTTGCCCCTCCGACAGGCTTTTCCTTTCTGCAGTGGCGGAGACGTTAAACCACATATTAAAGGCAGCATCCAGCTTTGTGCTCACGTTTTTCTCATTTAACACGTTGCTATTTTAGTCCTTCAAAAATATAAAAAATCTTGGATTAGCCTCAAAGGAAAAATGTACATAGGCAAACGAAGTCCATCTCAAGAGCGTATTTCTCCAATGTGGTATCACTTCAGTGTCAATCAAGTTTACAGCTCGCAATAGCTGCCGGCGGGAGGAGAACGAGAACCAGGACTGGTGTGAAGGAGCATCCACACATATACGCCACACGCATATAAACACATTCACAGCACATGTATGCTCATATACACACATACACTCATATGCACACATATACACACATATAGCACATATACTCTTATGCACATATGTATGCACACGTATACATATAGCACATATATACTCATATGTACACATACATACACATACAGCACATATACGGCCATATACTAGTGCACATATGCATACATAAATATAGCACATAACACTCATGCACACATGTATGCACACATACGCATGCATACACTTATGACGCATATACACTCATATGCACACATACATGCACACATATACACATACATGTATATATACATATGCACATGCATACATGCATGCACACAGACATACCTATCTACCCATCCTCATTATCGTGGTTCACCCAGCACTGTTAGCAGGTCCCCAGGGCAGATGTTGCCTGAGCGATGGAGACGACCTGGATTCTCCCCTCTCGCCTTTACTTGCACCTCCTCCTTGTCCTGGAAGGTGCATGCCTTCCGCTCAGCACACCCCTTTGGCAGAGAATGCGCTGGAGCTGGATCCCCGGGGACCTGGAGTGGAGTTTCCTGCTCTGAACTCCCTGGCCTTCTCCTGGGCTCAGGCGTGGCCCCCGGAATTCTCTTTGCTCACATACTTCTCGCCCCACTCCCGCCTTTATTCAAATATAAGCATTTTCAGGGCAGGGTGCTTTGTGTGTGTTCCAGCATCCAAACAGCTTCCTCACATCACATGCTTGTTGATATCGCATTAACCACAGAACTAAGTCAAGGGAGGCTGTGCGAGGACTGGGCCTTGCTCACTGCCCTTGGCCTTTCCCTGCAGGCCTGGTACCCCGAGCACATGGCTGCAGGCTGTCCCTGAGATCCACGTGGCTGGAACCAGGGACCCCACACAGCCAGGGAACATACGGGAAACATGAGACGACGTTCCACATAATGCAAGGTAGACTGAAGGGAGCCCTGAGGAGCCAGAAGCCCAACAAGCCCGGTGTCCCAGCCTCTCCGCGCCCCCCCCCCCCCCTCGGCGCTCTGCAGGACGCCCTTTGAAACGCCTGGAAGGAAGACCGATGGGACTAGTTAGCCTGGCTATCGAGGACCCACGGTTTCACATAGGCAAGAGGAGTAAGTCCTAGAGAGCTACAGCTCGGCTCAGTGCTACCGTTAACCACACTGTACGGTGAACCTAAAAATGTGCCCCGAGGTTAAATCTTACGCTGAGTCTTCTTATCGGAACAAGTAAATCAGGAGAGAGGAAGTAAACCTCGGAGGGGATGGATGTGTGCATGGCACTGATTGTGGTGATGGGTTCCTGGAGTCTGAAGTACTTATCTCCAACCTCCCCGAGTTGTATACATTAAATACGTGCAGCTTTTTGTAGTCAGGCAAGCCTCAATAAAGCGGTGCGAAAACAGCCCCAGGAACACTGTGTAAGGGATGTTGATAGCTTCTTTGTTCTCCCGCGAAGGAACGCCCTTTTCCCACAGGCTTCTTTCCTTGTTGGTGATGAACAGAAAGTGTAAAAACATGTGTGAAAACATCCTGTTTGTGCATCTGCAGTCTGCGGGCAAAGGGTGCCCTCGACGTGTGGCAGGTCTCTCTGCGCCCTCCGGGGTCTGTGAGGGGCTGGCAGTCAGCACTGATGTGTGCTTTGTGAATCATATCCATCACAGGACACTTGACTATATTCATCAAAAGCCTTCATCTTATTCATGCCTGGTTTTAAATAATCCACTTGACATACAAAGGTCACTTTCATCTCGCTTTTTATAAGCAAATTTAGGATAAACACGGAGGCGCACCCAAATGCAGGAGACAGCAGCGTAGAGAACTGTGGCCCCGCACTTGGGATCAGAAAACCCGAGTGGGAAGCCCGATTCTGCCCCTGCTGTCGGTCTCCCCTGGGGACCTTCTGGGACCCCTAAATCCACCTCCTAACAGCATCCCCCTGTGAAGGCGGCCAGGCAGGGCCCACCCGCATTAGTCACATTTATTCTTGTTTTGAGTCTCAACTTCCTCAACGATAAAGGTGGTGCTAACAGCTGCCCAGCCCCCGACCAGGGTTGTTCAATGGGCCAAATGAGCGAGGGACGGAAAAGGCTTTTATAAGCCTTAAACTTCAGTATTTTCATTGGGATCACATTATAGAAAGTTGACGTGATCGCTCCAAATCCCCCACGCGGTTCAAGGCAGAGGTTTGGACCATCCACTCCCAGTCACATTGCCCTAACAAGCCACAGCCAGGAAAAAGGACACAGTCCCTCCTAGGCAATGCCGCTTACTCCTTACTGGAGGCCCGGTGCACGAAAATGCCTGCACTCAGGGTTGGGGGCGGAGGGGGGAGGGGCGGAGGGGGGGCGGGGGGCCCTCAGCCCGGCCTGCGCCCTCTCGCAGTCCAGGAGCCCTCGGGGCTGTGCTGCACATAAACCCACCGTTAATGACTAACAGACACTGGGGCTCAGGCCAGGGAGGAGCACAGGCCCGGAGCCCCCCATTTCTCCAGGGGCACCAGGGACCCCCTTCTTCCCCTCCATCCCCTCCCCGAGTATCTGTTGGCACGGGCCGAGCTGCATAAAGCAGACAGACACTCTTTTACTCTTTTTCTTGGACGCGGACTCCCCTGTGGAGGGAGCCAAGCGCTCACCCACGGCGAGGGCCCGCCCCTGCCGAGCGCTGGCCTGGCTCCCTGAGCCATGACGCCCCCTCCTCCCCGGGGCTGAGGGCTAAGCCCATGCTGCAGACTTCCCAGCGCATCAGTCCGCCTGGTGCAGCCCCGGAAGGGGACCAGGGTGTCCGGCCTTTGTTCCTGCTCTGACCCGAGCTCACTTCTCTCCCATGATGCAGTTCGGGGCTGCAGGGACACCCCGTCTCGTTGGGGACAGTCTCATGCACCAGCTCGCTGGCTGCTGCAAGACCTGATTATGTGTATGACCCTGGGAGCGCTGAGCTCCACCTAAGACATTGTCAATGCGGCCAGCAGTTGCAGACGACACGTACACGGATCCCACCCAGCAGGGCCCCCCGGCAGAGCTATAAATGGGTCCCGGGGGGGAGTCAAATCGCCCTGAGAGTCTGGGGACCCATTCACACCAAACCAATCCAACCTGCAGAGCAGCTCACTGGCCTGCGAAGCCCCATGGGCCCCCACGAGGGCCCACACCTCGGGTTTGGGATTGCCTCCTTATCCGGGACCTCTATTCCCCGTACCCCGAGTCCCCCAGGAAGCAGAGCCTGGGAAGTCCATGTCTGCCCCTCATATCCATGAGGAAGAGGAAGTGGCCAGGGCTACGGGCCGTGTGCACCACTGTACAGCCCCGTGCTGCCCCAAGACACTACCGGACAGGTGAGGGAGGGCGCCGGCCACCAGCCCTGTGGCCTCAGAGGGAAGGGGTCTAAGTCACCCCCCCCCATCCACTTGGCACAATGAGCTTTGAGGATGGCGAGTGTGGCTATGCCCGCTTAAAAGGGCAACTGGCTTAGGACAGAGATAATTTGCCTCCCCTGTCGCCCAGCCTGGGGACTGGCACCGACCACGACCGTAAGCACAGGTGCACTTGAACTTAACAGTTAACACAGGTGTGGAGACGGAGCAACCAGAGGTCCCATCTTGAGCTGTAAGCTCCTGATCTAAAAACAAGCGGACGGGAGCCCCGCTGAAGTCCTGGCCAACGGGGGTGAGGCAGCTTCCCAGGGGCCCCCACATCTGAGGCCAGACTTTTATTCATGCATTTAATGCTGGTGCAGTCTTTCTACAATCGGAGGCCCTTCCACACATCTATCCACCCACGTGGATCATACCGATCCCTTTATTTTCACTCGGGTCCATGCCTCTAACCTGCATACTTTGCTTTCAAGCAAAAGTGTGTGTGTGTGTGTGTGTGTGTGTGTGTGTGTGTGTGTGTGTGTGTTTCATGTCGGTGCCAGTGGGTGGGGTGCAGCGGGTGATGGATGGACTGCACAGGGCCACACCCCAAGCCTTACAGTGTGGTCCGGTGGTGCCTGCCAAGATCAGCACTGAGCTCTCTGTAACACCCTCAGCTCTGCACTCCCAGCCTTTCCCTTCATTATCCACTCAAGGACAGGCAACAGAAAACGTTTTAAATGCAAAATAAACATGCAATTTCTGGAGCGAATTACAACCTTGCTTTTCCAAATTTGAAGCTGGACCAGTCGCACCCGCAGCACCTGGGACCCCATGGGATGTGCAGAAACCCAGGTCCCACCCCAGAGTTAGAACCCGGGTTTAACATTCACACGGTGGGTTGCACACACGTTACGTTTTGAGAACTGGGTTAGAAGGTGGTTAGGTGCTCTGAAAAGAAAAAAACACAGAAAGGCAAAACTGAATGAGGAGGGTCAGGAGGAGAGGGGCTGATGGATGCTTTCACCATGGAGTGGTCAGGGAGGCCCTCCCGGAGGAGGTGTGGCCTGAACAAACTTGAAGAGAAGGAGCCAGTGGGCTCCTGGGGAGTGAGCCTCCCAGGCCACAGCAGCAGCTAGAACAAGGCCGGAAGTGGGCGCTGAGGTTTGAGGGTGGGGCATGGGGTTCAGGGACCGCCAGGGAGGAAGAGCGGCCACTGGAAAGGAAGGGGAGAAAGTGCGTGGCGTGGACGGGGAGGTGGGCCAGGTGAGGCTAGGCAGGCGGAGCCGGGCAGGGCGCTGGCAGGGCCTGGGCTGTGCCGAGCGGGAAATGGGCACCTCGCCAGCTCCTGTGACTAACAACCCAGGAATTGTCTTCGTTCCCGAGATGTATTCATATTTTCCGCCTGGCAAGGCCTCTGCACAAGAACATTCTTCGGAATTTTATTATTTGCAAAACTGGAAGGATCAGGATGCAGGTGCGCTGCGTGCCCTGTGCACACGGAGCCGCGCCCGCGAGGACGTCAGCGCCGCCCTTTGCCCTGCACGGCGGGAGCTGCCAGCCACTCGCCACCTTCGGAGCGAGGCCTCGGGAGGTCGGAAGAGGCGCTTTGCCTGCAGACAGGCTGCACCGCTGTGACCGCTTTGACGGGTTCGCCCACGTCGGAAACCCTCCGGAGGCTGCCCTGCATCCCTACAGTGGGCGGCCCCCGGGAGACCCCCCACAGGTCCCCCTGCCCGCAGGTCCCTGCCGACCGCAGAGCCTTGGATGTGAGGCCTGCGCGTGGCGTGGGGCTTGGGCACGCATGACAGCTGGTGGCCTCCGTGCCTCTTGCCCTCCCCGTGCTGGAGCTGAGGTGGAAGCTCGAAGCTGGAGCAGGGAGGCCAAGGGCCAGCGTTTCCTCTCTGGACCAGATGACAAACTGGCCTTCGGAAGGAGCATTTATTTCATGTCTCCAGTTTAAGTACAGCGGGCGCACACTGCTCCAGGTTCCAGGCACACAGCACAGTGACTGGGTAGTACGTGCCTCCGATGCAGTCACCTCCCTCGGGCCGGCAGCCGTCTATCCGCCAGCCGAGTTCTCACTATGACTCCCTTCCCCGTCCCTTTCTCACCATCCCCCACAGGCGAGTGTGGGGGCACACAGGTCAGCCTGCAACAGGCTGTGAGCTCCAGGGAGCAGAGGACGTGTCCCTGCTGGACCCCTGGGCCTAGCACTGCACCAGGGGCCAGACTAAGCACTGCAGGCCAGTAGTTCTCAAAGTGTGTCCCAGGAACCCCCAGGGGCCTCCAGACCCTCCCAGGGAGTCTGCTGCCCGGTGCTGCGTTTATAATAAACTGTTACCGTACTTTCCGGCGTATAAGATTTTCCTGGGTTAAAAAGTCATTTTATACGCCGGAAAATACGGTACTTGCCTTTCCTGCGCTCATCCTCCCCCAGGTGCGCAACGATTTTCTGGAGGCCGCGTGACCCCTGACAGCCCAGCAGATGGGCGGTGGCGGGCCTGGGAGCCTGCTACTCAGCCAGGGGAGCAAGAATGTGAGTCTGGGCCTCTTCTCACCCGATATCTTTTTGGAAAATATACTGATTTTTCATAACCTATTACTTAGGTTCACACATGATGGGGTGTTATTGTTACGCTTCCATGAACCCATAAATACCTGTTTAATAACATCTCAGCTTCTATTGCTCATTCGGTGGGTGCCAATCTCGGTGACCCCCCTAAGCAAAGGCTCGGCAGCACCCTCACGCACCGCTCGGCGTGGGAAGGGTCCTGGGACCGGAAGTTCAAGGACCGCAGCTACGACCAAGTGGCCAAGACAGTCTGTCTTCTCTGAGGCCACCACCGCTTCCCAGTGACGAGAGGCTTTATAACAAACACAATTTTAGTAACCAAGTGTCACGCAAAAAGCAAGCCTGGCAACCCCTAAAGCTGACAAGAGCTCTCATTAAAAAAGAAAATAAAAGCCACCCTCAGCGCTCCCACGGCAGCACTTACTGGTGTGTTCACTAACCTCAGCGCGTACACGCTTAAACCACCCAGTCGGGGGCCGGCATTTCCATGCACCCCAGCTGCTGAGCGCCGGCCCGGACTCTAACCCTGGACGGAGCTCCTGCAGAGGCAGGCTGCCCACCCCGCCCTGGCTACCAGCTACCTGCGGGCCTCCGTTCCCAGCTGAGCCTTCTGGAAAGCGCTGTGTCCGTGGCGAAGTGGGAGGAGATGTGTGAGGGGCCCCAGGCTAGCGGGAAATGAGCAGAGGCTGCAGACCACTGACCCGCTGCCAAGCCCCAGAGAGCGGTCCCGGGGCCGAGACTGGAGAGCCCGGGCGCAGACGCCCTGCCCAGCTCCCGCATGTCCATGTGGCACATTTGACATCTCTGGGTTGGCAGGTGGCGCTCTCCCATTGATGGTAGGGACCACCAACGACGAGGTCAGGCATCAACCAAAAAGCAGGGCTTCTCTTCCAGAATGTAACTCCACCATGTCCCCTGCTGCCCCCCCATAAAACCCAACTTCCCACTGTGCTCTGGCCCCTGAAGTCCTGCAAAGAGGGGTCCTGAGCTTGTCGTTCTCACTACGGGCTCTGGCAGTCGCCTGAGTGACGTGCACTATGAAGGCAGCTTCCAGGGAACCAGAGGGGCAGGTGCGCTGGGCAAGGCCTGGCCCGCACGCGCGGTCACTGCTGGAAAGCCTGCCTCCTGCTCCCTCAGGAAACACCTGGATGCGCCGGTGAGCCTCAGGGCCCACGCTCGGGGTTCAGGTCACGGAGTTCAGGAGCGTGTCCTGGATCTGGATGAGGTCCCACCTTGTAGCTCAGAGAAAGAGCCACCCAATGAGAGCAGAAATGCCACGCCACAACCACCAAAAGCAAGAGGCGCATCCGTGTACAAGTCGTGTACTGCGAACACTTCCAGGCGTGTGCTGGAGGGCAGGGGCCGGGGTGCTGTACCATGGTCCCAGACAACCCTCTCTCCTGCTGGCCCCGCATCTCCGTACACTACACAGCCCCCTAAAGCCGTCAGAACCAAAGTGTGGAATCAGAAAGACACATTTTCAAAGAAGCAAGAAAATGCATTATCCTAACAAGTCAGGTGAGGTGGGGACCGTGGGGTGGAGGGGAGGAGAGAGAGGAGATCAGGAGGGTGTGCGTGAGGACTGGAAACACGCGACGAAGAAAGAACTTCAGCAGACACACGGAGAAGGTGCTGTGACTGGCCACGTGCTCTCCAGAGCGCCAGGTCCAAAGGACACGCATCTGAGGCCAGACAGTACCAGGGACTTGTACCTTGACCTTGGGGCTCCCAAGGATTCGGTGGTTACACCTCAGGGCCAAACAGCAGAGAAACAATATACATGCAAGTCACACAGTCAGTTGGTTAATTCTAAGGAAAGCCGCATACCAACAACACAAACACACTTTCTGGCATATGCTGTAGACATCGCCTAATTAATGCACGTGCAAGCTCCCGTGCGGTGTATACATGCATGCCGTCCACGTACGGGCTACGTGCACACCCACTTCATGGCCTTTCGTGCCAGGGCCTGCTCCCCACTCCGGGAGTTCCTCAGCCTTAGTCTTTCTCCTTCCAGCTCGGGCCTTCTTAAAACAGGCCAGCGCCCTCAGCCAGTGCCCGGAAGCTGGGACACCGGGAGGAAAGGTGAACCCCTCCGAGTGCACGGGGACGCCTCGGCTCTCCAGGTGAAGGTTCCCAGTGGGAGCCCAGGAAGCCAGGTCTGTGGTTTATGGGGACCTGCGCCTCCCTCACCCCCCAGCAGGCCGGTCAATCACCAGAGCTCACCCCCGAACCTCCCTGGGCTCACCCCTGAATTCCCTAAAGCTCACCCCCGAACCTCCCTCCCTGGAGCTCACCCCTAAACCTCCCTAAAGCTCACCCCCAAACCTCCCTGGAGCTCACCCCCGAACCTTCCTGGGCTCACCCCCAAACCTCCCTGGAGCTCACCCCCAAACCTCCCTGGAGCTCACCCCCGAACCTCCCTGGAGCTCATCCCCGAACCTCCCTGGAGCTCACCCCCAAACCTCCCTGGGCTCACCCCCAAACCTCCCTGGAGCTCACCCCCGAACCTCCCTGGAGCTCACCCCAAACCTCCCTGGAGCTCACCCCCGAACCTCCCTAGAGCTCACCCCCAAACCTCCCTGGCGTGCCTGCCTGCTGCTCTCCCCGTTGGCCTGAAGCTGTGCCGAGGGAGAAATACGTGCTTGGATATTGGGGGGTAGGGGAGTAGCATGGCCTGGACACTGTGAACTCAATTGCTTTCTAAAGGCACAAATTAAACTCGGGGGAAGCAAAGCTTTTCTAAATGCCCACAGCACCGGTCAGTCCCTAAGGACGGGCTCCTTGACGAGGATGACGGAATGGCTTTGAGGGTCTGGCTGTCCCGGTGAGCACAGTCAACGAATCTTCAACACAGGTCACAGCAGAGGCAAGAGTGGAACATTCTAAATCCCCTTTTTTCCCTTTTTTAAATCGTTACTGTTGGGAGTGTTACAGATGTTCCCCCGCCCTTTTCCCCTCATTGTTCCCCTCCACCTGGTTCCCAAGCCCCCCCCAGGCCTTCATCACCCTATTGTCTGTGGCCCTGGGCGATGCATACATGTAGCTAGGTTCTCTGGTTCCCCTCTTTTGGCCCCCACCCCCTTCGCTCCGAGATGCGTCAGTCTGCCCCATGACAACTGCAGCCCAAAGGGAGCCTCGGGGGTCTTCCGTTCCCCTCGCAGATCCACGGGAATGAACCCCCCGCTGCCTCCCAAAAGCAGGTGCCCCACCACGAGGTGAGGCTGAAGACCAGCTCTGGCCCCTGGTCCCACCCAATCCCGACGGAACTGACGGTGCCACTGGGGTCACGCGCTCCATCTCCAGTGTAGATGTGTTTCTAAGAAAACGGTTCCGGTCAGAGAACCCGAGCCACTTGGGCCGAAGCTCATCCTCTTCTTCAGACTCGGGATGTTCTTGTTTTTAACATTCCAGCTATGAATCCTGGGCCCGTTCATTCACATGTCAATCATTCACATGTCAATCATTCACATGTCAAACATGCACTGACTCCTCACTCTGTGCTGTGCCCTGCAGCACAACTTCACCACTTCCGACCGACCACCCTGGGCCCTGGCCGCCTGCCGCTGGCAGGCCGTGGCCTGAAGGCGAATTCCCATCTCCCTGGATGGGGACGGTTCATGGAAATCCAGCCGCACATGCTCATTAGATCATCGGCATGAGCTGGACGCTGGTGCGGGGGGAAGACCCTGCTCTCTGAGAAAAATGAATGAGGGCCTACGGGTGCAATTAGCCGTATTATCATTTCCCCTGGAATTATCGTATTTATTGCTTGGGGCTATTCTCTTTCTTTTCTTTTAGGAAATAGTACAGACTATTTCCTCGTGGGCATTATTAATTATGTAAGAAACTCAGGCTGATGACATGATGCGTTATTAATTATGTAAGAAACTCAGGCTGATGACATGATGTTGGAGTAGGAAGGATAACCCCTCCCCTTCCCGCCTATGAGCTCACAGAGTATGTCTACTTAACCATCTCATCTGCCTCCCACAGACACACGTCTGCTACCCGCACTGCGCTACGCGTACTGCGCAGGCTCCTCGGAGAGCCGGAGTGCTGAGATGAGGAAGATGGAGCTCTGAGAGGCAGGAAGGAAAGGAGAGAAAGTGGACATTCTGAGAAAGTCACCCACTCCTGAACCACAGTGGGAGGGGGAGACAGAAGTTCTTTCTCCTTTTCAGGACCTTAGAAGAAGGACATGACAGCACACGGGCCAACGTAGAGCTCCGGCCCGTGGGACTGTCCAGGTTTGCCTGCCGTGTCTCTTGGTGTTCGCTCTGCTCCCTCTCAGGAGCCCCCTGGGGCCACACTTGACCTTGGCACCTTGGGCTGACCTCGGCTCCTTGCCTGCAGCCCCAGTGTGGGGCAGGCAGCAGCAGGGCGGGGCTGCCGATGCCCGAAGACCTGCCTGCATCCTTCTGAGCTGGGATGTTGACGTGTAGCATGTTTCCAGAACAGTCTGCAGAAATGCGCTTCCAGATGAAAGGGACTCAAGAAAGAGGCGGAGACACGTCAAAAGGGCTCAGGGACCAACGAGAGAGGGGGGGGCGGGGGGGGGGGCTCCCGGTGGCTGAAACTGGGACCGGGGGAGCAACAAGGTAAGTAACGAGAGTACTGGATTCTAACCCAGAGAATAAGTATCCAAATAAATGCCCACAGGGCTGTAAGTACAGGATGGAATTCAATCAATAAGTGGGGGAGAAGGAGAATAGAAGAGCCCACATAACAGACACAGAAGGAACGCGGCCAGTACGAATCACCGCCAGCACTCCGGTCTAACTGCTGTGGGCAGGGTGCTCACATTCGTGCCTGCCACCTTAAGGAGAAACAGGCTGTCTGAACACCTCCCCTCCCATATTGATCAGTTGCCGTCACGTTAACACATGTCCACGGCGTCTCTGACCATCCTCCCTCCAGGGGATGGCGGTGGGTGCCCGTCCCCGAGTGGGGGCTGCACTTGGTGACGAGCTTGCAGGCATAAAGCATGGGAAGGGAGAAGCAGCCGCTCTGTGATGGGGAGAACGGGCAGGCGGCCCCTGAACCCAGCGATCCCGGTCAACGCCACCAGCAGGAAGACAGACTGGTATCACGTAGCCCTGCCCTGACGCAGTGAGATGCCCACGCCAGGTCCCAGGGACCCTCTTCTAGGCACCTGGAACCCCCGCCTAGACGTGGCCGGCCCATAGGAGGGATGTCCCACCAGATCCCTGAGCAGTGCTCGTCAAAGAGGTCAAGGTCACAAAAGACCAGGAAAGACCATGAAACAGTCCCGGGTGGAGGAGACTAGTGCAATGCGGCATCCGGGACCGGAAAAGGGACATCGGTGGAAAATTGGGGGAATTTGAATAAAGTGTATCTTTTCCTTAAGAGGGGGAGGTGGCAATTGTTTATTTTTTCTATCAAGAGCCAATATGTCCTAGTAAATGTTTTTGGCTTTGGAGACCACTTAACCCTGTCACTGTGGCTCAAAAGCAAGGACAACATACACTGAGTGGCCAGATTATGATGATCTCTGAACGCATAATAATCTGGCCACTCAGTGTACATCCTATATAATAAAAGGCTAATATGCAAATTGTCCCCTCGACCAGGAGTTCGACCAGCAGGCAGGCCGGCCAACCGCCCATGTCCCCTCCCCCTGGCCAGGCTGGCCTGACCCCACCCATGCATGAATTCATGCACTGGGCCTCATATATATATATGTGTGTGTGTGTGTGTGTGTGTGTGTGTGTGTGTGTGTGTGTATATATATACACACACACACACACACACACACACACACACACAGAGTGGCCAGATTATTATGCGTTCAGAGATCATAATAATCTGGCCACTCAGTGCATACATGAATGGGCATGGCCATGTTCCAATCAAACCTCACATACAAAAGCAGGCCGTGGGCTGGCTTTAGCCTGTGAGCCAAGTGTCCTCACTCCTGGACCATGACATTAAACCTGTGTTAATCTCTTTGTTTTGATCGCTGTGCCTGGTGATGTACGATGGAAACACCGGGGGAAGTGAGGGAGAAGGGACTTGGGAACTCCCTGGGCTCCCGTTATGACTCTTCCATACATTGAAAATTATTTCCAAAAAGTTGTAGAAATAACCTGGTGATGGTCTTGGTCACCCCTACCCTGCACCTCTTCCCCCTGGCGACCCCACATACGGGTCCTGTGAACATGGCCAAGTCCGTGAACTGTTCTCTGTGTCTGTTCTGCACAGAATGAGAGGAAGCAGGCTCATGACATCACACGAGTGATGAAAGCGATAGCAGGACACACTTCCTGAAAACGAGGGGTCTGAGCCCCAGAATGGATCTCTGAAAGGCGGGAAGAGGGGTGACTCTGAGCAGCAGTAGTCCCCCCGACACCGTGCCTCTGTTCATAAAATGCTGGGCCGGCATGGCTCAGTGACTGAGCGTTGACCTATGAACCAGGAGGTCAGGGTGCCATTCCCAGTCAGGGCACATGCCTGGGTTGTGGGTTTGATCCCTGGTGCGGGGTGTGCAGGAGGCAGCCGATCAATGATTCTCTCTCATCACTGATGTTTCTCTCTCTCTCTCTCCCCCGCTCCCTTCCTCTCTGAAATAACAAAACAACAGCAACAACAAAACATCCTATCACCTTGGAACCCGTTCTCCAAGCGCAGTCCGAGGCGGGATGCGGTGCATACAGTGAGCAGCCTCCCAGAGAAGGGACATGGGGGCTTTGGAGGATGGAGAGGGCTTTGGCAGCACGGGAACAGAGCCTGAGAGCCCCCCACGTTGGAGAACCCCGACTGTGGCCCCCGGTCAGGTGGTGGGACGCACCTGCGTGCTGCCCTGAGCAGTGTGGCCTGTCAGGAGCTGGGGGCTGGAAGAGGGTTTTCTGCGGGGGGGTGGCATGGCCACGCTTGTATTTTGGAAAGAGGGCACCGTCGTGGAGGTGGGTCCCCGAAAGGAGGCTGACATGCCCAGAACCAAGAGGACAAGCTGGCTGGACCCTATGGGGTCCACAGCCCCAAGCCCGAGACCCCGGAGCAGGCCTGGCCGGGAGAACGCAGCTCATTCTCCTCAGGCCTGGGGCGGGTGCAGGCCTTGACCTTCTTAGCAGAAGGACAAAGGTCTTGAGCCCGGGGTTCCCCTGCGCCAGCCCATTTGGGTGGGGTCTGAGCCCCCGAGTGGGCCACCTCCAGGAAGCTGCGTTTTCCCCTTGCTCTGCACTGGGCTGCTCGGCTGGGTTAAGGAGGTGCTAATTGCCTCTGAAATGTAAATTTACGACTCAGATTTCATAAGTCAGAGGCACAGCCAAGAACACCCTGTGCTGACGGAGCCCGTCGAGCAATTTCCTGCACTGGGTTCCCAATCGCCTCGGCCCGTCTCGACGTCACGCACTCCGTCTGGGCAGGGGGTGCGCTGAAACCATTCGGCCTGAGGACTCCCCTTCTTCTGTCTCGCTCAGCGTTGCACTTTGCTGTGGGACACTCAGGCCATTTTTTTTATATTAACACTAGAGGCCCCATGCATGAAATTCATGCAAGCGGCTCGGCCCTCACAGCCCCTTGCAGCCCTGCCTTCTGGACAGTCGTTCTGCTGTCCGGTCTAATTAGCATGTTAGCTCTTTATTACATAGGATGATCCTACATTTAGTTCCATGTGTGAAACTGTTCTCTCTTTTTTTTTTAGAATCCTTAAATAAGACAACAATTATTTTAGCTACCAAACTGTGAGGAAACAGTAATGGTTCAAATGGAATCCTATCTTGACGAGCGGAAAACGGACTCAACTTTGGGAGTGTGATAAAAATCAAGAAGCATCTACAAACGCCTAGAAGGGACTACCCCACTTCAGGGACAAGAAATCATAGTGGAGCTAGGGGGAAGGGAGGAAGACAGTCTGACGACACTCTGATTTGGGGAAATGATACTGCATTTCAATGTGTGGTGCAGATATGACTTTAAAGTTCACTTACGTTCTACCTATCTGTAAGGCAAGGGAGCTTGGAATCAAGCAAGTACAAGTATATTTTTTAAACATATTATATACGTACATAATATATAAATGATATAATAAATAATAAACATGTACCTATAACATCAGAAGAGGAAGTAAGTTGAAAAAAATAAGCTAAAGATTTTTCCCCCTCAGAAAGGCATGAGGTCGGGGCTAACAAAGAATGGCTAACAGTCTACTCGTGTAAGTCTGTCTTTTAAGGAGTATTTCCTTCCCACAAACAGCAGTGGAGCCGGGAGCGAGGGCGGCTCCTGGCGATGCCTGAGTCATTCACGGACTGACTGTAAGAGGTGAGGCCCACTGCCGGTCCAGGAATCCACTGACAAAAATGGTCATGCCCGAGGATTCCGGTCCCTTCCCCGGGCCCCACCAGCCCTCACGGCTGTGCATTCCTGACAAGGCCTTGCGACACAATAGGAAGTGAGAAAGCCGTGCCGACGGGCCCCACTGGGTGCAGCCTCCACAGGTGTCCGGAGACCGTGCAGATCTGCATGTGGGCCGAGCATCTTCGGCTCAGGTGACCTCGGGCACAGAGCCCTGGGGGGTCCAGGGGCCTGTCCCCGGCCCTCAGAGGCCCCGGAAGAGACGCTGCACCAGCAGCTCGGACTCCACCCTGCCTCCCTTCTCTTCCTCAGCTTTTTGCCCTGAAAACCATGCACGTCTTGTGGGTTTAAAAATCTCACGGAGCCACGTGATGGCTTGTGGGACAGATAAAGCACTTGGTCTTACAGGCCCCGGGGAAACACTGCGATTCCTGCCTGGGGAGGCGGTGGCTCTTTAACCTTGGTTTGGAGAATACGGAAACAGGGCAAGATGACAGCCTTAGCTCCGGCTCTCTCTCTATTTTTTTTTTTTTAAACATTGTGATAAGTCTCTAGCCAACAAAAAAGTCTCTGGCCTTCATGATAATGTATCCTTCCCTTTCTCGGGGAGAGAGATGCCTCTAAGTAAGGGAAACACAGACCATGGGGAATCTTCGTAACACCAACAGCTAACATCACTGACACAATCACAGCGTCGCAGGCCCGTGACAGCTGCCCCTGTGAGTTCACACATCTAGCCTGCCCACTGGCCTTTGAAAGTCGGAGCTGCCATTATGCCCATTTTAAAGATGAGGAGACTGAGGCTCAGCAAGTTGCCTGGAGCAGAATGCTGGTAAGTGTCAAACCCGAACCCAGACGCCTAATT
The DNA here is from genome assembly GCF_951640355.1 of Cnephaeus nilssonii. Taxonomy (NCBI): domain Eukaryota; kingdom Metazoa; phylum Chordata; class Mammalia; order Chiroptera; family Vespertilionidae; genus Cnephaeus; species Cnephaeus nilssonii. Next base: position 4,625,384 of record NC_137074.1, read on the forward strand.
CCACGCGGTGTGTGTTTACCCACAGAACGCACTGCTCCAAGTGGCCTAGGACGGACGTGGCTGCGAAGGCCCTCAGACATGGGGAAACTGGGGGAAACTGGGGAATATGGAAAACCAGCCCGGCCCGTGGGAAGAGGCCACGGAAGGAGGCGGGAGGACAGGGGAAGGGAAGGGAACTGAAGTCACTGAAGCTTCTCTCCAGGTCTTTCACTCTGGGCTCCTGAAAATGGACCCCATTTCACTGCTCCCCCAGGGCCACGTCACTCCCCAGTCTTTCCACACCGGGTCCCCGCCAGCCCCTGACGGACACGTAAGCCGATGGACCTCTTCGTGAGAGCGGGACTGTTCCTCTTACGGCTGCCGCTGGGAAATTAGGCTCCGAGAGGCCGTGTGCCACCTCCCGTACGCGGCTCCCCTGAGCGCCCGCTGTCCCTGCCTCCGGCCTCTGCCACTCCCTCGCCCACACTGTTCCCGGGTCCCCAGCCTGTCCTCACATTTCCTGCGGGGCTCTGCTCCCCGATCCCCTGACCACACCTGCTCCCCTGCCCCCACCTCTGTCATGCTTGCCCCCTACCTCCTGACACAGTCTGTCGTCGCTGCTGCCCCATGTTCCACTTGTCACACCTTCCCCATCCCCCGTGAGCCTGACCCCCAGGCCCGTGGCCCCCGTGAGCGCCGAGACATGGTTAGTGACTAAATCAATGAGTTGATTCACACACGCCAAAGCCATCAAAGCTCCTTGGCCATGCCCGTGGGAACATGTCTTCTGACAAACCGAAGAAATGAAGCGACTAGTTCCCAAATAAAGAATAATCTGCCCCCTGTTTGGGGGAAAACATGGGATGACGGCATCTCAGAGGCCCCGGACACGAAGCAGAAGCCGGGCAAGCGCACAGATGTTCCAGGGAGGGGTCCCCGGAGCGGCGCCCGGCCACAGAGTCCCGTGTGGACGCTGCACAGAGCCAGCTCCCCGCGCGGAGGGGCCGGAGGAGGGAAGATGGGATCAGGGGAGGCTGTTCTGACACCCTCAGAGGCAAGCACAGCCCCGGCGTCTCCTCGGAGAGCGGGTCCCGCCTGCCTCACGCGATTTCAGGGAGCACTGGCTGGCGTGGCCCCGTTGTCCCCCCACACCCCCCCCCCGCCGTGGATGAGCCCCCATCTTCGCACCGCCCCTGGAATGCGTCCCCCTGAAGATGTCCCCCGAGATAGGACACCGCGAGGCATTGTTTCGCCCACGCCAGCGCTCGGATCCCGGAGCAATCCGCCCTGCTGTCAACGGCCGCTGGCAGCTCCAGGAGCTGGGCAGAAATCAGTTGAAGGAAAGGGAAGTCTTGTCGGAAGCGAGATTAATCTTGTAACGAGTGTTCAGCCCTGATAACCCATCTGGGCACACAACTGCTTAAACTGGAGAGCAATTAACCTTCACCCGACAAGCTCTGTCCAACCGTTATAAACATTAAAGAGACAGAGGCCGCCCCCGCGCCGCGTAGACTAAACAACCAGATTGGAATTCCACGTACACGGCCTCTCTCCGCAGATGTGCGGGGGGGGGGGGGGGAGGGGACAGGGTCCCGGGGCAAAGGTGGGCTCGGCTCTGCCCGGCTCAGGTGGCCGGGCCACCGTGGGGACAGGCTGAGGTCACTCGCGTGAGAGACAGACAGCTCAGGGCATCCTTAAGCAAAGCCACGCGCTTTGGGGCGCCGGACGGAGTCGGTTTCATGCGGGAACATGTCTGCTAATGGGAACACCCTTCGGGGGGGGGGGGAGGGTGTCCTTCTCTTTTCCTTCTTGCCCCACAGCAGGAATATCTGCGCTGAGCTCCCTTCCCACCTGCCTCGACTCCTCTTCCAAGCGTGGCGGCACCTGCCTGAGCGACGCAGGTTGTGGTCACGGAGGGAGGTTTTCTTTTATCGCTAAGAAGTCACTGGCTTTCGCGGGGAGCCAACCTGTGACCTCGCCTTATCTGTGAGCCCTGCACCCGAGTGGGCGGAGCAGGCGGCCTGTGTGGAATTCCAAGGGGTGGGGAGGCGGCCAGGAACGCTCCGCTTAAAAACAGCTTTCTCCACGCGGAGGGGACATGGGAGGCCGTTGAACTCCCCACTCGGGCAAGAGCTGGCCCTGGCATCGGTGTACACTGAGCCCCCAGACTGCGTTCTGGAGGAGACCCATGCACCTTACAGGGGGTACAAACCAATGTGGGTGCAGGACTTACCCCCCCCCCCAGAGGCATGTTTAAGCACAGGCACAAAGTACCATGAGGGGCAGGTGCCCTGGGCACTGAACCAGCCTGCCTGCTAGTGTGCCCACACCCAGAGTTTAACAGACAGTAAGAAGGTAATTAAAGGGGGGATGGACACACGCACCTAGCATATTCTCTACAAATTTCTCTCCGAGGTTTGAATCGGCCTTCGTGATGGCCAAAGACAGCTCTCAAAACCGTCCCTCCAGCACGAGATCGTCCACCTCCGTGAGCCCGTTTCTCTCTTCCCGGCGGCCGGGTCATGACCTCCCGCCTCGGGGATGTGTGCACACAGCAGGCTCAGTGTCCGCAGCCCGTGTCCCCGTGGTCTCAGCGTGGCCTCTGATCACAGCCCTGGGGAGCGGCGAGACAGAGGTGTGCGAGGTCCCGGGCCAGGGTCCCAGCCCCGGGGTCTCACTTTCCCGGCCTGCCTTGCTGCGCCTTCTCCTGCCATCAGCGGCAGGGAAAGCCCTCACGCCCCAGGGCAGAAGCTGTGACAAGGGAGCCTGGGGGGCTGACGCCTCCATTGCAGGGACTATACCATCAGCATCAGCAGCTGAGGATGCCAGGGTGCAAGCCAAGGATGCCCCGGCCCAGCTCTCCCCGTCACCGGTGTCTTTGCCTGAGGTGAGGGGCGATGAACACAGCCACCTGAGCTGCCAGCTTCCATCCCCAAGGGCCCATCCTGCGACCTTGGTGCAGATGGGGACACGCAAACAGCATGGCGAGCCCTCCTCCCCTCCCCTCCCCCCCTTCCTCCCCCCACCCCGCCCCCCGCCGCCCCGATCTGGTTCTCAATTTAAATGTGCGCTTCTTTCCCAAGGAAACCGTGCAGAGCCTTCCCAGGCGGTGACCAGATGAAGGTCACTGTCTGGCTGGGAGTCAGGTGCGGGTGACCACGCCTCACACCAGAATGCCTAGGGGCGGTCCACGTTTCTGGGCTCAAGTCCCCTCCGTGTAGACCTCAGTGGACATCGGAGACCGAAGACAACAACGAAAGCACAGCCCGGACAGGGACCCAGCCTACGCCACCGCGGTGTGAGCTCCGTGTTAGAAGCACGGGCTCCACCGGAGGACTTCAGCGCAGAAAGACGCCCGCACCCGTTTTATAAAGGCAGGCAGCCCTTCACCCATCAGCCTTGCAGCGTGAGGACCACAGGCTGCCGAGTAGCAAGTGCCCCACGTGACCTGAGGGGCGGGCGGGGGCTGCCCCAACCTTGTCGCGCTTCTCGGCACTGACCGAGTAGAGAGGAGAAGCGGGAGATAAGAGAAACCGCAGCACCCACGCCGGGGGCTTGTGAAACGGACACGGCTGCAGGGTGAACGCTCTGCCTGACCGTGATTTCTGCTGTGAGCACCGCACGGGATTCCCCGACGGCACGGCTGGCGTGGGTGCTAGGAGGCTGTGTACTTTTTCTTTCAATGAAACCCAGTGCATTTTCAGATTCCAAAACGGCACCTCCAGGTCAGTGATTTCCAGGTCCGGAGGAACGTGAGACTCCCGGCTTCCCCGCCTCCGTGGCCAGGCATCCTCAGGGGGCGGTGTCCTGCTCGGCCAATGGGAAAGCTCCATCCGGAGAAGAAGCCGCCACCCTGGCAACCCGCGGTGTCTCCCACCTACCCGCAGCGGGTTAGAGGCGTCCCCTCCACCACCGCCATCTGAAGGCCACCTTGTCTGGAACCTCACTGTCTCCACAGATGTAAGTGAAGTAAGGACTGAGAGGAGGTCACACTAGATTAGGGTAGGCCCTCCCCTGAATGCTACCGAGAGCATCCTGAAAGGAGACCCAAAGAACAAAGACTCAGAGAAGACGGCGGGGTGAAGACAGATTGGAGTGATGCATCTACAATGCAAGGAACACGAGGGCGTGGGAGGCCCCGGGGCTGGGAGAGGGCTTGGGAGAAGTTCTCCGGGTGTGTGTGTGGGGGGGGGGGGGGGGCGTGGATCCCAGAAGGAACCAGCCGCTGACACCTTCCCTGGGACTGCTGACCTCAGAAACAGCAGGAGAATGAAGGTCCATTGTGTTAGGCCTCCCGGCTGCGGGCGTTTCTATGGCAGCCCTAGCAAACGGATCCGCGACCAGGGCTAGTGTTTTTAACCGAAGTGTTGCCATTTTAGGGCATTCTATGGCCCATGCTTTGACTTACAGCGTTAGAATCGCTTTTAAAAGTGCACCAGACGATGCTAAGAATTAAGGAACTTCCTGGTTCCAGCGACCAGATCGCCTTAATTTTTTTTTTTTTTTTCAGAAAAACACTCGTTTTGTGAAACCTTTTCATGTAAACTCCTCTGGTGGACGATGCCCTGCCTTTTCTGCTTAGGAAAACATGCCCTCAGACCACTGGGGATGGGGGCGGGGAAATGTCTACTTCACATCCTAATGGAAGTCGGGCGGGGACGTGTTTGGACAACTATCTTTAAATCTCTCCGAGTTTCGTTTGAAAATAATGTTAGAAGGTTTTTTTTTAAAATATGGAAATTAAAATATAATTTCTTTAGTATGTTTTTCCGAACATTTGTGGGCAAATTAGTCCCATTTGGATTGCTTCATGTTTACTCCCCAAAAAAAGCCTCGTTCTCTGAGGAGTTCCTTTTAATTATCCCCAAAACAAGAGTCTAGCGATCCAAAGTATCACTGGGTCGGGAAACGCTGGAACTAAAGAGAACCCAGCGGGTTTCTTCCAACGTTTGCACTCCCCAGTAAAAGCTGCTTCCTCTCCCTCGCCTCCTTACACACCGCCGGCAGTTCTGCTGGGAGAGCCACCACGCCAGGTTCCTTTTAATCGCGTGCCCTGCTAGAGACATGCCTCGCCCAGGGAACCTTCTGCCGCCCCATTGGTCATTCACTCGTAGGTTCATTCACAGCAACTATTTATGGAGACGCACTCTGTACGCCACGCGCTGTGCTGGGGAAAAATCCTCTCACCAAGATGAAAGAATACTTCTGGTTTTATGAAAGACCTCATTTTCTTAGGCTTATACACAGGGTGTCCCCCAAAAATGAATCCACACTTTAATAGCTGATAGCTCAGTTTTGAAAATGAAATAAATATAAATACTGCCTTCATGATAGTTTGACCAGTGAAGCCTGTTACGTTAAGCGATATGTTTGCTAAACTTAAAATTTCAGTAGGGAATTCCATTTTATTATCTGACTTAGTGAAATTGATTAATTGCTATTAAAGTTAATCATTATCATAAGGCAGATTATCTTGCCCTTGAATACGAATAACTTAGCTATTTATGAAGATGCTCTAGCACCTCATTTCTACTGCAGATGTCACGTTTACAAGAATGACAGTGCACCCGACCGGCGTGGCTCAGTGGTTGAGCTTCGACCCATGAACCATGGGGTCACGGTTCGATTCCTGGTCAGGGCACATGCCTAGGTTGTAGGCTGGGTCCCCAGTAGGGGGCGTGCAGGAGAGAGCAAATCAATGATTCTCTCTCATCATTGATGTTTCTATCTCTCCCTCTCCCTTCTTCTCTGAAATCAATAAAGGTACATTTTTTTAAAAAAGAAGAGTGACAGAGCTGGAGGAGCTGCCTGGGTTACAGGGAACAAGGAAACCCTCGGTGGAGACCATGCGGATACGAGCAGATGTGCCCTAGCGACTAAGTCACAGCTTCACTGACATCCCGAAGGAGGGACGACAGTCCAGAGGAAAAGCCAACAGCACCCATCAGAGCCCATTAAAGACAACCTGTCATGGCGTCAGGGGTGTGCAGCGCATGAACACTGAGATAACCCCATGCAGACCCTGGCTGTGTGAACACCGGGAGGTGTTGCCACTCCGTAAAAGCCAAACGCCCGCCTGGTGCTGGGCCTCACGCAGACAAGTGTCGTGGAACACAATGCAGGCCCGAGGGCTGTGTCTCTGCTTGTAGGTGTCAGAAGCATCCCCAACGATGGCCCCGCAGAGAGAGTGTGCTCATCGCTCAGGTGCTCACACACTCAACACCCAACCCCATTCCGGGCAGCCGCACCATCCCCCCACCTTCCCAACACGGGCAGGCTCTTCAGGCCACAGAGACACTGTGTCTCACACAGGCACTCAAGTCATGCAGACGCTGGGCCAAGACACAGTAGTAACTCTCTCCTGACCAAGAAGCACCACTTCACCTGGCCGGCGTGGCTCAGTGGTTGAGCGTCGATCTATGAACCAGGAGGTCACGGTTTGATTCCCTGTCAGGGCACATGCCAGGGTTGCAGGCTTGATCCCCAATGGGGGGTGTGTGCAGGAGGCAGCCAATCAATGATTCTCTCTCATCATTAATGTTTCTCTCTCTCTCTCCCCCTCTCCCTTCCTCTCTGAAAGCAATCAAAAAATATAATTTAAAAAAGCAGCAGCAGCACAACTTCCCTCCCATCTCCTAGAGGTGACTTACAGGATGCTTTGCATGTCAGCAGTCAGCAACTGCTCATGGATTAAATGAATGCATTCTCTATGACATGGGATCAGGTCCCACCTCGCTAATGAACGCGCTCACTCATGCACTTATCACCAGGCAGATGTCCATTCACTTATGGAGTTTTTATCGACCAGACACCGACTGCTTCTTACAGGCATGGTCAGCCCAGACACAAGATGACAAGACGTGTAACTCAAGGTGGAGAGTGCTGAACTTGAACTCCCAGAGTTGCAAGAGTCTCTGGTGGTCAGTAAGGTCCGTCATTCGGAAGGATGACCATAACCTGGCAATGTGACCGCTCAGTACGTGCCTGCCCCTCTCCTTCTCTGCCGAAGGTTCCAGCGCTCGTCGTCAGTTCTAAATAGCAGCGGACGCCTTCCTCCCACCCCAGGGCCACTCCAGAGACCAGCTGTCACTCACATTGAAGAACCTGTCCGTTCGCTGGCCAGGGAGGAGGCTCAGGAAGAGACCGGGAACACCTCCGGGCCTCCAGCGTGGCTTTTCCTTGCAGCCTCACACCATCGGTCTCTTGAGCTCGTGAAAATGCGGCCGAGTTCGGCTGCTGGAAGTTGGGTCGACCTGTTGCTTGAACCAGTAAACGGGCTCGTGATGGGGACTCTACTGTGTTGCCTCTACTGTCCTCCAAGGAATAGCATGAGATGGAAACAAATAACATAGAGGGAAGTGCATTCATCTCTTCAGAAGCTATAAATACCCAAAGGGTATCAGAGGAGTCCCTTCAAAAGGCAAACATTGGAAACAAATACAGTCACGAATGGGTTACGCCAGAAAAAGCAAGTGAATTAAATACTAGGATGAGACCAGCATAGTGGAGAGTGAATTAAATACTAGGATGAGACCAGCATAAGTGGCCAAAAAGAGCCCCTAACAGGGAGCACTCTTTGCACACTAATGCACACGACTGTTCAAAGCACGCAGATGTATTGAGCGGTTTTATCCCTGCACCACCGCCAGGAAGCGGGTGTTGTCATCATTACGGAGTCGATGCTCCAGATGAGGAAACTGAGGCACGGGACAGTGAAGTCAGCTCGCCAGGGCCGTGGGGCAGGCCTGCCCCCAGCACTCGCATTCTGCCCCATAAGAAGGGCCCTTGGGAAGAGATACGGGGCCTTAATCGCTAAAGATCGTATCAAATGCAACCCTGACTCCTCTTTTCTTCACTGTCCTGTAAAAAAGGGAGTGAGTGGAAAAGAGCTACCAAAAATGAGTCTGGTTTCTCATATTTTATTATTCTTTTTAAAAAATATGTCTGTGTGCATGGGGGAAAAAATACCCCACCCTAAATCCAAAAGAATAAAGTCTTACAAGACTCTTGGTGGTGTAATACCAATTACTTTAATTTCTTTTTCTAGGAAATGTTTATTTCCTAATCGCCCCCCAAAATTGTTTAGAAATGGGGGAAAGAACACAGTCTGATTTTGTTGTTGTTTGAACAATATGTTATTCAATGGATAGGTCGGACCTGTATTCCCTCTGGGCTAAAGAAAACAAAACATGCAACCCCCCTCCCCAATCCGTAGGCAGACAGAGGTGACTTCCAGGGAGAATGCCAACAGGGGTGCCATTCCATCGGGCGTCAAAGAGGAGTGTCTCGGCTGGACAGTCCTGCACCAGCATCCCACAGCCGAGATCCGGGCGCTGGGACCAGCGAGGACTCCGGAGGTCCGAGCAGTCACTGTGCAAAGCATGCTGGGAGATTCAGGGATGCCTCCCAGAGTTCCCTAAAAGCTAACAACGCTGTACCATAGAGGTATCCGGGGAACAAACCCAGAGAGGCAAGCAGTCTTCCTTCAAACCGAAGGGTCCTGAGATTTTACAGGGAGCTAAAGCATATAAACAAGTGAGTCCTCCCAAGACCGTGGTCGGCAAACTGCGGCTGGCGAGCCACATGCGGCTCTTTGGCCCCTTGAGGGTGGCTCTTCCACAAAATACCACGGCCTGGGCGAGTCTATTTTGAAGAAGTGGCGTTAGAAGAAGTTTAAGTTTAAAAAATGTGGCTCTCCAAAGAAATTTCAATCGTTGTGCTGTTGATATTTGGCTCTGTGGACTAATGAGTTTGCCGGCCACTGTCCCAAGAGAATGTCTCTTTGGGTCATTTCACCATCAGTTCAACCAAGATACGTGGATTAAGTGTGTAGACAAGTCACTGGTGTGTATTCATGGACTAGCACCTTCCAACATGACTACATGGAACCACGTCTGGCAGCTTCTCGGGGTCAGACACCCCTGCCTCCCCACCTGTCAGTCAGCCACGCCCATGGGCTGGGTGCTGAAGGAGGGATCTCTCTGGGCCAGTCCCTTGGTCCATTGCAAGGCAAAGCTCCCAGGCCCTTTGTCATCAAAGGAGGTGTTTCACCAAGACGGGAGCCAACAATGAGCGGCTGCCGGGTCTTCTGACGATTTCGTGGGCGATCTGGAGCCGTGGGCTTCCTTGCTCGGAGAGGTAAACATCACTCGTTGGCGTGTGGCCAGCGCTTCAGTTGTGTGGCGTTCAGGTGCTATTTATTTTATTTAGTTTATTGTTCAGGGTTACTGTTTATTGACTTGATATGTTTTTTCCCCTGCACAGGGGCCAGTCGCTAAGGCCATATCCTGTGGATGGATAATTGATGATTCCCTATTGTTCGGTGTTTGTGTGTGATGGTTTTATTTGCTTTTTGGTTCAAAGGACCTAAACAATGCCTCGCTGGAATTTAATAACTAGTGTAAAACCAGCCCCGGGAACAGTCTGTGCCCTGAGGTTGTTGTACCCAAATCTGGTGATCTCGGCTCGACTCAGGAAAGCAAAGTCTCCAACGACTGTTACCCGTAGGAACCACGGAGAAAACCTTCAGCCGAATCTCAAAGCGGCCTATTTCCCAGCAAATACAGAAGCAGACGCATGCATCTCTCTCCGGGATAAAAAGGCGGCCGAGATGCCTACGGGACACGGATCTTAGCACAGACCTATCTGGTCCAGTCACAGTCTTCGCCGTGAAAACCAGCACGCGGACCAGCCCGAGCGTGAGAAGGAGGGGCTGAAGCCATTACTGGAGGAACATTCTCACCTCCTCCAAGACGAGCATCCTGCCCGAACATCTGTGGCAACAGGCTATTCCCCTTGGAGGGGAGATCACGAGGCCACGGCCCGCGCGCTCTCGCAGAGGAAGCGTCCGCGGGGAGCCCTTCCCGCCCCGCGTGCCCCTGGGGGGCTGGCTACGGGCGGAGGAAGTGAGCGCAGGAAGTATCTGTCTACAGACCCTTCATCCTCGAGGTAATTGCTACAGCAGCATTTTGCTGTTTACCAGAGCAGTAAACACGGGGGCTAAAAAAAGATGTTTTCCATCTCCGAGGACAAGGCTGGAAAACACGCACGTGCGCTTTTTCATAAGCAGCTTCTTATCAGAGCCGTTGCCATCTGACGGGGCTCCCAACGGTGAGCCGGTCCCTGCCATCCATCAGCCTTCTGGGGAGAACAGAAGGGACCCTCTCAGATGCCCGAGAGACAGGACGGCTTCTCTCCCGGGGACGCTACTCTAGCCACGGCAACGGTGTTTCTCGACTGTGCTTGACCCAGGCTTGGCCGTCCACAGGCTTCGGCGTGACAGGGGTGGGGACCTGTTCTCCTGCCAAGGGCCATTGGGATATTTATAACATCTTTCCGGGGCCATACACCATTACCAACCTAAAAATGAGCCTGCTACATTTTGTCAAACATTCAATGAACTCAGCCCTAATGCTTTTGAGGGCCTTCTACGGCCCGCGGGCCGGGCGTTCCCCACCCCTGGAACAGGTAACGTCTGTGAGACTCTCCATGTTAAGTCAATGTGGTGGAAAGGATACTTCGGAAGTCAGAGAGCTCACAAGGTCACTTATATTTGACCTTGGACAATGTTTATTTTACATGTGAACATCAACGTGCTTCCAATTCCAGGAGTTCCCACGAGATGACGCTGAGAGGTAAAACACAAGTCGAGGTGTAGCTACTGCTTCTGACACTGTGCCCTCACCCAGGCAGAGCCTCCTGCCCCATCTCTTTATTTCTTTGGTCCAGACCCCAGGTTTGCAGCCAAACTGTCCCCGATGTCCTGGGATGAGGGGAGTGACCCAGTATCGGTGAGAGGCAGAGGGAAGTGGACGAAAGCAGGTCTGAGAGGAACCCCTGAACATTTGAGATGTTCTAGGAGCCCCTCATTCTCATGACTGTCTTTCACATTATAAAACTCTCCCCTTGGCCTGGCTGGCCTGCCTCAGTGGTTGAGCATCAACCTATGAACCAGGAGGTTACGGTTAGATTCCCAGTCAGGGCACATGCTCCAGTTGCAGGCTTGATCCTCAGTGTGAGGTGTGCAGGAGGCAGCCGATCAATGATTCTCTCTCCTCATTGATGTTCTCTCTCTCTCTCTCTCTCTCTCTCTCTCTCTCTCTCTCTCTCTCTCTCTCTCCCTTCTCTGAAATCAATAAAAATATATTTTTTGAAAAATCTCCCCTTGGCTTATTAGCTATTTGCAAAGCAAGAGGACGAGCAGGGAAGGGGTGTGAGCATGCAAAGTGCGAAGAGAAAGAGGGTGACAAAGGCTCGAAGGTCATCCCCGGGCCCAGCTGGGCAGGGGCCAAGGCTCACCCAGCAGCAAGGTTTCCTAGCCCTGCCTCAAGTCATCCGTGCCCATCAAGTGCTCGGAGCCACGGGCACTCACTGTTCTGGAAGAGTCTTTATTTCATAATAAATAGAAAAGAACATGTTAGAGAAAAACTGGCTTACCTAAAAAAAAAAAATAATAAAAAAATGTCAATTCACAAACTGTCGTAGAAATGGAAAGAAAAACAGAGCTTTTATGGATTTCCTGATTTTAGTCCTGCAAGGAAAATGTATTTGAATGGAATGAATAACAAAATTAGCGAACAATGGACCCAGCTCCATTCATCTCGCCACAAGCCCTCGGGGCAGAAACTAGTGTTACAGAGGAAAAGGCCCAGGTATCTGAGTGGAGACCGGGCAAGGGTGAAAGGTCAGGAAGCCCCTGTCCCTGGTTCCCCGGAAGGAGCAAGGCCAGGAGGGGCGAGTTCACCTGCTGAGGTCGCGCAGCATCAGAGGGACGTGGCAGCCCCCCCCCCCCCCCCCCCCCGCTCCCTCCCCACGTCCCCCCACCAGCCTCTGCCTCTCGCCTCCCTTTCCATGGGAGCAAGATAAGACCCACCCCTTCCCCCGCAGAGGCTATTTTAAGGAAGCCCTGGAGAAACAGCACCCCAGGGCCTCCCTGGGCGGGAGACAGACACGGGCTGTGCTTGCTCCTTCCACCCTCCACATTTCTGACGCTCTGGGCACATCAGGTCACACCTACGAGCCACACGGATCCAAAGAGGACTTCGTAATATAAAACCACATACACTTCTTTTTTCTCTTCTAAACTTGGAGCAACGTCTTGGGAAATCTGCCTCAAATTGAGACACAAACTAATCGTGTTGACACGCTCTGGGGTGTTGTTTCAACAGCTCCTCTTCCTCTAAGGTGAGCACGGACCAGCACGCGCACAGAGCTCACCCTGAACAATGACACTCGGGCAGACCCCCCCCCACCCCCCCCACCCACCCCCCACCCCCGCGGGGCCCATGCTTTGAATGCGTGGCCTCCGGGGGAGTCTGAGTGGGGGCTGAGGGAGAAATTCTCTCTCCAGTGCTGGCTTTGCCGATAATGGTGCAATGCCCAAAAAATGCACTTGCCGCACTACAATATGGAAAGAAAGATGCTAAATCCTCGAGGAAGAATGCCTGGGAGGCGGCGGTGTCCGACTCAGAGCATGTTCTAAATGTCCCTTCTTTTCTTCTCCACCCTGTGACAGGCGTGGTCTTGCAACAGCCCTGATGGAAATGTTCTGACTGGACTATGATGCGGCTTTAAAAATAAATGACGCTGCTCGGCCTTGGCCCTTCTTTTCTAGATGTCCCTGCCCTTATCTGTGGGCAGCAATGGACTCCCCATTCCCCCCCCCCAAAAAAAAAAATAATTCCATGACCGCCCCGAAGGTTGGGTGACACCGGATGGAAAACTCGGAGCTGCACTTTCAGTCCCAAGACGAGAGCAAGGAAGTTGACACTTGGGACGAGGAGGAAACGCCAAGCAGCAGCTGGTCCGGGACCTAGAGCCACTGCCCCTTGGCAACTGCCCCTTGGCAACTGCCCCTTGGCAACTGCCTAACAGGGGAAGAACCTGGTCCCCAGGCAAACACGGCGTCTGGCGCAGGGTTCGGGGCCTGAGGTTTCTGGCCCCTTCGCTGGATTAACCACCGAAAGTGGAATCATTGTCGCCTGGGTGTGTTGTTACTGTTTTAGACAAAAGCAGTAACGTAAATCAGCCGGTTCTAATCATTTTCATTATTCAATGAACTGCATCACTGTATCATTGAACATCTTTTTTTTTTTTTCCTGCACCGTAGTTTACTATTTGAGGCTAGGGCCACGAGCAGGAAAAGGAGATGATCTGATGATAAACTGAGGGGAAACAAAGAGACTTGTGTGACTTGAGCAACGTTCTCAGCCTCTTTGATCCTCTGTCTTCACTGATACAAACGCAGCGGCATCCAGGCTGCGGGAGGAGCACATGAGACCGTGGGAGCGCCCAGCACGGCGTGGCCTGGACCCAGCGGTGCTGAGGATGATCATCAGTGGGGTTATAAACTCAAGATGCAACAGCTGCCTTTAAAGCTGTTTTTCTGTGCTCTTTGGAACATCAACATACCTCTATTTAATTTTTACTTACCTAGGAGAGCTCTCTCTAAAGCAATACGACGTCTATTTAAAAATCCACAAGAATGATTCTACTACCGTGTTTAGAACTTCAGAAGGAGCTAGTCTCTGGGGGAGAATGTCTTCATTTTTCTCTTTGGGACTTCAAAGGATCTTAATTAAAAGTTATCTTTTCAGCAAATTCTTACTGAGCCCCTACAGTTTGCCAGTCACTGTTGAGGACACCCGAGAGATGGAGCGTCTACACGGAAAGCGGGTCCGATGGCTGACGCGGGTCCACGCGAAGTTCTTGGAGAACATCCACAAACGCAAGTGAAGCCAGGGGAATGTGCTGACAGGAGAGAAACGAAGCGGGAGAGAGTGGACAGAATGAGGAATGGTCTTAAACTTCACACGGCGCGCCTCCGCCAAGTGCAATAGGGGAAATATGTGGGAAAGAAGTCTGATCAAACAAGGCATGAAAGGACGCATAAGAAAAAGATCCAGGGGTCACAGTGGCCACTCGCTCAAATAGGTTCACAGTCAAAAAATGTAACGAAATACCATAATTAAGGAAATACAAATAAAAATGAGATTCCAGCTCTGCCGGGCAGAGTGGCAAAGATTCAAAGAGGAACATATTCAGAGTTGTTATGCGTACAGAGAAACCAGCCTCATCTATGGCTGGAAGAGGTGGAAATTGGCACAACCTTTCCCGAGAGGAAATGGGCCCATTTTTTTTTTAATTGGCAAATATTTATATTTGGCAGAGACTTAAAAATTATGGATACCCATTGGTCCAGTCGTTCCTTTCCTTAAGCCCCAGGACTAATAAAATGAATTTTAAAAAATTAGACAGAGGCTGAGCTGCAATCTAGTTAGTGAAAAACTGAAAGCAGTATTATTTCCTACAACAGGGTATCAGTTAAATAAATTATAATGTTATTTTAAAAGGAATATAATTAAGCATAAAAAGCCCGCTTACCCTTACCAAATATTTTGAGTGACCTGGGGACATGGTTGTGAAACAATGTTAACTGAGAAAAGCAAGACAGGCAGACAGAAGGACAGAGGGAAACACACAGCAGGCAGACACAATAGATGTTGGTCACTTTCTCTGGCTGGTTGGAATTAGGAGCAATGTGTATCGACTTTATCATGTTGTTGTTGTTGTTTTCCATTTAAAAAAACAATCAAGTGCATTTTTTCACCGAGAATATGAAGGACTGGAGGTACTCCAGGAGCCTGTTCCTGCCCCCGTCAGGACAGGCGGCTTCGTAGGCTCTGTCTCCTTCAGCACAGAGCCCACCGCTGCCCGCTGTGGGGTACCTGACCTGTCACATCCTTATTCAAGGACACCACAGGCTCCCTCCTCCTGACCTCCCCCGGCTGCGGCCTCCCAGGCCGGTGTGCCTGCCCTGACAGGCAGAAGGGACCTGCTATTCTACCTCTTCAAAAGCTTTAGACTAAAATCCGCGGGCTCTGGGCTTCACAGCTGAAGCAGGGCAACCGAACAGCAGAGAGTTCAGAGCCAGGCCAGTGCAATCTCTTAGGAACAGACAGACTGTCCTGCGGCAGCTGCCATTTGCTGAGCACCTGCTAGAGGCTCTCCAGCCGCCACTAGCACCAGCACGGGACAGGACAGCCTTTAAAATCCCATTTTACAGGTGAGGAAATGAGGTCACACAGGTGAGGGCCCTTGCCCGGGGTCACGGGACTGTACGGATTCCAATGCAGGTGTGTCTGTGGCCACCGAAGATAAGCAGAGAACAGCTGCCCTCCATCCTGGCCTCCCCAGAGGAGGGACGAGTCCCCTGTGGCAGCTGAGGCTCCCCTCGCTCTCGAGAGAAGACCCTGCCCGGCCGAGCACCGAGCACGCCCCTCCGCTCAGAGACCGTCCCCCAGGGCCGCTCCGACCCCCGCTGCCCCGGCCAGAGCCTGTGTCCCCTCCGCACCGGCGTCCAGTCAGTTCCTGGGGCCGGTGGGGTTCTGTGCTGTGGGCTGTGCTCCCTCGGGGGGAGCTGGTTCCGAGGCTAAGACTGGAGCCGGATTTCCCAGAGGCATCGGTAACGGCTGTTCCCTTATCCACTTCATTCTCTGGGCGCTTTTCCGGGAGACGTGAAAAGCATACATATGAGTGTGTTTGTGAGGGTTTTCTTTCCAATAAAGGTGTGTTTTGCAAAAAAAAAAAAAAATTGTGAAATCATCACTTTAAAGAAAATGTAATTAAGCAATGGTTCGGTGATTCAGAAAGTTCCCTGAGAGCCTGGCAGTCCCGTATAAATGTACTTCATGGGAAGTAATATCCACAAATTCAGTGGCCCCATCCGCTCTCCGGGCCGCTGAGTCAGGTGCCCGGGACGAGTGCGCACAGGGGCTCAGAAACCAAACATGCCCCGGAGCCACGCCGCAGCGCACGCCGCGAGCCATCTGAAATAATGGCCTGAACTCCCACTCTCAGCGCTCCTCTGGGGCACGGTACTCACAGAGCAGGCGGCGGCATCTTCCATGTCCCACGCCTTCCACTGTCACACACCCCCCCCCCCAACAAGGGATGAAACGGTTCTTATTCCGCGTAAGCCGATGGGTTGATGGAAACCATGCATACACCCAGAGCTATTAAACTCATCAAAACCAGAGGAGATGAACTTCCTCCACAGAACCCGGAGCTTTTCAGTAACTTTCTGTGCTCACACATCAGAGCCGATACACAGCAGGCGCCTGCGGGGTGGGGTGCAAGGCATGAAATGTGGGGAAGGGGCTGGCTGCCTGTTGGTCAATGAACGCTTCAGGTGACAATTACCATCCAACCCGGCAACCTCTGTTCAATCAGAGAAAGTGACTCATCTACACAACGGATTGGAAACAGTACTATCTGCTTCCCCATCAGGCCTCGGTGGTAACTTTCCATATCCTGTGGGATCCTCGCCTGCTGCGTGCTGGGCTGGCTCCCTCCTCCTCCTGCACCACCAGGTCGCTGGGATAAAGGAAAATCCCCACATTCCCGCCCCCCCCCTTTTTTTAAAGACTCAAGACCATTCAACTCTAGAAGCAGGGGCTGTTACGGGGGCCCCTGGACCACCCAAGGAGTCCAGGGAGAGCAAGACTTTCACCAGATTTAGCGTCTCCTGTCCTGCGCCCGGCTGCGCTGCCTGCAGGTAAAAGCAGCGTCTGAGAGGGGACCGTGGCTGTAGCGGCCTTCCCAGGTGGCCTGCCGCGTCACAGGAGGATCGGGGACGTCTCAGGGGTGGATTAAAAACACCAACAGAAGCACAAATAGCGCCCCAGGGCGACCGGGCCCAGCTGTCTATGGGAGAACAGGGCGCGGTTTTGAGGGGCAGCGGGGGAAGGGGTGTCAGCGCGCCTCCTTACTGTCCCATGGCGCAGAACCAAAACCGATCCGTGACCTGCACGCGGGACCTCACCCTCAATGTTCATGGGCTTTCTGACAACTCGTGATCTGATCTCAAAATCCGGGAACACTTAGAGATAAGCGTGAGCCCCTGAAATCCCTCTACTGCTTCCCATAAACAGTGTGTTTCCAGTCCCAGACCAGCCCGGGACGATAAGGGCGAGGGTCGCCAAGGCGGCATCAAAACATTTAGCCTGTCATCACGCCTCACGGGGCCTTAGCGTCACGCCGAAAAGCCAGCCCCCCTCAGGTGTGGAACGCCGCCGCACCAAGGCAGCGCCTCCGGCACTTAATGGACCCACTGGTTTATTCACGGAGAGCACAGAGCACACAGGGCTCGCGCGTGGGCCCGGCAGCGCCTGTCGGGAAGACCGCGTCCCAGACCCGTGGACAGCCTCAGCCTGCCCTCCGCCGACGTGAGCTCTGCACTCACAGAACAAAAGCTGCGGTCCACGGCTGGTCCCACAAACACGTCGGTAAAATCACCTCCTGGCCCTCCCCAGGAAGGCAAACAGAAACCTATCTTAGAGGAAGTGGCCTATAAAGAGGGGCCATTCCGTTTTAAGGGATTAAAACGCATTCACTTGACGTCATTTTAAAAGTCCGCCTGAGACGTACACAATCCACAGATAACGCAGCGCAGTAAAACGGGACAGCAAGCGGGGTACCCCCGACACGTGGCAGCGCTGCCCCCAAAAGGTACTCTGAAAGCCACCGCACGCTCCGGCTCCAGGAATGGCTTCCCGTCTTCAGAAGCGTAACGCTGGGGTGCGTGGCGAATGCACCCACATTCTGAAGGGTGGTCTGTTGTTTTCATGTCCTTGAATGCACGGCCTTTTTGAAACACACACACACACACACACACCTAAAATCGCACTCCAGCTAGCCAAGGTGGACAAAGAATATCCGATGTAACTGCTGTGCCATAGGGACTTACTTCAGGGCGAGACTAAAATGAAGAGGGTAGCATGCTGGCTTATAAAAGAAAGTAATTTCTACTCATAGAGCTGAAATGGAGCCCGCGCCGCCCCCCATTCCACCACGGCTTTCTGTGAGTGGCATTTAACAGGCTGTGATCCCGGAGCCAGAGGAAGAAAAGTCTCTATGAGGCAGAAGTCTCTGATGCCTGAGCATTGGGCTGTGTTAGTGAACAGAGGTGGAGAAATAAAACCAGCCTGGAGAAGTGAAAACTCAACAGAGCTTCTGAAATGCAGCTCAGACGGGGGGTGTTCATCGAATCCCCTAACACAAGCATTTCCAATGACACAAAATCCCAAACCAAGGCGGATTTTTGAAAATGCCCTGGCTCCATTCTGGGCAAACTTTCGTTTTCAGGAGCTTTCAGATGAACTGAGACCGGCGATGAAAACACGCCCGAATGCTCCTCGCCTCTATGCCACCGAACAAAAGGCACGCACAGCTACCCAAAACTGTCTTTTTCCTCCTTTCTGGTGACTTTTCTCGTTTCTCCAGACGTCACCCAGGCACGGTGGCCGGGGACACATTCTAACAGCCTGGCACTCCACAGACTCCATGCCGCTGACTTGCACTGACACGGACATGGGTTTCACTTCCAGGAATGAGGCCGCAATGTAGGTTCCCACCGATACCGAGTCACGTCCACCTTAAGCTCTGTACACTAGACAGCGGACACGTTTGCAGGAAAAACACATCGGAACCCACAGCCCCCAGCACGGCGCCCGGGCAGGCCATGCCTCTCCAACCCCCACAAAGCAAACAGCGCGGGGAAGGAAGTGTACTCACAGCGCACAGAAAGGCAGGCATTTTATTAAAGACGGACACAGGACGGAGCAAGCCCAGTGACCACCGTGTGAGTGATGAGAACCCTCCGTTCTCAGCATGAAGGATCCAAAAAGCAAGTCAACATTGGCGTGTCCGTCCCATGACCAGCAGCTGCTGGCCGGGCGCCTCTTCTCCTCCACCGGGCCTGGCGGCGGGCACCCCGGGTGCCCAGGAGCCACCCCAGAGCATCCGAAAACTCTGCATCCGCAAGCCCATCCTCGCCTCGGCCCCTGCCCTCCAACCGCTCCACGTCCACCGCCGCCCGGCCGAGCGGCGTCCGGCCCGTGGGGGACAGGGACAGAGCAGGGAAATGCAGACGCGCTCCGCAAAGCCCTCGCCCGAGTCCTCCACGGCACGCCGCCGCCGTGAATTTAGGAACCCCATTTTTTTCTGAGTTTGAAGTTTTTAAGCCTTGCGGATGGTTGGAGTAGGAAAAAGGAAATTTACTAGGCAGCGCAAAGGAAATCTTGTTGTCCTCTATTGTGGCAGCGGGGGTGTTGCCCAATCCTCACTTATCTGCCTTGATAAAGGAAACCAGAGAAAAAGAGCAAGAAGCACAAGATTTCTGCCCAACCCAAGGTACCCTCTCCTTACCTTAATGGTGCTGGCCATAACGCAATCACGTTTATTGATCGTTAATAAATGTTAATAATAATTATTGCTTCTCTCTGACCAGAAAGTAGTTTTGATGAGGTTGTTTAGAGCGGATGAGATTGTGCTAAGTCTGGGAAATGAAGTCAGCCAATGGCAGGAAGGGCTTTCTATTGGTCCTGGCCGCCCAACCCGAAGAAACAGGATATTTGGGAGTGGAGAGATAAGAGACCCCGAAAACAATGTTGTTTTTCTTGATGATATGCAGCCAGGAGTTTTGTGTGGGTTTTTTTTTTTTAATTTAAAAAAAAAAAAAAAAAGGCCTCCATTGCCTGGGACTGGGACGGTCACAGCAGGTGTGACCCCGTGCGCCCGTGTGACACGCCGCGCCGAGGCAGGATGCAGATGTGGCGGGACTCCGCGTGGCTTCACACGGGCCGCCGGCACCTCGGGGACCTGCAGCCGGTGCCGGGCCTGCTCGGGCCCCGCCTCTGGAGCTGCCACTCCACTCGGACCCAGGGCCGGAGCCGGCCCCCTGCTCCTTCACCCGAAAGGAAACGGCAGGTAGAACGTATTTCTGGGCGATGTTTCACGATGGCCCCTGGCCTGCAGGTTTTTAACCACCTTCCTTTATTCCACATCTCGTGGGAATGCCCAAAATCGTTTCTTTTTTTTTCCCTCCAAACACACCATTTCTATTTGCTCCACCATAAACCCGCTGAAAACACAAAGGCTCTAGAATTAAAGGAAGCTAGAAAAATAAAGAGAAAAATAAACCTGTCAAATCCTTGCTCTAAAATATTTATTTAAAATCCAAATAACTACCCGGCTGGCGTGGCTCAGTGGTTGAGCGTCGTCCTATGAATCAGAAGGTCACGGTTCGATTCCCAGTCTGGGCACATGCCTGGGTTGTGGGCTCTATCCCCTGTGTGGGGCGTGCAGTAGGCAGCCAATCAATGATTCTCTCTCATCATTGATGTCTCTCTCTCTCTCTCTCTCTGGAGTCAGTAAAAATATATTTAAAAATAAGAAAGTAGAAAAAATAAAATCCAAATAACTAAAATCATGACGAACACTTTTTAACATGGCAGCCAGCTGGTCCCACCCGGACGCACCTCAGACGCAGACCCGAAGGCCCTCTTGCCCAGAGATGCCCCGGAGGGCCCGAGCCAGTGTTCCAGGACCCGAGCTGCAAGTTCAGGGCCACACACACATCTGTTTTCCACCCGAAGGAAGTCCAGCTCGTGTAGGCCTGGACATTCCTTGGAGGACTGCGGGCCTTTAAGCACTCTTTTCAGGAAATTACTTCTTCTCTGGAAGAATCAACATTTCGCTTTGGATCTGGCTACATGAACGCTGGCCCCGTCAAGAGGTGTGATCTCTGCAGGGGCCACAGGACACAACGGACCGAGCCCTGAGTCACGGGCAGCGCCTGGTCTCGGGGCCGCATGGCCAGCGAGTCCTAGAATGGCACCTCCAATTCCAGGCCTGCATGTGTCCGGGCTCCATCACTTCTGTTGTCCCGTGATCTCCCCACTCAGGGGGAAGGCTAGACGGGGGGGCGGGGGGGAGCGCTGAGAAGGAGGGAAGAAGGAAGGAAGGAAAGAAGGATGGAGGGAAGGACAGAAAGAAAGAAAGGAGAGATCAAGGAGAAAGTGGAAGACATAAAGACACAAAGGAAGAAAAAAATAAAGAGAAAATAAATCCCGGTCTGTGTAAGAATCAGACCCTGACAAATTCTCAGCACCCATGGTTTGAAGAGACGTGGGCTTCCGCTCTTTTCATCTCTGAACAATGAATGAGATGGTGGCGGGCTGATTAAAATTTTGTTTCCCCTGAAATTTCAAAGCACTGGGTTGTTTGATCTGGGGAGCTTCCACGGGCTGGGTCAGGAGCACTGAGAAAAACACCCTTTCCCCCCGCCCCTCACACCCCCCCACCCCTATAAGGCTCCTTGTTTGCTCTAAGAAGCATCAATTTCAAGTGTCGCCTGTGGTACCCAAACAAGCAGGGCCCTCGTGTGGCTTTCTCAGAAAGCAGCCTTAAGGAGGATGACTCCTTTAGGGGGACCCCCTCGCCAACACCGTTGCCGTGGAAGAACTTCCACGTGGTCCTGTCACCCTGACCTGGTTGACTTCCAAGCCCTTGGCTTCGGCAGCAGGAAGCCCTGGCATTCTATGGGGAACTCCTTCTTCGCTGAACACTGACATGTTTTAAACTCTCTAACTGAACGCCATTTCAAACCTACAGAAAAGTTACAGAGTAACGCAAAGAACTCTGAATATCCTTCACCCAGTTCCGCCACCTCCTGGGGTCATGTACATCGCTGGCTCTGTGTTTTCTCTCTTAATTGAGGTGAAATGCATGTACATATGTATTCGTGTAAAATGCACAGACGTATTTTTATTCTTTAATAAGAATAAAGAAAAGATATAAAACCAGATACTATTATTTGACCGATTTCCCGAATTTATAGCCATACATTTCATGATGTCTGATTTTTAAAACGTATATCAACTTAAAAAGTGATCTAATAAAAAGCTAATTTTGAGATAATGAATCATAAGAAAACAAATCTTCATTTCGAATGGTGCAATGTTTGACTGATTCTCATCATCTTCAAAGAGAATAACTGCTGAGTCCTAGAATGGCACCACAGCATCCCAGCCGGTGTTCTCCAGATATTTAATGCAAAGTTCTGAAATCAATGAATATATACACTGAGTGGCCAGATTATGATGATCTCTGAACGCATAAAAATCTGGCCACTCAGTGTGTGAGTGTGTGTGTGTGTGTGTGTGTGTGTGTGTGTATGTGTGTGTGTGTGTGTGTGTGTATATATATATATATATATATATATATATATATATATATATATGAGGCCCAGTGCATGAATTTGTGCATGACTGGGGCCCGGCCAGCCTGGCCAGGGGGAGGGGACATGGGCGGTTGGCCAGCCTGCCTGCCGGTCGAACTCCTGGTCGAGGGGACAATTTGCATATTAGCCTTTTATTATATAGGATATACACTGAGTGGCCAGATTATTATGCGTTCAGAGATCGTCATCATCTGGCCACTCAGTGTATATAAAGGTGCTACTTTTAATCCCACTTCATTTCTGAGGAGGTAGCTGAGGGCAATACCAGCTAAGGCAGCAGCTAATGGAAGCCTGATACTCCCACCGTGGGAGTTACGTTACAACCAGCTCTGCTATCCTCCTACCTGGTACCAAGGGAAACAATGTGTGTCTGCAAAGACTGTGCTCTGCCTCTTCTTTATTGATTCCAGAGAGGAAGGGAGTGGGAGAGAGAGAGAAACATCAATGAGGAGAGAGAAGCATGGATTGGCTGCCTCCTGCACACCCCACCCTGAGGATCGAGCCCACAACTTAAGCATGTGCCCTGACCAGGAATCGAACCATGACCTCCTGGTTCATGGATTGATGCTCAACCACTGAGCCACGCCAGCCGGGCTGGTTCACCTATATTTTCAGAACATTTACAATAAACATACATTCCAGTCTAATGTCAACGTATGTAAGTAACGTAACTTTCTATGTTTTTTGTAAATATCTGTATCGTATGAGCACAGGATCCCGTAGTGGTCAGCCTCTGTGTGCGTGCACACCTAATGCACAGTCCTTCCCTGTCCACAACAGGAACAGAGCAGCTCTCCTGCACGAACTGTCATCAGACACCCAGGAGACACCTGTGTTTCCTGACGGTCCTCTCTCCTCATCAGCCCACCCCGTCAGTCCCGACGAAGGAAGAGCCGCTCCACGCCAGGTGCTCGGCCGGCACTAGGAAGCAGGGTGACAGGGCTTTGTCCAGTCACTGGGTGCAGGGAGGTCAGGTTAGAGGCCAGGAAGTCTGTGAATCAACTTACATTCCACACACATCAAACCCGCGGAGGCTGGGCCGGCCCCCGAAACCCAGACTTTTTAAGGCAAAACAATGGGACCCAAGTGCTGTACATTGTTCCTACAGTGACACACGGATCTCAGATCGTGGAATGTTTGGATTATTTATGAGGTTCCTGCGAGGAGGATGTCCCAAGGCCTCATGCCAAGACCTTCTGAGACTGCAGATAAGGATCGCGCATCTGGACCGGCCGCGCCATGGAAATCTCCGTCCTCCGTGGGGCTTTTCCACCCGTGGCCACGGGACCCGCGGAGAGCAGGCAGCGTGAGGCACGCCGAGCCCCACGGCGCCCACTGCACACTCCTCAAGAGCCGTTTCTCTGGGGTGTGTTTTTGTTCTTTTTTTAATATATTTTTATTGACTGCAGAGAGGAAGGGAGAGGGGGAGAGAGAGAGACAGCAACATCAATGCTGAGAGAGAATCATGGATGGGCTGCCTCCTGCAGGCCCCACACTGGGGATCAAGCCTGCAACCCGGGCAGGTGCCCTTGATGGGAATCGAACCCGGGAGCCTCTGTCCACAGGCCGATGCTCTATCCACTGAGCCACAGCAGCTAGGGCAAGCTGTTTCTCTGTTCAAAGCAGACTTGGTGAGCACAGCTTCAGGCCATTGGGTAAGACCACGTGTGTGTGTGTGTGTGTGTGTGTGTGTGTGTGTGTGTGTGTGTAGCATATCCTCCCAGCCCCCCGTGAAGCAATCATCCAATGACCATGTGAACAGCTATTGTTTCACCACTGTCTCTGGCGGTGACTACCCCTCAGCGGCTCCGCTGCTGGGAGCTCGTGGAAACCGAGGAAATTATCACACCCCGCGTCCCAGCTTCTCAACACCAGGCGCAATTTCCTTCGCTGCGCGGCGCGTGTCTGCTCAGCTCGGAGGCCCGTGGAGCAAGGCCTCAGTGAGCCGTTTCCTGGGCGCTGCTCCGTGCCCCGTGCTGCCAGCTCCAAGGCGCAGGAGGGCTGGCCCCTGACCCGGGTTCCACAGGTGGCAATGGGTCGCTGCGGGCTTTAAAGACTACCCTGAGGGCAGAGTACTGATTCCGACGCAGTAAATCAGATGAAAAAAACTCGCAGATCATCCTGTTTCAATGACCATGTTGCTACGTTCAGAAGTGGGCAACAGTACATTTACAGCTATGACTACACTAAACAAAAGAGTTCGTTCCTGCGTTATTACTTATTAACTAGAGGCCCGGTGCACAAAATTCATGCACAGGGGGCGGGGTGGCTGTCCCTCAGCCCAGCCTGCACCCTCTCCAATCTGGGACCCCTCGAGGGATGTCCGACTGCCCGTTTAGGCCCAATCCCTAAACCGGCAGTCGGACATCCCTCTCACAATCCAGGACTGCTGGCTCCCAACTGCTCACCTGCCTGCCTTCCTGATTGCCACTAACTGCTTCTGCCTGCCAGCCTGATCACCCCCTAACCACTCTGCTGCCAGCCTGGTTGATGCTTAACTGCTCCCCTGCCAGCCTGTTTGCCCTAACTGCCCACCCCTGCAGGCCTGGTCACCCCTAATTGCCCTCCCCTACAGGCCTGGTCACCCCTAACTGCCCTCCCCTGCAGGCCTGGGTCCCCCCAACTGCTCTCCCCAGCAGGCCTGCGTCCCCCCCAACTGCTTTTCCCTGCAGGCCTGGTTGCCCCCAACTTCCCTCCTCTGCCGGCCTGGTCACCCCTAACTGCCTTCCCCTGCAGGCTTGATTGCCCACAACTGCCCTCCCTTGCAGGCCTGGTCCCTCCCAACTGCCCTCCCCTGCTGGCCTGATCACCCACAACTGCCCTCCCTTGCAGGCCTGGTCCCTCCCAACTGCCTTCCCCTACTGGCCATCTTGTGGTGGCCATCTTTTGTCCACATGGGGGCAGGATCTTTGACCACATGGGGGCAGCCATATTGTGTGTTGGAGTGATGGTCAATCTGCATATTGCTCTTTTATTAGATAGGATAGAGGCCACGTGCACGGGTGGGGCCAGCTGGTTTGCCCTGAAGGGTGTCCCAGATCAGGGTGGGGGTTCCCTTGGGGCGTGGGGCGGGCTGGGCGAGGGGCCTGTGGTGTTTTGCAGGCCGGCCACGCCCCCCAATGACCCAAGCGGAGGCCCTGGTACCAGGGATTTATTTATCTTCTACAATTGAAACTTTGTAGCCTTAAGCAGAGGCCAAGACAGGCCAGGGCTGCAGAAGCTTGGCTTCCTCCATCGCGGAGGGGAACCCTAGCCTCCTGCTCTCTCCAGCTCCATGGACTTATTGTTGGGACTTATTTATCTTCTATAATTGAAACTTTGTAGCCTTGAGTGGAGGCCTGGGCTCACCAGGGTGTGTGGAAAGCTTGGCTTCCTCCATCACCAGGGAAACCCAAGCCTCCCTCCTGCTCGCTCTGTGGCCGCAGCCATCTTGGTTGGGGTTAATTTGCATACTCACTCCTGATTGGCTGGTGGGCATGGCTTGTGGGTGTAGCAGAGTGATGGTTCATTTGCATATTACTCTTTGATTAGATGGGATTATTGTATTATTTTCCACACGGACCATGGTGAACCTACTTCTTGGCCACCCCACATAATCTGGGAACCACTAACTGCATGTGAAGGTCCGTGTCCACAGAGCTGGGCACACAGAGAGAGAGGTGAGACTCGCCTGACTGCCACAGGTAGCCACAAGGCTTGCTCCAGCACCCCTGACCCATGATTTGGGGGTGCGCCCTGCCTAGTGTCCTGCTCCTCTGCCCCCTGCTCAGATCTGGACTCCTGTGTCCAGTCCCCCTCCTCAGACATCACGTCCGTCCACCCTGAGAAGTCGCCTGGGCTGCCAAACTTAACTTACGTCTGGATCGCTGGCCAGACTTTCCATGTGCTTTTTACATGTATCGATCTCATGGGTAAGCTATTGCACATCAACATTTATTTGTCTTGATCTGTAATTACTTTATAAATTCATTTTAATAATAGACACACTCCTTCCTCAGGAAAGACAATCAATTGCACAGGACAGCGTCAGCAAGTGGCAGGGACCGCCCAGAAGCCGGGACTGAAGACGCTCCCTGCACCAGAGAGGCCGCTGTCCTTCTGTCCGTCTGCGATGGCACAGCCTCTCCCTCCGCAGCCTGCTCTACGTATGTGTTTGCTCACGGGGGTGTCTCACAAAGCAACCACAAACGGGCCCAGGAGCACAGTGCTTCTCTTCAATGCACTGACATTCAGGAGGGCCATCGGGCACCGCACCCACTAAGCCAGCCAGCGACAGTGTGGGTTAGTCCCGCCATGGAGCTGCTGAAATGGCCCCCATGCACTGTCCCCTCTGCACTGCCCACTCTGCACTGCCCTCTTTGCACTGTCCCCTCTGCACTGTCCCCTCTCTGCACTGTCCCCTCTGCACTGTCCCCTCTCTATACTGTCCCCCTCTATACTGTCCCCCTCTGCACTGTCCCCCCTCT
Source organism: Cnephaeus nilssonii (assembly GCF_951640355.1). Taxonomy (NCBI): domain Eukaryota; kingdom Metazoa; phylum Chordata; class Mammalia; order Chiroptera; family Vespertilionidae; genus Cnephaeus; species Cnephaeus nilssonii. The sequence continues at coordinate 4,651,910 of NC_137074.1, forward strand.
GCACTGTCCCCTCTGCACTGTCCCCCCTCTGCACTGTCCCCTCTCTATACTGTCCCCCTCTATACTGTCCCCCTCTGCACTGTCCCCCCTCTGCACTGTCCCCTCTGCACTGTCCCCCCTCTGCACTGTCCCCTCTGCACTGTCCCCCCTCTGCACTGTCCCCTCTCTATACTGTCCCCCTCTATACTGTCCCCCTCTGCACTGTCCCCCCTCTGCACTGTCCCCCCTCTGCACTGTCCCCTCTGCACTGTCCCCATCTCTGCACTGTCCCCTCTCTGCACTGTCCCCTCTGCACTGTCCCCTCTCTATACTGTCCCCCTCTATACTGTCCCCCTCTGCACTGTCCCCCCTCTGCACTGTCCCCTCTGCACTGTCCCCATCTCTGCACTGTCCCCTCTCTGCACTGTCCCCTCTGCACTGTCCCCTCTCTATACTGTCCCCCTCTATACTGTCCCCCTCTGCACTGTCCCCCCTCTGCACTGTCCCCTCTCTGCACTGTCCCCTCTGCACTGTCCCCTCTCTATACTGTCCCCCTCTATACTGTCCCCCTCTGCACTGTCCCCCCTCTGCACTGTCCCCTCTCTGCACTGTCCCCCCTCTGCACTGTCCCCTCTGCACTGTCCCCTCTGCACTATCCCTTCTCTGCACTGTCCCCTCTCTGCACTGTCCCCCCTCTGCACTGTCCCCTCTGCACTATCCCTTCTCTGCACTGTCCCCTCTGCACTGTCCCCCTCTGCACTGCCCCCCCCCTCTGCACTGTCCCCTCTGCACTGTCCCCTCTGCACTGTCCCCCCTCTGCACTGTCCCCTCTCTATATTGTCCCCCTCTATACTGTCCCCCTCTGCACTATCCCCTCTGCACTGTCCCCTCTCTGCACTGCCCCCTCTCTGCACTGTCCCCCCCTCTGCACTGTCCCCTCTGCACTGTCCCCCCTCTGCACTGTCCCCTCTCTATATTGTCCCCCTCTATACTGTCCCCCTCTGCACTATCCCCTCTGCACTGTCCCCTCTCTGCACTGTCCCCTCTGTACTGTCCCCTCTCTGCACTGTCCCCCCTCTGCACTGTCCCCTCTGCACTGTCCCCATCTCTGCACTGTCCCCTCTCTGCACTGTCCCCCCTCTGCACTGTCCCCTCTGCACTGTCCCCATCTCTGCACTGTCCCCTCTCTGCACTGTCCCCCCCTCTGCACTGTCCCCTCTCTGCACTGTCCCCTCCGCACTGTCCCCTCTCTATATTGTCCCCCCTCTGCACTGTCCTCTCTATATTGTACCTCCCCTTCTGCACAGGGAGGTAGAGGAGCTTCTTAGACCAAGTGCAGTTCCAATCCAGGAGCCCAGCTCCTTCCCAGGTCACCGTTCATCTGTGCGTTTAATTCTGTGTGAATGCGCTGAGTGGAATCCAAGCTCTGATGCGGACTAATTCACCTTTCACCTAATCCCAGTGCAAGTCCCAGCATTCCCGGCGGGACATGGAGATGTTCCCTCTTAACATACTGTCACCGCGAGGCCAGGAGACAAGCGCTGTTTGCCGAGTGCCTATGACTGCATCCTTTACTCACAGCCACGAAGCGCATCCTGCGGCAGGGTTTTAGGAAACAACCACCTCCTGGCCAAGCCTTGCCCTACTGGGGCATCCTCCAGCCAGAAACAGCAGGCGGGCGGGAATCGCCCCGGAGCGGCTTGCATTGCTGTCACTAGAGGGCGCTAAGTGTCCCTGCAAAGGCCCTGAGAGGGGGCTGTGGGGATGCCTCATTCTTGACTTTACATTTCTGGAACGGATACTATCAGTCTCAGTTTTATCCATTAAAATTAAAGCCCCAATTTCATAAAGTAGAAGTTGTTTCCCAAAAATGCCAACTGGTCCTCATTATGGAGCGAAAGGAAGTATGCGTGTATAAGGAGCAACGATGGGTGATGCAGGTCTCACAGAAGACTAAAGGCATCGCTGTTCTGGCTGAGATCTGACCATGAAGCTTGTCTCCTTGTTCTACCCCGCTGTGAATAACTTCAAGACCCGGCAAAGGTTCCGCTTCCCAGGAATTCTCAACAGTTTGGTACATCCCCAGTCCACCCCCCCCATCGAATCGACAGGTACATTTTGAGCATCCGTTCTCTCTGTAGACAATGTCGGTCTCAGCGCTAGCCCCTGGCCTCAGCGCAGGTATTGTAGGTCCTTTCCAGAAACGAGAGCTGGAAGCACATGGGTTACGCTGCACACGGTGTGTGCAAGGGGCTTTGTAATACTTCCTCTTATTTAAAAAATGGCGTAGCTCCGGCCAGGTGGCTCAGTTGGTTGGATCATTGCCTCATACACCCAAAGGTTATGGGTTCGAACCAGTCAGGGCACGGACAGGAGGTAACCGATCAATGTTTCTCTCTCATGTTGCTGTTTCTCTCTCTTTCTTCTTCTCTCTAAAATCAATTATATCTATATAACATATACACTGAGTGGCCAGATTATTATGATCTTTGAACGCATAATAATCTGGCCACTCAGTGTATATCCTACATAATAAAAGGCTAATATGCAAATTGTCCCCTCGACCAGGAGTTCGACCAGCAGGCAGGCCGGCCAACCGCCCATGTCCCCTCCCCCTGGCCAGGGTGGCCAGACCCCACCCATGCACGCATTCATGCACTGGGCCTCTAATATATATATATATATATATATATACATATATATATATATATATATATATATGTATATATATATATGTGTGTGTGTGTGTGTATATATATATATATATATATATATATAGTACAGGGTGGGATAAAATTAGGTTTCCAGTGGTGAGTACACAAAACACAGTTTACTCTTTATTTTCCATATGAACAACTATAGACCTACTTTTGCCACACCCTGTATATATAATACATAAACGTATATCTCTTCAGGTAAGGATAAGGAAAGGTGGAGCATGGGATATGCCTACAGTGCATCACTAATAATAAGGGCATACAACATTAAAATATATATATGTGTGTGAAATTAAATAAGCTTTCAAACGAAACATGAGAGCTTTCTTGAAAATAATTCCGCAGTTACCCTTAATTTCATCAACAGGTTAAGCACGTCACGCAGAAGGCAGTGCCCTGGAAATGCCTGCAAAGCCTAAGAGGTTACTGATTTGGCAACTTGTCTCTCTCCGTCCTCACTTGTACTTAAAACACTCTGCGTGTTTCCTCCCTTTGCGCTCCTGTCCCTGGACCGAGGCCGCGTGGGGTCCGTGGGTGAGCGCCGTGGGTCCGTGTCCCTGGCTGTGTGGGCGGGTGCGGGCACCGGCCGTGCGGTCGGTGCCGTGTTTCCCTCCGGCCCTGCCCTCGGAGCGGAGGTTCACGTTCAGTTGCTCCCAGGAGGACAAGCCGGCCCCGTTCCAGCTGCTGGTCTGCGATGCTTAAAGGGAAAGGAGCGGTACGTGGCACGTCAATGGCACAGAGGAGACAGGACGGGACGGGGCGCTGCGGATTCTGCCCGGCTCCCCGGGCCGCAGCTCCCCATCAGAGACTGGCAGAAGAGCAAGGCGACGCCAGGCTCAGCACGGCAGCCCCGGCGTGACCAGCTGGCTTAGGCGGCAACGGAGGGGGAGTGCACAGCTGACTCCTCATCGGCAAGTGGAGGACACGAACGTCCCGGGGGCGGGAGGCTGGGGACCACCTCAGAGGATGAGCCCCGGGCAGCACCCTGGTCCGAGGCCTGGGCTCGGATGGTGAGGTCTCAGCCTGGCTTCCCCTCACCCGCTCAGTGATCCAAAGTCTTCTACGGCCATGCCATAGTCCCGTGGTCGGCAAACTCATTAGTCAGCAGAGCCAAATATCAACAGTACAACGATTGAAATTTCTTTTGAGAGCTGAAAACCGACTTCTGCGCATGGGCCACGAAGTTTCAATCGCACTGTACGTGCGCGCCCGCATGTGGTATTCTGTGGAAGAGCCACACTCAAGGGGCCAAAGAGCCGCATGTGGCTCGCGAGCCGCAGTTTGCCGACCACTGCCCTAGTCCATGTGTAAAAGGTGAGGAACTCTGCAGGTTCCCGCCAGGCCAAGCGCAGCAAACCCCCACAGCCCCCAGGGCTGTCACCGGGCGGGCACTCAGCAAGCATTTGCTGAATGAGTCACGCAAGCAAGCTGGCATGTCCCTGAGGCAGGGCCCCCGGAGCACTGGGGAAGCCAGCCCAGGACATGCCCTCAAGGGCCCAAAGTCTGACTTGAACCTGAGCCGCCACCAAGATGGGGGAGGTACATCTGACAATGAGAGGCCCTGGGGCGGACCCAAGCCCTCTGGGGCTCACCTGAGGCGGTGTGGCCAGGGCCCATGGTACCCCAAACACTCCTCGTTCCTCACTCCTGAACAGAATGTGCCCAGCACCTGTGCCAGTCACCTGGCTTCCAACGGCTTGCCGACCAATTCCTGAGAAGAGTTTCACTCAAAATTAAGATGAAACCTGGTACTTAAGTTGTGAGCCACCCATGCCTCCCCCATCGCACACACATAATAAACGATGATGATGGTGATGAAGAAGATGAAGATAAATGAATGGATGGATAGATAGATAAATAGATAGATAGAGATGGATGGATGGATGGATGGATGGATGGATGGATGCAGAGAAAGAGACAGGGAAGCTGGCCATCTGCCTCACCACCATGCCCCTTCCCCCAACAGTCTGCCAACTTCTCTCCCAAGTGCCCAGGCCACAAGCACTGGGTAACTTTAGAGGTGACTTGCTTCAGCAATTTTCCCATATCGAGGCCCTGGGGAGTGAAGAAGGCAAATGGTCTCTAAGCGACTTGCCGTCTCTAGATGTTATGGACTTTCCCACTCCACAACTGACCTAACAGGACCTGGCAGTGAGCAGATATTCAATTAAAAAAAGACTGAATAAATGAGCAAGTGAATGAATGAATGAATGAGTAGATGACCTCTCTTTTGCCAGCAGCATGATGCATTCATAGCAGACTCACGGGAATTTCTAAATAAAACCGCTCCCATCTGTGTATTACTTAGCCCTTACAATTTTCCAAAGCAACACCGACTAAAATGATTTCCAGCTAAACTATTTCAGCAGCGGGTTGCTTTCCCGTGCCCTGGCTGGAAACCATGAGCCTGGCAGATTCACTGCATGTCTAGACACGGGCCCTAGCACCCAGGGCCCAGTAAGATTTCCCATCACACACTCCCTTCTTACAAGGTGACGCTGACAGGGTTCCCATCAAAAACGGGGGCCCGTGTTCCCACTCCTCGAAGCCGGTGGGCCTGTGACCACAGCACAAGCTCAGCGCCGTGACTTCCAAGGCTACCTGTGCAGGTGAGACAGCGTCCACCTGGCGTTCCTGGCAACACACTCTCCCACCTCCCCACCATGCTGGAAGGAAGCCCAAGCCACACGGGGAGGCCATCTGCAGGTACTCCAGGCGTCCGTCCAGCCAACAGCCAGCACCTCCCCCAGAGATGGAAGTGAAGGAAGCGTCTAGATGACTCCAGCCCCAACTACCACTTGATTGCAATGGTCTATGAGGCCCGGAGCAAAAAAAAAAAAAAAAAAAAAAATGCCTATGGCAGCCCGGTCACCCGGGAACCACGAGGAACTGGGAGTAACATCATCATTGTGACGTTCGGCCAGTCAGTCTAGAGAGCCTCGCCACGCAGGAAAGGTGACTGGAACGCCACCAGAAGGTTCCTTATTCAACGAGCGATCCCGCAGCCGCCCGGGGGGAGCAGCCTTCCTGTGAGAGGGACGCCCCGTCCATTCGGCGGATCTTCGCCGGCATCCGCTGCAGCCACAGCTCTGTGGCAGGAGACAGGAGAAAAGGAAGCAGCCCTCAGCCAAACACACGCAAACACTCACGCCAGCTGGAGAGAAACCGAGGCCACGGCATCCTGACTCGAGAGAGAGGGCAAAGCCAGGCCATCCCACCTCCTCCCGCTCCTCTTCCGCCCCACCCCCACCCCCCGCCTGCACTCGTTAAGTGTCCGTGTGCCTGGGGGTCACTTGGCCCATCCCGGTGGGACACCCCACCCCGACTTTCCTCCTCAGTCTACACCCAAGGCCGGCAGCACCCCAAGGCATCGATGGCTGGTGCCCCATGCCCATTTTCTAGAAACATCTCTACCCATCGAGCCCAGATTGCTTTCCGGAGGAGACGTGGGAACACTCTGACTTCCCCCTCTGTGGCTTCCCCGGCGACGGGGGGTGGATGAGAAGCCGGGGAGAAAGAAAGCCCTAGTGTTCAGAAGGCGCTGTCATTATTTTCCCTGAAACACTAGCTCCTTGCAATGAGGGCCCCGTCCCCGTGTGGTCTTCGGGGCAGAGGGGGTAGGGGGGGTCCCCATCGGTCAATGCTGACTATAATGAGAGCCGTCTGGAAGACTGCAAAGGTGGCCCGGCCAGCCGGCCAGCCACCAGCCACCGGACGAGAACTTTCCAAGAATCACAGTCCCGTGCGCCCCTCCCCCAAAGGAACATGAGCTGAACAGCCGTCCTGCGGGGAAGTCGCCCCAAACATCTGGAGGCTTCTCGGAAGCCAGGTAAGTTATCTGGCTTTGAGACCCGCAGGATGAATTCCTGGAGAAGGCGACGCTCTGACCCCAGAGGCGGAGCGCCCACACTCACCCCCCAACACACACACCCACCCACCCCCACGGGGCTGGGACCGGCGATATTTGACTCCCTATGACTTAAAGCTGTTCCCAGCTTTTCATCGGGCATGGAAACCATTAATGTGTCTCGCACGCCACTCTCCGTTTTATGGAATTCTTGCACCGGGGAGCCCTTGTTATTTTATGATTTTCTTTAACAGCCAGAAAGCTGGGAAGTTCACAAAGAAATTTTTCAACTGCCTCCCGTGACCCTTGACCTAACAGGTTTGGCCTAATCTGTAAATTGGAGTTAAAAGTATTCCCGGGCCTTCGGAGCGGGGAGCTCTTTGTCTCGGGGCGCGGGGAGCCCGCTAACAATGGGGCTACACAGGCCCGCGCCTCTTTGTCAGTTTCCGCAAACCAGAAACAGATGGGGATACAGCGGCGGCTACCTGGTGCTGACCCGGGGAAGCCGCGGCTAATCCAGATCATTCTTAATAACTCCAGACGGCCACCCCTTCACGCTCTCGTTTCTTTCTCACTTACCGATGCCGAGGAGAACTGACAGGACACGTTAAAACCCATTTCCCTCCGAACACACACAGATTCCCCCGGTAAGACCGGGAACGGGAGCTTTCTCCCCCACGCTGGGCGGCTGTCCTCTGGGCTGCAGTTTAAGGGATCGGACCGCTGCCTTGAACAAAATGAAACCCGGCAGCAGGGAAGGTTCGCTGGAAATGAGATCCACCTGTTGTTACCTTTCCCCAAGGTGCCTGTCAGTGTGAGAACACCTCGAAAACCAAAGGATTTCCCTGACGCGGAAACCATTTGAATTTCCATCCTCCTGAGCTTAAAGCAGTGAGTGTACGTGAAGGAGAACAATCCACGGGAAGGAGGCAGAGCCTCCCAGATGCAGAAACCCACCATTCCGCACTACGTGTGAACATTCCACCCATACTGTGCCTACCTGCTGGGTCCGAGAGGGACTATTTTAACGTGAAATCCAAGATGAAATTGTTGCAGACACTGAATACTGCTTTTTACCTTAAAGTGGGCACAACGGTGGTGGAGTAACTTCATTTCTTTTTTTGATATATATTTTTATTGATTTCAGAGAGGAAGGGAGAGGGAGAGATAGAAACATCAATGATGAGAGAGAATCATTGATCGGCTGCCTCCTGCAGGCCCCACATTGGGGATCAAACCCACAACCCGGGCATGTGCCCTGGCCAGGAATTGAACCGTGACCTCCTGGTTCAGAGGTCAACGCTCAACCACTGAGCCATGCTGGCCTGGCCAAGGTGGAGTGACTTTAGAAGCAAGGCTAGACACTGATTGGCTGATTCCTAGCACTGGTAACTATGGCAATGACGCTGTCCTGCTATAGCACGGCCTAGTCCAGTGGTCGGCAAACTGCGGCTCGCAAGCCACATGCGGCTCTTTGGCCCCTTGAGTGTGGCTCTTCCACAAAATACCACGGCCTGGGCGAGTCTATTTTGAAGAAGTGGCGTTAGAAGAAGTTTAAGTTTAAAAAATTGGGCTCTCCAAAGAAATTTCAATCATTGTGCTGTTGATATCTGGCTCTGTTGACTAATGAGTTTGCCGACCACTGGACTAGTCCTACACTGAAATCAGATGGATGCAAAGGGAAGGGGGGATCAGAACAGGCACGCTACCACACTTCACCAAGGCACGGCTGTGGATGGTAAGATGTAAAGCTCACCAGGATGCAGGTATCACTAGGGAAGAAAGAAAGAAATCTGCCGAACAAAATGAGCCATACGACAGTCTTACTCATCAATTATAAGACGCATCGAATTTTTGAAAACGAACGCGTGCCTTAGAAGAGCTGCACCGGGATGTACTTACGAACAAATCCCGGAAGCGCGGAGAGGTTACTTGGAGTGGACCGCAGGGGCCTCGGCCTCGGCGCGATGGACACGCGGGGCTGGGTCAGTCTTTGCTGTGGGGGTCTGTCACTGTGGTTGTTGGCTGCCACCCTGGCTTCTAGATTCCAGGAGCACCCTCCTCCCCCGAGCATAACAACCCAAACTGTCGTCAGACATTGCCCATTGGCCCTGAGGGTAGAAGCAAAAGCACCAGCTGAAAAGCACCGCTGCAGAGCAATCCCATTGGATCAGCTTTGCAATATGGTTCAGTCTCCGTGTCAATGATAGATGTCCGCCAAGGGAGACTGTCCCGCGGGGTGAGACATAGTGACCTAAACACATCACAGAAGCAGACGGGTAGTGCACGTGCAAGAGTGGGTGCTGGCAATGGAATACTACGCTGCCATAAAAAAGAAGGAAGTCTTACCATTTGCAGCACCCTGGATGGAACTGGAGAGCATTATGCTAAGTGAAATAAGCCAGTCAGTGAAAGAAAAATACCACATGATCTCACTCATTTGTGGATAATAAAGAACATTATAACCTGATGAACAAAAAGATAGATACAGAGGCAGTAAAGCATCAAACAGACTGTCAAATCACAGCGGGAAGGTTAGGGAGAGATGGGGGAGATAAGAGATCAACCGAAGGACTTGTATGCAAACATATAAGCATAACCAATGGACGCAAAACTCTGGGGGGTGAGGGCATGTATGGGAGTGGGGTTGGGGGGAGGGGGGCATGGTAAGATATGTACACATATAATACCTTAAAAAAAAAAGAAAAAAAAAGAGTGGGTGCTGGCCTTCCCCGCCAACAGGACGTAAAAGAACGTGGGGAAGGGTTTCACATCACTCATCACCCGCGAATGAGACAGCCCCGCACACCTGTTCGAATGGCTAGTTTCAGGACAAAGAAATAGCAAGTGCTGGTGAGGGTGTGGAGGAAAGGGAACCCGCGGGCACTGCTGGCGGGAACGTAAGCAGAGCAGCTTCTGTGGAAACAGTATGGGGGCTCCTCAAAGAATTAAAAGTAGAACCTCTGACCCAGCTACTCCACTCCGGGTACGTACTCCCAGGGAATAACCTGGCTGTCTTGAAAAGACACCTGCGCTCCCGTGTTCATGCGGCATCACGCACAACAGCCAAGGCCGGGAACGACCCCGTGCCCGCCCAGAGGTGGACAGGCACGGGAAACGTGGTGTCCACACGCCGTGGAATGCTGTTCAGCCATAAAGAGAAGGAAATCGGCCGTTTGCCACATGGGTGTACCTTGAGGGCGTTATGCTAAGAGAAACCACTCAGACCGAGGAAGATAACACCGAATGAGATGATTTCTCCCTTGTAGGTGGAATTTAAAAAAAATCAGCAAATTCACAGACACCGAGAACAGATGGGTGGCTGCCCGAGGCAGGAGGCGAGGGGTGGACAGAGGGATGAAGGTGACTGAAGGGTACAACTTGCAGTGATGCGACAGGTAAGTCTGGGAACGAAATGGACAGTGTGGTGGCTGAACGCGACAGTACCATATTGCATATTTGAAAGCTGCTAAGAAAATTGTAAAAGTTCTCATCATGATAAATGAAATGTGGAACTAGTCCTAGCCAGTTTGGCTCCGTGGATAGGGCGTCGGCCTGGGGACCAAAGGGTTCGGGTTCAATTCCGGTCAAGGGCATGTACCTCGGTTGCAGGCTCCTTGGTTGCAGGCTCCGCCCCGGCCCGGGCCCTAGTCGGGGCGCGTGCAGGAGGCAATCAATCAATGTGTACATCGATATTTCTCTCTGTCTTTCCCTCTCCCTTCCACTCTCTCTAAAAGATCAACGGAAAAACAAAAAAATAATAACAAAATAAAATAAAATGTGGAACTATGTGTGGTGATGGATCTTAACTAAATTTATTGTGGTAATCATGCAATAACATATACATATGCCAAATCACTAGGTTGTACACCTAAAACAACGTTATATGTCAATTATATATCAATAAAAAATAAATAAATAAAAGAAGTTGGGTGAGAGTGAGTTACTATCACAAGATTTCACAATTTACAAACTCCCCAATAAATATGAAAAGAAATTAAAGACAATCAAAGTAAGGAAGCCAACAACAACGTATTTCAGGCCTATCTACCCATGTGACAAAAATGAAAAAGTTTAATTTTTGCAGCCTTGGCAAGAATGTGGAGGAGAGAGTGCTCTCATTCATGTCTATTAGCAACACAGATTCATACTTTATCATAAGGTAATTTATCCTTTGACTCAGCAATCTTTATTCTAAAAATAATCTCTAATTATTGAGACATGGATTTAAAAAAAATCTAAATCCTTCTTAAAAGAAAATGCCACAAAAATGAAAAAGAAAAATTTCAGGCCCAGAATGACTTATCAGCAAATCCTAACACATTTATAGAAAAATTATGCCAGCCTTACACAAATGTGTCTGGACAATATGAAAAGGGGGAAGCTTGGTATCACACTGATACAGTACACGACGAGAAAGGAAAACCATAGGCGGATCTCACACATAAATGCAGGTGCAAAACACCCTGAGCAAAACCCCAGAAAACCAAAGCCAACAGCATCTAAACCAGAATAATGGATACCATCATCAAGCTGGGTTTATCCTAAGAATGCAAGGTTATTTCAAGCAACGTCAAGGATCAAAATTACACTGTAAGAAAGAAAAATCAGAGGATAACCTCACATAACTAAGGAAAAAGCATTTGATAAAATTCAATAACAATTCACAATAAAAGTCCTTAGTAATTTAGAAATGAAAGAGAACTCTATCAGGCTCATAAAGGGCATCTGTCAAACCCCCAGTAACCACACGTTTTAATGGTGGAATACTAAAACGCAGCCCTTTGAGGCTGGGAGAAACAACAAACAGGCTCACTCTTCCCACATCTGTCACAAATTGTCCTGGAGTCCTAGTCAGTACGCAAGGCAGGAAAACGAAATAGAATGCCAAGGACTGGGGCGGCAGGGGGCGGGGGGATATAGACAAACCTTTATTAGCAGGTCATACCGGTTTTTTAGATAGAAAATCTGAGAAAAGTTAGAAATGAATCATTAGAATGAATAACTTTAAGAAGTTTGCTACCTGTCGGTCAATATAAAAAACTCAATTTTACTTCTATATATTGGCATCTATAGAAAATGAAGTTTTAAAATGATACTATTTTCATTAGCATCAAAAATATATTAAAATGTGAGAATAAATATATTTCAAGAGGTACAGGACCTTTGCACACCAAGTGACAAAATGTTATGGAAAGATAATGATAAATAAATGAACACCTATACCATATTCATGGGTTGAGAGACTTAATACTGTAGAGAATGTCAATTCTCTTCAAAGTGATCAACAGATTAGATGTAGATCCCATCAAAATCACAGCAAGACTTTTGTGCCACTTGGCAAATTGATCCTAAAATGCATGCGGAAATGCGCAGGGTCAAAAATACACAGGATCGGATGCTCTTCGAGAGTGAGGTAGGATAACCTGTTCCACCAAACATTATTCCAAAGGCGCAGGGAGGAGGCCAGAGTGGGTTCGTGCGCACACACACACACACACACAAAACCGCGGGAAAGGAAAGATCCCCCAGCAGCAGATTCACACGAATACGGGCACGCGTGATTTCTGGCCACAGGGCACACAGAGCAGTGGAAGGAAGAAAAGCAATCTTAGGAAAATGGTGCTGAGGAAAGGGGACAGCCAGTGGGGAAAAAAAGGAACTTGACAACTACCTCAATCCATCATCAAAATCAGGCCCAGGAAATTATAGACAGAAATGTGAGAGGCAAAACAATGATGTTTCTGGGGCATAATACAGAAGAATATGTTCGTGAGTTTGTGAATAAAACACTAACTATATAGGGGAAAATATTAAGTGGGACGACATTATAATTTACCAAAAAATGTAAGAACTTCTTTTCACCAAAAGACACTATTAAGAGAATAAAAATACAAGTCATTGAGTGGAAGGTGACATTTTTAACACATCTAACCTACTGTTCATATCCAGGATACGTAAAGGGCCCTTATAAATCAACTAGAGGCCCGGCGCACAAAATTCATGCCCTGGTAGGGTCTGTAGCGGCTGCCGGCTGCTGGCTGGGTACTTCCTCCCTTTCCCCGGCCGGCCCTGCCCTCTGGTCGAAACTCCTGGATGACCTCCTGGTTGAGGGGACAATTTGCATACTACGCTTTCATTATACAGGATAAGGAGACATACAAACCATTGGGAAAACAGCAATGAAAAAGGGGTAATTTTGCCTCGTAGAATGTATCAAGTCCACTTTTTCCAGGTGGGCGGAAGTGAAGAGCAGGAATATGAAGCATCACAAATGCTTCTCATGACCCTCAGTACCCCTCAATCAGGGTCGCCTGCTTGGTGAGGGCCCAGGAACCAGAGGGAGTGACCCTCAGTGACAAGCGGCCCGCACCCAGAAGTGGCCATCATGGAGGAGGTGGCGTTCAACCAAAACCTTCACGACAAATAGAGACCACTTATAGATGCAGGTGAGGGACCAGCGAGTCCAATCTCCCCGAGCCGGGCATACGCCTGGCACACCAGACACACAGACAGAATTCTGCAGCACCGCGCGCCAGGGCCGCGTCATTTCATCGGCGTCTGCGAGGTGGGCAAGGCCCCATCGTATTGAGGAGTTTGGACTTCATCCCATGGCGGAAAGCCACTGGGCTGGAGACCAAGCAGAGATTGTCGGAGCTGACTGACATGCGCTAAGGGCTCTCCGGCTGCTGCGTGAAGGAAGGGTTTGTCAACGTGACAGAGGGAAGCTGGGCGATCCCAGGTAAGATGCTACAGCATCCATCCAGGTGCGGGCCATGGACCGGAGCTCCTGCAGGCACCGCTGCCAGGACTGGCTGACCCACTGAAAGGAAAGGAAAGAGAAGCAGAGGTGGTGTGTGTTTCTGGCTGCTGTCTGGTGTTGCTGTCCAGCCTCGGCAGCTGGGAAGACAGCATTTCCACGTCACAGCGACGGGGAGACTCGGAGAATGCAAGTCTGGGAGGACAGATCAGGATTTGTACTTAAAGTCTACGGTGGTTATCGGTATGCACTTTGAGATACCAACTCCGAGATGGTTATAAACAGGGAGGTAAGGCTGAGAATCACTGAAATCTGGGTGGTGTTTAAACCATGCCATTTTCGGGGTCAGAGGCGAGTGACCGAAGCTGAGCCTGAGACGGCCCATCGCTTAGTTAGAAGCTGAGCAGAGGGAGAGGAGCCAGCCTAGGACCCGGGAGGGCAGAAGGCTTTCCACGCAGCGATGAGTGCCCAGCGGAGATTTGTGGTCACCCATTCAGAGGGAGGCCAGCCAGACGAGTCCTGCATGTTTTCTCAGGCAACATTCAGCAGCTCAACGTGCAGCTACTATATATGGAGCGACGGCCTGGGCCAACCATCACAAAACCTGGCGAGGTGTGTCTATTATTAGCCGAACTTTATAGCTGGAGGTGGGAGGCACAGAGAGGTTAAGTAACTTGCCCACAGTCCCGGCAAGCTATGATACCTATCGGGGGGTGGTTATCATCGGGGAGGTACGGGTGGGAACGACTGGCTTTGAGCGAAGGCTAAGTCCACACTTCACATCCTGAAACACTCCTGTGATGCCTCCTCCAAAGTGGGGGGAAAGGTCCTCGGGGACCGAAGAAGCTCGTAAGAAGGAAACTGAGAAAAAAACAGACAGAGTGTGGAACTCACATGAAGAACAGTATCAGGGTTGTGGGGAAAGGTGTCCTCCATATAAATCTGAGACGGTTCACCCCGGAGTGATGAAGAAAACGAGAGAGGAAAAGGACAGAAAGAAAGCTTATGGAGTATGTTCGCAAGAAACCATAATTCCGGTCTTGACATGTGGAAACTAAAATAAAGCCGTAAACAACTTAAGAGATGTTTTAGGGAATTGCAGCCAAAAAATAGACACAACCATGACATTGCGCCTCTGAGCGAGAGTTTGGACCCTCCAACCCCAAGGGCCAGGTCGTCATCTGGTCGCCGGGATCGCCATACGTTTGAGCAGAGGAGCACCAGAGGGGCTCCGGGTGCCTTGATCACACCGGCAATTCGTGTTGTGAATGTTAGAAGTACGGTGCGAGCCCTGGCTGGTGTTGCTCAGTGGTTGGGCCGTCATCCCATGTCCTGAAGGGTCACGGGTTTGATCCTAGGTCAGGGCACATGCCTGGGTTGTGGGTTTGATCCAGGTCGGGGTACGTGCGTGGGGCAACCGATCGATGTTTCTCTCTCTTTCCTTCTCCCTCCCTCTCTTTCTAGAACCAATGAAAAACATATCCTCGGGTGAGGATTTTAAAAAAAAGGGTGTGAATGAACCTCAGATTATCTGTGGGTAAATGTGATAATGAGTCCTGTCGTCAGCCGGAGTGTTCAGTACACAGGGTTGTAATTCGTGTTCTGTGTAATAACTACCAAAAGCACCAGATGAAAATGGAGCGTTTTCTATAACAGAACTGCTTAAATCTAAACGGAGAGTAGCATTACTAATTTTTCATAATATGTGGTCCCCTCTCTATGAATAACCTACGAGACAAAAAAAGGTTTGCTTTTTAAGAAGTGATAGAAGTACGGCCTGTTTTATCTGCAAACATTGGCAAAATATAAATTAAAATATGTAAAAGTAAGATTTGTACTTTCTCTCCAATGTAAGGAGAGATTTACTTGTAATCTAATGGTCTTTACAAAATATGCATTTGCGGTTTTCTATTTCTTACTGTATCCATAAATTTACTAATAAAAGGTTTTTTCTTGATTTACTAACATTTGAAAAGATGGATTATATTGGTATTGCAAGAAAAGGATATCATAAATTAAAAATCCATACATAAACTGTATTCTCTCCTTTGCAATATGACAAATGATTGTGTAAAGTTACAATCAATAAAGGCTATTTGAAAGTTATAAAATGGACTTGGCCAGGAGGGCTCTACGAGCAACGTGAAAGCACCCCACCTACTTTTAATGATCAGGTTAGAGTGCAGACCCAGAATGTCAAAACATTTAATTTTAATCAAGCCATTATCTATATGTAGCTTCATATTACAATGTGAAAGTTCGATCAAATATTCCCCAGGTATTTGTCAAAGTTCAATGGAGGTCCTATCTCATAAATCAGTTTCAGACTAGACAAAAGGAATAAGCGCGTTCTTGTTTATTTCAGTATTGCCCAAGCCAATCCCGAGACAAAGGTGTTATTCTCCTACGCATTTTCAGTAGGAACCCGAGCGATCTCGCTCTGACAATCTGTTTAGATACCATAGGAATGGCCATAAAACAACAACAAAAAAGCATAAGCTCCATTAAACTATTTCTCTTGGACGTCAACTATGTTTGGGGAAGAAATGAGTTGTTCCATATGAGCGACGGTAGTTATTTCTTATGTGGGAGCAACTTTGGCTCCACGACGTGGTTTATCAAAGGAGGCTTTGTGTCCGGGTGAGACCGGTTTTCCACTCGAATCATTTCAATAAATTCCACTGGATCGCACGCTTCCAGGTCCCCTCCCTGAAATATGGTCTACGGTTCTTAAAAAAAAACAAAACACCTCTCCGAGGTGGCAGCGAGGGCATGCTAAAAATAACGAGGGTTCGCACTTGTGTCCTGCCTGTGGTCGCTCCTACCTGAGCATCCAGCCTCTTCGGATGAGCTGGCAGACGGCTGCCGTCCCTCACAGATCAACAATCCATCATGAGCCCGTGATGAGTACCGCTCCACAGAATCCAGGGAGTGGTGTGATTGTTGCTCTAGCTTATAAGACACCGGGTCTGTATTTATAATAAACATTCCAGTGAGTACCTGTCACTGCCATCTCCTCCAGAAATACTCCGGAAACAATCCCCAAGGAAACACCTTCTCTTTTCAGTTTCCTCTGAAGACCGGCATTGGTTATGGCAGCAACGATACCCACCACTAATGTATCACACGCCACGAACCGCAGTCAACGTTCTGTGTACATTGACCATCTGAGCTCGTTCTTTGCGTCATCCGATGATCGACATGCTATCCCCCCATTTTCCAGACAAAGAGACTGAGGCTCAGGCAGGCTCTCGGTCTTTTCCCCAAGATCAGAAAGTGAGAGGCAGGGCCGGCGTGGCAAGGCAGATCTCTCTGACGCGCGTCGGAGGAGGGTCGTCCTGAACGTCTCCGGTTGACGCTCTGTGCCTGACTCTCACTCCATTCCTTACTGTAATTCTCAACAAAACCCCAGTTCCCCACGTGGGATACTCATCTACATGGAGCCCAATTTGCTACTGGATTTCAATGTTATTTCATATGAAAACAATCAATAGCAGAGAGGGCCTGGGTCTGGTTTCAAAAAAACATAACTGGAAAGGAATTCGCTCTGAAAGCTCCCAGCAGCCCAGCGATCTCCGTCCAGGGCCCTGGAAGGGCTTCCCGGGTGCCTTCGGCTCCCCGCGGGTGCCTCCTGCCGTCTAAAAATACCCGTCTGGCTCCCCGGCTCCCGGACAGAAACAGAGGGGCCCAGTGTCCCGAGGCGCGGCTGCGCTTTCAGGAGCGACTTTGTTTTTGTAGGTGTTCAAGGATTTGGAATCAAAGCAGCAGAATTATTAAAATTAATCCAATTTTCTCTCATTTATTTTGTTAGCTCATACCTCTAAAAGATATATTTGTGAAGGCACCGTTGAGCCCAGCCGTTTACAAATCAAAGCTTTCTTTGGAATCCGGGGACCTAACCAAAGCTAGACGGCCCTCTCCCCCGGAGGGAACGTGGAATGCGCTCACATTTAATTACAGTGTCAAAAATCTAACGTAAATGGCTTTAATCAACTGCCAGCACTATGAGTCTTTCTGGCTTGGATTTCTATAAACACAGGATAAATTCAAATATGTCACAAAGCGGCGGCAACGCGTTGACCGCTGGACGGGGAGTTATGCAACCTCTGGCTGCTGATCATTTCCAACGCTTCGTCTACAGAGCCCCGTGCCCTCGCTGCCCTGAGCCCCTCGGCGTGGGCCACGCTCGCCGCAGAGCCCGGGCGAAGCTGTCGCTGGCCGTCCCTGCCCCACCCCCGAGCACGCGTGCTCAGAATACACCACGCCAAGGACGCGTGGTGAGAAAACGTCCCGATTGGAAACTCCAAAACAGGGGAGAGGCGGCGACAGGTTAGGTCTCCGTCGGGGAGGCAGAGAAGACGGAAGCCGCCTGACCGTGGACGCCCCCAATGCAAAGAATTAGGTGTCCTTTATCTTGGAGACATGTGACAGGCTGAAAGGAGAGAGGTCCCAGTTGAACCTGGGCACTTCTGGAAATATGTGCTGGAATGTTCCGCCAGAGAACGCCTGCTGGAGAGTCTTCCTCGAGAAAGTACAGTCAGAACAACAACAAACTACATTGGACAAAAAAAGAAAGTGCAGAGCCCGCCCGGCGAGGCTCAGTGGTTGAACATCAATCCATGAACCAGGAGGTCACGGTTCCATTCCCGGTCAGGGCACATGCCTGGGTTGCAGGCTCAATCCCCAGTGTGGGGCGTGCAGGAGGCAGCCGATCCATGATTCTCTCTCATCATTGATGTTTCTCTCTCTCTCCCCGCCTCTCTCTGAAATCAATTTCAATTTTTTTTTTTTTTTAAAAAAAGAAAGTACAGAGATGCTACAAAACACAAGAGCGCATGTTCGTTCCGCACAGAGACCCACGGTCACCAACTAGGAACCATCACGCAAGGTACAGATGCTGCTCCCGGCATTTGGCCGCTGCGGGGAGGAGTGGAGGTTGATGCGGAATTGCTAGCATTTGTAATCATAGAAAGAGACCAGGAAATTAATTTGAAAAACTGAAAAGGAGCTGTATTTCACACAGTCCAGGAAAATGTGTAGAGACAACCTAAGAAGACCCTCAAGACCCGTCTCCCCCGGTGTGATGCGAAGGTCCCGGGAGTGGAGGGGACACGGCTCACAACTCCTGCCAGGCCCCTCTGCAGCCACCTCCCCTCTGGCACTAGTCCTCTCTGTCCGGGCACAGAGGGAAGCTGGGCGATCCCAGGTAAGATGCTACTGCATCCATCCAGGTGAGGGACGATGGGCCAGGCGCTCCTGGAGGCGCAGCGGCCAGGCCTGGCTGATCCGCTGGAAGGGAAAGGAACGAGAAGCAGAGGTCCCTGCCCGTGTTCTCCGTGGAAGGACACGCTCACACCCACGGAGTCCCCTGCCTCTGACACCGATGGCTCCACGGCTGCCCGAGCTCCCCCGCACCTGTCCCTCCCAACGCCGGCCACATGTCTCACCTGGATGACCAGCGGCACTTCCGAAATCGAGCGCAAAGTTCTACTCGACACCTTCCCTCCAAGGTTCCTCTCGCCTCGCAGTCGCCTGGGTCCGGACACAGGAGATGCCTGGGGCCATCTCGCTGCTGTATCTCCCCATCCAGTGTACCTCCCAGATCCTACTCCCCTGCCTCCTACACGCTGCCCCTGAGCCGACGCCGGGCATGCCGGCGCGGTGGGGGCGGACAGGCACATTAGGGCAGTGGGAAGCGTGCCTGCGCCCCTCCCTCCGCTGCCTAGAACTGCAAAGGAGAGGAAGAGGGCGGCCTGCGTCTCAGTCTTCGCCACTCCTTCCAGCAGTCACCGCCTTGGCTGAGACACGGGTCTTGGGTACGAACAGGTGGACTGGGGACCCAAGGAGCCCACGAGGGGTTGGTGCAAGCCCACAAGCGCCTTTTCCTTAAGGCAACGAGGCTAACGGGGACCCATCAGGAATCCAGTGTTTGAACATAACAGTGTTTTGACTCCCGTGGGGGAGCAGTAACTCCAGGGTGAGGGTGGGGATTCCAAGGGAGCTGGAAGAGGAGAGGAAGGAGGAAACGGGGATGTGGGCTGTTCCACACACAGAGGCTGAGTGTGAGGACGGGCTGCGGAACCCGAGAGGAGGGGCGCCCTCCCTCTGGATGTGGTTGGAGGACAGGAGAGTCAAGTAACCCAACAATGGACCACATTCCTGGAAGCAGGAACCCAGAGCCAGAGGTGCTCGGGAAACCACGAGCGCTCCACTCGGCACCGTCTCCCTCTACTTGATAACTCCATTTCTACAACTTTATACGAGATAAATTAGACTATCAACTATCATATTAAGGACTAGAGGCCTGTTGCATGAAGATTCATGCAAGAATAGGCCTTCCTTCCCCTGGCTTTGCTCCTGGGCCGCCTGGGAGCCGGCAAGTCCTCGCCAGCCGGAGCACCACTCCTGTAGCTCCCTCCACCCAGCCCCCTCATAGCAGGCGTCCTGCCCCGCCCGGCCGCTCTGCACCTGCATATGCAAACCCGTCTTTGTTGGGTTAATTTGCATACTCACTCCTGATTGGCTGTGGGCATAGCAGAGGTACGGTCAATTTACATGTTTGTCTATTATTAGGTAAGATACTTTTGTCTGTGACAACAAAAACCTGGAAGATCCCTCAGAAAGTCAAAGTCGGATTGTGAAAATATATTGGAGTCTACGCCATGTCTTCAAAGACAAGGTCACGAGAGGAGAAGGTAGGTCCCAGCTTTTGCCCCGACAGGAACAATGCTTCGCACATGGCACAGGATCAAGCAGAAATTGCTGAATGACTGGACCACCTGACCCTTAGTAGAAAATTAGGACACTTCCAATATTAAGATCAAAGTTCTTCTTAAACCTGTCCAATTATTCGCTTAGGGGGGAAATCCTAGGAACACTATTGTGTCAAAGGATACGAACGAATTTAAAGTTTCTAATCAATGACCCAGATGTGTGCCTCACACTGTATCTTATCAACCTTCCAATTTGTAAGTTGATTTCAGCTGCATTGCCATGTTTAAATCATCCTGTAATCTAACAGTGGTTCATGGTGTTTAAATTCATCCTAATATCTAGCCATCCCTGAGGCTGGGGGTGCGTGTGAGAAGTTCACTGAGGAGAAATCAGAGTTTGGATCCGAGACAGGGATGGACTTGAACTGTAGTTCTCGGAAGCAAACTTTTTAAATAGCGTGTTTTCAACCCATCCTATGGGGATGGTTTCCAAGCGGTTAAGCGCTTTTACAAGGTTTGGGCCCAACCCATTAAAATAGGATGTAAAATTCTGAATGGAAAAAAACTCTCCAGGCCTCCTTCCTGGCTTAATACAGTGAATCCCACGTCGCGAAGAGGCATGACCAGGTCGCAGGTAGGACCCAGCGGGGAGGGGAGGTGTGCTGACCTCTGCTCAGACCAGCCAGTGTGGGTGCCCAGCATTCGGCTCTCAGCCCAGGGACGCACACTAAAATCTTCAGTCACTCAAGTGAATGTGTCCGTTTAGGAAATGAGCTACTTGTGGGAAGTTACTAAGAAATTCACTAAGCTTAACATTTGTAATAATTTCTAAGTAACCTTTGGTCTATTTTATTTGGTTGTTATTTTAAAAGCATTTCGCCCGGCTGGCATGGCTCAAGGATTGAGTATCAACCTATGAACCAGGAGGTCGAGGTTAGATTCCTGGTCAGGGCACAAGTCCAGGTTGTGGGCTCGATCCCCAGTGTGGAGCATGCAGGAGGCAGCTGATCAATGATGCTCTCTCATCATTGATGTTTCTATCTTTCTCTCCCTCTCCCTTCCACTCTGAAATCAATAAGAATATATATTTTTAAAAGCATTTTAAGCTTAGTGAATTTCTTAGTAATCTTTTTTAACTGCTTGTTACTACTATCTTTTTATGAATTTTACTAGAGGCCCTGTGCACGACATTCATGCATGGGTAGGGTCCCTAGGCCAGGCCGGCGATCAGAGCCAATCTGTGGGGCATCGAGGGCCCCCACTGGCACCCACCTTGGCTGGCCTGGGGCCTGCGGGCTGGGCGCAGCTTCTGCATTGGGCATCTGCCCCCTGGTGGTCAATGAGCATCATAGCGACCGGTTCGTCCACCAGTCATTCGGCCGTTCGGTCAATTTGCACATTAGGCTTTTATTACATAGGATTAGCTTAATGAATTTCTTAGTAAGTAACCTCCTGGACTCTCTGGAAGATTCCCAGCCCTTGCAGTTATGTAAACCCGTGATAGGCCTGTGGGAAAGCGTGGCAGGTGTCCCCTGGGTCCCAGGTGTCACACACAGCAGGGGCGAGCGCTAGGTCTCTTCTTTCCTTGCCAAGGACACCCCCGAAGCCATGTGTTGAGACAACAGTGTCCTGGGAGGGGGAACTTCTGTCTCCCTGAGGGCTGTGGGTAGTGCGTGAAACCAACCCATTAGGCTGAGCCGCTGGGATGTGGAGCTCGGTTGTCCCCACAGCGTGACTTAACGGCATTTCCAACATGACGACCAGCTGTGGCTCAGGCGTGCACGTCAAGAGACAAGAACAGAGAGGAGAGTTCTTAGCCGCGGGAAGTTGTTCATGGTGCCCGAGTGGTGCCTGCACCTTCTCCTCGTCATGCACCCACCACACGAGGGACACATTCAGACCCCAGTGCATAATGCCCCCCAAGAGGAGACTTAAGGAAGAAATGATCACTACATGTAACATAGATGTCGCAGACGAAGGCAGGACAGAGTTCAGATCAGCAGGCCTCGGATGTCAGATGAAGACATTCTAAAAACACAGAGACCGCCAGGGGATGAGAAACGGCTCCTGTGGACAGCGTGGTCCGGGCTGGGCTCTCTGGGGTGACTCCCGAGCAGAGAGCCGACTGATGTGCAGGAGAAAGGCACGACAGGTTAGGAAGTGAGCGTTCTGAGTAAGGCGGAGCAGTGAGCACAGGGCCCTGAGGTGAAAACGAGCTTGGAATATTCTAGAACCAGCAAGAGGCAGTGTGCCTGCAGCAGAGGGAGAGGTGGCGCTGGGACGCAGGCCTGATCGTGCAGGGCTGTGGGAACATGACGGAGAGGCTGGGTCCTACTCAGATTGCCCAGGGACACGCAACACTGTTCAGCAGGGCAGTGCTGTCAGTGGACTTGTGAGGCAAACACTCTGACTTCTGTCGGAGGAAAGCCTGGAGGGGCCATGAGTGGAGGGGGGGGGGGTCCATCATCCAAGAGAATGGCCTCGTGACTTGAACTGAGGCACCGGTGGGGGAGGCGGTGAGGACTGGACACCTTGGGATGTGTTTTGAAGGCACAGCCTACAGAACCTGTCTCTGGATTGGCTAGGGAGGGGTAGACAATGATACCAATGCTTGGGCCCCAAACAATTGGGTGAATGGTTACCCCATTACTAAGGTGGGTTAACTACATGAAATTCAACAGAACAAGTTAGAATCAAATATCTAACATACTGATGTGCATCTTCATTCCTCCTGTCAAGATGCACTTAGGTGTTTGGTCCTTTCTGAGAGTCTTGATACAGACACAGACATGGACACACGGAGGCATACAATACCGACGTAGCGCCTTCTTTTTATTAAAAGTCACATAATCATTGACATCTGGGTACCCATCCTTTTGTAACTCTCTCTAAACATAAAAATACACAAACATAGGATTGTACAGCTACGGATCCCATTTTATTCCTGACTTTTTTCTTGGTGAGTGGCATTGCCTATCACCCTTATTTCTGGAGGGTAGGGTCCCAGACTGGTTTTTAACTTTATGCTTTACATTTTTGTGAATTATCTACCCTTTTAAATGAGCAATTATTTAGATCACCACCCATATACCAAAGAGAGCGTTTCTCCCGTAAAGCTCTTCTCAGAAGGGAGAGAAAGACAGTACAGTCAGAGCAGGGAGCACCGGGCTCGTGCTACATACTGTATGTGACTGAGAGAGACCCCCTGCGCTCTGCCACTTAGATAAAAGCTGGCGCTTGCTCTTAGCTGCAGTCTGACCAGCAGACTGACATGGCAGCAGTCAGATCCTGATGGGAGCCTCGGGAACGTACCCACGGAGAGCCACCAGCCCGCTGGGGCATCAGAAACAACAACCCCAGAGAGACTGGTGCAGGGAACCAGGGGAACCACCTTGGAGAGGACAAAATGAGGTGAGGGAGCCAGGAGGGTGCTGGCCTCAAATATTTGAAAGGTTCTATTTGGAAAAGGGGCCTCCTTATCCTTTATGGTTTGAACTAGAGGCCTGGTGCATGAATTCATGCATGGGTGGGGTCCCTCGGAGGGGGAAGGGACTGCGGGAGGTTGGCTGTGGGAGCGACCTGACCACCAGGGGGCAGCTCCTGCGTTGAGCATCTGCCCCCTGGTGGTCAGTGCACGTCATAGCAACTGGTTGACTGGTCATTTGGTCACTTAGGCTTTCATATATATATATATATATATATATATATATATATATATATATACACACACACATACACACACACACACACACACACACACACACACGGTAGATAGTTCAGGAGGGTCTAAGACGAAGGGGGGACTTCTCATCAAGGCCAAAAGGCTCATAACATGGAAGGAGAAGGTGAGGGAAGGTCGCATAGCCACCTGTCAGTAATCAGACGAGACTCATTCCTGGGATGAGGGACTGGCGGGAACAGTTCTCAGTTTCTCTCAGCCCACCCTCTCCTTCGCTGGGTTCCTGGGAAGGAGGAGACACCTCCACATCCTGGAAGCTCTAACACATGGACAGTCACATGCTCAGATGGCGTGTGGCTGATGACAGTGATGGGAGGCTGGATGCAAGCTTTTCCTAGACAGTGAATGTGACTTCCATGGGATCCCCTTATTAGTTTGACATCTGGGTCTAGAAGGAAAGTTGAAAATGCAAAGACCTGCAAGAGCAAATGACCTTCAAAGGAAGTCCCTTCCAGGTTCCTCACCTAGGATTTCGTAGTCATGCCTAAACATGAACATGCCGTCTCAGAAATGCTCATGGCATTAGATGGACAGAGTTCCACCGGGGCAGCGGCTGACCCCTAGCCCACGCCAACCACTCATGCCCCGAGAACGATGCTGGCCCAGAGACGCGGCGATGGGTAAGTCGCCATAATCTACAACGCCGTGTCCGGGGTGGCGGGCAGGAGCGCGGGCTTCGGTTCCTCCATCCGGGATGGCCGTGAAGGCAGCTCCCGGGCCGTCAGAGAGCCGGCTGCGCCTGCCTTCACACATCTGGTGACCAGGGGTGTCAATTCCCCATGAAAGAGATGTCAAGGCATCATGATTCAAAGTGACCCTCCCTCCACTGGGATAATCAGAAACAGCTCCCAAATGAAATGAGATTCCTGGGCTCCGAGAGGTAGCCTCCCACGCCTGGTGACATCACCCGACATGTGGCGACACACTTTTTCCAGGGCTTTCTTTTTTTTTTTTTTTTCCCAAAAAAAAATCGGAATCTGGCTGAAGGCTAAAATCATCACTTTAAACCAACATTGGCCCTTTCTTGCCACTTTGAAGAGGGGTCCCTGTGAATGACCGCCCGGCTCCTCGGGCTCCGGCGACAGGATCCTCCGCTTTGTTCTTCCCTCGCTGGCCAGGACCTTTCAAACACCCTCACCGAGTAAGGAGGTGCGGTTCCTAATCGTTTCTAAACTATTAAGCCCACTGCTCTTTTATAAGTAGCACAGAGGCAAACACATCTCAAGAGATTAAAAATCATGTTCTTGTGGTTTTTGTTGTAAAAGCTGCAAATTTGAATCCAATTAGAAAAATCACGGCACACGGACAAAACAAGAACAAACGAAGCTGGGGGTGGGGGGGTGCAGGGCATTCTGGAGCGTTCAGCGCCCTGCGGGGACGCGTGGTTCCAATTACTGCCATGTCTCCGTGAGCTCCGGGAGGCCTCGTCCCACAGAGCCCGAGTGCACGGCACGAACGAAGAGAGCCCGGTCCAAAGTCACCAACAAAACCCAGTCCAAAGTCTTCCTTCTAAAGGAAGCAGCTGCTAGACCAGGCAGCTCACTTACAAGAAAACTCCTGTAAAGCAGGGAGAGTAGTGTATGATTTCCCTCTGCCTCTCAATACAGAGCCACGCTGTGTCCGTGTGAGAGCCAATAGTTTGCATTTTCTAAGTTGCTTTCGGAACGATAGTGGGTCGCCAAGAGAATAGGATGAGAGAGGAAGGAAGCTCGATCCTTGTTCATCGAGGAGCTGCTAGGGAACAGCGCTTCCATGACCCTGCCTTCCAGCTCACGCCTTCGGCCCCTCCCACCTCCCAATACGTGGGGTCCGACCGTCCCTGTGGACAGAAGGGCCTGTCACCTGACATCTCACTGGTGACTCCCCATGAGACAGACTCAGAAGAAATATAAAGAAGTCAAGTAATGCAATTACACCAAGCCACCCGATAAGCCCCTGAGCGCTACACCAGCGTTCATCTCACTTTAGAGGTTGTCTGGTACAAATTAATTACTCCGTGAGCTGCGTTTCCTCGGGGCGCTATCTCTTTTTCATCTCCGTGTTCCCTGAATCTGGAAGTCAGCAAAATGCTTGTTGAACTAAGATGAAGTGCTTTGAGATTTTAGTGCTTTGAGATTTTAGATTACTAAATTAAAGAACACACACACATCCCTGGTCGGCGTGGCTCAGTGGTTGAGCGTCGACCCATGAACCAGGAGGTCACGATTCGATTCCCGGTCAGGGCACGTGGCCGGGTTGCAGGCTCGATCCCCAGTGTGGGGCGTGCAGGAGGCAGCCCATCAATGATTCTCTCTCATCACTGATGTTTTTTTTATCTCTTTCTCCCTCTCCCTTCCTCTCTGAAATCAATAAAATATATATTTTTTAAAAAGGGAACATACAAAAAAGTCCTCTTTTTGAACAAGAGTTGTTAGAACCCAGGACTAATGCCCAAGTGAGGCCTCAGAATCCAAACAAGATCGTCAGGAATCTGACTCAGTCGTTTAAACTCAGTCCTCACGTGGCCAAGGCAATGGACGGACTGGCCAGCTACGCAGAGTCTGGGAATTCTGAGCCTAGAATTCCCGATGCGTGTCTGCCGTCATTAGGTCAGCCATGTTCTTATGCAAACACCAAGACGTCGACCTATGTTCACCTCTTTGCGCAAATGCAAAGAAGCCCCCCATAAACCATCCAAGGCTTTCCCGTGGTTCTTCCGAAGGCGAGGGCCGCCACACTTCCACCCTTTTCTGTGGATCTTCTCCAGGGAAGGTTCTGAAGATGCTTGCCAATGAACGCCCTGCCTCATAGCTATGCTATCCTTTTAAACAGCATTCCGTTTAAATTAATACATTTGGCCAGACAACGGCATTAAAATGATTGTTGTTTCTCCGGGGATAATGGCAGCCTGCGGTATGACTAGTCTTCTTCAGAAACCTGCCGAGTTATTGCTTCTCTCTTGCCCGGGGACCATCATGTGTTTCTCATTTGCGTGCGCTACGCTGCGATCGCTCATTAAAACAAACAGGCCCAACGCAAGCCTCCATACGCAGCCACAAAGGGCGTAAACTCACTTAGGACGTTTCAGAGCCTCGTAACTCACTGCGAGCCGCTCTCACACCAGCTGCTCGGCTGATGCTTAACTGCGCGGGGTGATGTCAGAGGACCCGTGCCCTTAAAACCGCCTGCCTCCGGCAAGTATATACGTTTCTCAAGCAGGAAGGCAGGGCAGTTTGGGGAGTAAACAGAGCCATTTTCTTCCTACGCAGCACACCTTACCCCGCCACACACACACACACACACACACACACACACACACACACACACACCAAGCACTTCACTCCTGCTTGTGCTGCAACAAAGAGTCCTAGCACATCATGTGCATATCGGCCCTTGATAAGTGGCCTCTCATCTGCTGGACAGCTCCTTCCCTCCAGCGTTTCCCAAGACAGACAACCCCGACAGGGTCCCTTCTGATCAGCATCCTCTGCCCACAATCTCTGGCTGACTCACCTGCTAATCTTAACCTCTGCATTGCCTGTCAGTCACGGTTGACAGGAGACCAATTTATCATTTTTTTAAAAACAATTTCTACTACTTTTCTCCTTCTCCTTCTCCTTCTTCTTCTTTGTTTGTTAGTCCTCATTTTTCCATTGATTTAGAGAGTGGAAGGGAGAGCGAGAGACAGAGAAAGAGAGACACACCGAATGGTTGCCTCCCGCACATGCCCCAACCAGGGCCAGGGATTGAGCTGGCAACCGAGGTACTTGCCCTTGGCCGGATTCAAACCCTGAGACCCTTCGGTCCAAGGGCCGACACTCTATCCACTGAGCCAAGCTGGCTAGGGCTCTACTACTTTTCTTTTAAGGTTTGGGAGAGAAGGTAGATTTGGGTGTCTCATCCAAGTTGTTATTGAGAGAACACCACTGATTCAAAGAGTTCTTCAACTTCGAAATAGAGTCTGTTTCAAAGAACGATTTCTTAAAAGTCACCGCCAGACTGAAGACAAGCAAGCGGCTCTCCACAGCTTCACTCACTAATCTTAGAGGGCTTTGTACTTCACAGCCATAAGAATGTCTACCCCAAAAGCAGAAAATGACAAGTGTTGGCGAGGATGTGGAGATGGGAACCCCGTGCACTGTTGGTGGGAAAGTAAAATGGCGCAACTGCTGCAGAAAACAGTTCCTCAAAAATTAAAAATAGAATTAATCTATAATCCAGCAGGTCCCCCTCTGGGTCTATACCCCCCAACACTGACAGCAGGATCTCGAAGAGATGTTTGTGCACCCCTGTTCACAGACAGCGTCATTACTCACAACAGCCAAGAGGTGAGCGCACCCCACGTGCCCGTCAGCTGATGAAGGGATAAACAAAATGTGGGCTCTCCATACAAGGGAAATCACTCAGCCTGGAAAAGGAAGGCGATTCTGGCACCTACTGTAACATGGATAAATCCTGAGGGCACTAGGCTAAGTGAAATAAGCCAGGCACCAAAAGGCAAATATTGCTATGATTCCACTTCTATCGGGCACCTGGGACAGCCCAATTCATAGAGACAGAAAGTAGAATGGTGGTTGCCAGAGGCTGGGGGGAGGATAGAATAGAACATTATTGATTAATGGGTACAGAGTTTCACTTTTGTAAGATGAAAATGTCCTGGTGATTGGTTGCAAAACAGTGTGCAGATATTTACCGTATTTTCCGGCGCATAAGACGACTGGACGTATAGAAGATTTTCCTGGGTTAAAAAGTCGTCTTATACGCCGGAAAATACGGTAACATTACTGAGCTGTACACTTAAAACGGTTAAGATGGTAACTTTTAAGTGATGTGTATTTTGCAATAAATAAAAAAAATTTAATTGAAAATAACATATTTTTCACCTATTACGATATATTGCATTGGTGACTGTTTCATAATTTTCAAAGCATCTCTTCCTCTTTCCCTCATTCCTCCCTTCAGATAGCAGGTCCTTACAGGTAACCCACAATGTGTAAACCTATGAGCCAGGCACCTGGGAGACCTAAGATGAACAGGCTCGGACTGGACACCAGTTCCAGGGACCTGGACTTGCCCCAGACAGTGGCCCTCCCATGCAGGCCGGGTGGAAAGTGAGTGGTGACCAGATGGGGGTCCATTTCTCCTTAGACCACGAAGTCACTTTGGACCCATTTCTCTCTCCATAGTCTCCACTTGAAGACCCTGCAGCAACATCAAGGCCGGTGATAAAAGGAGGATGTGCTCACTGCCGAAAGCTATGTTTCCTGGAGTTTTCAATCCAATCCCTCTTTCAAATATTCTGCCGTATTGGCCCCTAAGTTCACTTGCATTTACAAGTTGCTTGATTTGGGTGCAGCCTCTGTTTTCCTAAAAGAGATACAGATAAAATGCTATGGAGTTTCCTGGGTGGAAGAAACTTCCTCTTAAATCCATTTTCAACCAATAAGAAGACACCTTTTTTTTTTTTAATCACCACTACCTTCTTGGTGCTTTTTCACTTCTCATCCTCTCTGCCTCTCTGCTCTGCCCAAGCAACCTGCCTCTGGGTCCCACCTCGGCCATCACACCTGCTGACAAGCATTCCACGACATAATCTATCAGCTCCCTCTGCAGCCTGATGGATGGAGCCCACAGGGGGACTCCCATCCGGCTAGGACTGAATGCCCTTCTGCTCGGTCAGCCCTGGAAATGGACTCTCCATGGTGAGGTTGTCTCCAACCAAACCCGACCTACACAGAGAGCCCCAGAGCCGCACACAAGAGCGCCATCCAGGCCCAAACTGGAGAGCTGGCCACGGAACACCACGGGCGAGCCATCTGGAGAAGTAGCCCACGTGGCAATAACAGTGGTTCCCAGGACAGCCACTCTCTCCCCGGCCTCACATCCTCTTCTCTCTTCTTACCGACCTGAGGGCTCTCCATCCTTCCGGGCCGGATCCAGCCTCGCCTCCTAAGTGCAGCCTTTCCCTGGAATGTCACCCCCTCTTCTGTGTCCCCCAGCATTCTACGTAGCCTCTGGGAAGCAACCTGTTTGCACAGCTGTACCCACCACCGTCATACTTGGAGGCAAGAGGCCACAGTTTCGAACGTTCAGAAATGAACACAGAGCCTGAGGCCCTGTGCGTGGTGGGTGGACGGGCCCACGGACAGACCAGACCAAGGGGTCTCATTCCATGACACTAGATACAAATTGTGCAATTGGGCCCGGCCGGCGTGGCTCAGGGGTTGAGCATAAACCTATGAACCAGGAGGTCACGGTTCGATTCCCGGTCAGGGCACATGCCCAGGTTGCAAGCTCGATCCCCAGTGTGGGGTGCGTAGGAGGCAGCCGATCCATGATTCTCTCTCATCTTTTGATGTTTCTATCTCTCTCTTCCTCTCCCTTCCTCTCTGAAATCAATAAAAATAGATATACTTTTAAATTGTGCAATTGGCCGAGACCAATATGTACGTACAACAAACTGATTTGTTTGAAATTATTTCAATCTTGACATTTCTTTGTGCAAGTTAAGTCTTTGCTTAATAACAACAAAATGCATTGATACATTTAACACATGCACTTTTTCTTTTTGTCAATAAAATCTCGGAATTTAGTGCTATGGGAGGAAAACAGAATTAAAGGTATGCCTGAGTATTCCTGGGCCTCCTCGGTCCTCCTTCCTCGCCAGCCCTCAGACTATGGAGAGAGAAATGTGTCCAAAGTGACTTCGTGGTCTAGGGAGAAATGGACCCCCATCTGGTCTCCACTTTCCACCCGGCCTGCATGGGAGGGCCACTGTCTGGGGCAAGTCCAGGTCCCTGGAACTGGTGTCCAGCCCGAGCCTGTCCCAGAACTAAGTGGCTAAGCCACGTGGTGGCCCAGTGTGTCCACTTCCGTGGTTTCACTGTAGTCATACAAGTTCCCCAGAGCCCACGGCCCTCTCTTTCAGCCACGTGGCCAGGAACTGGCTGGGAGACAGGGGACAGGAGATGTCCTGGGTTCGGGGTTGTGGCCTGGAAGCTGAAGGAGCCATCGGTGTGGCTCTTGTCCAAGCTCCACTGTTGACGGGGTGCCTGCCAGGACAGCAGCTGCAGTCTCTGAGGGTCACCGTCTAGTCTCTAACAGGAGACTGAGCCCCTATCCCAGGTGCACAGCCCTTCCCCCGGGGTCGGAGCCCGAAGTGGGGGCTCCTTCCTGCTGTGACAGGGATGGTCCTCACTCTGCACCTGCATCGCCGCCCACTGAGCATGCGCTGGGCCCACAGAGCACGCAGCAAAACCAGTAACTTCCAGATCCGCACGGTCCCCACGGGAGCCACGGCCACATGTGGCCGCTGACCACGTGACAGGTGGCTGGTCCAAACCGAGAGGCGCCGTGAGGGGAAAGGCGCTGATTGTGAAGACTGAGCCCAACAAAGGGAAAGGAAAACCTCTCCCGATCGTTTTTATACCCATCGCCCCTGAAAAGACTACTGGGATATAATGGACCTCACAGGCCGATGCTTTTGAAAGAAAGTGTTTACAGAAAATATGTGATTAATTTCACCCGTTTTTCTCTTCCTTTTCCTTTTGTAAAGGTGGCTACCAGAAAATGTAAAACTGCTGATGTGGCTGACGTCCTATTTCTACTGGGCAGTGCCGCTTCTGGAAATAACTTCTGAGTTATTTTTAAGCAGGGAGAGAACAGAAAGAAATCAATGGATGAAGGCGAGCAGCTGAGGAGTAGAAATGTTTAGAAATCATTATGGGGCTTTCTGGCAAGGCACCCTCAGAGCATCTCTGGCCCATGGCGGCTGCGGACTGCTGCCCCCCCTCCCCCCGAGGCTGCTCTTTGCTGCCACCGGGCTCCCAGGCGCGCTCAGCAAGGGGCTCCCCAGGCCCAGGACACCTGGGAATGCGAGCACCTGCCCTCATCCCAGAGGGTGGGTGGGGGGCCTCCTCAGAGCAGCCTCTCCAGGTCTCTTTCGACTCCAGGTCCCGTGCACAAAAGTCACACTTCAAGCACCTGGGGTCAGACACCCCTCAAATTATCCGTCTTCCAACTGCCATTTTCTAACTGAGGGGACATTCACATGACAAAGCCGTTCTAAAGTGGACGATTCAGGGGCACATGTACACATTCACCGCAGAGCGACCACACCTCCATCTAGTTCCAGAACCTTCTCGTCACCCCCAAAAGGATACCTGTACCCATTCCAGGGGTGGGGAACGTCTGGCCCGCGGGCCGCAGAAGGCCCTCGAAATCATTTGGTCGGGCCCTGCCAAGGCTTTAGGGGTGAGTTCATTAAAGGCTGGACCAAGTACAGCAGGCTGATTTTTAAGTTGATGATTGTGCGTGGCCCTCGAATGACGTTATAAATACCCCAATGGCCCTTGGCAGAAACAAGGTCCCCCTCCCCACAGCCCTATGTTTCCTGCATACTTGCTGCCCTTAGCTAGAAGGGATCCTATATAATAAGAGCCTAATATGCTAAGTGTCCGGTCGTCAGGTTGGCCATTCAACCAATCAAAGCATAACATGCTAATGATATGCTAAGGCAGCTCAACTGCTCGCTATGACATGCACTTACCACCAGGGGCAGACAGTCGACCGGTTGACCAGTCACTATGATGTGCACTGACCCCCAGGGGGTAGACTCCGACCGGTAGGTTAGCTTGCTGCTGGGGTCCAGCCGATCAGGACTGAGCAAGACAGGCCAGACATGCCCTGGAGCCCTCCTGCCGTCCCCTCCCAGCTGGCCAACCTCCCATGTTCCTTCCCAGCCCTAACTGTGCACTGGTGGGGTCCCTCGGCCTGGCCTGCACCCTCTCGCAATCCAGGCTGAGGGACCCCTTCCCTGAATACATGAATTTCATGCACTGGGCCTCTAGTATTTAAATAAAATTATGAGTAAACTCTAAGCCCAAGGGGAGTGGATGACTTAATCCCTCTCACTCTCCTGACACGGACTGACTCACCCAGAATGCAGTGGGAGACACTGAGGAGGACACACACCTACCCTCCACTTCCATGGAATGAAACACCCTCCACAGAGCGAGGCCCACTCAGGGCTCGGGTCCATGGTCATCACTGAGGCTCAGCTGCCCCGAGACATGAACACACTTGTAGACCCGCCTCCCGGAGCTTCCCCACGTCCCCCGTCATCTCCATCTGACCCTTCCCAGGAGCCGGTGCCTCCAGTGGAGGTCAGCTCCGTCTGCCTCCATCAAGCATCAGCCACGAGGCAGCTGCTAACCGGCCTCCAACCTATAAGGTGAAGGCATTTGGTGGTGACCGGGGTGGGTGGCTCGCTGGTGAGGAAGAAGAAGGTAGCTGAGGAGGGGCAGGCCAGGAGGCCACCCGTGGCCCGGTCACCAGCGCAGCGGGATTCGCACTGATGCATCGGTGCCCGGACTCTGGTCCCACGCCTGTCCCAGCTCTCCCTCCCTCCGGCACCTCTGCCTATGAAAGGAGGGAGGCGGCGGCTCTGCGCACATCCAGTCTCACTACTTGGACGCCTCTGCGCGCGGGAAGCTCACCGCAGGCCCATCTCGCCTTTGCAGGAGGTTCCCGAGCCGCGGAGCCCATCTGGGTGAAAGATGCCGTCCAATTATAAATCCTTCTGACTCTCTTTATTGCCTGCGAGAGCTCTGATGCCGGCTTTTACACGCCCATGTGTTTCTGCTTAAGGCGCTTCATTCAAATCAAATTTGAAGAAAAGTCCGGATTACCCAGCCACATGACGCGAGTGAGAGCCCCACAATCATCTGGGTGATCCCAGGAAATTCGGAGCATGGAGGCAGGTTGCTGAGCCTGGTCTCCGGACCCACCTCCCATCCTTACCCTATGCTCACTGCGCTCCCTGCGATGACGGGAAGGCCGGTGCATGCCATCCCTCCAGAGCCACTGCTGTCCTGTAACTCAGGCCCGAGATGCTTCGCCCGCTGCTAACATGACCTGGGAAAGCAGTCATGGCGTGAATTTTAAGGCACTAGTCGGGCTTAAATAGAATCTTGAGCAATTTATAATTTATTCTGTGAATCACTGAGATGCAAACACCATCCAACTTATCCCTAGAGAAAAGTTTTACTTCAAACCGATTTAAAATCTGCCTTGAATCAAATATATCGTTTGTGGCCCACTTAACAGCAAAACGAGAGCAATTCCAAGTCAAATTCACGTCACGCTTCTTAAAAACAGGGCGCCCACAATAGCAACGGCTTCCAAGCAAAAACACTGCGCACCCCCATTCTCTCTCTTCATGTCTCAATCCATCAAGATGGCCCGTGATGTTTCTGCAGAAATCACTCAACTTACTGACTTTTCTTGTAGGTCCTAGAGGCCCAGGGCACGACATTCGTACACTGGGCGTGTGGGGGGGGTCCCTCAGCCCGGCCTGCGCCCTCTTGCAATTCGGGACCCCTCGGGGGATGTCTGCCGAGGGGTCCTTAGCGCTGCCATGGAGGTGGGAGAGGCTCCCGCCACCGCCGCTGTGCTCACCCGCCATGAGCCCGGCTTCTAGCTGAGCGGCCCTCCCGCTGTGGGAGCGCACTGACCACCAGGGACAGCTCCTGTGTTGAGCGTCTGCCCCCTGGTGGTCAGTGCCCATCATAGCAACCAGTCGTTCTGCTGTTCAGTCGATTTGCATGTTAGCCTTTTATTATATAGGAGGATTCTCCAGTGGCTGTTTGTGAACTCTACTGGTGGGTCTGCTGCGATTTTCCAAAGGCTAAAAGATGTTTACAGGACACATGACATCATTACCGTGACAGGCTTCACTGTTTATACCGATTGGGTTTAGAGGGTCTTCAAAACATGCCTTTAAAATCTTAGTTATTCTGTAGCTTAATGTGTTCCTGATGTTTCTAGAGTAACACACGTCTAAAAATAGAGAGATGGTTTTGTTAACAGAAGACGAACTACTTATCTGGTCCATCTGATGCATGACTAGAGTGCGTTCGTCTGAGGTAGTCAGAACTGCACCCTGAGTACCGAGGGAGTGAGCAAACACACAAGTGAAGTGACACCGTCATGACCACGGGAGAAATAAAGGGATCTTACAAACAAGGGAAACTATCCACGGGAGTAGAAGATGTGTCCTATTTCAGCAAATTGGCTCTTACCAGCTTAAAACTGTTAAAAGTTCCTTTTTAATGTGTTTTTGCTGCCTGAGATTCTTCAGATAAAGTCCTCACATAGACCCCACCTAACAGGTAGTCAGAGAGTTTCTACCTGAACTTCCAGTGGTGGAAATTCTGTCCTTAAAACCTAGTCCCTGCCCTGGCTGGGGGCTCAGTTTGGAGCGTCGTCCCATACACCAAAAGGTTTCCAGTTCTATTCCCTGTCAGGGCACCTACTGGAGGCAACCAATCAGTGTTTCTCTTCCCCCTTCCCCCGTCTCTCTCCCTTCCTCCCCCTCTAAAATCAATTAAAAACAAAACAAACCCTAGCCAGTCCCACTGGTGGGTGGCCTACTGGAGAGCAGTGATCTCTCAATGGAGCTGAAATCCCCTTTCTGTGGGTTCCCCACAAATGTAGGTCTGTCCTAGTCTGGATTTATGTAGAGCGAGTATAATTTGTCTTAAACACTATAATATCTAAGCTGTTTATCACGCTCCCAAAGCCTCTAATCTCCACACCAAACATCCCTCCAAATATCCTTGAATTTCAGCTCCTTACCCTCCCCCCCCCCCCGCCCCAATCCTGGTCATATTCCTTTGATCACCTTCTATCCCCTAATATCCCACTGACACATCAACTATGCATACAGAGGTGAAGAGAAAAGAAGAGAGATTACACTGAAGAATCAGTGGAGATTATTTCTAGATAGAATTACCGACCATTTTTTCGTTTCTTCTGATTTTATCTGTTTGCCCAGTTTTCTACAATGGGCATGTGTGACGTTTATACCCAGGTAATTCAATATTCATTCATTCACTGGCTACTGAGCACGCAATCCGTGCCAGGAACTGCTGTGTGGAGTGTGTGAAGCTGCAG
This sequence comes from Cnephaeus nilssonii, assembly GCF_951640355.1. NCBI lineage: Eukaryota > Metazoa > Chordata > Mammalia > Chiroptera > Vespertilionidae > Cnephaeus > Cnephaeus nilssonii. Next base: position 4,687,599 of record NC_137074.1, read on the forward strand.
CCACAAGGGATCGAGATGAAATCCCCTGCCCTGTGCACCTACCTCCTCCCTGGAGGCGACATGCAGAGAAAAAGAGAAAAAAAAACGGGAGTAAAGTTAGTATCTCGTTAAAAGGTGATATAAAACTGAAAAGGGGTGCCGTGGTGGGGAACACCGCTAGATAGGATGGACAGGGAAGGCATGACTACGAATGGGATTAAGACCTAAAGGAAGCGAGGAGATAGTCAGAAAGCTATTGAGCAGAACATTCCAGATAGAGGGAATGGCATCTGCCAGGGTCCTGGGGCAGGGGCATGCCTGGAATGCTTGAGAAACACCAAGAAAGCCTGTGTACATGGAGTGGAGAGAACCAAGGGTTAAGCAGTAGGAGCTGAGGTCAAAGAAGTAGCGGGGTCAGAGGGAGCAGGGCCCCATGGCCACGGGAAGACTTGAGCCTTTACGCTCAGTGAGCTGGAAGGCACTGGAAGGCACTGGAAGGCTTTCGGCAGCAGAGTGACGAGGTCTAGTGACATTTCAACAGGTCCCATTCGTTGCCCGTGGAGAACTGAGCTGGGGAGGTCAGCGCAGGGAGACAGGTAAGGAAGAGGGAGCCAGGACCCACACACGAGGCACTAGTGGCCGGACCAGAGAGAGGCAGCAGGGAAGTGGGCATGTTCTGGGTCCCCACGGCTCAGCCCACAGCCTTCCTGGAGGAAAGTTAAAAGAAGCGTCTGGAACTAAACACGACACTCCCACTGTGGTCTTGCCCAGGCACAAGGGCGATAGGATTTTACGCTTCCTTTCCCAGGGTATCCTGTTCTCACACACACACACCCCAGAGACCAGCCAACCAGGATGACAAGGATTCAATGAGGTACACGGCGCACGCGGGATGGGACCCGACGAGGGTAAAAACCCTGACGGACATTCCGCCCCATAACCACAGCCTTCTCGCCCTCCACCCTGCCCTGCTCTCACCCTTTCTGAACCGCCCTGCCTCCTTGTTCAGGCCCCCTTCCTGGACCAGTCTCTATTTTCACAGATCCTTTATCAACTCATGGTTTCACTTGCCTCATTATCCTCTTACTCTACCCTGAAATCTCTCATCTCCTTACTAACCAGAAGGCTGGGCAACCCCCTCCCTCAGTCCTTTTCCCTTTTCCCAGCCCCAGAAACGAAGCTTCGCTGGAGAAACCATACGACTCTATTGGTGGGATCTGCCACAAACCCCATGATTTTTAAAACGCATTTGGAAGTTACTCCCACTCTTTAACTTTATTTATTTCTAATTCACTTCCTATGGAATATCCAACACAGCTATTGGAAACCTTCTCTTTTCCTGCCTCTTGTCCCAAACCTACTCTCACGTCACTCCCCGAGGATGGATGATTGTACCTTTTATTTTGTGGAGAAAAGTAAACCCACAAAATATAAGCCCTTTCGATGTGAGCCTTTCACTCCCAAGAATTCTCACTAGCTTCACCCTTTGCTCTTGACTCTGAGCTGTGCCTTTCCAAACGTAACCGCTCCATCTGAGCCCTGGACACAGGCCCTGCCAAAGTCTCCCAGCACGCTGCCCCACCCACTGTCCTTTCCGTCTTGTGCCTCCCATGTTTCTTTCTGCAATGGGCAGGTCCCCTGTGCAAGAGAAACGTCTTCTGTCCTAGAACAAACAATCCAAAACATCTCTTGACTCCACTTCAGCCAGCATTCAATACCTCACTTTTTTTCTTAAGTCAGTAAAAGCTCACTGAGCCAGTACAGCACCACAATTCTTCGAAACTAAGACAAATAGAATGGAGTGCTGTCCTCTGCCACCATACTTCTCCAAAGAACAGTCAACACACCTTGTCGTTTTCCCACTCTCTCTTAGTTACCTGCAAGAAGTCCACTGGAAGAACATTCATGTTGTGACCACACCCAGGGCCAGAGTGACCACACCCACGCCAGCGACACGCTCCCTGATGGGTGATCGTCACCTTCCAGCTCCACACTGTCTCCTGGGCCCCAGCCCACTTCCTGCCAAACATCTCTACTCAACTCTTCCAAGCCAAAGGTCAGGAACCAAATTCTCCAAGCTGCTCCTCCCTTCTCTTTCCCATCCAACTCCATCCTCCTCTTCCTCATGAATCTTCTTATTCCTAGAAATGGCTCCCTGGTCTCCCAGGCCTCCAGGTCCAGCCTTCAGGCACCTTTAACTCCTCCCTTGCCCTCTTCACCCTGTCAGCTTTCAAGGAGTCTTCTCTGCATACAGCCCCTTCGTGACACCTCCCTACTCCATCTTCCATGCCCACACCTTGTCCTTTGTCTATAAATTCATCTTCATTTTACCCCAGATTTGAGTGGCCACCCCCCGCCTTAACATCCTATAGTTATTATGATTTTTTCTCCTGTTGCCACAGTTACTAAGAGCAGAAGCTTTTGTGCTGTGCCTGACCTTCCCCTACTCACACAGAAGGGCTCCAGTTACAGGGACCTTGTTCTGTCCCTCTTCCTGTCCACCACAGAGCCATGCACACTACGCAGTAAGGACTGTCCTGTGATTCCTTCAGTCCCACTGAGAAGAAGAATGGTGTCTATTCCAAGTATTTCTAGTGCCCGGTTGAATGAATCCGCGATGGCTTATTTCTTGTATGTGGGTGGTCTGGTGACGGGGTTCTCAACCCAGCTGACAACCATTAAGAACAATATTCCTCTTTCAGGCCCAGGAGGTGATTTGCCTGTCTGCAGGCACCCTGCCTGCCTGTGGAATTGCTTCTTGTAATTTCCTTTGAGCTCCCAGGGTGTTGGAAGAAGGCGTCTAAGAAATGAGTCACAGGGAATTTCCCATCGCCGCTGGCCTAGTCTGCCCTGGACAACTTCTGAGTCAGTTCACAGGGTGACATGAAAAATATGGATTTTCAGCCACCTCTGGACCTCAAATGTCCTGATTTCGCATTGTTACCCAGCTCCCCATCTTTGCGGCTATGGGTTTATTCTTGCCAAAATATTTGGAGTCAGGTTAGTGATGGAAGAGGCTGCATGCGGCGCGGCCCAAGATATGCGTGGCTGACAACCAATACAAGTTTGACTGTGTATGATATTCGTAACCATCCATCAGCTCACTAGAACGAAGAGGGTAGTAAGCATATCCCCATAAGACAGAAGGGAACACTGCCTCCAAGTGGGAAAGATGCCATATTAGGCACCTGGAAGAGAGTCCCTACAGTAAACAGAAGAAAAGCAAAGGTGAGATCTCCACCATTACAGAGGGCAGAAACCTACAACTACACACGTCTCTCTGTCTATGAGAGCTCAGGCTCCCCTAGCAATATGCACCTTTGTGATTTGCTATCAAGAATGTAACACACACACACAGTAATGCACAATAGAGTGACTGCTGGGGATTGTTTGTTTGCACTTAGGACTTCTTAAATGTACTAGCATAGCAGGACAATGTCCTGGGAGATGAGTCTGCTGGGGTTCTTGTTTCAGCATTAAGAAGGGTTCAGTAATCTGGAGAAAGGCTGTGTGTAACTGAAGTAAGAATCCAGAGACGAAAGATAATTTTGAAAGGCAATGGGGGTCAGAGGAGCCTGGCTGAAGAAACCAGGTTCTCCTTGTCTCTCAGGACCCCTTGCTTTTTATTAACACAATTTTTCCTAAGGCAGGGTGGAGATATACACTTCAAAGGCCAGGTTAGTCTACAGATTCCATGGTCAGATTGGGGAATAGCCTACGGCTGTTCAGGTGTTTGGCCAGTAGGAGGCAATAACATGTAGATTAAGATGCCCGGAGCTGTCTGGCAGCAAACAATCATTCTTTTCAGGTTTGGGGAAATGCCTTTAGCCATTCCAGCAGGCTATAACATATGTGACTCAGCCCTTGTTGAGTCCCCAAGTTCCATCAATCTTTTGATGAAACTCTTGCAATTATGACATGCTGGAATTGGCTTCCAGCATGAGTCTTTCAAAACAGATGCTTGTTTATATGCATATATTTATTTTTATAAATACATTATGTGCATTTATTTCCAGAGAAAAGGTATGAGCAGTGCTATGAACCCGAGTGCCTCTGTTCACACAGTGTTGTGGCCTGGGCTTCTCAATCTTTAATGTGGAGAAAGACTGCATTTGTTGCTTCATGGGGGGAAGGGAGGAGGATGGCAAGCCCAGGGCAGTGAGACTGAGGGGACGAGGCTGGGGACCAGGGGGCAATGGAGGTGATGCATCACCACTGGCTCCATAACCAGCCCTAATAAGAATGAACAAAATGAGAAATGCGAGACTGTCTCTATTTTTAGTTGTTAGTATTTGTAGACCTGAAAACTTTATTTAAAGCCAAGGGAATTATTCCCGTATTGAATTTCAATAGTGCAATATGCTGTTTTAGAATAAAATCCAAAGGCCCAGGACATACGCTCCATGAACTTATCTAGTCTCCACCGGGTTTCACTCTGACGGGCTCCTCCAGGCTGAAGCTAGAAGGGGGTCAGGAAGACTGTGTCAGGCTGGAAGGAGGCACCCCAGGCTTCCGGCCACACTGGGGTTTAGGGATCTGTGAGCATCAGTGACCAAAGACATAGCAGCTTGAGGAAAAGCTAATGTGTCTAAAACATGGTCCAATGTTTAACAACTTAGAAGGGCTGGGACTTTAACCAAAGAGAACAACAGAGTGATCATTTAGGTGTAAAAGCCCTTGACCATGCAGATTACACCCTAACCCCCTGGGAGAACATGCCTCGGGGACAAGCCCCCTGCACCCTCAGGAGACTCTCAGCATGTTCTAAGCATGTCTGTGGGGGCCTCCCAACACCCTGACACCGTCTTCCTGTGCTATGACAATGGGTGCCCCACCCCTGCGTGCTCCCCTTTCTTCTTTGCTCCTAACGACACAGAATGAGCGGAGACTGGGACACAGACAGAGATGTGCCTTGCGCATCAACAAGTGAACAAAACTTTTTAACATCATGTATGACTGGGAACTATTTTATTATTCGGAGTTGGCAACTGGCTTCTTAGACTTCATTGTACCATTTTCTTCTTTTTTTCTCTGAACTGTGGGAGGACGTTAAGCTCCAGAGTTTTGGTCAAAGATTGTTGGCCGAAGCCCTCCTTCTTAAAAGAAGTACCAGCCTGGCCGGTGCGACTCAGTGGTTGACTGTCCACCTATGAACCAGGAGGTCACGGTTCGATTCCCAGGCAGGACACATGCCGAGGTTGTGGGCTCCATCCCCAGTGTGGGGTGTGTAGGAGGCAGCTGATTAATGATTCTCTCTCATCATTGAGTTTCTATTACTCTCCCTCTCCCTTCCTCCCTGAAAAAATAAAATTTAAAAATAAAAGACGTACCAGACTCTGGGGTAGGAGGACAGGCTTAAGGATGCCCCAAAGCTGGCCTGGTGACCTCAGCCCTTCATTGATTTCGAGGGTACAGGGGAGGAAGGGAGGACAGGAGGAGGCGTGAGCAGGTAAGGTGGGGAGGGGGTAGACCACACCCTTCTCTCCGCACTGAGGTTCCTTGGCTGGCACAGGTCAGAACCCAGGAGGCAAGAAGCCTTAAGCTGAATAGGAGACTGGAGCTTGTTCTAAGAATTAGCTGGACTTCTCAATACCTGAAACTAAATGTGTGCACGAGTGACAATAAGCAACCATAAAACCTGTGCATGGACCCAAGACACCTCCCGAGAGGGACTGTGTTCCTCCGACAGCGGGGAGGGCAGCGGGGAGGCCATGGACAAGGGTCCCTGTGCCCTCTCCTGAGCCCAGCTCACCCGTGACAAGGTCACGTACACGTGCTGAGCACGACTATTCATAGTGGTTACAGTTTTAAATGTTATTCTTCAAGAAGGAGTAAGTCATAAACCCTTCTACCTACGTCCCACTGGGCGTTCTATTTTTCCAAAGGCATTCGAACACTTCTCCCAAAGGCAAAGCTCACCGAGTGGGCCCCTAAGAGCGAGCCTTGCATCCCTGCCCATCCTCCCAGCGTCAACAGGAAGCGAGGAAGGACAAGGCAGCGCGGTGTTTGACGCGGGCACAGCGTCCGCGCACTGGACCAGGCCTTCCTTGGCCATTGCTTTCCTTTCCATCATGTCAACACAGCAAGTGGCTTTCCGTGAGCCAGAGGAAGAAGAGAAGAAACCCCCATCTCTCCTCACCCCACACACAGGTGACACTGCGCATTGCGGGAAGCGGAAACAATTCCAACGAATAAACCCGGAACAGCAGGCACACTGACAAGAAATGAAGTCAGGGAGCCAATATTTTAGACCGTTTGACTATCAACCCAGAGGACGGTGTGAAATGTATATGCCTGTCATCGAGACGAAGGGACACACAAAACATAATGTTAAATTAGTGACTACGCAATCAGAACATCAAGAAAAGATGGAAGAGCTAAGGGAGGGGAGAGAGATGGAGATTCCACCTGCAGGGTCCCACTGGCCCTCCGAGATCCCGCTGGCCATCCGAGATCCCCCTGGCCCTCCGAGATCCCGCTGGCCCTCCAAGATCCCGCTGGCCCTCCGAGATCCCGCTGGCCCTCTGAGATCCCGCTGGCCCTCCGAGATCCCGTTGGCCCTCCGAGATCCCGCTGGCCCTCCGAGATCCCGCTGGCCCTCCGAGATCCCCCTGGCCATCCGAGATCCCCCTGGCCCTCCAAGATCCCGCTGGCCCTCCGAGATCCCGCTGGCCCTCCGAGATCCCCCTGGCCATCCGAGATCCCCCTGGCCCTCCAAGATCCCGCTGGCCCTCCGAGATCCCCCTGGCCCTCCGAGATCCCCCTGGCCCTCCGAGATCCCCCTGGCCATCCGAGATCCCGCTGGCCCTCCGAGATCCCGCTGGCCCTCCGAGATCCCCCTGGCCCTCCGAGATCCCCCTGGCCCTCCGAGATCCCGCTGGCCCTCCGAGATCCCCCTGGCCCTCCGAGATCCCGCTGGCCCTCCGAGATCCCCCTGGCCCTCCGAGATCCCCCTGGCCCTCCGAGACCCCGCTGGCCCTCCGAGATCCCGCTGGCCCTCCGAGATCCCGCTGGCCCTCCGAGACCCCGCTGGCCCTCCGAGACCCCGCTGGCCATCCGAGATCCCCCTGGCCACCCGAGATCCCGCTGGCCCTCCGAGATCCCGCTGGCCCTCTGAGATTCCGCTGGCCATCCGAGATCCCCCTGGCCATCCGAGATCCCCCTGGCCCTCCGAGATCCCCTTGGCCATCTGAGATCCCCCTGGCCCTCCAAGATCCCGCTGGCCATCTGAGATCCCCTGGCCACCCGAGATCCCCCTGGCCATCCGAGATCCCCCTGGCCACCCGAGATCCCCCTGGCCACCCGAGATCCCCCTGGCCACCCGAGATCCCCCTGGCCATCCGAGATCCCCCTGGCCATCTGAGATCCCCCTGGCCACCCGAGATCCCACTGGCCACCCGAGAAGGCTCCTGGCGGAAGGACAGGAGCGGGAGCCCACAGCCAGAGAACCTGGCCCAGCACTGAGGCCGCAGACCCGCCCAGGAGGTCCAGGCACAGCCCGGAGTGGAGACATCAGGGGCCGCACAAGGGACCCATGGAAGCGTCCTCCCCCAATTCTTTTTCCTGGTCCCCAAATTCCGAGGTCTGGTAGAAGTAGAAGGCTGGGGCGGGGGCGGGGCAGGAACATGACTGGAGAGGCTACGGGTGGCCCTTGAGAGGGGACCGCTCTGCTTCTAGCATAGAACTTGGCAGGAAACCCATCCCCTCGCCCATTTCGTTCAAGCCCTAAAGGTCACAGGGGCACCACCCAGGCGCAGGCAGTGTGAGGGCCCAAACACCGACACAAGTGCTGGGGGCAAAGGCCGATGCAGGACGAAGGAGATTTGAGTGCTGAGAGCTGGTCTCTGACTAGTCGATAAAGACTTAACCCACAGCCCTAAGAGAGATTCAAGGTCCACCTTCAATAACACAAGAGGCAGATAACACAACAAATAGAGTAAAACATTGTTTATCCAGAGGTCTGCGCCTAAGAAACATCCCAACGATAGAATGAGTAGGGTTTCTTAAATAACCGTCCATTTTCGTTCAGGATCCCAGCTTTCCATCATGGCGCACTTGATAATGGCAAAGCCGTGGACAGCGAAGTGCCCGGCCCAGGACTCCAGACCAGAGGCTACACTCGGGTCGGGACACTCCAATGTCATGAGCAAAGGGCATTTCTGCTAAGGAGAAGACAGCCCTGCAAATGGTTAACCCCCCCCGAACCCCCATAAAGAAAAAGGATGGAGTAACAATATCAAGCAAATGATGATCCTGCTGCATTCTGGGAGGAGCTGGCTCCATCCCGTTCTCTTTTTAAAATATTTTTATTGATTTCAGAGAAGAAGGGAGAGGGAGAGGGAGAGGAACATCAATGATGAGAGACAAATCATTGATCGGCTGCCTCCTGCACACTCCCTACTGGGGATGGAGCCCACAGCCCGGGCATGTGCCCTGACCGGGAATCGAACCGGTCAAAGGCCGACGCTCTATCCACTGAGCCAAACCGGCCAGGGCTCCATCCCGCTCTTGCTTCGGCAACCGGAGGTGTGCCCCTCAGATGCCCCTTCAAGAAAGCCCAGCATCCGCCTGCACAGCCTCCAGCGGCTCGGCGCCGGCTCTGCCTCACCCCGACACCCGGCCATACTGAACACAGGGGCGTGGGGAGAGACCGACCCCTCTCCCAGCGCTGGACCCTCCAAGCCAATCCCTGCTCCAGGGGTCCCGGCGGGTTGGTCAAACTGTCCGGTCTGTACCCAGCCGGGGGCTCTCTCTCCCCAGTCCTGCTTTCCCCTCATTTTATCGTCGCCCACAGGCGCCCCCCTACACCCTCTCCAATAAACTTCTTGCATTCCTAATTCTCTCAGCATCTGCTTCCCAGGGACCCCAACACAACGCTCCTGAGACCAATATGAGTGCCAAGTTTCGTCCCGTGCCCCGACGTGAAGACCGACCCTGGAAAATACAATTTCCTATCCCTCCAATGACCCACGGTGCTACTCGGCCACTTCTAAGGCAGCCAGCCAGCATCCTAACGCCCAGTCTTCATGAGTGATCCGATGGCGAAAACACTGTTCTTGTCACAGTGACACAAAACGCTAGAGAACATGTTACTTCCACATTTTCAGGTAAAGCTAAAAACGTATGTGATGCCGAAAGAACAGCAGACACTTAGTAAACCCCACAGTTGATTTATACCATGAATTAACATCAATCCAGAGGTTTTCTAAGACATCTATTTTCAGTGCTGGAAAAAGCGTTTAAAAAGAAAAAGGAACTGTGAACGCATAATGCTGAGCGCCATGAATCAGACAGAGAAAGACAAATAGTGTATAATCTCACTTAAATGTGGAGCCTAAAAACCAAGCTGGCAGAAACAGAGTGGACTGGGTGGGCGGGGGCGGGGCACAGGGAGAGTCCGCTCGAGGGCACACACTTCCCGAGACGAGAGGAGTGAGTCCTGGGCTGCGCTGTGCAGCAGGGACTAGAAGGACGAGGGGGCGCGGGCAGGTTTCCCACGTGGCCGTCAGGGTTGGCTGCCCTGCAGTGAACAATGCCGTACGCCGTAGGCGCAAGTTGCTAAAAAGAGTACATTTTCCATGTTTTCACCACAGAAAATAAACTGATAAGGTGAGGCGATGGAGATGTTAACTAACCCAATTGTGGCAATCACTTCCCAAAACATCCGTGTGTCAAAATATGTAACCGCACACTTACACCGTGTGAAATACCAATCACATCTCAACAAACCTCGGGGAAAACAACAACAAAAAACAAACCTTTGTGTCCTTTTTACTAATTCATAGCCACATTTTTGCACCAGGTAAGTCTTAGGTCACATAAGATGTGTTCGTTTTCATTTCGGGTTTTTAGGAATCAAGTCACGGGCCTCTTTGAGTCTTTTGATTGGCTCTGTGTGGATTTTCCATTCCTAAAGACTCAGAAATAAGAACAGCAGTGCATGGCTTCAGTTATTCAGAAGATAAAATAGTCTCTTTGGGTCTGTGTTCCTTCCTGATGTCTTTGTTCATGGCTAACGTTGTCTATTAGCAACCCTAACCTCGCCCTAAACCCTCAACCCAAACCCTAACCTCAATGCTTCCTCCAGGTCACCTCCCCAGACAGCCAAACAGAAAACTGCCGCTCCCTCTAGTCCCAGCTGTAGGTTCTGCAACGCGCAATGAAACCGGTCAATTTACACAACCTTCCCTTCACACAATAAATGAAAAGTAAGTATTTGAATTGGGAGCTTTTTCAAACAACATACGCCATGAAAAAAACTTGACTTGCTTTTTACATTTATGTTAAGCACAAACTTTGGATTGGTGACGATCCATCTTAACGACAAAGGTTTTCAACATTGCCCCCTTTTAAACGTGGATTTTAAAACAAAGGACAGAGAGTCGCATGGTTAGAGTTACATGTTTTGTCAGCCCCAAGCTCAGCTGGCTCACGAGCACCACTATCGTAAAAGTTTATGGGACTAATTTGGAGGTCCATATAAACGGGTGTTATTGTTTATTTTTGGATATCGATAATAGCAGCATATTAGCAGTAAACATGCCATGCAAATGAACAGTGCTTTCCAGAAAATCCACCAAGAATCGTTCAAACATTAAGAGCCCTGCTTCGGTTAAATTTGTTTACTTTTTCTAAAGTACATGCTCAGAAGTAACGTGGACTCTCAATTAAGCAAAACACAACCGGGATTTTAATTTAACCCCGGAATTTGATCTTTAAAATTAAAAAAAAAAAAACTTTCTCTGCTATTTACAGTTCCTGCTCTGGAGAAATCCCAACATCTGGCCGCCAGAGTCGGCGGAGCCCAGCGCGTGGAGACACATGTGCGAGTTCATGCCTTGCGAACCCGCGGTTCCTGAGGGTAACACGCGGTGATGCCTCCCCCTCATCTCTTCCTCCTCAGAAACCCCGAGCGCTGTCTGCTCGGTGCACCCAGAGTAAGAAGCACATGTCACATGTCACAACCCGGTAACACACACACACACGCACGAAAGCAAGTCTCCCCAAGTAGTAGGCGTCCATTCCACATGGGATGCACCCGGGTCATTTCCACTCTCTCCCGCCCCACGCCTCCGCCTTTGGTTCACGTTGGCCTTGACCCCCTCCCACAGTGGGCCGTGACCCGCAGTGTGAAAGCCGTGGCTTTACGGCCTCGCTAGGGACTGGCCTCCAGGGCAGCAGCCCAGGGCCCTGGGAGCGCAGGTCTGCGGCCGCCCCTCCCCAGGGGACCCGCTGGCCTGACGGGTGGGAAGACTTGCTCTAGGAGGAGGATCTGAGGGAGTGTCCATCATCTGAGCTGAACTCAGACCACAATGAGCCCCGAAAAGGATGCCTGTTCAGAGAAGCTCGGCCATTCATGCCCCTCACTTGAAGTGGCAACGCGCTTTCTGGCAGGAGACTCAGGGGCAAATGAACACTTCTTTTCAGTTTCACCAACTGCATCCAACGGGGTTTCCATCACCAGCCCAGGGTTCCGGCCTGGGACCCCCGGGCCTGGGTGCGGTGGGGTCGCGGGTCCGTGAGGGGGCTAGGTTGGCTGCAGGAGGTCTGTGAGCATGTATGAGAGTGTGTGCACGCTTATTCTGGAGAGAAAGTACATGAATTCGTCAGGGGTTTTTAAACAGTTACCTGTTTCAAAAAAGTCAAGATGAGCTATCAAGCTATGACAAGACAGAGAGGACGCGCCTGCGCACATGGCCGATGCCAGAGGCCGGGCTGAGAAGGCTACCTGCTGCCCGATCCCAAGTCCATGACATCGGGGAGGGCGAGGCTGCGGAGCTGGAGAAGATCCGTGGTTGCCAGGGGCTGGGGAGGGGCGGGAGGAATGCGTGGTTGGAGCCCAGAGGATGTTCGGGGCAGGGCAACCGCTCCGTGTGAGACATACATGCCGTTATACATTAATCTGAACCCACAGAATGCACAGCACAAAGCTGAGCCCTATGGTAACCACGGAGTCTGGGTGATGCTGACGTGTCAACACAGGTTCACCGACTATTAGCAGATCGACCGCCTGGTGCGATGTTGCTCATGGCGGGGGCTGTGGTGTGTGCGTGGGAACAGGGGGCATATGGGAGCTGCGCACTTTTCCGCTCGTTTTTGCCGTGAACTTCAAACTGCTCTAAAAAATAAACCATATACATATACATGTACTTATACATATACATATACACATACACATACACATACATATACATATACATGTATATGTATGTGTATATGGTTAGAGGTTAGGGTTAGGGTTAGAGGTTAGGGTCAGGGTTAGGGTTAGGGCTAGGGCTAGGGTTATGGCTAGGGTTAGGGTTAAGGTTTGGGTTTGGGTTAGGGCTAGGGTTAGGGTTAGGGTTAATGTTAGAGGTATATGTATACTTATACATATACATGTACATGTACATATACATGTACACGTAAGAGTTAGGGTACAGTTCCCTTGAGAACACTTCTGTGTTGCAAATTCATGGTGTGATTACAATCATACCTAGAAAGGAGGAGAGAAATGTGCAAAGACATGGAAGCACGGAACAGACTGATGAACCTCGGAGGACAGGGGGCGAGATCCACCAAAGAACATATATGCATCTATGTATAACCCACGGACACAGACAACAGTGCGGTGAAGGCAGCGTGGGCATGGGAGCAGGCGGGGAGGGTCGCGGGGGAGAGGGGAAATGGGGACAGCTATAATATTTCCAACAACAAAGGTGTGTGGCTCCGTTGGCTGCTGGCTTGATTTCCAGTCGACACATGCCCTGGTTAGCGGTTACTGGCTCAATCCCCAGAATGGGGCAGGCAGGAGGCAGCCAACCAATGTTTCAGTCTCACATCGATGTTTCTCTCCCTCTCTCTCTCTCTCCCTCTCTCCCTTCTTCTCTCTCAAAAAAAATCAATAACAAATCGTTTTTTAAAAACTATTATTATTCATTCTCTAAGCAAGGTCTACAGAGACACCTCAGGCACTGGTTAAAATGCAGTTCCCTGAGTCCACCCCAAACTTACCGAAGACGCTTTGGGGGAACCCAAGAATCTGCATTCTTGAGCCGCAACGCAGGCTGTTTGAGAGCCACCTCTGGACGGAAGGCCCGGCGGTTTTCCAGGCCAACCGCACACAACTTACAGCCTTTCTCCCGGGAAGCGACAAGTCACCTCCGGCCCCAGCCTGCACCTCCTGGGAAAGCTGGTGCCTCCCTGAACACCAGCATCTCTGAACATTAACGAGGGGTCACCAGTGCGGGAGGCCGTGCAGCAGGCCCGGGGAGCAGGCATTGAACCTCGATGCAGGCGCCCGGAGCACAGCCCGAGGGACGCGGGAAGTGGGCGAGAGGGACAGAGAGTGGAGCCCAGCTCCCACACAGCCCACGGGCACCTCTGTGGGCAGGCCGCCCGGCGCCAGAAGCCTCTCCTATTCTGTCGTACCAAATACCTTGATATTTTCAGACAATACTCTTATTCTGATGATAAAAATCACACGCACGCCTTGTAGCGCTGTTTTTGAGTTTGCTCTTCTCTGCGTGGCAGCTCCCAACTGCCCGAGCCGCCAAGCGTGCAGGGGTGTGCACCCCGCTGGAAGCTGATCAAAGCTGAGCTATTAAGGAAGAATTAGGCCGCGAATCCAAGGCTACGTCATCTTCACAGCGCACAGACTTTGGGGGGAAACGCCGGTCTCTGGTTCCTGCTGAGTATATCCTCAAAGGATAAACTTTCTAACTTCCTGCGGAGCAAAGTGACTATAAATCAGATCTGCAAACGCGTGCAAAATGCCTGCTGCTCAACGGCCTTTTGTCAGCCAGGTAGGAGTGGGGAGCGGGGAGCAGGGAGCAGAGAGCAGGCCTAGGCCAGGAAGGGCCAGGAGCATGGCCGAGCCCCTCACCCGGATCAGGCCGGCACCTCCCCGGAGCTGGGTGGGCATCTGCGTTGTGTGCTCTGTGCTCCCGCTCACCCACTGGACTCTCAGGCCTCCTGGTGACCTTGCACTTCACGTCGGCTGCTTCTTAAAACCCTTTCAAACCCTTCCTTCTATGAAACGCAAGCAGCATTTTCGTCTAACACCTTTTACAGCCAGAAATACTCCGCGTCACTTCCAGAGCGGCAGCTACAGGATCACGGGGGGAAGGAGCTCGGCCGTTGACTTCTTGGGAAGTCCTGACCCTGTCGCTGTCAAGTTCTTTCCAGAACATTCCCTCTTCTTCCTTCTCCCCCTCGACTGCGATTACCTAAGAGGAGGCTAACGACACGCATTAGTAATATCACCCGCTATTATGCAATTGCTCTAACGTTTCATATTTGTTCTGGCAGAAAAGCACGATGGTAAATTATGCAGAATACATTTCCCTCATGCAAAAGGTTCCTCCCCCGCATCGGCCGGCGGACAGGCGTGCGAAGGACACACCACCTTTGTGGCTGCCCCCCACCCCCACTGCCCTCGCCGCACACCTGCACGGTTAGGTCACCGCTGTGGGGAACTGAAGTCCTTTTCAGGAGAAATGAGCCGAAGGCAAAGTCGTCCACTATTTACATTAACAGGCAAGTGGGCCATTCGAGCGCTATTTGTAAGATTCCCTCCCGCGAGTACAAGCCGCCTCCTCCACCGGCCAGGAACTTCTCAGCACAGAACAGTCTCCTGAGAGACTCCCCAAATCAGGGAGCTTAGTATTTTTATTTTTTATTTTTTTGTTAATCCTCACCCGAGTCCATTTTTTTCCCACTGATTTTTAGGGAGAGTAGAAGAGAGAGGGAAAAACAGAGAGAAACATTGTTATGAGAGAAACACATTGATTGGTTGCCTCCTGCATGAGCCCTGACCAGGGCCCTGGGCTGGGAGGAGCCTGCAACCGAATCGGGGAGGTGCCCTTGACCGGATTCGAACCCGGGACCCTTTGGTCCACAGGCTGAAGCTCTATCCATTGAGCCAAACTGGCTAGGGCCCCAAATCAGAGATTTTAAGGAACTACAGAAAGGCGGTCTATTTTCCTAGCGTGGTTGTCAAAGACACCAATTTCATAGACCTAAAACAAAACAAAAAAAAGTCCAGGAATGATTATTTAAATTCCCACAGGCAGAGTTGGATAGATTCACAAAGAAAACCAACACCTTTAATTCTCTCTAACCAGAACCATCATCAGCTGTTAGCAACTGCAGCTCTCACCTGCCAGCTCGCCTTCAAAACACACATAAGCAACCTGAGTTGAATTTTATTTTTTACAAACTCTCAAGGTGATCATTTTTCAAAATTATCCTTCACTTATTTATGCTAACCAATCCGATGATGGTGTGATGGAGCGGAACGGAAACACGGCCCATTCCTGAGGTCAGATCCGGGACGATCCCCGTAAACACGTGGCGAGAGGCCATGATTCTCAGATTTGTCCAAGGCTGTCTGCACTTCATGGATTCCCTTCTAAACACCTGCACTAGTTTCCCACTGACTTCGCCTGTTCCTTCCGGTTGATTAGGAACAAAATGCCAATCACAGTGGATTTCGGTTATTGACCCGCCTCCACTGAACTGTAGAAGATATTTCTCATATCACCTTCCCAGGAGCTCTCATCTGCATCTGGCAGCTTCATGGTCAACAGAGTCTTTAAAAAAAAAAAAAAAAAAAAAGGCTTTTCTGCGCACGCGCGCCCCCCCCCAACCCCCAATCTGTGTGTAACATGGACACTTACCAGGTAAGTTCCAGATATTTCGGAAGAAAGCTTAACACCCACAAGAGATTTCCCACTTGCACCTTGGTAGACAGAACTGCCATGCCCCCATAAAATGTCACACAGAAATCACATTGCAGCGTCCCTCTCTACCCCTGCTTAAAACTTAGAATCCTCAACGCTCCGCAACGCCCCCTATTTCTGAAGTTTCATCAACACCCGTAAAACCCAAAGGATGAACTGGCGCTCTTATTACTTCCAATTCCATTTCCCAAGAAATCACACGGGTAAGGGTGTATGTTACACATGCTCCCAGTCCGTCACACTCCCAAATATATCATCTTTAAAATGTGTGTATGTGATATTTTGGAAGGCATTGTATATGTTAGTCCAAAAAAAAAAAAGATTTTAAATTTTTCAATACCATAAGCTTTCCTTTCCATGATAAACCACTTTGCATTTTCAGTCAATGTTTTAGGCAAAGAACATAAATGAGTACAAGTTAGCAGGCCCCTCGGGGAGAGGGATCAGGTGGAGAACATGAAGACCTGGCCCCGCCGGGGAGGGTGTGGCCAGTGGAGCCCGCTGAGCTGAGCAGCACCAGGGAGACAGCCTCCCTGGGGAACGGGGCTCCGGCCCCCACTTTCCCACAGCAGGTACTCGGCTCAAGTCTATTAGACCCATCGCCTCATTTCCTCGCCGTGCCTCTCCCCGCGTGTGCGTGTGCGTGTGCGTGTGGGACTGAAATGAGTGGGGCAGCTTCCTCCCAGGGACCTGCCTCTGCACATGCCTCGCTTCCTTCCTCTCTCGCCTCCAGGGCCGCGGGGAAACGCTGTCGGTGGGTGAGCGCCGGGGCAGGTGCGGCGGGGCGAGCTGCTGAGGGTCCCTGTGCCCACGCAGAACAACGTCTGCACACGGAGACCCACGTGTCGCCCACTGGTCTCCTCCCGGAGGACCCAGGCAGTGCCGTCAGAAGATGGGGATGTTCCCTGCACTCACTCAGAGGTCCGCGACCTTCCGCAAAGGGCCGGGCTGGATGCTCTCAGCTCAGCGGGCTGCGTGGGCTGCGACAGCCCCCCGGACAGCGTGGACACGCGTGACCAGGCCGTGGTCCAGGAAAACTGTCACTATGAACAATGAAATCTGCATGTCCTATCATTTACCTGTGTAATGAAATATGTTCTTCCCTGGATTTCTTTCAACCATTTCTAAAGGTGAACACCCCTGTCTTAGCGGGGGACCGCAGCACACGCTGAGTGTGGGCAGGCGCCGTGAAGACCCCGCCGGGAGGAGGCCGCGGCCTCCTGGGCAGGGGCACCTACCTGGATATGAGCTGCTGGGTCCGGGACAGTCTGAACCATGTCCCTCAGGAGGCCAGCTCCTTCACCGTCCGCGCAGCCCCGGAGACAGCTGGGAGGCAGAGGGATAGAGCCGCAATGAGCAACCATGATTCTGGGTTTTCGTTTCTCAAAGGACTAAACAGCATGAAGCGATGGTAAAAAGTAATAGTAACAACAATAACAACCCCGCTCTGCAGGAAGCACGTGCCCAGAGGTCTGCCCGGTGCACGAAGCGACTGGAGACCCCACTTCCTTCTTTCCGGAACATCACCCACCTTCATCCCCAGTGAAACCCCGTGTGACAAGCCCCCCAAAACCCACGTCACATGCAGTTCCTACACGCCATTGTCCGTGGGCAGCATCTATGAATGATGCTTTAAAGGAAGAAGTGAGATAAAAAATGAGACATAGTCTCTCATATTGAGCACGTTGGACTTTGGAAGTTCCCACCAACACCGGGGCCATCTACACATCTTCCTAAGCTCCGGGCCTGTCCCCACACAGGCTCCAGGGAGTCCTGCCGAGATGATGGCAGACTTTGAGCCCTGGGCATCATGTCACTACCGACAACTTTCCTGGTCTTTTCTTGGAAAGCATGCAATTCCCTCACATCTCTCCAAGTCCTTTCAGGGGATAATATCTGCTTTAAAAATGCAACAAGAATGGAGCGCTGTCTTGAAATTGCATTGGTTTGCCGTTGTGATAACCCATGCTTGCGGCGCACCAATGAGAGAGGCTAAGGGAGGAGGGGCCTGGGCGTCTTGGCTCAGGAATCCTCGGAATCCCCAAGATTGCCTCTTCAGGAGAGCAGCAGGCCTCCCAGGAAATCGCCCTCCTCTGCGAGGGTCGTCCAGCCTCAGAGACCCATCCTCCGGGCTGCACGCCCCACGCTCAGAACAGATGTTCTTTCCATACGTTTCGGCTTCTCTCCGGGACAGCTCACTCCACACAAGTCCTCCCCACGCACATGCCGGTGCTCACACTGCAGGCTGAGCGCGTCCCCGCCCTCAGCTCACAGGGGATTTACAGCCGCCTTTGATCCCGAGAACACTGTGGAAGGCTGTTCCGGGCGAGCCCAGGCCCCAAAGAACCAGAGGCCTCCCCTTCCGCCTCTGGGAATGAGCTAAGGGGCATGTTTCACGTATAAAACACTAAAATCAGCCCCACTGGCGTGGCTCAGGAGTTGAGCGTCAACCTATGAACCAGGAGGTCACGGTTCGATTCCGGGTCAGGGCACATGCCCAGGCTGTGGGCTCCATCCCCAGTGTGGGGCATGCAGGAGGCAGCTGATCAGTGATTCTCTCTCATCATTGATGTTCTCTCTCTCTCCCCCTATCCCTTCCTCTCTGAAGTCAATAAAAATATATTTTTTAAAAATAAAATTCTGAAATCTTCCACCCTTATTTTTTTTTTTTTTTGGCATAGTTAATAAATGCAGAGGCTCCTTCTTTGAGTGTGCCTCCTGAAAGGAGGTTTCCATTGAATGCAGGTAAAATTACTAAAAAAGAACTTCAAACCCAATTTAGTAATAGGGCGGAAATTGCAAATATCATAAAAGCCCAGGTCTGTACACACCGCCCTCAGCCTTCCGGTTCTTCTGGGAGGAGTGGAAGAGGACAGAAGATGCTGGGGAAGGAGGGGCTGTGTTGACTACAATCCTTACAACGCGGGAATTTACAAAACTCTGCCGTGTGGAGGCGGGAGGGAGCAGGAGGGCTGGGCGAGGGGCATCGGATTTGGGAGGGAGACTCAATGGGATCAACATAATCCTTCCAACTACACCAACCGGTCCAAGGAGAGGTCTTTGTAGGTTTGGGGCCACCAACATCAAATATGAAAGACACAAAATGTTTACATAGTCGCATTTTCCTTCAACCGTAACTAGGACGGGTAGGCTTGCCCGGGTCTTTATTTTACCTTCAATTGCCCTGGGCTCCACCATCTTCTCTCTCTCTGAGGCATTTGTCTTGCTTGTGGTCAACGCGGCTTTTCTTGGGTCTTCGAAGATCTTGGAACAGCCTAAAAGAGAATGCAAATACATTAAACCTTGGGGATTGTCTTTATGGATGTTTTGTTTTTTTCCAAATATTAACACCAAGTATCAACTAGACGTTTAGTGACAAAACCTATTCCTTAAACATTTTTTAAACTGTCCTAAAAGGGGAATGAAGTTAAAATCCTTCCCTTAAAGAGGGGGCTGAGGGGGGCGACACGCCTCTGAGGGAAGCTCCGCATCGTGAAGCAAAAACTAGGACGGAAGCAGAGGCCCCGCCCGGACTGGCGTCCTGAGGCACACGTATACTTTTGCAAAGAAAATATTTTGAAAAGGTTTTCCTTGCCGTACAGGCCCAGCTTCGGTAATAATGGTTTTCCCAGATCATTCAGCGCTTGTCTCTGCTCAAAAGAGAGAGGAACGGGTTTAGTAACCATCCCCGAGCCTGTACTTAAGCAATTGTTTCGGTCCCAGGAAAGGAGCAATCCGTTTAATCCGTGGATGCGAGGAGGACCCGTACGTTTTCACAGATCAGAACAGCCCCAGACTGAAAAGAAAGAAAATAAATCTTTCCGAGAATAGGCCTGTCGGCGCAGCTCTGCGACCCAATCTCTTTTTCTGGAGAGATGAGAATTTCTGTGTTTATGCAACGCTCCAAGTAAAATACCCAATCCCAAAACATTTCACTTCACAGAATCCTCACAACACGACAAATTGCAAATGGCAACTGTTTGGGTTGAAAATATTTTCAAATTAGAAAATGTCTCAAGTATTGCATCAAATTCAATATTTGCCATGGGCAATAGCACAGTTATTTATAAATGGACCCGCGGACAGCTGACCCTCCCACTCCACCTGAAGGCTTTGAGCCCGTGAATAGAGACATTTAATCCGAATTGCCCAACTGTCACCGCAAAGCGTTTATTATGACATGGAAAACACAGATTCTTGTGAACAAAAATTAGGGTACAGAACCATGGTTATAGTCTGATTCCATATTGTAAAAATAAAAATAGATGATGTAAGCTAGGAGGGCAGATAGGAGGAGGAGGAGTGCGTGAAAACCATCTTTGGGTTTCCAGTGTGAATTATGGGAGACTCTTATTTTCTTCAGTAGAGTTTTGGGTACTTTCCAAAATTTAAGAACCAAGAATACTCATCTTGATAGTCAGAAAAAAACTAAGCAATAGTCGAGATATGGAAACAACCTGTCTATCAACAGATAAATGGTTAAATAAAATATACAGACATATATATGCAATGGAATAGTATCTACACTAATAAAAGATGCAAATTGACTGTACCTTCATGATGCCCCGCCAGCCAATCAGGCGTGAGTATGCAAATTAACCCAACAAAGATGGCGGGTTGATTTGCATACACAGGCACCGAGCAGCCAGGGGCATTCCGCACCGCCCCAGCTGCTCTGGGCCTCTGGGCAGCATGGGAAGGTGGAAAAGCGGCTCCGGGTGGAGCGAAGGCAGAAAGGCAGAGCAAATGCGGTGCCGGCAGCCAAGGGAAGGAAGGCCCATTCTTGCACGAATCTTCGTGCATCGGGCCTCTAGTTTAGCCATAAAAAGGAATGAACTCGTGCTGTTAGCAATCACATGGATGGACCTTGAGGGCATTATGCTAAGTGAATAAGTTGGACAAAGATAAATACCATATGATCGTATTTACATGTGGAATCTAAGAAAAAATAAAACGAAGTGAAAAACCTTATAGATACAGAGAACCTTATAGCCGGTGGTGGGAGTAGGAGGGTGAGTGAAATGGGTGAGGGGGTCAGGAGTGCGGATTTCCAGGTGTAAAATGAGGAAGTCCTCGGGGGGGGGGGTGTGACGTGCAGCATTGTGACTACAGTTAATGACACGAGATTGCGTATTTGAAAGTGGTTAAGAGAGTAGATTCTAAAAGTTCTCATCCAAGAAAGAAATAGTGTAGGTGTGGTGATGGATGGTCCCTAAACTTACTGTGGTGCTCACTTAGCAATATACGCAAATATCAAATCATTATATCGCACGCCTGACACCAATATACAGCAGTCCTCTAAGCCGTGGTTTCCCTTCCCCAGGTTTCAGTGACCCACGGTCAGCCACAGTCAAAAATATGAAGTGGAAAATTCCAGAAATAAACAATGCAGAAGTTCAAAATCACTCGCCATTCTGAGTATCCTGGTGAAGTCTCCTGCCCTCCAGCGCCATCCTACCCAGGGTGTGAATCATGCCTCTGTCCAGCTATATCCGCTCCCCACCCCTTACTCACTAGTATACAGTATTCTGGGTTCTCAGATCAGTTACCAGAGAGAGAGAGAGAGAGAGCGGGGGGGGGGGGGGGGAGAGGGAGAGAGAGAGGGAGAGGGAGAGGGAGAGGGAGAGGGAGAGGGAGAGGGAGAGGGAGAGGGAGAGGGAGAGAGAGGGACCACATTCACATAACTTTTTTTCTTTCTTTTTTTTTTCCCTTTGTTTTTCTTTTGCAAACCCTTGTGTTGAGGGCTGACTGCCCATAGGTCACAGTGAGGGAGCTGCTCTACTATGTAGGAACCCCCGATCCAGAAGCAGGTCATCTACAAATGGTTTAGCACCCGGTTCCCCAGGAAATGTGGGTTGCGTGACAGGCAAGGGGGCGGCCCTCTTTCTGGCCACATCACTTTCATTACTGTATATGGTCATCACTGTTCTATTCTCTCATTAGCTACTAGGAGCCCAGCGCGCGAAATCGCGCAGCTCCGCGCACCCACGCCGGTCTTTGGTCAGTACGGCGTTAGGCCACAGGCCTTTTATAATATATAGTTGTTGAGCTCTTACTATATAAATTAAACTTATCACAGGAAGCTAGCGATAGGAAAACACATGGTAAATATAAGTTTCAGTCCTATCCATGGTTTTAGACATCTATTTAGCCCAGTGGATAATGGGGGAGGGGGGCTACTATAATGTTGAATGTCGATTATACATCCATAAAAGTAGAAAAGACTAGCCAGGCGGTGTGGCTCAGTGGTTGAGCATCGACCTATGAACCAGGTCATGGTTCAATTGCTGGTCAGGGCACATGCCCAGGTTGCAGGCTCAATCCCCCGTGGGAGGCGTGCAGGAGGCAGCTGATCCATGATTCTCTCTCATCATTGATGTTTCTATCTCTCCCTCTCTCTTCCTCTCTGAAATCAATAAAAATATTATTTAAAAATAGAGAAGTCTAAGTCACGATCACTGCATATCCCACAGTGTCAGTGTTTTCCTTACAGTGAGGTGTGGCCTGCAGACCCCGCCTCAAGGAGCAGCGCTGGCCTCCTGGCTCCAGGAGCGGTGCCCGGAGGAGAGGGGCGAGAACGGAGAGCTGGCCCGCTTCGCCTGGCTGCACGGAGCTCGAGTGAATGAAGTGTCCCCAGATGCCTTCTCTGTGATTCCAACGCCAATACTGATGACCGCTCAGCAAAATGCTTTCCGTGGACGAGGGGTGTCAATGGCTTTGCGTTTCCAATTGCCGCAAAGGGAAGAGGAGTTTTCCCGGCCGGGGCGAAGGTTTCCCGCCCAATGTCATCCTACAGTGCGTTTCTGCACTGCACCCTCTGCGAGGCCAACAAACCATCTCCCATGTGAGTGCGGTGTCGGGCTGGATGTAAAGACGGGGAGAGCCCAGAGAAGACTGGATGAAATGTGTGCAATAGGCCCTTTAAATTAGCGTTATTCGTATCCCATGTACCCAGAGGGCACTTCTCTGACGACGTAAATGATCCACAGCACAGCTGAGGGGCCACACAGGGTCCAAACAGATGTCCCGGAGCCCAGGGAGAGAAGCCTGCCAGCCGAGGCACGCCACAGGGCGTGAGCCACAGCTGCCCGCGCAGAGCACAGAGGCCCACAAGGATGCTACCCGGAGTCAAGAACCCCAAGAAAGGCAGCCGTGCGGGAACACTAGTGTAAGAGCCAACTGCTCAGCCCAGCCCAGCAGCCTTGGTCCCAAAGACAGCGAGGGTGGGAAAGCCAGGTGACCTGTGAGGACCCCCAGCCCCGCCACAGCGAAGGCTGCCACCATCCTAACCACCACCACCACCAGCACCACTCCAACCACCACCCCAACCACCACCACCACCTCCACCACCACCACCTCCACCTCCACCACCACCACCTCCACCACCTCCACCAAATCCACCACCACCACCTCCACCACCACCACCACCACCACCACTCCAACCACCACCCCAACCACCACCACCATCACCACCACCTCCACCTCCACCACCTCCACCACCACCTCGACCTCTACCACCTCCACCAAATCCACCACCACCTCCACCACCTCCACCTCCATCTCCACCTCCACCACCACCTCCACCACCTCCACCACCACTACCCCCACCTCCACCACCACGACCCCCACCTCCACCACCACCTCCCACACCTCCACCACCACGACCCCCACCTCCACCACCACCTCCACCTCCACCACCACCACCTCCACCACCTCCGCCATCACCACCTCCACCACCACCTCCACCTCCACCACCACCTCCACCACCACCTCCACCTCCACCACCACCACCACCCCCACCTCCACCACCTCCACCTCCACCACCTCCACCTCCACCACCACCACCTCCACCACCACCCCAACTACCCCCACCACCACCACCTCCACCACCCCCATCACCACCACCACCACCTCCACCCCCACCACCACCACCACCACTACCACCCCCCTGCCCTCGGGGGCTCCAGGAGGCTCCGTGCTCTGCAGCGAGAGGCAGAAGAACGACTTGATTGGCAGAAAGTTCTCGCTGGCAGAGGCTAGAGTCAAACACGCCTGAGCACCCAAAGCAGCCGTGGCGCCCCAGAAAGGCCCCGGCTGGAGCCCAGGTCTGTGCTGACCCAGCAGCCAGCAGGGCCCCCTCGCCCAGTTTGCTCCTCTGCCTGCTGTGGGGGAGGGGCAGTGGTGTGAGGGCAGGGAGCCGCTGCTGTGGCAGTGCCCAGTGCACAGAGAGATCAGGGCATCGCCATGCTCGGGGACGTGTGACCTTGCTCCCTGACACCCTGGGCAAGGAGCTGCTCCCCCGGATAGACTGGCCTGCCCACCTGGCGTCAGCAACAGCGATTATTTCATAGTGAGGCCCGCCGCTGGGAGACGGAGAACCAGACGCCCAGAGGAGCCGCCTCCACGACAGGAAGCAGCCTGGATCCGGGGACAGGACAGCCTGGTGGGAAGGGACGCCGGGGACAGAGGGGCAGGTGTTGTGCTCAGGGTCACAGTGAACAAGGCCGAAGAGGAAACAGTTGTCCATGGATAGCCCTTCCCCCTTCCCCACCCCCACCCCACCCCCCGCACAGATAGATGGCAAAGCCAACAGACACAACGGACTGCCCTCTTTCTGCCTTACAGAGTGAACCCCAATGTTGTTCAAGTGTGTAGTCCACCCCTCAAAGTGCCCCGGGGGACGCTGACTTCAGGGTTAAGTCCTATCATGGGGCACCCCTTCCTCTTGCCACTGCCTGCTTTAGGGATCGGCATGTGGATAATTCTGGCCAATTCAACACTGGGGGTGTGAGCAAAGGGACTTCTGGGAAAAGTCTCCTGGCTGATAAGAAAAGGTGAGAGGGCATTGTCCTGTCTGGGTGACACTCAGACCGGTGAGAGCCATCTGAGGTCCAGGAAAGCAGGGAGCCTCAGATGTCTGGGACACGTGAAAGAAGCCCTCCCACCATGGTGGGGAGAGCATCCCACACACTAGATCTGTGGTCCAAAGAGGCACGCCCAGCTCTCCTGCCACCTGTGCCTGTACTCAGACATGCTGACTGCGCTCTTCAGTTCTAATTTTACAATAAAATGATCTGCTGGAATTCAGTTCAGCCCTCCAATCTTCCCACTGATACCACTATATTTAAGACTTAGGAAACAACCACCCACCATCAAGATAACGGGCTTCTCCTAATCTACACACGTGTTGGGTATCCAGAACTCAAGGTAACGTCAAACATGCCCTCAATAAGCGAAGGGTTTTCGTTAAAAAACGGACTGAAGGCAGAATGTGGGGATGGTCGTAAGAGAAGAACGAAAGAGGCGGTGATTCCCTCTCGCACCAGGGAATGGCGATGCGCCTTCAGGGGCCCGGATGCAGGGCGGGCACTTAGTGGGCAATAGGTGGTGATGGGGAGGCATCACGAGCAAAGGTGTGAAGGTGAAAGAGTGCCTTCGGGAGAGGCAAGCTGTAGGGAGAGTGGTTTCATCTCTGCCCATAGAGATGGGCCTAGAATGTGAGCTCAGAGCTGTTGCATGACTTCTCTCCATCATTAAGGAGAGGTCTCACTGTTATTTGTCTCCATCCATGATCTAAATCTAACCTGCCTTTCTGACCCAACCACCCATCCATCATCCATCCATCCATCATTCTTCCACCATCCATCTCTTCACCACCTATCCATCATCCATCCATCCATCCATCCACCCAGCCATGCATCCACCCATCCATCATCCATCCATCCATCAACCCATCCATCCATCCACTCATCCATCTATCCTTCATCCATCCATCCATCCACCCATCCATCAACTAGCCATCCATCTAACCACAATCCATCCATCCATCCAGCCAGCCAGCCATCATCCAGCCAGCCACTTATCCACAATCCATCCATCCACCCATCCATCTATCTATCATCCATCCATCCACCCATCCATCTATCCATCATCCATCCATCCATCATCCATCCATCTATCCACAATCCATCCATCCATCCACCCATCCATCTATCCATCATTCATCCATCCATTCATCATCCATCCATCCATCTATCCACAATCCATCCATCCATCCATCCACACATCCATCTATCCATCATTCATCCATCCATTCATCATCCATCCATCCATCTATCCACCCAGCCATCCATCCACCCATCCATCATCCATCCATCCATCATTCTTCCACCATCTATCTCTTCACCACCCATCCATCAACCCATCCATCCATCCACCCATCCATCAACCCATCCATCCATCCACCCATCCATCTATCCATCATCCATCCATCCATCAACCCATCCATCCATCCACTCATCCATCTATCCATCATCCATCCATCCATCCACCCATCCATCATCTAACCATCCATCTAGCCACAATCCATCCAGCCAGACAGCCAGCCATCATCCAGCCATCCATTTATCCACAATCCATCCATCCACCCATCCATCTATCTATCATCCACCCATCAATCCACCCATCCATCTATCCATCATCCATCTATCCACCCATCCATCATCCATCCATCCATCATCCATCCATCTATCCACAATCCATCCATCCACCCATCCATCTATCCATCATTCATCCATCCATTCATCATCCATCCATCCATCTATCCACAATCCATCCATCCATCTGTCCAACTGACTATCCTCCATGTGCCAATTACTAAGGTAAGGGGTGGGCTTTGCCCATGATTTCCAAGTCTTTTGGGAGGGACAGAGTTTATAGAAATAATCACAAATACCAACCCTACACTGCCTTGTTTGACCCCCAGCTGCAGAATAATTCACATAAGGGAGTCACGCAGGCCGCGTATGACTGAGGACAGCACCTGAACTGTTTGGGAAACTGAAAGAGAAAAACAAAACAGTGAAGAACACAAGGAGGAGCAATAAGAGAATTGGGAGGAAGCTAGACAAGATCCAAGTCCCGGAAGCCACGCAAGGACATTCAGAGGACAGAAGTGTTCACAGCATCTGACCGGCGGAGCGAGGAGTGAACATGAGGACTGCACTCAGCAACCACAGGATTGAGAACAGGTCCCGGACCTGGCAAGTCACAGCCTCCCGGTGGCCTCTACCAACGCTGCAGCGCCGTGGCTGGGCTAAGCCAGTTTCCCAATGGTTCAGCACTGGATGGCCTGAAGGACATGTGAAGGTCAATGCAGGCTATTCCTGAAAGGAGTTAAGCAGCACGAGAGGGGCGGGGAGAGGAGTTCAAGGAAAAGGCACCGATGTGTTCACCTACCCAACATGTGTTGTGTGTCTCTGGTGTTTCAGAAACTGCTAGCAGCTAAGGATGCAACCGGGAATTTCCTGGCCTCAAGAAGTGTACAGCCCTTGCCCTGGCCGGTTTGGCTCAGTGGATAGAGCGTCGGCCTGCGGATTCAAGGGTCCCAGGTTCGATTCCAGTCAAGGGCATGTACCTTGGTTGTGGGCACATCCCCAGTAGGGGGTGTGCAGGAGGCAGCTGATGGATGTTTCTCTCTCATCGATGTTTCTGACTCTCTCCCTCTCCCTTTCCCTTCCTCTCTGTAAAAAAATCAATAAAATATATATATATTTTTTTAAAAGTGCACAGCCCAAGTAGAAGAAGGTTTCTCTTACTGGTTCGCTTGTGGGGTAAGGACGAGGAAATCAGGTGTTTCTAGGTCAGCGAGAGGGAACCGGTGGAGGAGCAGACCCAGAGATCCAGAGACGGGGAAGCAGAAGGGCCCCTTCTGTAAGAGACAGAGCCGAGGCGAGGCACAGCGCGTGTTGGCGGGTCCGCTCTGGCACGTGGGTGGGACCCCACTGGGCCAGAAGAAGTGTGTGCTGATGGAAGAGTGATTGGCAGCCTTTGGCAATGTCTGTGGAGGAGCTACACCCACCACGGCCCATTTCAAGGAACCAATGGAAGTCCCCGATGCGCGGCTGGACAGAGATGCCCAGGATGCTCCTTCGAGCCTGCGGGACCCTGTGCTCCACGGGGGCCTGCGACTCCTGTGGAGGAGTGGCGTGATGGCCCAGGGCCGGTGGCGACCAGCCATCGCGCCAGCTCTCCTGGTAGCCGCGTCCCTGTGACGGGTCACTTCTGGGAAAGGCAAAAACGAGAAAGTACGGGAGGCCCGGGAGCTCTTAAATCACCTCCACAGAAGCGCTCTGCTTCCTGAGCCTGGTCAGCGGCCCAAAGCGCGTGTTGTTTATTGTGATCCTCCTCCCGTCTGACATGGGCAAGTGCGCACGCGTGCGTGTTTCCACTTGTAAATCACCGAGCTGCGTTAGCCGCTGCAACTTACAGGAGGCGGTGAGGCAATGCTTGGAATCTTATAGAATTTCCCAGAGGGCCTGGCTTTGCTCTCAGTCACAGAGAAAAGCTGCGAAAATAAACAAGAGCCGTTTGCTTGAAGAGAGCAGCAAAGCGTCTCCGTGAATCATGTCTGCGCCGTGGAGTGGCTGGGCCTGTGCGCTTCCTGTCGGGCGGTTCTGTTGTGGCTGTGCGCTTTCCTTTCATTTTGGGGTTTTTTAATTAAATTCATGGAGGTGACACTGGTTAATAAGATCATATATGTTTCAAGTGCATAATTCTATGCTTCATCATCTGTACCCTGCATTGTGCCCACCACCCACCGTCAGATCTTCCATCACCACACACTTGACCCCCTTTCCCCTTTCCTGCCCCCCACCCCGGCCTGGCCCTCTGGTAACCACCATACTGCTGTGTCTGTGTCTATGAGTTTTTGTTTGTTTGTTTTTCTTATTTGCTCATTTGTTGCTTTCAGTTTCCTATCCCACATATGAGTGAAGTCGTATGATTCTTAGCTTTTTCTGTCTGACTTATTTTGCATAAAATCCATTGCACAGCCAAAAAAAACCACCACCAAAACAAAAGGGCAACCAACCGAATGGGACAAGATATTTGCAAACAGCAGCTCGAACAAGGGGTTAGCATCCAAAATAAATGAAGAACTCATAGTCCTGGCTGGTTTGGATAGAGTGTCGGCCTACAGACTGAAGGGTCCTGAGTTGGATTCCGGTCAAGGGCACATGCCCAGGTTGCAGGCTCAATCCTTGGTTGGGGGCGTGAAGGGGGCAGCAGATCAATAATTCTCTCTCATCATTGATGTTTCTATCTCTCTATCCCTCTCCCTTCCTCTCTGAAATCAATAAAAATATATTTTAAAAAATAAAGAAAAACTGAAGAACTCATACAACTCAACACCAAACAAGCAATCCAATTAAAAAATGGGCAGAGGACCTGAACAGACACTTCTCCCAAGAAGAATTACAAATGGCCAGCGGGTATATGAAAAGATGCTCAGCTTCACTACCTACTAGGCAGATGCAAATCAACGCTAAAATGAGACACCTTTTCATTTTGTTTTTGAGGGTCCACCTTTTTGCCTTCACTCTAAAGCCACCTCCGCCCACAATGCTTCCTCCGGTCCTTTTCCGTCCAGAACGAACACAGACATAAACCACCTCCATGCACCAGTCAGGTCCCTCTCTCCCTCCCAGCGTGGGCATTCGCAGGTGAAAGCACGCGGGCTGGCCTGGGCGTGGAAGGTGAGGCCGCCAGCTCCCACCAGAACAGAACACGCAGCAGCCCAGAGCTCCAGGACCTCAGTGGGGACCGTGACTGGCCGGGAGGGCCCAGCAAAAAGGAGACATTTGAAGGAAAACAGGCTGCATTGGAAAGGCGGGTGACATCAAGAAAGGGAAAACAACTATAAATACCCGTTTACACTGAGCCTTCTGTTAAAGGAAACACATGTACCAGAGGGTTGGGTTTTTTTCCCTAAGTTCAACTGGAAAAACATAAATATTTAGTCATTTCATAACAGCAGACAACTGACAAGCAGGCCACAGATTAAAGGAACATTGTGTGTTTCTAAGAAAGTTTATCAAACAAAATATATCTTTCAGAACAGAATCCCCAAGCCTGTTTTGGAAGCAACTCTGACCTTCATCATGAACTCTGCCTTGATATAATCACAAAGTCAAATCTCAAAGATAGCAAAAGCATCGATAACCATCTTGGCCAACAATAGGGTCTGTTTCGTATTTTAAAATTTACAAGACTGGTGCAGAAAAACAAAATAAAACATTGTTAATAATACACGATGGCTTTTGAGGTTGTCTATAAAAATAACTGGCTTCCAGTTAGGTTGATCACTACTGTATGAGCATCTTACTGCTATAAATAAGAAATGCGAAATTCCTCAGGGACAAGACTATCTGCAATGCAACAGAACGGACAACTCGCACTGATAGCGAGACCACTTGTAAGGGGCCCAGGGACCACAGATCATCATTTTTAGGGGAAGTTCCCTCTTTCATCATCACCCCGATGCTTGGAGGGGCAGATGTCTTTATTTTGAAGTTTGCAGAGGCAGATGATGGGGAGAATGAGAAGCTTTCTTAGGGGCGAAATCAGCTAGCAAAGGCCAGAAGAAAAAGAAGAAAAAACACTTGAGACTCTCTCATAACGCAGGTGTTATTTTTGTCCGCATCGAATGCTGTTGTTTCAACAATATCTGCAAAAAAAATACTTACAGTTGCACCAACAGGGTAAGGTTTCCCGGGACTCTTTAAGGGTGTTTCTGAGAACCCTGAACTCATCGTGAAAGTCGGTCTCTGCCCACTGGCTTTGCTAAGTCACCTGGCACTCCGGGGGCAGACACCCCACACCAGGGCACCCACACCAGCTGTCCTACGCCCACTGACTTTGACTAGTGTCAGAGACCTGCATCAAGAGGGCCTCGTTCATACTGGGCACGGTGTGGCCATAAAGACACTTCCATCCTCCTCTCTGTTGTGCAGAGCAATCATGACCCTCACCACAATTGCCCGCCTCTCATCCTTAGGAAATAAGGCTTAGCAAAGCACTGCATTCTGTCGATCCAGAATTTTCCATGAGCCCCACCATCAATACGTATGAACTGACCACTCCCTGCAAAGAGCTGCGACCAGGGGCAACACGGAATGAAAGGGTTCGAACGTGAGCCTCTCGCTCCCAAAGAGCCTACGGGTCTTGCAGGAGTCAGCGTACAGCCCAGGTTTTATGATCTACAAGGAGGGGCACAGAGCAGCTCCAACAAGAAGCACCGGGTTCGTTCAGGGGACAGGGGGCGGGAGCCCCAGCATTAGGTGGTGGGGTCTAAGCAGGAAGCATTTATACAGACACTGGGGAGGCAGGAGAGTGCGCATCGCAACAGGCAGGTGAGACGCGGCTGCAGAAGATGCCCCACGAAAGGTCACGGTGCCGCCGCCTCTGGGCGTGAGGCTTAAAGGAGACACTAGAAAGGGAGCCCCCTGTCTCCATCAGCTCCGCCAGCTCCTGGCGGGGTGAGCAGGGCTTTGAGGAGCCGGACAGTGGCCTCGAACACAGGGTGCAGAGAGAAGCTGGGCCAGTCTTCAGGCAGATGTTCTAGAAAAGCAGACGAGTCGGGGAGTCCCAGGTCGGGGAGGCGGTGGGCACACCGACTGGGTCGTGAAGGCTGGTGTGGCTCACAGGGGGCCAGACCCAGACCCTCTGGACAGCCTAGAAGTCCAGGCTGTGCAGCTGGACCCTCCTCTGAAACAACGGCTGGAGTATCTGAGCATCTGTGGGATGAAGTTTCCTGAAGAGGCCGCTGGGAAGACCCGGGAGGCAGCTGACGAGGGGAGGGAAAGGCGAGTACAATGGCTGCTGCCTGGTCCAGCGGGGGGGGGGGGGGGGGGGGGCGGGGAGAGCGGCAAAGGAAGCAGGAGACAGGACGGAGGCGGGAGGAAGCGCCAGAACCTAGGGACCAGATGGACACAGACGGT
This sequence comes from Cnephaeus nilssonii, assembly GCF_951640355.1. Lineage (NCBI taxonomy): Eukaryota > Metazoa > Chordata > Mammalia > Chiroptera > Vespertilionidae > Cnephaeus > Cnephaeus nilssonii. The sequence goes on from NC_137074.1 coordinate 4,719,079, forward strand.
GAAGGGGAGAGAGGAGGAGAGGAGGATGTTAAGCAGGGCGCACGGGGGGTCTGGATGAAGATGGCGAGTTCTGCTCCAGCCCAAAGAATGAGGTCCTTCGTCCTCAGGCCCCTGACCTGTGACCTTGGTCAAGGTGAATGGGCACTGTGACTCGACCTCTGAGCAGAGCCTGGAGGCCAGCCTCCCTGGGCCTCCCTGGGCCTCATTCCCACCGGGGCCTCCCCCGAGACCCATGATCCTCTTTCAGTTACAACCCACGAAAAGCTACGTGAAGTGGTTTCTGGAGAGGAAGTTACAAGATTATTTGTGAACTTTAAACACTCTGCCCGCTGGAGTCACATCAGTACTTACCTGTTAGCGGTCATCCCGCCTTTAACGCCTGCGGTGTGGTGAACCCCATGTGTCCGTCCACTGGGCTGGGCTCTGGCGCCCAGCTGTTGGCTCAGCACGAGTCTAGGTGTGATGGTATTTTTGCAGAGGTGCCTACGTGCATCTACAATCAGGTAACTTCACGCAAAGCAGACCGCCCTTCCCAAAACCGGTGGGTCTCGCCCAATCACCGGAAGAGCTGACAGAAAAACACTGAGGCCTCTGGGGCGGAGGACAGATGCTGCCTCCAGACCGTAACCCAGAAACCCTGTGTGTCCAGCCTGCCCACCCGCCCTACAAACTTCAAAACCAAGACTGAAGTACCAGCTCCTGCCTGGGCCTCCAGCCTGCTGGCCCAAGCTACAGATTTTGGACTTGCTTTCCCCCCCACCCCCACCCTACCCCCACCACAACTGTGTGGGCCAACCTTTTAAAATAAAACTCATTAAAATAGCTAGAGATATAAATTTTTAGAGAGATAGAGACGGAGCTAGAGGTAGACATCTACGCACATGTATCTATGCCCGTCCTATAGGACCTGTTTCTCTGGGGAACCTGACTGGTACCCTGTCTTGATCAGTCACTGGCAGCCCCAGGAAGGAGGCATGACCTTGGGCAGGAAGGTCATGTCAGCATCCCTAAAGGGCATCTTCCAGCCACACTCCCAGGGCCTAAGGAACCGAGCCCTTTGTTCCAGAGTTCACGCCCCCCAGGCAATCAGAGCTAAGACTTGTTCCCATCCAGGAGGAAACTCCCCATTTCGAGTCTCAGATGACTGGACTCCCGTGGTTCTCACTCCCCTGACGTGCTCCGTGGGCATCTCCCTCCGGCCTCGTACCGATCCGCATTTCCTTCCCAAGCATCCTCCTGTCGCCCGTGCAGCCTTTCAGCCGCCACCTTAAGCAGAGAGGATAACACTTTTCCCCTAAGAGTAATAACAGGAGCAGCTTCCAAATCACTTCGCGGACAGAAAACAACCTTCAGGAGCAGACGCCGGAGCTTAAGGAGCCCTTTCCAGAAAGGACGGGGTCTGGCGGCGCGCGTTGAACTCGCCCGACTCTGAAGGCCGCGCGCCATGCCTCGCGTTTCGTCCTGGTGTTTGCACTTGGCACCAACCGCCTCCTTCTTGATTTCATTTCGGTTTTTAACTTTTGACACTTTCATTACAAATATAGTAGCTTTTAAAAAATAAACCAAAACAGCTGTGCAAATACCAGACATTCAAAAATCAAATGATTTTAATAAATATTGACTTTAGGGGGTTGGGGGGGGGTGAGGACTGGAAACGCGGAACTGATGGAGTCATGGTGACAAGTCCCCAAGGCCACCCTTATCAGGACACACGCCCCCCCCCCCCCCCTTGTAAACAGCCCTGCGGAGCCACAGCCCCGTGGATGCACCAACCCCCTAATCGGGGGCTCTGGCATCGTCTCCTGCCTGCTCTCAGGCCCTTTTGAAGAAGAACTTTGAACACCTCAGTCTTCTGATGCTGAGCATTGAACTCCTTTAAGCAGCTGGATGTTTCCTGAACAAAACACATGAGCCTTTCATTCCTGGAACTCTAAAATCCGCTGAAAGCTCCCAAAAAATTATGATTCCAGTTGGAATGAACTTCCTCCGGAGAAGTGAGAGACAGACCACATCAAAACGGTCACCAAGGAGCTCTCTGCCTCTGCTGAGACGCGTTCGCCACGCCACGGCCGGGGCTGGAGCACAGCGGCGCCACTGAGGCAGGGGGAGCGCAGACCTGCTTCAGGGGGGTGACCCGGGCGAGGTGACATGCAAAGTCCTGCCCAGCCGACGGCATGTGAATATTCACTGATGTCGAACAGCATGGCTCAGTGGTTGAGCGTCCACCTAGGAACCAGGGGGGTCACGGTTCAATCCCCGGTCAGGGCACGTGCCTGGGTTGCAGGCTCGATCCCCAGTGTGGGGTGTGCAGAAAGCAGCCAATCAATGATCCTCACAACTGATGTTTCTCTCTCTCTCCCTCTCCCTTACTCTCTGAAATCATTAAAAAAAAAAACTTTTTAAAAAAATGTTGAACTTCTCATTCATGTAATTGTCCCCTAAAGAACTCTTCTTGGAGAGGGTATTTCTGTCACATGAAGAGACCTGGAACACGTCCAGGTCGAATCCTTTTCAACAAAAATGCGTGCAGCCAATGATGTCAAGGTCACCAGCCGCAGGCCTTATCGGAACATTTTTCAGGATTTTCAAACACGATTTTATTAAGACAAACACATCAAAACCGGAGCCACCCTCTGAGGTCCCTGGTGCTGGGACTGCGTGGGGAGGTTCCACCTGTGTGGACATGTGCTGTTTTGGGGGCCACCATTGGAAATACCCAACTTTCTCACGGGTTCTACTGGATTTACTTTGCAAGCCACGTCTCAAACCCAGACAGCAGCAAGTTCCTCTGGGCATCACTGGTCCAGGAATCCCTGACCCTGTTCTTGGATCAAAAAGGAGAAGGAGGAGGAGGAGGAGGAGAAGGAGGAAGAAAGGGAGGATGAAGGGAGGAAGAAGAAGAAGGAGGAGGAGGAAGAGGAAGAGGGAGAGGAGGAAGAAGAAGGAGGAGAAGGAGGAGGAGGAGGAGGAGGAGGAGGAGGAGGAGGAGGAGGAGGAGGAAGGAAGGGAGGAAGAAGGGAGGAAGAAAGGAGGAAGAAGGAGGAGGAGGAGAAGGAGGAGGAGGAGGGGGGGGGAGAAAAAAAGGTCCCTGGTGAGGTTTTCAATCATCCTTGGAGAAATAAGGGGGAAAGTGGAAGAATGATAATTTTATAAAATAACTGAAGGCATTTTCCTTTCTTTTGAGATTACACCCTCCACCCTCCGTATTTTTGAGGAGGGGTAAGTGCTAAAATGTCCTTCATTTGCTGAGACGCTGTGAAATTACAGAATAGGATTGTTTTTTGTTTTTAATATCCTAACTTGACACAAAAATGGGCAACCCTGACTCCCTCCCTTTTTTGTTCTAGTCGTCTCATGTCTTAAGAGCACTCTCCACTCTGAAAGATTATGAGAATTTGATTCGTTACCAGAAAACATTTTTTATAAAATAAATAGGGAGAAATGCAAACTATTATATACCGTATTAGGGCCTGGGGAAACAACACACAAATGTGATATAAAATGCAAAACGGAGATAGCTGCATAGGGATGGTATAATTCGAACAAGGTGGAATTGTTCTAAAGTGCTTTAATATTCCTATAGGATTCTCTTTTAAATTAAAATAATGAGTACGTAGGAGATCAAAAGCCAAAAAAGAAATAAAAAATTCCCTATCAAAGCATGCACAGTTCTCTCTAGAACCCATTGGAGTGTGTCTTTCCAAAAATATTCAAATAAATGTTAGCTCTTTCATCACTGGTATAATTTACACACGAGGGTTATTTATCGCATCCTATCTGAGCACTAATCCGGCCCACGTGTCCACGCGGCGACCTGGGGAACAGTCTGCGCCATCTTCAAAGCCCCTCCTGATCGGGGAGCCAGGGCAGGGGCGACTGTAAAGCCTTCCTGCCGTTCCCATTAGCCCTGCCGGAGTCACAGCCCATTTGCTCTCCTACCGGGAGTCTGAAAGGTTAGCTAGAGGGTGTTCTTATTGTAGAAATGGCCCTACCTCTTTCCTTACCCAATTCCAATGGAAGATCCTGCTTTGGTTCCCCTTAAAACAGTATTTACGTTGCATTTACAATTTTTACGGTAGTTAACAATACTGTGCTGGACACTGAAAAAGCTGTTAAGAGGGCAGGCTGGTGTTCAGTGTTCTTACAACAGCAGCAGCAGCAAGAATAACAACAACAACAACAACAATAATAATAATACCATTTTCAGTGCTTAACAGATGAAATCGTTTTCTCCGTCTGTCCTCCCTTCCAACTTCCTCTTTCCCGTAGTTGAAGGTTTACTCTCTTCCTGAATGCTCAGTTTTTCCTACCAGAGGAACGGCATAATTCTTATATTCTTCCTCCCCACTTCTGTCCACTTTTTAAACTATTGAAAAGCTGTCTGTACTATCCTAATGCTTTCAACACCAATAATATAAAATCCCATCAAAAGAAAATAATCTTCAAGTGGGACAGGACCCACTGTCACCCAATGAGGTTTTTTTTAAAAATGACTTCGTTTACTGACTATCCATTCTGTCCATGGACTTAACTAGAAGTACAAAAATTTTTTTCCTAAAAATCCACCCTAGGTCACCACTTGGCCTATTCACCTGAGACAGTCAGTCAGGCCCTATTCCCATTGCAAACATGATGAGGTGTTCTAGGAGATATAACCGCCAACACCCATCACCCAGAAAAAATGATTTACAGAATAGCCAAGAGCAAAAGAAGGAAAAAGAAATCACTAAGGTCCAGAATCAAAGTGAGAAATTAAAACAAGAGTGGTACCTGAAATCATAGTAACCCTGGGGATCTGGGTTCCAAACACAGATCCTAAGGACAGTGGTGGGCTTCTAAGGCCACGCAGGGAAAAAAAAGACGTGACTGTGGCCCAGGGGAAGCAGGAGAGGGAGGACTGGCACCCTCTATAGCAGGAAAGCTTGCTACATGCCTGAGGCCATGTGCAAAAAAAAAAAAAAAAGTTGTCTGTAAGAAATCCAAACCACATCCTTGTTACCTATTATCTATAGTTTGTACCAGGATGGATAGATAAGTAAGCCCCACTAAAGATGAGCTCACCAGCAAATATTACATGAACATGAAGAAGAAACTAAAATGAATAGATTTTAGCAGCTGTAGTAGATGCCAAAAGGAGGAAGATGGACACCCCAAACATTCTGGATTTTTAAAACACCAAACCCAAAAAGTCAACAAAATGAACTTAAAATTACTTTTCAAAAAGTAATTAAGACCATCATGAGAAGCAGGACAGTATAAACCAATTAAAGGCAGAGTTGAAATAACTGAAGACAACTTCCAGAAATGAAAAATATAACAAACTTAAAAGTCAATTATTCATCAATGATGGGAAAAAGTAGTGAACTAACTAGAAAGAAAAATATGGGGGGGAGGTGAGGCAGGAATGCAGTTTCCAGTGCTTCTCAGGATTTCCATAATGAGTGGGTAATAAAAATGGAAGATCAGAAATATTCCAGACACTTGGGGGGGGAAACAATAAGCAGATTCGAGGAAATAAATGAGACTTCAGAATAAAAAAATAAATAAAAAGAAATCCTGTGCAAAAGAAATATAATTAAATCCACATCTAGTCGTATCACAATGAAACATCAAAGACAAAAGAGAAAGTATGAAAGGTGGCCAGAGGACAAAAAGGAGATTACGTACAAAGGAGCCAATGTGAGGGAGACGAGATTTCTCAGCAGCGGCCGCCGACGCCAGAAGGCAATAAAATCACATTTTCAAAGTGCTGAGGGGAAATGCTGGTGACCTGCCTAACTGTCAGGCGAAATGAGCATTCAAATGAAGGCAAGCTGAAGAAACGCGGAGGGGAACACGGAAAGAATGTATTACTTGTAGACTTTTAGCTAAACAACGACAAGGAAATTAAGCCCAGAGAGAGAAAAAAAAATTAATTCAAGAAGCAAAGGCATACAATTTAGTAAGTAGTTGATAAACCCAGAGAAACACTAAAATAATTAAATATGGTAATGATGGTCCCTTTTAGAAGGATTTTAAAGCCAAGTAGGACTGGAAAACTAAGCAACAACAATGTGAGAGATGGGAAGAAAGATGGAGGTGAACCTTGGACTCTGTGGAAAGAAGGGTGAGATATTGCTTCACTTCCAACGCCGTTAGGTAAATAACTGTACAAGTGTAGGAGGGGCCCAAACTGACTAAAATTAGAATGTGTACATTCCAAAAACAGTAGGTGTGAAAGGAGGAGCAAGTAATTTGATAAAGTCAGAAAAGGAGTAAAAATGGGAAGTACAAAGTAAGTTAACACTGAAAATACAAAATATATAGCAACTACATTATAAATGTACTAAAGGCCCAGTGCACGGATTCGTGCACCGATGGGGTCCCTCGGCCTGGCCTGCGGGGATTGGGCCAAAACCAACTCTCCGACAGACATCCCCTGAGGGGTCCCGGATTGCGAGAGGGTGTTTCTGCACCCCGAAATTGGGCTCCCTCCTCTCTGGTTCCAGGTGCATCACCTGAGAACTGCAGCTGCCAAGTTACTGCAGCTCGGCAGCTCCTGTGTTGAACATCTGCCCCCTGGTGGTCAGTGCGCATCATAGCTACCAGTTGAATGGTCAAATGGTCGGGTGGTCGCTTAGGCTTTTATATATAGAGATGTTATATAGATTAACCCTTTGCACTCGCTTGCTTTTTTCTCGATTCCTGCTACCGATGCTAACCGTGTCGAGTCACACTCGACATCCGAGTGCAAAAGGTTAAGATCACTTGTAGAACTACAATCATGCTCATTTTGGGTGATTTTGAAAACCCAAGTTATATTCTGTTTATGACAGACATATCCAAAACATAAATGAATAGAAAGGTTGCACATAAATTTGTTGAAAGAGGAATACCTGATATACCAAGAAAGCAGCTCAACCACTAAAATAAGAAACATTGGAGTAGCAATTTTACTATCAGGAAAAAATAGATGGTAAGACAAAACTCATTATTAGGGATTAAGGTGGCCCATGCTTCATGATAGAAAGGAAATGGCATGCTTCACATAGATCCAGAAGCTGTATGCACCCAACAGCAGAGCCTCAAAATAAGATGCTAAAAGGTAGCAGCATGATGAAGAGAAACAGGAAAGTCTACTACATGTAACAGAAAGAAAAGGCCACTTTCTCCCAAACTGCCAGATCCAGCTGGCAAGAAAATCCGTGTGAGTGGTTCTCAGAGGGTGCTTTAAGAGACTTTACCTGTTCCCTGAGATTCAGTGACCAAGCCAAGATCAGGGAGAAGTCTGACACCCCAGGTTCTGGAGAGAGACATGAATCCTTGGGGCCGGGGTTTATTAAGAGGGGACTGAAGTGGCCCCAGCCAGTTTCAACAGGGGCCGGGGCCCGGGTCACGGATACGTGTCCTGTGCATGCCGTGGAGTCTCGAAAGGTCTTGCTGACACAGAGTGGACTCTGGAATCCGTAAGGGCTGCCTCTCAATGGGGTGCCCACCGGGACAAGCTGAGGGAGCCTGGAAGCAACCAGGCCAAGGGATCCCCACTCCTAGGAACCTCGGGTCCCCCTGACACACTCCCTCAGGGCTGCCATCCAGACAGAGAGGGTCAGCCACGCTGCCACAGGAGCCGCCAGACACTTCGTGTCATCCTATGAGACCCACCCACATACTGGGGAGAACCAGGGAGCCGGAACCCGTGAGAAGAATGAATGGTGGAACACACCTCCCGTCCGTACCCCAAGCACCCGTCCCTCAGGCCTTGTGGGGGCAACTCAGGGAGAAGGGAGGGGTGAAATCATGGGAGAGGTTTCTGTTGGTCTAGACCGGACTTTTAAATGACGGACGGAGACTGGAAAGATCTGGCTCTAAAGACCACGAGAGCAGGAAGGGATGTGGGAGACGCGGATGCAGGCAGAGTGAAAAGGCCGCCACGCTCACCAGTGACACAGCGGTTGCAAGCTCAGTGGTCCTCTAGCTGCAACAGGCGTTAGAAGAGTCCACCACTGATAAAAACACAGCCTTCTCCTCAGGCCCGTGCGGGAGATCTGCAAACGCTGACTGGCGGGGAGTGAGTCCCTGAGAAACAATCCACAGACGCTGGAGAACAGATGCCCACACAACGCACTCTCACCACAACGAAACACGACCGGACATCACAAACGACGTCTCAGCAAAGGGGCTTGTGAACCCAAAAAAGAACTTTCAAAATAATTCTGAGTCGCGTGAAATCATGAAATAACTACAGCTGAGCCGCCACACGTTTCAGCACAGGGACTAGACCTCCTTGCATCGCTATGAGTAAGTCTTAAAACATCATGTTGAGCCCTAACGGGTTTGACTCTGTGGAGAGAGCATCGGCCTGCAGACTGAAGGGTCCCAGGTTCAATTCCGGTCAAGGGCATGTACCTTGGTTCCAGGCACATCCCTAGTGGGGGGCGTGCAGGAGGCAGCTGATCGATGTTTCTCTCTCATCGATGTTTCTAACTCTCTATCCCTCTCCCTTCCTCTCTGTGAAAAATCAATAAAATATATTTTTTAAAAAACAAAAACATCATGTTGCGTGAAGAAGCCAATCACAGAAAGGACCTGTATGAAATAATGCCGTTTGTGTAAAACCGTGAAGTGTTTCTGGAATACATGCATGTGCATGTGCACCTGTGTGTGTGTGTGATGTGTGGCACATACATGCAAAGAGAGAGGCGTGAACAGGAAGCCCTCACACCCACGTCCCGATATGAGTGGAGGAGCGAGGGGATGAGAGGCATGAACACGCGTCACTGGCTCTATCTGTGAGCCTTGCTCTCACAGGAGCCGAGGGGAGTGCAGCTCGGTGCGGGCCGTGTGGGACGTGGCCGGGGCAGACACAGACCTGTTGTTTGCTGTTATGACGGGGCTGCGTGTATTTCAAATACACGGAATCAGACCCAAGAAAAGCCAGGCAGACGCTCAGGGCCGTTCCAGCCCGGCTCCTGCTCCTCGGAGCCGGGCTCGGCGGCCCTTCCGCCAGAGGACAGACTGGGGGCCACAGGGAAGGGACGGAGGGACCTGCCAGCCCCCCGGGGTTTGGGGATTTGGCACGAAAGCGCTGTCACCAGCGCTCCCCACACAGTGACTGCCGGCCGCTCATATCTGGGCCTCATGGCCCCCCAAGGAGAGCTGCGGGGAAGAGAGGAGACCCCCGATGCTCCCCACGGCGAGGCTGGGGTCCTGCAAGCCAGCCCGGCCCAGGCCCAGGAGTGAAGGGCCAACCTGCCAGCTGCCCGTGCCCGCCCCTGGGCCTCAGTCTCCCCTCCGCACGGCTGGCCTCTCTGCCCTCCAGGGTCTCCGCCAGCAAACCCGATCTGACAGCCGTGGTGGGGTGGATTCCTCGAAGTTTCGATGAGAACCCTGCGTGCCCACAAGGCGGGCCATATTGAATTGCAATTGTACCGGCGCTTAAGGACAATGAACTTTTGATCCGAGCCGTCCCTGCGCTGCGGTGTGAGAAAGGAAACCTCAGGAATGGCCCCGCCTGCTCCGACCACACAGGAACGGCCTCCTGGCAGCCCGCCTCTTCCTCTCTGTCCGGAGCCCGGGCTCTGCCCAGAACAGGACCCGCTTCCCCAGCGGGCCTCCCCCCCCCCCCCCCCGCCCCCTGCCAGAAGGAGGAGGAGGAGGAGGAGGAGGAGGAGGAGGAGGAGGAGGAGGAGGAAGAGGAGGAGGAGGAGGAGGAGGAGGAGGAGGAGGAGGTTGCGGCGGCCGGGAGGGGCAGAAAGAGAAGGAGAAAGTGCTTCCCGAAGAGAGGAGAGACGCTGCAGAGAAAACCGCTCAGATGAGAAAGCCTCGCCCTGTCCCACCCTGCCCCAGCCTCTCCCCGCTCCCCCCCCCCCCCCCAGCCACCAAGATTGCTGGGCATGTGTGCAGGCATATGAGCCTAACCAGCGGTTGGGGACAACAGGGGGGTGGGGGCATGTGTGGGGAGGGGTGTGGGATGGGAATGGGGGGATGAGGACAAATATGTGATACCTTAATCAATAAAGAAATTAAAAATAATAAAAATAAATAAATAAATAAAAAGATTGTCGGGCGGCAGAAAACCGACAAAAACCCCAAGGGCGCTCAGAGCCCAACCTGCTTCCTCCTGGCTCCTCGCCTCCTCGCACGCCACAAGCCGCACATCCGAACCGCATCCAGGACCGGCCACACCGCCCGCCTCCAGGGCCACGCCATGGTCACTTCCCATCCGGACATTCCCCGCTTCCCTGCTGCCAACCTTGGAACTGCCGTCCACACAGCAACCCGCCTGCCCTCCTGAAATCGCCCATGTCACGTCCCTCCCGATCCCTAAACCCTGTGCTGGGCTCCCCGCCTCACAGATTAAAACCACAGACCGAGAAGTACCACAGGATCTCACTCATTTGTGGAATACAATGAACCACATAAACTGATGAAGTAAAATAGATCCAGAGACACAGAAGCATCCAACAGACCATCCAACCTCAGAGGGAAGGCAGGGTGGGGGTGGGGTGGTGGGGTGAGAGATCACCCAGAGGACTTGTATGCATGCATCTGAGCAGAACCCATGGACATAGACAGGAGGGGGGTGAGGGGGTGAGAGATCACCCAGAGGACTTGTATGCATGCATCTGAGCAGAACCCATGGACATAGACAGGAGGGGGGTGAGGGGGTGAGAGATCACCCAGAGGACTTGTATGCATGCATCTGAGCAGAACCCATGGACATAGACAGGAGGGGGGTGAGGGCATGTGCTGGGGGTGGGAACAGCTGGGGAGAGGTCAATGGGGGGGGGGGGGGAGACTTATGTAATACTTTAAACAATAAATAACTTAGAAAACAAAAACAAAACACAGACCGGGTCCTTACAGGGCCCTCAGCCCCCTGGTGACCGGCCCCCTGGTTTCTCTGACCTCATCGCCACTCCTCCCCGGCCCTGTCCGGCTGCACTGGCCTCCGCTCTGCTCCTCAAGCTCAGAAGGCACTGGCTGTTCCCTCTGTCTGGAATGTTCTTTCCCCAAATAGCTGATGCTCCCGCCACAGGCCGTCACTCAAGTGTCACTCCGCCCACTGCTGGCCACCCTACAAATCCTCGCCCCAACTTCCCTGATTCCCGGCCCTGCTCACGATTTCTACTCTCTGCCACCCAGTCGGGCCTCTTCCTGTCCATCTTACTCACATTTTTATCCTCACCCGAGGACATGTTTTTATTGAGTTTTAGAGAAAGAGGACAGGGAAAGAGAGAGAGAGACATCGCTGTCGGCACCCGCACCGGAATCAAACCCACAACCTATGGATGTGCCCTGACCGGGGATTGAACCTGCAACCTTTTGGGGTACAGATGATGCTCCACCGGAGACCCCGCCAGGGCCTGCCTGTGTGTCTTGTCTGTGACTGCCTCCCCGGGGAATGGAAGCTCCGGGGGCAGGGACCTGAGTCTGCTCTGCCCGCTGCTATATCCCCAGCCCAGGGAACAGGGCGTGGCACGTCGTTAATAAGCAATAAATATCTGCTCACTGAACTATGGAAGTCTGGGATAAAATAGAAGCGGGGGGGGGGGCGGCTGGGGGGAGGACGGGACACCCTTCTGTCTTCTGCTTTGTGAAATCAGGGCCAGGCAGGAAAGAAAGGATTTTGTGTGATCCTGCTTTCCTGAGTCAAAATGCTAATGGCTTTGATTTTTAAATAAACAAAACTGAGTTGGAGACGTTTTAAGCCATTTTTCTCCAGTTAAGTTACATGGACTCCAGCTCATAAACAGGAGGAGGAATGTGGGGGACATTTCAAGACGGCAGCTGATGCCAGCCAAGGAGGAGACACACACCATCCCGAAGGCCCAGCAACGCAGTGCAGAATCCCGGCTCACAAAATCAGTCGTGACGTGTTCACGGAAGTTTAAATATTTCAAACGTAAAAGCCTTCGCAAAAATGGCTTCCTGAAAATGTAATTCATTTGGACTAATTTTTTGCCTTTTTTTTTAGAAATAAAATGATGGGAGTAGCTTTGTGGAGTTTTATGGGTTTTTTTTTTTTTTTGGTTGTTTTTTTTTGGCTTATTTTGGTTCATTCTCACCCAAGGATATTTTTCCAATGATTTTTAGAGAGAGTGGAAAGGAGGGAGGCAGGGAGGGGGGAGAAGGAGAGAGAGAGAGAGAGAAACACAGATGTGAGAGACTCACACGTGCCCTGATTGGGGCCAGGAATCAAACCTGCCCTTGACTGGGAATCGAACCTGCGACCCTTCGGTGCATGGTCTGATGCTCCAACCACTGCACCACACCAGCCAGGGCCATGGAGCAGCTTCTGGATGAAAGCATATTAAACTTTTATATTTTCTTGGGCTTTAAAATATTTCCCAATTTCTCATACATAGTGGCTCCTTTAGACCATCTTGATATTTTTAGGAGGCTAAGATCACATGTAATGGGTCGGTTTCATTTACCTCAAGAGCGTCTGCTCACATTACGTCCTCTATGTCCCTTCTGAAATGTCCCCTTGCCTTTCTCCGTTTTCTCTAGAGAATTACTTAAATCTTCAACTAGAACATGAAATCCGGTGGCCTTGCCGTCATCGGTTGTTGGACGAACTCATTAACTCAGAGCCAGTCCGGGAAGCAGCCGGAGGGGACCACGTTCCAATGGAAATGAGGAGCGGTCCGCGTGATGAGCAGGAATTCTCTCCCTCCCGGTGCGGTGGGTGTTCGTGATTTCCCCGAAGACAGAGGAACCCTCTCCCAGACGCACTGTCCCCAGCACAGGCAGCGGGCCATGCCCCTGCGGGCAGCTGCTCTCCACGGCTCATCGGGAAGATGAACAAGCGACAGGCCCCTTCTGCTCCCCCCTTTCTCCTCGGATCCATTCCCACCAACACCCACGCCGCTGGATCAACTGGAGGAACAGTGCAGGGCACAGGCCCTGAAGTGTCATCGGAAAAGGCAAGACGTGCCGGGGGCTCCCGAGAGACGAGGAAGGTTCTACCTAGAAGGGGACCCATCCACACCCAGCCACGGGCTCAGGTTCACCTCCACAGCTGCCCCTGGGCAGTCCACTGACCCAGCTTCCTCACGACACACGGTCATGGGCAAATCTGTGCTCCCATCAGTGGGACTCCTACAACTGAACAAAAGGAGATAAACAATCCAATCAAAAAACAGGCCAAGGACCCAAATAGACACCTTTTGAAAGAGGACATAGAGAAGGCCAAGAGACACATGAAAACATGCTCAGAGTCACTAATCATCCGAGAGATGCAAATCAAAACAACAATGAGGTACCACCTCACACCTGTCAGAATGGCTATCATCAACAAATCAACAAACGACAAGTGCTGGAGAGGATGTGGAGAAAAAGGAACCCTCGTGCACTGCTGGTGGGAATGCAGACTGGTGCAGCCACTGTGGAGAACAGTATGGAGTTTCCTCAAAAAGTTAGAAATGGAACTCCCATTTGACCCAGTGATCCCACTTCTAGGAATATATCCCAAGAAACCAGAAATACCAATCAGAAAGGATACATGCACCCCTATGTTCATAGCAGCACAATTCACCATAGCTAAGATTTGGAAACAGCCTAAATGCCCATCAGCAGATGAGTGGATTAGAAATCTGTGGTACATCTACACAATGGAATACTACGCTGCTGTAAAAAAAGAAGGAATTCTTACCATTTGCAACAGCATGGATGGAACTGGAAAGCATTATGCTAAGCGAAATAAGCCAGTCAGAGACAGATAAATATCACATGATCTCACTCATTTGTGGAATATAATGAACAACATAAACTGATGAACAAAAGCAGAACCAGAGTCACAGAAGCATTGATAGACTGTCCAGCCTATGAGGGAAGGCGGGGGGTGAGAGGGTAAGAGATCAACCAAAGGACTTATATGCATGCATATGAGCATGACCAATGGACACAGACGGGGGGGGGGGGGCAGGGCATGTACTGGGGGTGGGGGCAGCCGGGGAGAGGTCAATGGGGAGAAAAGGAGACTTATGTAATATATTAAACAATAAAGAACTTAAATTTTAAAAAAAAGACACAAGGTCAACTCGGGACGTCAGCATCTTCATCACCTGCCTCCGCCGTCTGAGTGAAGGTGCTTTAGAAACCAAGAGCCACGGGCTTCGGGACCTCAGAGACCATCCGTTCTGCTCGGCGGACAACTGAGGAGACGAGGCTCGGGGGACAGAGATTTTCCCTTCGGTCCCATGAGCAATGGAAGAACGCCAGCGAGGAGCCACGTGTCTGCACACGGAGCCCAGAGTCCTACCTTCCTTCAGCTCCTCCCTCCCTCCCCAGAATAATAATAAAACACACGTTATATAGAGGAAGACTGATTTTCACCCATTCCTCAGGTCCATGGGAGGAATGTGAAAAGCTGGCATCACAAACGCCTCATCAACATCCACTCTCCCCCTCGTCCTTCCGGGAGAGCCACAGCTGTTTGGGGCAGCAACAGCCTCAGGAAATGCCTTCCCAGGCTCCCCTGCAAGTAGGTGTGGCCACGTGAGGGGCTGGGGCCGGGGAGGTGTAAGAGCCACCTCCTCGGGTTCTGGGGAAGCCTGACCTTCCTGACCTAAGCCCTGCCCTTCGTCCTGTGACGACCTCTTCCTCTTCTTTTATCAAAAACAGAGTCAAGGTCGCAGGCGGGCAGCCACCTTGGGACGTGGGATGAAACCACCTGAAGGTGGCAGAGCAGCAGCCGAAAGGGCCCGTGTCCGTGAAGAACGACATCCTTGAGGGCTGGACCAGTCGCTGCCTAGGCCCTCCTTACACAAGATGACACACGGGAGGGGAAGGCTGAGGTATGGGATCGGAAAGTTCCGGAGAAAACCGAGCGCGCTCAGCTTGGCCCAGCAGTATGTCCGGTTTGGGGAGCCAGGCTACCCGTGGGCATCATTCTGGTGAGATGCCTGGGACAGCCTCTCCCCGGGGGTGGCTGGGGGTGTCCAGTTCTGCCTGTGACTAACAGGTACGTGTGTCTCAGAGGTGACAGGTCAGCATGCTTATGTGTTTCATCATTATTAATTCAGGGGTCCCACCACTGGCCAATGGATTTTCGGAGCGAGGTTGCCCAGTACAAGAAGGAGCAGAGAGGCACCGGGAAATCGCGCCCGCGCCGTTCATTACACGCTTCGCCGACATAAATGAACTGCGTATAGAATCTGTCCCTGCCCGTGCTGCCCACACAACCCGCCGCTGCCTCCCCGCCGGGTCAAAGGCCAGGGGGTGCGAGTTAAATGGAGAGGAGCTCCAGCGGAGGACAATGATTACCTGAATACAACGTTATCCACACAGACTGCCATGGGGCCGCCAAGTCCCCAGGTTCCTGTTCTCCTAGGTGACACCCCTGTACGTGTGGAAGGCGCCTGTTCAAAAGGCACATAATGGGCCCTCGCCAGTTTGGCTCAGTAGAGAGAGCATCCGACTGTGGCAGCGAAGAGTCCCGGGTTCGGTTCCGGTCAAGGGCATGTATCTTGGTTGCAGGCCCCATGCCTGTCCGTCGGGGCCGGTTGTGGCTGGTCACCGGTCACTGGGCAGGACGAGTGCAGGAGGCAACCAATCGATGTGTCTCTCTCACAGGGATGTTTCTCTCTGAGTCTCCCCCTCCCTTCCACTCTCTCTAAAAAAAAATCAATGGGAAAAATGTCCCGGGGTGAGGATTCACAACAACAACGAAAGGGCACAAAGCGGCAGGAGGCAGCAGAGCACAGAGGGTGGGGTCACAGGCTTTGAAGTCGGGGTAACTCCAGTCCTGTCCCTGACGTGTACTGTCGGTGTGAGTTTCGTTAGGTTCCTGTCTGCCCTGAGTCTCATCAGTGGAAACCGTCTGAGGGAATCCTAACGATACTGAGGCATGGTCTGTAAAACCAGATAAATAAGTAATATAAATAACAGAAGAATATTAAATAATACTGTGCATAATCAATGATAGCTGATTATTAGAATGCAAGATGGAAGCAGTAGTATACGGGTAAAGTGTTGTTTGTTTCTTGGACCAAAAGCCCCAATTTGTAGCAACAGCCAATTTCCATGGTGTAAATACTCCCACTGTGGCCACCCTCCGGCCCCGATGAGATGTCCCTGAATGCAGCGCTGGGAAGAGATGCAGACTCTCAGCTCTTGGGAGCTGGTAAGAGCCAGCAACCCTCCCCAACGGGGTGGCCACTGCAGTCATGCCTACGCGGGTCACTGTGGCTTCTCTTGTGTGTGGCATAACCCCTGGCGCATAGTGGGCACTAAGAAATATTTAGTGGCCTAGCAGGTGTGGCTCAGTGGTTAAGCATCAACCTATCAACCAGGAAGCCAAGGTTTGATTCCAGGTCAGGGCACATGCCCGTGTTACAGGCTCGATCCCCAGTGTGGGGCATGCAGGAGGCAGTCAATCAATAATTCTCTCTCATTACTGATATTTCTATCTCTCTCTCTCCCTCTCCCTTATTCTTTGAAATCAATAAAAATATATTTTAAAGTAAATGGTTAGTAAATGAATAAATTATTATTAACACACTAAACTATTTTCATCTCAACACTTTCGCATAAATTTGAACTGAGACTCAGATAAAATGTTCTGATGAATATGAGAACAGGGGAGGGAGATGGTAGGAGCATGGGTTGGAGCCCCTACTCAGCTGTGAGCAAGCACAGCGCGTTCCCACCTATAGTGCGGTCCTCGGGCACACGGGACACGGTCAGTAAATGTCTGCTGAGTTGGACTGAACTGAAGGAGTTTCCAGAAAGTGAGCTTAAGTCTGCTCAGGAAACACCCAAACTGTAAGAGCCGTATGAGTCAGGCTTCTCCAGAGACACAGACCACGGTGTGTGTGTGTGTGTGTGTGTGTGTGTGTGTGTTTGTGTGTGTTGTGAAAGAGAGAGAGAGAGAGAGAGAGAGAGAGAGAGAGAGAGAGAGAGAGAGAGAGAGAAGAGACTTGTTATAAGGAGTTGGCTCACATGCTACGGAAGCTCAGAAGACCCAAGATCTGCAGCCAGCAGGTGGGAGACCCAGAGGTACCGATGGTGTAAGTTCCAGCTGGCTCGACTGACACCTAAGAACCAGTGTCTCAGTTCAAGTTCAAAGGTGGGGAAAGACGGATGTCTGAGCTCAGTGCAGTCAGGCAGAATTCCCTCTGACTTAGGAGAGAATCGGGCTTCCTGTTCTACGTGGGCCTTCGACTGACATGACGAGACCCACCCACAGCAAGAGGGCAATCTGCCTTCCTCAGTCCAGCAGCTCATCCACAAACACCCACACAGACACACCCAGAATGAGGTCTGACCAAACATCCGGGCACCCTCATGAAGTTGACGCATCCCATCAGCCATCACAGGTGGGGGGAAGAGTCTGTCCTCGTTCACTTCTACTCATACTGTAAGTTCCGCTCTGAGGGTTGAACACAGCCAGGATGCCGTTCAGGTAATGGAGGTGGCTCTTTATTTACATCAGTTCTGATTTCCAACATTTCTCAGGAGCCAACACAAAGGATTCTAAAAACGCCACTCCTCAGCACACCAAGAAACTCCCTGGAGATCCCAAAGGAAGCGATGAGGTGGCCCTTTCACCTAAGGTCAGCCTTTGCATCAAAATACATTGAGAGCCTGGCCAGTGTGGCTCAGTGGGCTGAGCATCGCCCCATGCACCAAGAGGCCGCTGGGTCGCTTCCCGGTCAGGGCGCATGCCCAGGTTGTGGGCTCCAACCCCCATAGGGAGCTTGCAAGAGGTGGCCTCTCCTCAATGCTTCTCTCTCTCTCTGTCTCCCTCTCCCTCCACTCGCTCTAAAATCAATTTTAAAAAACACACATTTAATATATATATATTGAGACAGACAGCATCTTGTAAAATCCCCTGCCTGAATTTCTAGCAAAGAGACCTAAGGAGTCACGGCACATTCTGCCTCTCCAAACCCCGCTTCCGAGCGCCCTCCCCCGGTGAATGCCGCTGCTGCCTGTTGGTAAATGTCACTCTTTTCCCTCATGAACGCTGGCAGATGATCTCAAGGCTCTTCCAATGCTCATACCGGATGGTACAATAAATATGTCTTAAATAAAGAGATTTCATGAAAAATTCCTCTGGGAAGAGCTGTTCCTGGGGGGGCGGGGGAGGGGCGGGCCCAACATACCCAGCACAGAGCCCGGTTCCTCTGCAGCCCTGGCCCGCCACGGGGTCTGGGACGGACGCGGAGGACCCTGCACACTGGCCGGGCAGCCTCTCTGAACCGAAGGGGATTTCTCCACGCGCCATCGTCCACCTGGGACGTTTAGGAAAACACGGTTTGATAAATTTAGAGTTTTCTTTGAAAATACTCCCATGCCTTCACTTCGGTGGTCTCGATGGACTTTTTAAAAAAGAAATAAACGTAGCGGGTCACCCTGCTTTCCTTAACCTCCTCCCTCACCTCGTGATATTCATCGCATCGGAGACTGCAAATCCGAGAACACGCTCCTATCCCAAACCCTGACCCGACCCGAGTGATGGAGCAGTTCCTGTCCCAGGAGGCGGTGTGAGGCGTCCTCAGACGGACTCACTCAGCTTTTGCCTCGGGGTCACCAACTCTCTAACGAGAATAAAATCGTCCTCCCCCCCGCCAGGATGGCTGAAACAGCTGAGTCCGTCTGTGCTAAAGGGTGGCGCCCAGTCTGAACATTGAGCAAGCACCTAATGAATCAGAGTCAGTATCTGGGGAAGGGATAGGAGAGGACCCTGAGACAGGAAGTAGACAGACTTTGACGCCTGTCCTGCAGAGCTGGGGGACGTGGGAACACCCCTGGGTCTGCCAGGCATCCCACATCCCATCAAATGCATGGCCACCTGCTGCCGCCCGCTCCCCCGACTTCTCCAAGGTGGACCAGTGCCAGCCGCTCCCTGCAGGCCCAGTTCCCCCTGTTCCTCGGGCAGCCCAGATGCCAGGCTAGGGCACTTGAAGGACTCGGCAGCCTACGACCCCGGGGTCTGGAATTAGGGCCCCCACACCTGGAGTTCGAGAAAAGAGGCTCGGGCACTGATGTCGTCTCTAACACCCAGCCTTTCCCCTCTCCCCTCCCCATCCTCTTCCTTCTTCCCTTTTCCTCCTTCCCTCTCCCGTGCACTCTCGCTGCAATCCTAGCCTATGTCACTCCCTGGCCTCATGGTTCATTAGAACTGTGGCCCTCAGTCCTTCACATAAAGAAACAAACTGGCCCTGACCAGCTTGGCTCAGTGGATAGAGCGTCGGCCTGCGGACTGAAGGGTCCCAGGTTCGATTCCGGTCAAGGGCATGTACCTTGGTTGTGGGCACATCCCCAGTAGGGAGTGTTCAGAAGGCAGCTGATCGATGTTTCTCTCTCATCGATGTTTCTGACTCTATCCCTCTCCCTTCCTCTCTGTAAAAAATCAATAAAATATATTTTTTTAAAAAAAGAAAGAAAGGAAGGAAGGAAGGAAGGAAGGAAGGAAGGAAGGAAGGAAGGAAGGAAAAAACTGGTGCAGGAGACCTTCTGGCAAACCTAAGAGACAGCTCTCCTGAGATCCCAGCCAATGGGGATGGCCCAGGAGGCCCTGCACGGTGTGCTGGGTGAATCCATTATATTTCCATTTACAGGGCCTGACACACCGTTGACGAGGCCAGAATTTATGACCAGCCTTATGGCTTCATAAATTAGCTAGTCGAGCTATCGCCCCATCCCAGTGGGCCGTTGTACCCGTGAATTTATGGCATCCTGGCTTAAAGGAGCATCGCTGCCATCACTTTGCAGTACGGTGAGCATTAATTTTATCCTGGGACATAATCCATCACGGTTATTATGAGAACACCAACATCAACAGAGGAGGAGGGAGCACACGCAGGTGAGGGTCTAATTGCCGGCATCAATCCCGAGAGGAAGGGAGACGCTGGATAGAGCGGGTGAGTCCTGAATGTACTTAGTGTTATTCCGACTCCAAACGCTTGACACACTTGGAGGGGAAATACGCGGTGGAAAAAAGCCCGTTGAAAATCCGCAGATCGCCAGCCAAGCGGAAGTCCTGCCTCTGCCGGGGTGTCTGGGCGGAGGCCCCCCTGGAAAGCAGCTCTGTGAGTGCTAGAGGGAGAGGACCCATGAATCAGCATTGTATTCCCTCAGCACGATCCGGTGTCTCCGGCAAGGACCTTCCGCCGTGCGGCTGCTTGGTCTGGTTTGATGTGGTCAGTGGTGGCTTTGGTCTGATTTGGGGAGGGAGGGGTAAGAGAAGCTGTGCAGCGTAAAAGCTGTGGTTTGGTCTTTTGTTCTTGCTCATGACTCCAAGGACTCAAAACAATGCCAATTCAACCTGCTGCCCATGCGCGTAGCCAAACGGACCTCGGGCTTCTGGCTACAAAGGCCCAGCGCATCCCTCAGCCCCGCAGCCGGCTGGCCCGCCCAGGGAGGAACACTACCGTAGTGTGCAAACAACCAATGAGAAAGAACACTGGTGTATTTATTTTAACGTACAGGTCAGAAATTGTTGTGTTTTTTAAATAAATTAAAAAGTAGAAATTCTGAACCATTAAAATGTTCCATCGTCAAGATGTGAAGGATGCCCCAGGCAGCTGGCATTAGCAAATGGTATACGTGTTGTCAGAAAAGCATGGATTTTGGAGACGGAAAGATGTGGACTCCACAGCTCACTTCTGGCCAAGGGCGGCCTCTCTGCCCATTAGTCCGGGGCTGAGGCACGTTCCCTACGGCAGGGTCTGGGGTGGGCGTGGACAGCAGGCTGGTCAGTCTGGTGCTGAAATGGCAGGTGTGGAAAGCTTGGAAAGTTGGATCTGTTTGGAAACCACCCACACACATGCGCCTAAGCACAGACTTATCAGTCAGACGGGCCTCAGACACACCCTAACACCGGTACCCCGTCTCCCAGAGAAGAGCTGAGGATGATGCTGAGGGTTCTCCCCACCCACTAAGAGAGCAAGCACTGTTGGAGGAACAACTTTAAAGATACCCACTGGGTATCCAAGTAAGATGTCAGGCCAACAGCTGCACACAGGAACCTGAGTGTGATGGGATGGTGAGGGAGGGCGGACCTGGGAGTCATCGGCACATGGTGGTATAAGAAGCCACGGGACTGGCCGAGACCCTTTGGGGAGGACCCCCTTCTGTGACACGTGAATGATGGCTGATTCCTGTGGGTTACTGTCCCAGCCCTCAGCCCCTCCCTCCTGTAACAGGAGAATGCAGCTCCACTCAGCGTCTCGTGACCTGCCCTTGCTGACCAGTGGGCAGAGAGTATTTGCCTCCCCATTAACTTCGGGCTTGGCCAGGTGCCTTGTTTTGAGCAATAAACAGGCAAAAGTAAAAGTGTACCCGTTCCAGGAGGCAACCTGCAGAGGAATCACAGGTTCCTGCTGGCCCTTGAACTTCTGTCATTCTAAGCCACTGAGCTGTTTGGGGCTGTTTGTTACTACATCAAAGCTGACTGACGCATACATGAAACCTACCACTCCCAGGAGATGGTTCCTACAAAGCAGGGTAGGCCCGACTCAAAGGTGCCAGACCCCAAGCCTAAGAGAGATGCAGGGAGCTGTGCAAGGCTGGCCCAAGGCAAAGCTACAAAATGGGCCCAGTTCACCACGGGAACTTCCAGACTTCGCTTAGGTGCTCTCCACCCCACTCCCACGAGGGTCTTTGCCACCGTGAACCCTGCCCTGAAGGAGGGTCTGATAGGACCCACTGCAGTAGCTCAGTTCAACAAACATGCACAAGACTGCTGATCCAGTAGAGGTGCTTACACACAAAGATGAACACAGACAACCTTGGCCTTGGGTGGGCTGACACCCCGTCTATTCACTGAGTGTGTAAGGCCGGGAAGTGACAGAGAGAAGAGACTGCCTTCAATTTCTGGATAAAGAAGTAAGAGACAGTTCTATACGGCAGCCTGATACAACAGCTGGTAGGACTTGTGGTCAGCGACACTCATACACGCACTCACATTCACACACACACACACACTCTCACCTAGAAACACTCTCCCACACACACTCACACATTCACACACACTCACACTCACATATACACATTCACACCCACACGCACACTCATACACACTCACATACACACACACACTCACTCACACACACACTCTCACCTAGAAACACTCTCCCACACACACTCACACACATTCACACACACTCACATATACATATTCACATATACACATTCACACACATTCACACCCACACACACTCATGCTCATTCACACTCACATATACACACTCACACTCACACTCTCTCTCACCTAGAAACTCTCTCCCACACACTCACACTCATTCACACACTCACACTCACATATACACATTCACACCCACACACACACTCACTCTCTCACACACTCATACACACGTACACTCACACACTCATACACACACACACACACACACACACACACTCACAGAGTTTGCTTGAAGTAACAGAAAGGAAATAAAAACAAAGAGTCATTTTTCTTGCAGTGCAGATTGATGAGAAATTAGAGAAGACTAGCCACACCTAAGATCTTTGTACATGACCCCCTGAATGTCCATCCTGCTCAAAACAGGATGTCATTTCTCTCTTCCCGTGTGTGGTCGCGCTGGGCGGCTGTTACCTACACAACCAGAGCACACCTTGCTGTACACTACGGAGCCCTCACAGGCGTTAGTTTGCTTTGCACATCACCACAGCAGAGATCTAAGTCCCAGGCTCCGCGGAGCCCCTCCCTTCAGGAATGAAACACACATGTTGCTGTGCACTGACAGCGAACATATGACCCAGGCATGGGATGTAACCTGCCCGGGAGAAACACAAGAAGCATCCTTCCATAAGTAAATGACTCAATAGAACGTTCGGCCATTTAGTATCTTAAAGGGCATCTCCACTGTGTCTTTGATAAAACCAAATTCAAGTGAGTCATTTCCTCCTGAGCAAATACTTCAGTCTTTTTTAAATCCCCGGAGTTGTAGTGATCACATATCAAATAAACACATTCCTGAGACGGCTTTCATTGTCAATAGTGGGACCACTTATTAAAGCGTCCTGGCTCTCTCATCCTTCAGGTGACAGGGCAGCCTGGAGAAAAGCTCTGAGTGCAGCCACCACGCGGCCCAGAGGCCCTCATGCCCACCTTCTGGGTCCCTCTGGCCACTTCCCACCACAAATCCTGCGGCCGGCCCAGCCCCCCTGAACCGCTGGCCGCCTCCCGACGCCCCGAGCTCTCCGGCCGCATGCTTGGGCTCTGCTTCCCAGAAAGCTCCTCCCTGCCCATCCCAGATCCCCTGTGTCTGCCCTTCAGCTCCATACGGGCACCGGCTCGCCCCTGGCCCCCAGGCAGTTAGGGTGAAACCCTTCCTATAGGTCCTCCTAAGCCACCGCTCCACCTCCATCCTGATACGGAGGCAGGGACGGGGCCCTGCAGTGCCACTTCCTGGGTGTGAATCCCAGCTCACCCCTCACTAGCCCTGTGGTCCCTCACACACTGAACTCGGTTTTGTAGCCATCACTGATGGTGAAGTGATAAAAACACTATGCCATTTAAGATGCAAACGAAACGATCCAAACTTAAGCAGCGTTTCATACACAAAACATTGTTTTAAAAGAATTTCCAAACAAAATATGCAAGAAAGAGCCTTCATCGAAAAAGTGACAGGAGCAGGCGTCTAACATGTCATATCTATATATATAAAAGCCTAAGTGACCGTCTGACCGGTAGCTATGACATGCAATGACCACCTGGGGGCAGACGCTCAACGCAGGAGCTGCAGAGCTGCAGTGACTTGGCAGCAGTGGTTCTCGGGTGAGGTACCCGGAACCAGAGAGGAGGGAGCCCAATTCTGGGATTTGTCACCCGAGAACCACCCTCTCACAATCTGGGACCCTTGGGGGATGTCAGAGAGCCGGTTTCGGCCCAATCCCCATAGGCCAGGCCGAGAGACCCCACCGGTGCATGAATCCGTGCACTGGGCCTCTAGTATACAAATAACTGCGGAAGCTTCCTGGGAAGCAGTACTTGGGATGCGACCACTGAAAACAAGCAAAACCGTAAAACTGGGAGGACATTTAACCCTTTGCACTCGCTTACTTTTTTCTCAATTCCTTTATTCTACTCAGGATTTAATTTTTTAAATACCCCAGATTTTACAAAGTGCGGCAGTAGAATAAAAAACTGGAGTTTCTTTTCATACAAACTTATTTATTTGGATTTTTTTATATTTCAAATTATTGATACATTCAATACAATTCGACATACGAGCTGCTACTGATGCTAACCATGTCGAGTCACACTCGACATCCGAGTGCAAAAGGTTAAGTGAACCTGCATCAGAGAAGTCTACTTGGGCCTGGTCAGCGTGCCTCCATGGTTGAGCATCAACCCATGAACCAAGAGATTCCCGGGTCGATTCTCAGTCAGGGCACATGGCCGGGTTGTGGGCTCAATCCCCAGCAGGGGGCGTGCAGGAGGCAGCCGGTTGATGCCTCTCATCGATGTTTCTATCTCTTTCCCTTCCTCTCTCTCCAAAATAAATAAAAACATTTTTCATTGGAAATGGTAGGTGAATCTGTACCCCCAAAATGTAGATGGAGCACCCCTCCCCAGGGACCCCAACACTCCGTGTCCCAGAGGAGCTGGCGGCGTGGCTGCGAGGAGAGGGACGCACCGCGCAGGTTCCCCGGCTTAAGGTGCGCACCCCTGAACGGAACGCAACAAGCTCAGGGAAGAGAAACGGCGGCTGGACACCACGGCCCGGGACACGGTGCGGGGAAGCCAGTGCGTGGCGCTCGGCATCTCTGTCCTTCTTGTGGGAGGTCAGGGGGACAGGCACAAAGGAACTCTCACTGTCCCTCTGAGAAGCCAGCGTGCTCCCGGCGTTTAGAGCTGTGACTTAGACCCGTCTCTCTGCCTGGTCTCCTCGGCACCTTTAAACGTCCTAATGCTCCTAAGCTAGAAAGAGACGCAGTGCCTTTTCAACGCATACCTTTATAGACTTTCTATAGCTACGCACAGAGAAGTCTGGAAATAAATAAAACGAAATAGTAGCAGCGGCTAACCCTATAGGGAAATTACAGGGAGTGGTTTTTTCCTCCCTCCTGCTTCTCTGTACTTAAAATTCTTTTCTACACTGAATTCCACTCGTGTCACAAAGAAACAAAAAGCAGAGAGTCTTAAAAGGGTCACATGAGCTCAGCCATTTAAAAGAATTCTCAAGAGCTTTGCCATCTTAGGGACCACGTGAGTCGTCAATTATTTTTTTTTAAATATATTTTATTGATTTTTTACAGAGAGGAAGGGAGAGGGATAGAGAGTTAGAAGCATTGATCAGCTGCCTCCTACACACTCCCTACCGGGGATGTGCCCGCAACCAAGGTACATGCCCTTGACCGGAATTGAACCTGGGACCCTTGAGTCCGCAGGCCGACGCTCTATCCACTGAGCCAAACCGGTTAGGGCGTGAGCCATCAATTACTGATGGCCCCATACACGACCCAGAACCACAAACACATCCCCTCTGAATGTGATGACCTCAGGGCCTGGGAAGGTTGAACTGAAACACACACTGTCCCTGCGTAGCCGACACCTGCACCCTCAGCGCCTGGGCCAGCAGAGAGCGACAGCATCACTCCAGGCCGTGCCTGTGACAGATCAACGGTGCACGCAGCAGCGTCTGCCAGGCGGGCAGCTCCCAGGACCGGTCCCTTCCACCCGTGGAGTGGGCCCGCACAGCGCCTCCTCCCTCCCGCCCCCACTTCCCGCCCCACCTCTTCCCCCAACATGCTCCGAGCTCTGGGAATAATACCTGCCACGTTCCAGGGTCCACCAGGCTAAGCTGAGTATTTTTACACAATTTCTCCTACACCATCACTGTTCAGTGCTATCTGCATAGTCACTTTTTTCTCTGTTATCAAGAGAGAAAGAGAGCAGCAATACACAGCTTTGTTTATATGTGACTGGGGCCATCTTACACTAATTACCATCATTACTGCTGTTGCTGTTGTTATTGTTGGTTGCTATTATTATTACTAGTAAAGCGGCTTCTTATAACATTCACGGTTCAGGAGCCCAGTTTCCCACGCTGAGTGCACAGCTCACAGCACCCGGCAGCCCGGGACAAGCGGGAAAGAGCTCACAGATGCCTCCTCCCCACGCTCTCCAGCAGGGGGCAGAGATGTAGCCCCTGGACTGGAAGGTGGGAGTCCCTGAAGGACAGAAAGTCCCTGTCCTTGCTCGGCCTTCAAGCAGGTAAACTGAGGCAAACCATGCAAAGCTCCGCCCCCAGACCAGAGGCCACTGAACTGCTTCCAGAACTGACCGCCACGTCTCCACGGCCAGCCCCACCCAGCGGGTGCTCCTCCCCCCCTCCCCCCCCCCCCCCCCCCGCAGCACCAGGGCAGCACATTAGCTAGGGCTCACTCCGTTGTAAAGGGACAGAAGGCACTGGTGTTTTTTAATGGTGGCTTTTCAAAACAAGCTAATTTAACAACGGGCAAAGGACTGCAACAGGTGTTTCTCCAAGGAAGATATACAAATGGCCAATAGGCACACGAAAAGATGTTCAACATCACCAACCATTAGGGAAATGAAAATCAAAACCATTGGAATGGCTACTTTAAAAAAAAAAGAACAATGTTGGTGAGAATGCGGAGAAACTGGGCGTCACGGGTGGGACCGTGATTGGGTGCGGCCTCTGTGCGGGAGGGCAGGGCAGCTCCTCAGAGGGTTAGACACAGGACGGCCATGCCATCCCGCAATCCCACCTCTGAGCGCACTGAGAGCAGGGACTCAACCACATACACGCACACCCACCTCCCAGCAGCGTTACATGCGATAGCCAAAAGGTGGAGACACCCCAACCGTCCATCAAAAGGTGAAAGGACGAACAGCACTGGCTTAGACATAAATGGCTTATTGTTTAGCCTTAAAAAGGGATGACATTCTGAAACGTGCTACAGCCATGATGAACCTTGACGACGCTGCACGAGGTGAAACAAGCCAGACACAAAAAGACAAATACATGATCCCGCTCACATGAGGTATCTGAAGTAGTCAAGTTCATAGAGACAGAAAGTGGAACAGAGGTTACCAGGCACTGGGGGGATGGAAGAATGGGAGTACTGCGGACTGAATGTTTGTGTCCCCCTAAATTCGTATGTTGAAGCCCTAACTCCTCATGTGACGGTGTTTGAAGATGAAGTCTTTGAGAAGAGACTTCATTCGGGTAGAGCCCTCCTGATGGGATTAGTGCCCTTATAAGAAGAAATAAGAGAAAGCTCCTCTCTCTCTCTCTCTCTCTCTCTCTCTCTCTCTCTCTCTCTCTGCCAATGGGGGGAGGGGGGTTGTCACAGCAGGAGGGCAGCCCTACGTAGGCAGGAAGACCGGCTCCCACCAGAACCCGGCCACGTGGCCCCTGATCTGACTTCCCAGCCGGCAGAGCTGTGAGAAATACATGTCCGTTGTTTAAGTCTAGGATGGTTCCCGACAGCAGCCTGGCTAACACAGGGAGTCACCGTCTAACGGGCACAGAGTTTCTATCTGTGATGATGAGAAGGTTCTAGAAATGGCTAGTGGTGATGGTTGCACAACATTTTAGATGTCCTTCATGCCGCCGAATTGCACACTTACAATGGTTAAAATTTTGAATTTTATGTTATGTATATTTTACCAGGATATAATTCCTTTGCAATAATGGTGGCTCAAACCAACTCAAGACAGACAGATGGAGGCCGGTATGGTTATCAGGGGCCTGGGCTCCTTCGTCTTCAGGTTCTGCCACCGGAACAGGCAGCCGCTTCTCTGTGACTCAGGATGGCTGCTCCAAGTCCAGTCGTCCCACAGCAACCCAGCAGGTACCACAGGGAAAGGAGAGGAGGAGGGCACAGCCTTCCCTTTAAACCTCCTCCATGGAAGTTCACCTTCCTGGGAGTTGCACAAGGCTCCTCTGCTCACACTCGATTGGCCAGAACATAGTCACATGGCTGCACTCAGCGGCAAAGGAAGCTGGGAAATGTAGTCTTCGTTCTGGGCACCCACCTTCGCAGCTAACTTTCAGGAGGAGAACTGCTACTGAGGAGGAAGAGAAGAATGAGCACTGACAGACGCGCCGTCTTTGCGGCAGGTGAAAATCACCTTGCGAACGTTCTTTGGCACAAAACTGCAAATCTTTAAGGTTTCTAGGATCACATGCAGAAAGGGGGAGCTTTAAGAAACAACTGTGACCAAGCTTATTTCTTCCATAAGCTCACTTCACAGCAAACAGGGAATCCAGACCCTTACAGGGATGTGCAGCACAAAGATGGTCATTCACCATATGCTCCGAAGAAGTACAGCTAAATTGAGAAGCGCTGCAAAGCAAAAAGAAGCAAAAAATAAAATAAAATAACAAGAAAACCCAAAAAGATGACGACTGAGGATCACTTTCTTAATGCCTCACCCCATCCATTTTGCAGAATTTTGAAACACCTGGAATAAGTGAATGCAAAAAGGCTCTTCTAATCTGAGCTACATTCAGCTTTGGGGAGATCAGGAAGCACCCCCTGGCACATTCCTCGCATTTCGGGTGGATAACAAACATCTGCCTGGCCCAGGGCATCCGCCTCCCGCGCCTCCTCCCAGCGTGCCCTGCCCTCCAGGACCAAGATTCAGTGCCTCATACCGCCCCATTCCCCACCCTTTGTTCCCTACTAGGTTGTCTTGGGTTGAAAATTCCACAGGCCAAGTCCAAGTTTTTACGTATTCACTCAGTCAAGAGAGAGAATGGAGTTCTTATGAGTCACAGAAAAATTAGGTTTTAAAAAAAAATGGCATCAGGAAGAATCAGTAACAGTAAACGCCCACATGTCTGGTCTCTTTAGAGCACACGGGAGGGAGTTTTGCTTTTAGTGGTAATCTAACATTCTGTTGCTGCTATATATGTCATTTTCAGCAGAGACAGAGTAACTAGCAGCCTGGGAAGACTTTTATAGCCTTCCCATCCTTTTTAAGGGAAGGCGTGGTCCCAATTTTGACCTCCCTTTTACTGCTTCCCTTTCTTTTGGACAAAACCCACTCCTAGGAACTCTAGAGCAACTTGATCTCCGGCCTGTTCCTCCCCCCACTTTGGCAGAGATCTGCACATTGAGGCAAAAAGGCCCCACACTCCTCTTCTGACCTCCTGGTAGCTGGGCCCTCACGCCAACCCAGCCGTCCCGGCATGGCCTGTCTCCTGCCAGGCCCTCCGCCACAAGACAGGAAGCCCTTCAGACCCAAGGCCTGTGAACGAAATCCCGGAGACAGTTCTAGAAGGTGTGCTAGGCTCGGGAGACCCAGGTTAAACGATTTCCACTTGAAGCATCTCTCCCTCAGCACCACCGCCTTAGAGTCATCTCTCAAGTCCTTAGACACTTTAAATACTTCTTAATGTTTTTATTCATTTCAGAGAGGAAGGGCGGGGGAGAGGGAGAGTGGGATAGAAAGATCAATGATGAGAGAGAGTCACTGACCGGCTGCCTCCTGCACGCCCCCTACTCGAGCCTGCAACCCGGGCATGTGCCCAGACGGGGAATCGAACCATGACCTCCTGGTTCACAGGTCAATGCTCAGCCACTGAGCCACACCAGCCAGGCAAATCCTTGAACGCGTTAACCCTCCCTTCTTCCTAGCATTTATTTTCCATCTCCTATCACAGCTTTTCATGTCTCATGAAAAGCTAGCGTGTCCAACAGTTCTAGCTTAGCCTGTTGTCAAAATAGGTATTAACTGTGCCTTCCTTTCACTCCAGTTGTAGAAGGAAGATTACGTGACATCCAACTAATCTCTCAAATGTGTCTGCAACTTCCTTGATACCGGGAGGGTCTCCGAGGATCCCCATACCGCACCTGACCCCAGTGGGTATCTGTTAAAGAACCGAGTGGGCTATGGAAAGCATGGAGGAGCCTTAAATGCATGTGACTAAGTGAAATAAGCCAATTTTAGAAGACAGAAGGGCCCGCGCCCAGGGCAGTAAAAGGCGGCAGCCTCTCCCTGCGAGGTGGCAGGGCGCCAGGAATCAAGAGAAAAACCCCAAAAGGGACCGGGGTGCACTGAGCTTCTCCACAACAGGAACCAGCGTGAGAAGTCAATGCAGCATCGCTCTCCAAACCGCGAGGGCAATGATTGGCCATGAGCGCTGAGTGCCCAAGCAAACCGCCAACCCGAGACCAAGGAGGAGGCTGATGGGACGGCGCCCAGGCAGGGAGCCCTGCACCAGAGGCCCCAGGTGCCAGGGGCCGAGGACAGCAGGACAGCAGCGAGCCTGCAAGCAGCCAGTTCCGCTGGAGCACAGAGCACAGGACTCCCAAGGGTCTTCCCCCGCTCCCTCCCTCCCTCCCTCACTCCCTCCTTCCCTCCCTCCAAAAACCTGAAGACAGCTGAGGACACCTACCAGCTCAGGGCATCTGATTGAAAATACAGAGGAAAATGAAGGCAACACACAGCCCCAGATACAAGCAGCTCGGTGGAGTTGTAAGCTGTTGTACACAAATGCAGGTTTTTTCAACTTCCACCAGATACGGAGCCTTGGAAAAGATGACACCAGCTCACAAGCACAGGCTATGGCTCCCCGCTTCGCTCAGCAGCTCACACAGCTACAGGCACGTCAGAGGTGAGCGCTGATTTCACCCTCATTGTTTATCTCCTGCGGAAGGATGGAGAGGCAGGAGGTGGAGGCAAGGCCTGACCTAAGTTCTCATCTTCCTAACAGACAACGGGAGGCTCGCGAAGGAGCAGCCTGAGCCAGGACGGACAGATGTGGAGGTAAAGGACGGACGGACAGCTAAGAGGACAGGGCAACCCTCAGGGGAGGTATTTTCCATGAGGAGCCCAGAAGTCCTGTGGGACTTTTAAAACTGTGTCTGAATTATTTTGAGAAAAATGACAATGATATTAGAGAAGCAATGAACGGTGTCGGGCAGCTCGAGAGTGAATAAAGAATGGACAGACGTGCAGCGATTTCTGAGGACGGGCCAGGGTCCAGACAGGGCCTAGAGCCTGGTCCCACAGGACTGCCCCGTGCTCGGCGGGCCTGGGGGTCCGCCCCGGGCTCTGACCAAAGCTCCGCCCTCGGAGAGAAAGAGGCACCCAATGAACTCCCTTTGTTATTTAGCAACACGCTCAGGTGTTTGTCATGGGACCGTATGAAACAACTAAGCAAAGGCCAAACAGCTCGGTGGAGCTATTAGCTGTTGTACACACATGCAGGTGTTTTCAACTTTCACCATTAGTTTAAAAAAAAAACTACTCTGAATGGGAATTTGGCGGTAGATATCAAAAGATTAGCCATAGATGGTTTGGCTCAGTGGATAGAGCGTCGGCCTGCAGACTGAAGGGTCCTGGGTTCAAGGGCGCATGCCCGGGTTGTGGGCTCGGATCCCTGGTGGGGGGCGTGCAGGAGGCAGCTAATCAATGAATGATTCTCTGTCATCACTGATGTTTCTATCTCTCCTTCTCCCTTCCTCTCTGAAATCAATAAAAATATTTAAAAAAAAAAAAAAGGTTGAAGACATGTGCCCTTGATACTGTAATTCCACTTCTGAGAATGTACCCTAGTCCTTGGTAAACTCTACAGTGTCACTGGCAGCAGTGACCTTCAACCCTAAAAGCATATGAGCATACTGATTCCTGTCCTCACCCCCAAGAGACCTTGATTCAATTGGTCAGTGATGGAGCCTGGGAACCTGTATTATGCAGCCAAGATGGAGAACCCTTGGTTTATAACAAAGGAAAGTGGAAACAGAAAGGACTGATTCAATCTATCGTGATGGGGCCAATGGAATCCTGGACAGTCTTAAAATAATGTGGCAGAAACAGATAATTCATGAAGCATGTTTATTGACAGATACTTACAATGAGCTGCTAAGTTAAAAAATTATTAAAATGTATATGTAATATAATCAATTGGGGGGGAAGTGTATATAAAAGAATTGCCACTATTTTGGAATTAAATGCATCACTGTCAACAGTCTGAGTGTGGGAAGACTTAATTTAAATATTTTTCTTTATGTTCTAATATTTCCACAATGAACAAAAATACTATGGATACTACCTTCTAAAGTCCAAAAATACCCGGACACGTCACTTGTAAGTTTTAAACATTTCACCACTGTTCGTATAGATTTCAGCTCACACCCCACCCACGCGCCACCCAATAAACCCGTACACACGGACACACCCAAACACTCCGCAGCCGGCTCTCGGGGCACACTCTGCCTGCCAAGTCTCCGGGGCGAGGGCCACTTTCCCATGGGTTTCAGCTTCCCTCTGTAGGTAACCACGTTGGGCTGCCTCAAACCCAGAACATCCGCCTGACTTCGCTGCACCCACTGACCTTCTGAATTCACCTCCACAGATACCTGAAGGATGCGAAGGGGGCTGTTGTTATTGTCATTATATCAGAAAAACAGTCACTGGGTTTGTGACTGTGAGCAAGTCACCAGGACACCGTGCAATCCCTAAACCATCTGGCATCGCTGGTGGAAGGTGCTGGACGTTGAAGAGGGCGGATGAAGGAAGAACGGGTTCTAACAGACATTCTGAACATGGATGTGTTTTCCGAAGAAGCTCCCAACAGGAGAAAGAGGCTGAGTTACAGAAACACCAGGAAGGGGGCAGCCCCCGTGTTCTCAGCAAAGACGGCAGAGGTACCCCCCGCGTCGGCCCCTCACCTCACTCCTGATGCCCACTCCTCGCCCAGTGCCCCCTTCCCTATTCCCTGCATCAGAGTTACCCACTAAAAAGAACCAAGTAAGCTGCCCAATTCTTCAGAAGTTGTTGAAACTTCAGATAAAAGCCGTCCAGGAATGAAGACCAAACCCCAAATATGTGAGAAAAGGCACTCATACATGACATCGCATGAGCCGTCGGCCTCCCAGGGCGGGCCCCTCGCCAACCAGTAGCAATCAGGACACTGGGGCAAGCAGGAAATCTAAAATTAGGTTTTACTACCTACAGTGGAGGGTTTATGGGATGCTGTAATTGGTAGTCTCAGGACTAGAACCTGAAGTGGGGAACAAAAACATCTTTCTGGACATCCCGGGGAGCGCGCATGCACTCCACGAACCGCCCCCGCCTCGAGCGGAAGCACAAGTCTGCCGGGGAACAGAGGAAGGACGCACTTCTCCCTTCTTCTAACCTTGACACCTGCCGGAGCCGTGCACAGCCTCGTCTTCTTACTGAAGAGGCAAAATGGTTTCTTACGGTAGAGGAGGTCGTCAGACCACACACGGAAACTCTGGTGTTCTGAAGACAAAAGCACCCATTCCGTTCAGCCGTCTCCTGAAATGCCCCAAATCGCCACCACAACGCTCAAAAGGTCTAAAGAAGATCCAACTCAACCGTGAACCTGTGGACCCTCGGGAGGAATACACCTGTCAAAAAGGACTCATTTCAGGGAAAACCCACAGACTGCACTGCCAAGCCTCCTACACGGAGCGCCTGCCATCAGAGCTGGCTCTTATTTTTAAGTAAGTTTCTGAAAGGGTATTTAGACCCATGGGCTGAGACCCGCCCCATCGAATTGGGGCTGTACATATCCTCATTTGCATCTTTACTGACGAGTCAGAGCAGCTCCATAAAGTCCAATCAGAACACCCGATTCTGACCAATCAGGACAGTGCTGTTTGGACCAATCAAACTGTATACTTGGATTCCTCATTTGCATCAAAATGAGGCACTCAGGGACCAGACTGGACACTTCTCTGTCTCTGGGGCGCTCTCCCAGACAAATGCATCGGGATGCACCTGTGTGTTGCCATGTTCAGGGCTGGCAAGATCATTTGAAACTTTCCCCAGTACCGTTTTTGGTCAACGGAGAGGTTAACTAAATTGTGGGTTTATGTGGCCTCCATGTGTTCAGAAGGAATCAAGTAACTATGAGACCAGAACCAAGGGCTTGAGGGGTGTGTTTGCTGGTGACATGAGGCAGGGTAACACACTCTCCATCCTCTGCAGGGTGACTCACAGCCCAGTGACCACAGAAACTGCCCTCTGCCAGGGCTGTGGAGGCCCAGGGTCCCGTAACACGGTCCTTTTCTACCTGAGCCATTGGTCGTAGAGGGAAGTTCAGTAGGACGCAGGTTCCACCTGGACTTCTCTGAATGTCTAAGTCGTTAAGGAAGAGACAACTTATTCTTATCCTAAATTCTAGGTTCTGCTGATGAGGTCACCACAATATTGACCGAATTATTATAAATACTGTAATCTGTGTAATGCATTATATATAAATCTGTGTAACCCTTTACATATAAAAGTACATCGATAGCTGTGAGTACGAAAAACAGTTTATTCTTGTATTATTATTTACTAGAGACCTGGTGCATGGATTCATGCACTGGTGGGGGGCATGGCTGCAAGGATTGGAGTGCCACTCATCCCGGTCAGCCGAGCGGCTGTGGACCCGCCCTCTGAGTGCCTGCTCCCACTGTGGGAGCACACTGACCACCGAGGGCAGCTCATGTGTTGAGCTCCTGCCCCCTGGTGGTCAGTGCACATCATAGCGACTGGTGGACAGGTCATTCTGGTTGCTCCACCCTTCGGTCACTGGGCTTTTATATATATAGATCAATTACTGTAATACTTTCCACACAAACTGTAAACCTACTTCGCCCCACCCTGTATAATATATGAAATAGCTTCCATGTATTAAAAAACTGGGGGAGAGGGAGTACCACATAAAAATCATGTTAAATAAAACTGAGCCAGGCAGTGAGACAGCCCTGACGTGGCCCAGGAAACAAATCCACATTTGATACATACTCTTTCTGGGTCCAGACATGGACTGCGTGCCAGCTATGCCTGACCCTGGTTAGTCAAGATCATCCATGTTTCCTAAACTCCTCGACTGTTTTGTAGTCAACAGCTCCAATTATGAGGTTCAAAGGGAACGTCCCAGAAAAGGAAGAGCAACTCAAGTGTCAACTCTAGCTGTAGAAGATCAAGTGTATAGCTTTCCATATAAATAAACTTAATGTAAATAAGGGTTTGGGCAGACATTCGTGGTGCGTCATCCAATCTGACCCTATTACCAAAAACAGAAAAAGAACCTGACTTTACTGCTATGGCGTCCACTGTGAGAGCAGCCATAGCTCAAAGAGGTATTTGTAGTGACATCTAAGGGCAAGCACTCGCAAACTCCCATAGCACCTGGTCAGTTCTCCTGCTTGGTTTCCAAAGTCAATTAACTGATTGTCAGAGAGACTCAAATCAAAACGACAATGAGGTATCTATCACCTCACACCTGTCAGAATGGCTGCCATCAACAAATCAACAAATGACAAGTGCTGGTGAGGCTGTGGGGAAAAGGGAACCCCCGTGCACTGCTGGTGGGAATGCAGACTGGCGCAGCCATTATGGAAAACAGTATGGAGTTTCCTCAAAAAAGTAAATATGGACCTGCCATCTGACCCCGTGATCTCCATTCTAGGGTATCTCCTAAAAAACCTGAAGCACCAATCAGAGAGGATGTATGCACCCCTATGCTCATAGCAGCGAAGTTTACAATCGCTGAGCTCTGGAAACAGCCCCAGTGCCCATCAGCAGATGAGAGGACAGAAAAGCTGTGGGACATCTACACCATGGAATACTGTGCAGCAGTAAAGAAGAAAGCTCTCTTACCCTTTGATTCAGCACGGAGGGACCTGGAGAGTGTTATGCGAAGAGAGATAAGCCAGTCAGAGAAAGACAAGTATCACATCATCTCACTCATATGTGGAATCTAAATGAACAAAGTAAACTGATAAAATAAGTTCAGAGACCCAGAAGCATGGAACAGATTTCGGAATGGGGGGGGGGGGGGAAGTGGGGAGGGGGGAGTTGGGGGGGGGTGGGAAGAGGTCAACCAAAGACCTTGTATGCATATATGCATGACCCATGGACACAGACAATGGGGTGGTGAAGGCCTGGGGCAGGGGCGGGCTAGAAGGGGTCAATGGGGGGGGCGGGGTAAAGGGGGACAGATGTAATACTTTTAATAATAAAGATCTTTAAAAATAAAGCTGACATTTCAGGGGGAAAATTAAAAGAATTCAGATTAAGAAGTCTGCTTAAAGGAAGGGGCGTCACCTCAGCATCATATGGCCTGAACGTGGCAGACAGGGCGGGGCCCAGCAGAGCTGCGTGCTGGCCTTCCCGGTGGGGCCCATCGCTTCCGGGCGGCCGGGCAAGAACCTGTTCTCTTCATGTGTGTTCTTTCTTGTCTACTTGCAGATTGTCTGCTTTCCCTTTCAAATCCCAGACCCTTGCTCCCTCTTGGTCCAAAATGGCACATAACCGAACGTCCACTGTCCAATGCGTCTTCGGGTCTCATATTCTCATGGCACCCCCACGTGCTCATCCCCAATAAACGTTGGACATTCTCTCCTGCTAATTCTCCCTCATGTTAACCTGACTGTCAGCCCAGCCAGAACTTAGAAAGGTGGGAGGAAGTGTGTTTATTTAACCCCCATGCTCTCACAGCACTTTAAAATAAAACGGAATCTTCATCTTGCGCACTCAGTCACATGACTGACAACCAGATTTTCCCTAGAACCGTGGTCAGAAAACTGCGGCTCGCGAGCCACATGCGGCTCTTTGGCCCCTTGAGTGTGGCTCTTCCACAAAATACCACGGCCTGGGCGAGTCTATTTTGAAGAAGTGGCGTTAGAAGAAGTTTCAGTTTAAAAAATGTGGCTCTCAAAAGAAATTTCAATCGTTGTACTGTTGATATGTGGCTCTGTTGACGAATGAGTTTGCCGACCACTGCCCTAGGAGATAAGGAAGTCTGCGGTCCCATCCCTCGCTTTGAGAACAACTAGGGGATCTGTCAGGACTGCTGGTGACGCGGAGAGGTGCGCACACAGCGTGAGATTCTCACCGAACGCCCCTGGTTGTACAGCTCACGTCTCGCTCTGCCTCCCCAAGACCCGGGTGTACCTTTCCTTCCTCCCAGTCCCACTGGGTCACTTGTAGTCACTGTGCCTGAGCGGGTCCTGCCGGGGCAGGGCGTGGGTGGGCGGCTCAGCCTCTGCCTCCCAGAATACTCACCCCCTCGTCTCTGAGTCAGTGGCCTCCTCATGGAAATACTATTCAACGACCCTGTTCATAAAACCCTGTGCTGGCGCGCGTTTGTTTCTCTTGACGCTGGCCCAAGTGTTTTTCTCTTCTGATTGACTTTTGGTTGAAACTCAGGGTGTCTTTTTTGGTTGTTCACTTTTTAATATATTTCCATTTTTACTGGAGGGGAAACATTGGCATCGGTGTGACCCAGCTGCGTTAAATCAGCCCCAGGACCTACACTGAGTGGCCAGATTATGATGATCTCTGAACGCATAATAATCTGGCCACTCAGTGTGTGTGTGTGTGTGTGTGTGTGTGTGTACACACACACACACACACACATATATATATATATATATATATATATATATATATATATATATATATATTGGAGGCCTGGTGCATGAATTCGTGCATGGGTGGGGTCCAGCCAGCCTGGCCAGAGGGAGGAGACATGGGCAGTTGGCCGGCCTGCCTGCTGGTCAAACTCCTGGTCGAGGGGACAATTTGCACATTAGCCTTTTATTATATAGGATATACACTGAGTGGCCAGATTATTATGCGTTCAGAGATCATCATAATCTGGCCACTCCGTGTACACGTAGACATCCAAGACGAGGGAAAGCGCTGCCCGCAGGAGCCCACAGCTGCCCCGTGCACTGGCCCTCTCGTGGCAACGTGTGCATGCCACTGGGGTGCTTCCACAGACCCCCGACCTTGTCCACGCTGAGTCCGGAAGCTCCCCGTCACCTTCTCTCCGGCGGAGCGCGCGTCTCGGCCACTCCGGGTGGAAGGAGGCCTCTGGGACGGGGAGCCTGATGGCCTGTGGCTTTGTCCCTCTCAGGCTCCAGGCCACACGCTGCACCAGGTCAGGAGCCAATGCCGTCCCGAGGTCACCTGGCGGTCCTCCCCTCCGGCGTCCTTGCTGAGGTCTTGTCACGGACAGAACCCGTGCAAAGGTGGGCGCCGGCGTTGCGTTCGGAAGCCGTGCGCCGCCAAGGAGGCCAACACCGCTCCAGGCAGGATGAGGAAAAGTCTCCTTTTACGTGCAAAGCCCAGACTGACGTAAATGTAGGCACGTGTTTATCACGTAAAAGTGCCTAAGCAGGTATTCACGACACCTGTGCTATTACATTTTCATGTTGGGGGGGGGGGGGGAGTAACCAGGGAAAAAACGTCTGAAAAGACTCCTTAGAGGGTTGGTCATGAAAAAGGGGCTTAAAAACACTCAGCTGAGCCCCGGGCAACTGCATCCCAAAGTGCCGTTACTTCTTGTATTTGGCACCAATGCCCAGGGACAGACCTACAGACACCAAGACTGCATGTCTCCCCGTCGCTGTAACCCTTTGCACTCGCTAACCCTTTGCTACCGATGCTAACCATGTCGAGTCACACTCAACATCCGAGTTAAGAGGGCCCCACAATTACCGATGTACTAGTAAGCCGAGAAATGAAAGAGATGCACTATCCTGATAGCGCTTTAACCAACAACCCACGTACACATCACCTCTTGTTTTAAACGCCAATTTGTATTGAGCACAAGAAACAAAACCAAAAACCGAACAGGAAAGAAGAGATCAAGAGCTAATACTCGGACACCGTGGAGCAAACGACTGCACTTGCTCGCAGGCGGACAGCTCGTTTACGAACGTCCGTGAAGGGAAGGGGCTCAGGACTTCTCATTCCACAGTAAGTGTCCAAAGCAGCAGACCATCCTGCCTCCATGAGTCTGTTTCGAATCTTGCTTATTCCGAAAGGGGGCATGCATTCACCTTTCTCCAATACGTGATTTGCAATTCTTATTTTCACTTGCTCGGAGCAAAGACGAAAACAGTGTTTAACCTTGCTTCCGATGCCAGTGCAAACGTAGCTCATTCCGACCCTCATTTCCGCGCCGTGAACCTGGCTTGAGCCTGAATTTATCCCCAGCCTTTTGGAGAGGTAGCCCGCGTTCCCACCAGGGCTACCACGACGCTGCTGGGCCTTCTCCTGGCCTGCGCTGCCCATGACCTTCAGGATAAAGGAATGGAATGCCCTAGCTGGTTTGGCTCAGTGGGTAGAGCATCAGCCTGCCGACCAAAGGTTCCGGGGTTCGATCCCATCAAGGGCACATACCTCAGTTGCAGGCTCCTCCCCGGCCTGGGCCCTGGTCGGGGCGCGTGCAGGAGGCAACCAATCCATGTATTTCTCTCACATTGATGTTACTCTCTCTCTCTTTCCCTCTCTCTGAAAAATCAATGGGAAAATATCTTCGGGTGAGGATTAAGAGAAAAATAAATGAAATCCTTTTCCGCGTAATCTCAGAGGTTACGGACACCAGCAGCAGAGAATACAGAATTAACTTTGTGACGACTTCAAAGGGTGAACTCGCAGAGCGGGGACAGTGAATGGAGTGTGTTTTCTGTCCACAAAACCCCAGGCGAGGGCAGACATATGAATAATTCTCGAAGATCAGGAAGTCGGCGGAAATCCCTGCTGTTTTATAAAGATTGCAGGGCGCTCGTCAAATCTCGTAAGGCCTCCATCTCTCTCCCCTCCGCGGAGGTCCCCGGGCCTGGCTCCTCACGGCCAGGGCCAAGGAACGCAGGCACCTGCCTCCAGCAAATCCACTCTGCTTCCCCCTCATTCCCAGACACAAATTTCCATGAAAACCAGACACAGGCGAGGAGGCGAGGGCAGGCCACTCCAGGATCGCTGCACATCTGCAGCCTGGTTTCATTAGACCCGCCGGCTGGTTTCTTTCAGCCGCTGGGTGTCCACCGCAGGTGAAACTCCCCCACCTGACACTGCAAAAGCCTGCAGGTAGGGCAGACAGACCAGGGCAGGAGGGAGAAGGGACAGGACGCAGAGAGGGGGGGACGTAGAGCGGGAGAGGGAATCACTCAGCAATGCAGCACGAACGAGGTGACTCTCCTGGGTGTTAAGTTGTCATGAGGTGTAACGCACCCACACATCCCTATAGCATGGAAGTTGTTTAGCCTCTGCAGCTGTCATTATTAATCCAAGCTTGACTCGAGACAGCAGCTCCCAACAGCGTATTTTGGCCATTTCCCACCCGCAAACACCCCACTTGAGAAGCTGGTGGGGACTCCATTCGGGGCTGGGGCAGGCAGCGCCCTGGGGTTCCTGTCCCCTTCACTGTGCCGCGGCCTGGAGCACACCCACGCGCTGACGGTCCCGCATTGACCAGTGCGTCTCGGAAGCCCTCCTGGACCAGGTGGCCAATCGCGAGGACCAGGGCAGAGTGCAGCGGGATGAGAACCTGCCCTTGGGAGCCGCACGCCGCCCCGGGCCGGGCTGCCAGCGAGGACCGGGGACATGTGGCTCCCATCAGCGTGGCCTCAGATTTGTTCTGTGTTCGGACCACTTGCCTCTCACGTTCTCATATTTACACGTGCTCGCTGAATGTAACCCTCAGTGAATTATTTAGGAAGTCTTAATGTGCTTCAGACTTCTCAAATAGAATTTAGACTTTAAATTAAACCTGTTCTCCCGTGGGGGCCCGGGAGGTGGGCCGCAGCCCGCAGCCTCGCGCGGACGTGCGGCGGCCTCGGAACAGAAGCGCAGGGGCCTCTGAAGGACCTCGCCTGGTGGCCGCCACTCCGTGGGGGACGCACCGGGACCCGGCTGCAACATTCACTGAGCACGGAGAACCTGCGTGCACGGGGGGGAAACGGCGTTGCTGTTCTGTTCGTCCCTGGACGGCCTGCACCAGAGATGGATAATGGTCTAGAACGGCCCACACAACCACCCTTGTTAGTTCTGAGTTCTGGGGTTTTGTTTTTTTGTTTGTTTGTTTTTAATCATGGTATTCTTTGTCCCTTGGTGTTTGGGTACCAATAACGGTGCTGGATACACTGTTAAGTTCGCTAGGGCAATTCGTTGAGAAAAGCCACACGTATTTTATTTAGCCCAGTTTTGTTCTGTTTAGTTTTTTTTTTAATATATTTTATTGATTTTTTACAGAGAGGAAGAGAGAGGGATAGAGAGTTAGAAACATCGATGAGAGAGAAACATCGATCAGCTGCCTCCTGCACACCCCCTACTGGGGATGTGCCCACAACCAAGGTACATGCCCTTGACCAGAATCGAACCTGGGACCTTTCAGTCCGCAGGCCGACGCTCTATCCACTGAGCCAAACCGGTTTTGGCTCTGTTTGGTTTTTCACAGGAAGCACTGCCCACAGGGAAAAATAAACCAGAACGAAGTGCGTGGAATCCCCTCGCTGTGTGCTGGTGATGGGGAAAACAAGCTATCCGGGGAAGCGGGTGAGGCGTTTGCTGCAGACCAGGCACTGAACTGGAGACAAATTTCTTATTCAGGGAGCTGGGGATGAGTAAGGATCTACAGTGGGGGGTTCGAACTGTACAGGAAATTGAATTAAATCAACTTGCAGCAGGCACGCAGTAAAAGGGCTAAGTTATTCAATGACACGTTACACGCAGCACATGCATAATCCCCAGTGGCGGATGAGCGATGAGACTGACTTTATAAGGCTTTGCAGGAGCCTCCATGTTACCTACAGAGTTCCTCCCCGAGGCGAGGCCTGGGCTAATGCACTCAGCCATCACCCAGCCCTGGGAGCATGAGCTCTCAGAAGCTACTTCTGTGGCGATGCCTCCGTCCGGTCCTTCTTTCTCGGGGCTGCTAGCCCCTCAAGCAGGCTGCTCTGCAACGTGATAAACTGTATCCCTCTCCAGAATCTGTCCAAGGAAAGCAGGAAGTGTGTTCTGATGCCAGGATTGCCTTTAAAGAGGGGACACGCCAAGATGATGTTTATGCATGAAGTTGTCAGAGCAGAGCGAGACTCCGAGGAGGGCGAACGCAGTTGGTTACCAGGCATACAACGTCTCAGTCTAAAAGCAGACAGTTCGCACTGCCCTTTAAAAGCATGGAGTGAGTCAACAGGAAATTATAGATACATACTCTCCCTCGCCCCCTCCCCATTTGAAAAGATTTGGAAACTGCAGATTCTGAACGTCAGTGTTTTAGGGCTACGGTATCTGCTTCCACAGTGATATGTGGGTGACACGGCTGGCGGAGACCCCAGATTCCCACTCCTGGGACCGGGCTGTGTACAGACGCCACGTTCCTACTTCTATTCAGTCTGAACTCTTCTGCTCAACAGCCTGAACCTGCCTGTCCGATCCAGTAGCCACCAGACACAGGTGGCCCCCGAGCCCTGGCAATGTGTGCTCAGTGTGAAGCACACACTGGATTTCCAAGATTCACTATCGACGAAAGTAATGC
This sequence comes from Cnephaeus nilssonii, assembly GCF_951640355.1. Taxonomy (NCBI): domain Eukaryota; kingdom Metazoa; phylum Chordata; class Mammalia; order Chiroptera; family Vespertilionidae; genus Cnephaeus; species Cnephaeus nilssonii. Next base: position 4,761,306 of record NC_137074.1, read on the forward strand.
CAAACGTCTCACCCGCATTTGTACCCATTACATTTGAAGTGACCATGTCTCAGACAGGTGCCTCATGAGCTAGATTACTGAGAACTCACTTCCCCCGTTTTCCTTTTTTAACGTGGCGACTCGGACATTTCGAAGGAGACATGAGACTCCTTCCCCTGCCTCCGCTCAGCCCCCTCTTGGCATCTGTCACGTCGGGAAGCGGACCCTCCGCTCTGACCAGGACCTCAGGCAGCAGAGCCCAGCGCGGCCGCCAGGGTCCGTCTGGCCGAGGTGCGGTCCTGCTCCGGCGCCTACCACCTGTGGAACTCGGGGCTTAGCGCTCCCGGCTCTCAGTCTGCTGTTCTGGAAAATGGGCGCAATCCGGGCCCCTCCTTCGAAGAGCCGTGGTGAGGATGAGCTGCGGCAACACCCACCCTACCCACGCCCGCCCCGCCTGGTGAAGTCAGCCAGTGACTCCTCCAGACACCGCCCTCTCCCGTCCCCTTTGCAAGATAGCTTTACCCCCTCCTTTGAACTTCTCACCTGGGTTACTGAAATCGGTGTCTAGACTGGCCCCTCCAAAACCCAAGAGGGGTTGGGCAGGTCCTGCATCACATGACCCAGCCCCCGGGGCACGCTTCCGACCCTCCTGCCTGCGGCTGCCTGGCCCGCTCCTGCCTGTCCAGATCCAACATCACAGCGCCAGGGCCTCCCGCCCTGCACTTTGGGTTAGGTCACTCTTGCATTCTATGGTTCTTAGGAGATGGACTATTCTACTTATACTCTACCTGTTCCCAAAAAAAGACGGAAAGCGATTTACACGGATATATGCACTATAACCAGGTTCGTTAAAATTCAGAAGCAGATGCAAAATAAATAATAAAGAGGAGGGCAAAGAGACGCAAGGGTAGGAACATGAACTGGGCGGAGAGCACGGAGGCCATGGAGGAGCTGAGGATCACACAGCCTCCCGAGTGACGGCCTCCACCCCGTGCGCAGCCCACTGCTCCTGACGCTGAGACTCACAGCGAAGTGCTCCCGTGCGTCCCTGAGAGAGAGGCCCGTGTGACAGGACAAGCTCCCCAAAGGCGGCCCGACAGCAGGCCCCGAGTGCCGCGTGGGTGGGTCCCTGTCACGGCCCCAACGTGGCCCACAGAGCATTTGAGTAGAAGCCCCTACGGGCCACCGCCTCCATCACCGCCCAGTGCAGGGTCCTGGCTCACGGTCACACAGGCCAGGCCCAAGCAGGTGGCACCCCTGAACGTGCCACTTTGGTTAGAATACGCACTCCCCCCCTTTCTAGATTTCATGGAACATGCACTCACCCTCTTTCTAGATTTAATAGCATATTCACTCACCCCCTTTCTAGATTTCATGGAATACGCACTAACCCCCTTTCTAGATATCATGGAATATGCATTCACTCCCTTTCTAGATTTCATGGAATACGCACTCACCCCCTTTCTAGATTTAATAGCATATTCACTCACCCCCTTTCTAGATTTCATGGACTATGCATTCACCCCCTTTCCAGATTTAATAGCATATTCACTCACCCCCTTTCTAGATTTCATGGAATATGCATTCATCCCCTTTCCAGATTTAATAGCATATTCACTCACCCCCTTTCTAGATTTCATGGACTATGCATTCACTCCCTTTCTAGATTTAATAGCATATTCACTCACCCCCTTTCTAGATTTCATGGACTATGCATTCACCCCCTTTCCAGATTTAATAGCATATTCACTCACCCCCTTTCTAGATTTCATGGAATATGCATTCACCCCCTTTCCAGATTTAATAGCATATTCACTCACCCCCTTTCTAGATTTCATGGACTATGCATTCACTCCCTTTCTAGATTTAATAGCATATTCACTCACCCCCTTTCTAGATTTCATGGACTATGCATTCACCCCCTTTCTAGATTTAATAGCATATTCACTCACCCCCTTTCTAGATTTCATGGACTATGCATTCACTCCCTTTCTAGATTTAATAGCATATTCATTCACCCCCTTTCTAGATTTCATGAAATATGCATTCACCCCCTTTCCAGATTTAATAGCATATTCACTCACCCCCTTTCTAGATTTCATGGAATATGCATTCACTCCCTTTCTAGATTTAATAGCATATTCACTCACCCCCTTTCTAGATTTCATGGACTATGCATTCACTCCCTTTCTAGATTTAATAGCATATTCACTCACCCCCTTTCTAGATTTCATGGACTATGCATTCACTCCCTTTCTAGATTTAATAGCATATTCACTCACCCCCTTTCTAGATTTCATGGAATATGCATTCACCCCCTTTCCAGATTTAATAGCATATTCACTCACCCCCTTTCTAGATTTCATGGACTATGCATTCACTCCCTTTCTAGATTTAATAGCATATTCACTCACCCCCTTTCTAGATTTCATGGAATATGCATTCACTCCCTTTCTAGATTTAATAGCATATTCACTCACCCCCTTTCTAGATTTCATGGAATATGCATTCACCCCCTTTCCAGATTTAATAGCATATTCACTCACCCCCTTTCTAGATTTCATGGAATATGCATTCACTCCCTTTCTAGATTTAATAGCATATTCACTCACCCCCTTTCTAGATTTCATGGAATATGCATTCACTCCCTTTCTAGATTTAATAGCATATTCACTCACCCCCTTTCTAGATTTCATGGACTATGCATTCACTCCCTTTCTAGATTTAATAGCATATTCACTCACCCCCTTTCTAGATTTCATGGAATATGCATTCACCCCCTTTCCAGATTTAATAGCATATTCACTCACCCCCTTTCTAGATTTCATGGACTATGCATTCACTCCCTTTCTAGATTTAATAGCATATTCACTCACCCCCTTTCTAGATATCATGGAATATGCATTCACCCCCTTTCTAGATATCATGGAATATGCATTCACTCCCTTTCTAGAGACCGGGACACATGCATTCACCCCCTTTCTATAGAGCATGGCACATGCATTTACCCTCTTTCTAGAGACCATGGCACATGCATTCACCCCCTTTCTTGGATTCCAGGACCTGTGTATTCGTCCCCTTTCTAAATTCCATGGCACGCGCTCTCACTCCCTGTCTATGTTTCAACTCCTCGAAGGCATGCCCCGAGTCTTCCCATGGTGCCCTGCAGGCATCTTGCACAGACGACAAGGCAACGACACGGATGGGACGGGCAGCCTGCCGTCCCCCACACGGCACAGCTCGCACTTCCAGGCTCTCCTCCTCACACTGCCGCTCTGCGACCCGGACGCCCTCCTCCGCTGGAGCCCTGACCCTCACCGCCTGGCTGACTCGGACACAGAGCAGCCTCTGCCTGTGGGGCGCCCTGCACTCCTGGGCACGGCCTTGCCCCTCCCAGGGACGCTCACGCAGCGTGCATGCTGTTAGCCCTCGGGCGTGGAAAGGGCTGTAGTTTTGTTCACCTGCTGTCCACACAACTAATAATTCGGGCAGCCACACAGGCAAGAACCATCCTGGAATGTTCTGGCTTTTCCCTCTAAATCTGCAGTTGTTGTTCTAAAGTCCAGGTATGTCCAGTGTCATAACAGTCCCTCCTAATCCGTGTTCCCCATCTCTCTTCTAGGACAGTGCCCCTCTTTAATGGGTGATCAATACACTGTGACTGGGAAATGTGTTTCCATGCGCTTTAAGTTCATAAAGAAAAACTAACAGGATTGAATAATTCATGCCAAGAAAAATTATATTGGCGCTACATGTAGTTGTCAATGCGATCTTACGTGCACAAATGAAACCCCTTCCCTGTCTCCTGGTCGTTAGTTTACTGTGGGTTCGACGTCCTTATGGGATCATTTTAAGGACCTACCTCTGGTTTTGCAATCTGGGCATGGAGCACGGAGGGGAAATTGTTCTTGTGGGATGTTCTGATTAATCACCTCTATGACGAGTCTTAGAAAACTGCAAAAATAAGCCCAATTCCATCACGACATGATGACACGCTGCTTCAGGACTGATACAACGTCTGCCGTAAAATCCCCCGGGGCGGCCGCCCAGCAGCCACCAGCACTCTCTCTCCGCTGCCACAGCCGGGCGCTCGGGGGAGCCTCTGACACTGGGAATGACGTGACCTGCTTCTCTGGAGACCCCCGCCCCGGAAAAGGCCTGCACGGTCCCTGGGTCTGACCCTGTTGTCATTATTTCCGTTTTAGAACTCCGTCGCCAAGTGCCTTTCCTGCCAGGGTCAAGTTCACGAAGAAGCAAATGCTCCCTCTCGGCCAGCGCGTTCTGTCTTCTCGCCGCTGGGCCTTGCACGGCCCACAGAGCCAGCCCCACACGAGACCCGTTCACGGCCTGTGCCAAGAGCCCCAGGTCTGTAAAGATGCACATCAGCTTTGGGAGGTTGGCTATGACTTTAATGAGGATCCATTCGGCATAGAAGGTTCTGGCAGAATGCTCCTAGGCCAGCCGCTGGCTTCTTTTCCACACGACTTTACCTCGTTTCCTAACTGAAGAAGCCTCCACTTTCTAGTACGTTTCTAACGTAAAAGGTTTGTGTTGAGATTGTGAGTGCGAGTGGTCTGCATTTCCAAGGGCCTCGTTTTTCTTCTCTGGTTAATATTTACTAGAGGCCCGGTGCATGAAAATCGTGCATGGGCGGGTCCCTTAGCCCAGGCTTCACCCTCTCCAATCTGGGACCCTCAGGGGATGTCCGACTGCCAGTTTAGGCCAGATCCCTCTCACAATCCAGGACTGCTGGCTCCTAACCACTCGCCTGCCTGATTGATTGCCCCAAACCACTCTGCCTGCCAGCCTGATAGCCCCCTAACTGCTCCCCTGCCGGCCTGACTGACGCATAACTGCTTGCCTGCCGGCATGATCATCCCCAACCACCCTCCCCTGCCAGCCCAATCACCCCCAAATACCTTCCCCTGCAGGGCTGAGGAGACTGGGGGACTGAGGCTGGATGAGGCAGGGCTGAGGAGACTGGGGGACTGAGACTGGATGAGGTGGGGCTGAGGGGACTGGGCACTGCCATCTTGTGGCTGTAGGCGCTGCCATCTTCTGAGGGCATGATGGTCAATTAGCATACTCCCTCTTTATTAGATAGGATACTCTGTGTAGGTCTGTGTGTGTCATGGAAGAATCCTGAAATGTGCCTTCTTCACTCCTGGGGTCGGAGGCTTTGCCTTCCTGCCCATGTGGCATGGCGGGGCCTCCCTCCCTTTCAGCCCCTTCTCGGGGGCCTGGGGTCCCCATTCGCTCCAGCTCCCAGCAGCAGCCAAGCCTGGGGCACTGGGAGGAAGAGGCAGCGTTCCCCAGCGCCATCCCAATCACTGATGGGATTAAGGAAGGGTAGTGAGCAGGCACTGCAAGATCTTGGGTTTCTCCTACGGAGCAGAGCACAGTCCAGAGCCTGGGGCCGTGGTAGCTCAGCCAGAAGGTGACCACCACCCACTAATCCAGTCCCAGACTCAGTGCTGACTGCGGCCCCACAGATACGTCCTCAGGTAGCCTCACACCTCCCTGCCCAGGGCCCGAAAAGACGGGCCCACACCACGTCAGTCTTCTCCTCTGCAACTTACACTGTGTTCCTCGGTCCCGGGAATCCGTAACACGCAGGTCCACTCCACTGCAGAGAAAAAGGAACCTTCCCACCGAGAACCGAGAATCCCTTTAGGCAGCAATTTTCACCCGCTGGGCCGCTAGGATGTTTAAAACATGCAACACCTGGCTATTTAGTCAGGGGCACCGACTGCTTTTCACTCAGGTTGTCTAATAAAATGGCAACACAACAACAGCCGTCCGGTGTGAGTGAATCAAAATTATACCTTTTTTTTTTTTTTTTCAGATTGGCCAAACATATATATATATATATATATATATATATATATATATATATATATATATATAACTATAAAACTTTGGGGGTGCTGCAGAATTTTAGTGATTAGTTTATGTGCCGCGAGATGAAAAACGTTGGAAATCGCTGGCCTAATGGAGTAAGACAACAGTGTCACCTCACCCACAGGGCTCAGCCCCTTTGTCCCCTGCACCCAAACTGAGGGCACCCACACGTCTCTCCTTTTAAATGGAGATTTGGGAGCCTTTGCCGAACCCACCCTTAATCAAGTGAAAATAAGGGTTTCCTGCCTTTTTAAAAAATCACCACAGATGTGCCTGTTTTCTTTCCTATTCATCAGAGGGATGTTTCTCTCCTCTTGATTGTGTTTTCGGGAATGGGACGGGGGGGGGGGGGGTAATTATTGGAATAATATTACTCCTAAAAGGAATCCCATGTGAGACGCCAGCATGTGTAAAAATCCCATTCCCACAGAAATAATTCAAAAATGAAGGCGATACAGGGGTCCTCAAACTTTTTAAACAGGGGGCCAGTTCACTGTCCCTCAGACCGTTGGAGGGCCGGACTACAGTTTTTAAAAAAAACTATGAACAAATTCCTATGCACATACCTTATTTTGAAGTAAAAAAACAAAAGGGTAAAACACCCGCATGTGGCCCGCGGGCCGTCGTTTGAGGACGCCTGCTTTAGGAGGAGGCAGCTACAGATCTGGATTCCCAAAACCTGAAGACGAGCTAACGGTTTGTCGTAGATCGGGTCCCCCGCCTAGTTCCCTAGAATTACAACCTAAACGTGAAGAATTCCTTCCAAAGGCCCAGTTTACACACTGTAAGGGGATTCCGGTCCTCACACACAGCCATTTCCAAACAGGAAACCGTCGCACAACCAGCGTTCCTTTGCACCCCCCATCCCAACCACGCAGGAGCCGCGGCGACCACACCCCCCACTTTCGCTGTTGAGCGGCTGTTGCTCAGACAGTCAGGGTCCTCCAGATGATGACAGGCCGCTGTAAAAATAGAAGGACTTAAAAGTCGGTTTAAATCGAAGACGCAGGCTCCGTGCGGAGCGCACCCTTTAATTTCTCGCTGTTGTCTCCGCTTCACTTACACTTAAATTTAGCAAAGTAATTTTAGAGCGCCCGCCCCCTCCACCTTCTTTCAGATGCACAATGGTACACACAGGAGGCATCCAATCCTCCCTCTTTTAAACACTGAAATGTTTAAGACCAAAGGTAACTTAAAAAGGGGGGGGGGCCTATTTTGAAAAGCTGGTTCAGATGCTGGTCTAGCCCCTGGAAAACCCTGCTCTGCATCCCTAAACACGACGAGGAGCTGTGTCTGGGCCACGCATCGCGTACAACTGCCTAACTAACGGCTACTGAGCCCAGGGAGGGTGCAAAGAAGGGCCCAGGGGGATGTCGGCGTGACCATCAGCCACACAGACCTCCCCCATCAGCACCAAGGGCTGCCGTGACTTCCAAAGTCTCCCCGCAACTCACACTCACCCCGCCACTGACCGGGCACAAAATGATCTGAAATTGCGTCCAACATATCTCAATACCTCCGCTGTACCAGTTTGTTTCTCTGACAAACGCTACCGCACAGGGCTTAGGCGTTTCAAGTTCAAGTTGTAGATCACAGACCAAAGCTGTGTGTTGAAGGGCAACACTCCCCGGAATGCCCACGTCCCCTCACACACGGGGGCAAGAAAATCCGACCCCTCCGGCATTCTCCTCCTCACCGAAAGGCTGGCCTGGGAAGCAGAGGTGAAGAAGCCAGGAAGGGGACAGAGACCTGCCTTGAGAGCAGTGGTTCCCCACCTGTTTTTGGCCGTGCCCCACCTCAGCACCTCTAAAATCCTGACGCCCACCGCCCCGCCATGGCATAGAATTCTTATTATTCCAACAGTGAACTCCTATTCACGTGGAGGAAGCCTAGAAGGCCATGAACTTGGTCTAAACAAGCTTCCAAAGAACATGGCATCCATGAAAGAGAAAAATCAAAGAATGAAAGGACAGTTGAAGTCCTGAGGAAGAAATCACTAAGAAATGGTTAAAAAAAAAAAAGTAATATGAAGTGATATGGAAAAATAGCAAATAAAGTTTCAGAATATATAATAGAGAATTGAAATGCATATGTATGTCACAATATATATTTATATACTGTATATGAGGCCCCTAGACCCATAAGAAATGCAAAAAAAATGCACTAATAACTCCTTCTCGAATTGCCCCCCTTAAAAATCAAATTGCCCCCCGGTGGGGCATGGCCCCCACGCTGGGAACCACTGATTGAGACAGGTCAACTCCCAACTTAAACCGAGAACTGACTCGCAGCGTCAAAAACCCCGGGTTCTGCTCACGGAAGCACTTGCCCACATCTGGCGCCGCAGGCTCCCTGAGTCTCGTTAGAAACGGGCCGGTGTCTCTATGTCAGCACTGTCTACATGGGGTTGGTACGCGGAGGTCTAGGCAACAGCCGACAGTGTGGCAATGCCTCCCACCACCCCGCTCACGGGACTGACGCCGACCTGCTACCCTCTCCCACTGGGAAACAGGAGAAGATGCTAGAACCAGTACCTCCTCTGTCTTGTGAAGAAATAAATCCCCCCTTTATTATCCCTTTGTTAACGGAGAGCTAACAAGAAAAAATAACACACAGCTAATATTAACTTTAGATAAAAATGTCCAAAGTTTTCTAGTACCCACTTATGAGATATGAGATATTCCATGCAGGCATACCAGGTCACATTTTAGAATACTGCCTAAGTTACAAGTCAGTACTGACATCTTCCACAGACGATGAATTTCTTCCCTACAGAGCCGGCATTCCACTGGGATCTTAGCCCTCACCACAAATAAAATACCTGATTTTTTTAGGTTAAAATTTTAACAAGATTTTCCTTTAAAACAAAACATTAGGAGTGGGTGGGGGGAGGTTATTTATGTTTACGTGGACAGGCAGGCCCCCGGCATAACCCACTCAATGTTAAACACTCATTTTCAAAAGTTTAGCTAAAGACGGTGCATCAGATCAAATCGCCAAGAACTCATCAGCATGAAATAACAGGTCCATGTAAAATGATGTACCACAACTCTACCCTAGATTTTTAAAAATAAAATAAAGTGATTGTAAAGTGTCAAAAAAAAGAGAAAAAAAAATTGAAATGTTAAGTGTAGTTGGAATTTTCTTTTCTTACAGAATTCAAAAAATATAATACCCATTTACTTAGTTTAGTGTCATTTCCAAAAGTCACTGCCTCAAACTGAAGCTAGGATTACCCAACGGAAGCAGCTGTGACGTTTGCAGCACTCATAAACCTTTCTTTAAGAACTACAGAGCATTTCTGATTTACCAACCACAAGTGTGCACGGCCTATCCTGCTTCGGACAGAACTGTCATTTCAATGGCACAATTAATTCACCCATTACTTGACACCGTGAATTGATTTACCTGGTGGAGTTTAATATAACTGCTACTGCCCGCCCCTCCCCCTGAGGAAGGAGCTCGCCCAAGCTGAGGCCAGCACGGCAGAGGTTAAACCCAGGAATGTGACAGTTCTCCGGGCGATAAGGTGGCGGGAGCTGAGGCCAGCCCAGGGCTCTAAATTACTGGGAGAGAATTGAAAATACTCAGAAATAGTCCCAGTGGTACATAAACTCTGTGCCCTATGTTAGCTTGCCCTGGGAAGAATAAAAAGTGGGGGGTTTTGGTACTCACATTGAAAGTTTTTTGAACTACGGAAGCTACAGAAACGTGACGAGTGTGAAATCTGTGGCACATATGAGTATGTTTTGTTTTGTTTTTTTTTGGAAGGATAAACGAAATGTTCATACTAACGACAAATTGTTTTAGATTCGCATTTGCATTAAAATGGTTTACCCATTGCACTGGGCAGTGTAGTCTGCTGTTAATAATAGTATGCAAATCTTAAGCTTAAAAATATTTAAGATAACTCCATGCATTACCTTTGGTAAAACATCTACACAATATATAATAGCGATATGGTAGATGGATTTCTGACAGCAGCCAAAACGACTAGCTGATTAAAAAAAAGGCTGTCTCCATGTGAAACAGGCCAAGTTTTCTCACTGAGGAGGAACACTGGGAGCGCGTAAGCATGACCGCTGAGGTGTCAGAGGTGAACAGACAGACCGACAGGGGGGCGAGGGAGAGGGGCGCGCGGACAGAGACCGCGGGTTTAGGAGCGCACGGCCGGCCGGCGCCGTCGGAGGCCGCCTGCACGCGCCGAAGGACCAACCGGGCAGTGACAAGCAAGCCCACATCTGGTCTCCACTCTCAGCCAAGCGTGGGCTTTCATTCGGCCCTGATTTCCACACCGGACCGAACAAATAACCTCTGGCTCAGCGCCCCAGATGAGGCCCCCGCGGTTTGCTCTCCTGACCCAGCCGATTTCGGCGCGCCTGCTCCTCTCCAGGCGTCCCCCACCACGCGCGTTTGCCAAGGACCTTCCCGGGTCGCACGCCCCACCTGTCCCGGAGCCGTCGGAAGAGCCGGCCGCCCGCCGCCACCGTCCTAGTCGCCGCCAGCGCGGGACCAGGACCGGGACCGGGACCGGGACCGGGACCGGGCGCCGGGCGCGCGGGACTTACCGGGAGGCGAGCGCCGCCGTCGGGGGAGGGCGTGTCCCGCACGTGTGCGTCCGCGCGTGTCCGCGCCCGCGTGTGCCCGCGCGCGTGCCTGGCCGTGCGCGCCGAGCCGGCCGCACTGACTCGGGGCGCCTGCGGGCTCAGCCCATGGTGTGGGCGCCGGCTCGGGGAGGCTCCCTCTCCCGCCAATCGCCGCGCAGGGCGGCCGCCCCGACGCGAGACTCGCGATCCCGGAGTGAGCGCCGGGGGCGGAGCGGGTGCGCGGGGGGGGGGGGGGGGGGGGCGCGTGTCCAAGGGCGCGTGGGGTGCGCGCGCGCGCGTGTCCAGGTGCGCGTGGGGCGAGGGCGCGCCCTCCGGGCGGGGAGCGCGGGTGGCGCGGCGGGGAGTTTGGGGCGGGGCGGGGGGGTCTGGCCGCTGCTTTGGTGGAGCGCGGAGTTGGCCGCTCCACGGAGAAGAAAGAGGAGAAACGGAGCCTGGAACGACTGGGCACCGACCGAGGCCGGGTCCGGGCAGGAGGGGAGCCGGGACGCACCTCCAGGAGGGGAGAGGAGCGGGGACCCCGAGCGGGCGGGCGAAGGGAGGGAAGGACGGGGAGATGGAGAGGCGCGGAGGGGCCGGGTCCTCGTGGCTCGGTGTGGCTTTCGGGGAGAAGTAATTTTCCCCCGGGCTCAGCCGTTGCCGACATCAGAAATAACCAAAGTTAAAACCGGTTGCCGCGGAAGTTTAAAATGACCGCCGACCGCCTCGGGAGCTGCTCAGAATTCAGACGACGTAGCTCGCAGGCTCGGGAAGGGGCGCGCAGCCCAGGTGCCCCCGCTTTGGGGGATCCCGCCGCCCCTGCCTGCGCGCGCCCAGCCCAGGGCGGACGGGATCGCGGGGGGCACTGGAGGAGCGGGATGCGGTGGCGAGGACGCGGAGGAGACACCCCAGCCTGCCGGGCGCGGTGACAGCAGCCCCCTGACCACAATGTCCCCAAGAAACAGCCTCCAAAAGGCGGAGCCTCCGGGTTCCGCTCTTCGACCCTGGGCGCACCGTGCTAAGCCCCTCCAGATGTTTTAATTTAAACAATGAAGGCTGACATCAAAATCGCGCTTACCTGCGTGCCTGCCGCTTCTCTTCACGTCTGTCCCTCAGGGACCATCGCGACCCAGCGACCGTCCCCGCGCGGATCGCCGGGAACCCATCCCAGAGCGTCCTCTAGCACACGCTGCCCTTCCGACCAAGTGAGAACTGCTCATGTCCCTCCCTCTCCAAACTTTAACAGCCAAGAATTTCAGCAAACAGCCAGAAGGAAAGCTAAGTCGTCCCCCCCCCCCCCCACCCACCCACCCCAAGGGAAGGGAGGGAATAAGCACCCCTTTAATTTGAAAAATAATAATTAAAACTCCCTCAACCTTTAAGGCCGGGCAACACAATCTATTAATTGGTCGCTATTAACATGCAGTTTTATTGACCGTAGCACACAGAAGTCTGATTGTGAAGGAGGAGTGTTTTCAATGAGAGTGGAGTTATTTTAGCTGCAGACGTGTTTACATTTCTGTGGTTTAGTCTATAACTTTCTCTTTTTCTTGCTTCAGAATTCTGCTCCATGAAGCAAAGCCCTTAGCTCCCAGACATTCCAAAAAGTCTGCCAAAATAATAGAAAAAAAAAGAGAGAGAGGGAAGAAAAAACACACAGAGACCCCCAAGTCTGGGTCAGGCGCAGGGTTGTAAGTGGGCATCGTAGGTATGCCCCCTTCCCACACACTTTCCAGATTTTAAAAAAGCCTTCAGGGTTCCATTTCCTGTTTGCTGGGGGGAAAAAAATAAAATGGGTCTGAAAGGCTGAGCCTAGAAATTGCCTTTTCCAGGACCTGTAGATTCCGGGAGGGCCTTTAACCCTAGGGATGCCAAAATGGGCTTATTCACTTGAGAATCTACCATTACAAACGCTCCAAGGACGTGCTTCTCTTTTAAATGGACAACCTTCATGAAACTGCAGATGCCTGTCCAGGAAACTTCTTGAGCCAACGGGCACACCATGGCAGGTCAGAGAGAAGCCCACCTCTTCGAGGGAGGCCAAGAGTTGATACAATAAAAATAAACATCGGAAACCAGAGCCGCACCCTTTTCTTGCCGAGGTTGTAAGACAAAAGGCAGAAGGCACGTCGAAAAGTGCATCGCCACGGGGTCCTGCCGATGGATATAGCCGGTGGTAGAGTCATCATCGGCAAAGCTGACGGATTCTCTAGGACGGCTCCCCAGTGCCACAGAAGTCACATTGTTGCTGTTCACTTGGTCTTCAAAATATGTTCAACCTGCCTCTGCCCTGGACTAGCCATTGCATATTTTGGTTCCTTTTCTCTCTAATTATCCTCCAAATATTCCAGATGCAAGAAACCTCGCTGTGTTTTGAAATTTTCTTCTTAGCCACTAATTTCCAAACCTCGCCGCAGGGAGCCCTTAACATTTCGGGGAGTGCTTTAAAGTAAACAGACTCTCAACCTGTCCAGGGATCTCGGCAGGCCACTGGGCAACGACTGCTTTATAACACTGCATTTCTCGATGTTTCTCCATTATTGTCACTGGTACCTAACCCTATATAATAAAGAGCTAATATTGCCAATTAGACCGAACCGCAGAACGACCGTCCGGATGACCTTCCGCACGAACCCGGGGCTGGAGGGCCGAGGCGGCCGCGGCTGCGAGGGCGAGCCCCTTGCACGAATTTCGTGCATTGGGCCTCTAATATTATAATAATAGAGAACAGGACTGAAAATGATACTGTGTGCCAGCTGACAAAGAGCATGTTTTATGCATCAAGAGCTGCATTTTAATAATAAAAAGAACATGATTTTAACAATCCAAGTTACCACGGGGGGGGGGGGAAATATGTTCAGAAAAAAACACAATATTTGAAACAACGTCAGTGCTACCTCTTCCCCAAAAGACACCATGAAGAGATAGATAGATGATAGATGAGACAGACGGAATTTTTTAAAGGCATACACTGAGCCCACTCACAAAGCTGGGGTCATTGACTTCGAAAAACCCCAGAGTTTTGCAGCGTTAGGACATCATCTTCAACTGATGGTATCTTGTAGTTGAAGTTGGGAAGTTCTTTCTGTTGTCTAGTCTAACCCCCACCTAATACCACAGCATTCCCTCAGTCTGGTGCATGGTCAGGGTCAAATATAGGAAATCAGTTTCAACGAGCTAAATGGACTGAGTTCATCGGAGAGGCCAGCAGAACGTAAGTAACGGAGACGCATTCCCTGTCTGTTTCGCAGGACAAATATGAGGCACAGTAATTCTAAGTTAATAAAAATTTCACTTAAAAGGAAGGCTTTTATAAACATAGCACTTGACACACTTTTACGAATTAGCATTTTTAAGTATCTCATACATGAGATAATCGTCTTTCTATATAAGGCTTTTGTGGTTGACTTAATTCTTTTGGAAATCCCTTTTATCCAAAAGATGTTTTGGATTAATTTAAGTATTTGTTACTGGATAATGTCAAGTTCTCGTTCAATGAAATGTCCTGCGTTGGTTTGTCACACCTGTTAAATATAAGCCTCCTTTCCTTTTGATATTCTGAGAAGGGCCTTAAAAGGTTTACATCCTTCAATATGGAGATTTAATTGCTTTACCTATAATAAAAATAATCCCTATAAAATTCAGATTGTGGGTATTTCAAAGCTGAAAGAGCTATTGGATGGGGATGTAAAGGTTGCAGTTCAAAAAGCCTTCCCCTTTTAATATCGCGGGCATGGAGTTATGAGTTTTAAACTCCTGGTTATCATTTTGTAAAGTCTGGTCTTTGTTGTCCTTGCCCGGCGTCTGCGAGCTCTCTTTATGGCTCCGCCGTCAGGTCTGCGTGTGCGTGTGTTAAATGTGGAGGGGGCAGCCTATCCCTGCAGTAAATGCTCACCGGGGAGGAAGTCTCAGGCTCCGTTTTAAAGGAGGAACTGGAGCGGGGTCCCGCACTGACACATCCACATCCTCCGTGAGTTCAAGTGGGGCGGGAGGCCCTTGGGAAGCACAGCGCGGCTTGGGAAAGGGGACGGTAGGCAGGCCTCAGTCATTGGTCATTGTCCACGCCACGTGTGCCCTCCCGCATTTCCCCCGGGCATCCTGAGCCCTCCACCCCACAGCCTGACCTTCTTTCCACCGTGGAGTGTGTGTGTGGGGGGCGGGGAGGGGCAGGACCTTCCATTCCAAGATCCACCTGGCTTCAGGGCAATCCAAGGCAGGGAAGGGAGAGCCCAGCCAGCGGGGCTCAGGGGTTGAGCTTCGACCTATGAACCAGGAGGTCACGGTTCAATGCCTGGTCAGGGCACATGCCTGGGTTGCGGGCTCAATCCCCAGTGGGGGACATGCAGGAGGCAGCCAATGAATGATTCTCTCTCATCGTTGATGTTTTTTTCTCTCTCTCTCTCCCTCTCCCTTCCTCTCTCTGAAATCAATAAAAAAATATATTTTTTTAAAAAGGGAAGGGAGGGAATATATGTCAGGACTCCGGCCTTGGGATTCTAAACACAGCATCCCTGGGTCCCCCTCTCCACACCACCATCCTCATCCCATTCCGTCCTTCATTGTTAGTGAACACGGAAGGGCAGAGGTCACACTCCCATGGAAGAGTCCGGGACCTACTACACAAGCATTGCTGTTATCTTTTACTAGAGGCCTGGCGCACGAAATTCGTGCAAGAGTAGGCCTTCCTTCCCCCGGCTGCTGACACCGGCTTCCCTCTGGCACCCAGGACTGGAGCTTCCATTGCAGCCAGGGCTTTGTCCGGAAGGTCGTCCGGAAGGACGTCTGGAAGGAAGTCCAGTCTAATTAGCATATTACGATTTTATTATTATAGAAGATTATCAGCTGCTAAGAAGTTTGTTTTCTGTGTTCTTTGCTCTCCAGACTGACTCTCACTCTCCGCAGCCCTCTTCAATACATGTCACAAGTAGTTGGTCTCCAGTACACACAGCAGTTCTTAATAACACGTGCTGACCACAAACTGCTCCGTAAAATTGCATAATGCATAATTCCTATCAACTTGCATAATTCACAAAATAAGTTGATAAGAAACACATTGTTCTTCTGTCAGTGAGCGTTGGTGACAAAGGTTGTACAAATGGATCCGGAAGCTGTGTGTGTATTTTGTAAATGGAATTACATGCAGCCCTTCGGGAGACTTACGCCGGCTCCTCTGGTGGTTGTATTTAGGCGGTTTGCTTTTGAGCTTCACGGACGATGACACAATCTATCAATGAACAACTTCGTCATGTACGTTTTCACCAACCTGATTGCTCACGAGTGCAAAAACAGTTGCCTTTTTAGACAATGGAGACAATTTCTTCTCAGTGATTTTTTAACTGATGAAGGTATTGGCCTCACAGTGCATGGATGCAAATAAAATCAATATCTTAATGACTTCCTTTTAAATAATAAATTATTATCTTATGATTATGGGCGACTTGATATAATCTTAATGGGTGAAAAGCCTACTTCAGAGAGAATGCACAGACCATGGGTAGGGAATGCATGCGAGTAGGAATCCAGCACTTATCAACCATATGACCTTGGCCAAGTCACAGCCTTTTGATTAAAGCCTCAGTTATATATATATCCTTTATAATAAAAGGGTAATATGCAAATTGACCAAATGGTGGAACGACCCATCGCTATGACGTGCACTGACCACCAGGGGGCAGACACTCAATGCAGGAGCTGCCCCTTGGTGGTCAGTGCGCTCTCACAGGGAGCGTCGCTCAGCCACAAGCCGGGCTGACGGCTGACGAGCACAGCGGTGGCGGAAGCCTCTCCCACCTCCGCGGCAGCACTAAGCTGTCAGTCAGACATCCCCTGAGGGCTCCCGGACTGCTAAAGGGCACAGGCCGGGCTGAGGGACGCCCACCCCAGTGCATGAATGTCATGCACCAGGTCTCTAGTGTGTGTGTGTGTGTGTGTGTGTGTGTGTGTGTGTGTGTGTGTATAATTGTATTGATTTCAGAGAGAGGAAGGGAAAAAGGATAGAAACATCAATGATGAGAGAGAATCATTGATGGGCTGCCTCCTGCATGCCCCCTACTGGTGATTGAGCCTGCAACCCGGAATCAAACTGACCTCCTGGTTCATAGGTCGACGCTCAACCATTGGCGGGACGAAGCCTCAATTTTCTTATCTATTAACTGGGGCTGTCGGAGTAGATGACCTGATGCTAAACACAGGACCTCCCAGAGAAGAACCCAGGAATTCATCTTCATAGCCCTACTCTCAGCACGGGGACCATGCGTGACTACCTGGTAGCCTGTTAGAAATCCCTCTCCTCTTGGATAAGCCCCAAGGCATACACCTCTGGATGCTCTCCGGACTCAGGCAGCAGGAGCGGAGCCCGCTGGGCCGGGTTCCCTCACCTTTGGGTCCTATGTCTACCTGGTGTTGGGTGGGGGGCTGCAGTCGCACCCCAGTGGTCAGAGCCCTGCCCCACATCAAATCGCCTTGGCAGCATCAAAGGTAACGCTGTCACCGGGCCCCACCTCAGACTGAGTGAGTCAGACTCTCGGGGGACTGCGGAACCGGGGTTCGATACGGATGTTTGCGACTCCGCAGGTGGTGGGAATAGACATCCACACTGAGGCTCAGAACTGTTGAAAAGATAGTCAGTAAATGAATAATGAAGGAAGTCCAGAATCTTCGAATGAGCTAATTCTAGAATACATAAACTCCATCACCCCGAACAGTTGCCTGGCCAGGATTCCCTCTCTCTCTGGTTAGCGTCACTTTCTGCTCCGTCTCCAAGTCCCGGAATCTCGGAACTTCTTTCTCATCTTTGCCTCCTGCTCCTGGGACGTCCTTCCACCTTCTGTGGTTCCCCATCTACGAAGCCCCTGCATGCACGTTTATCGTTCAGGTGCCCTTGGTCACCTGCTCAGTAAAGAGAGGCTCAAGTCCAAAGGCTCCAAAGTGGGTCTCAATCCCAGACCTCAGGAGAGTTCTGGCCATGGCAGATGGTCACCCTCTTTATTCAAAGGGCCTCTGGACCCCTCCCGGCCAGCGCTCAGCCTGGTGTAACCCTGCCCTCCAGCCAGCCCCCCTCCTCTCACAGCACGCGTGTCTCCTAACCCCTCACTCCCACGGTGGAACTAGAACCACGTCGAGCTTCTGCCTCAGACCGTGAGCTCCTCCAGGCCCCCTCAGTTTCCCTGCGGTGACTGTATACAAGTCACTCAACAAGACCAGGTCTTTGAACCCTGCCCCGTAGCTAAATAGTCACCAGGGGCCACGTGACACAGCTCCCACGGACCCCTCTGTCTATTCCCAGGGCCCAGGCCTCCCACTCAAGTTCACAGCCTCACACCTGGCCACTGGGGCATCTCCTAACTGCCCGCCCGCCACGTGGGCACCACACCAAGCACCCTCTCCCCTCATCACCCATCAGCGACCTTCGGGAGCGCCTCCTGCCTGTTGGGGAGATTCCAGATGCATGGCCACCTGTCCCCAGGGGAGACTTCGACAGTCACCAACAGGCCTTGCCTAGGGCCAGCTCCTCACCCCCAGCACTCTCCCCTGTCTGCCCGCCGCCGGGAGTGGGGAGGGGTGAGGATTTGTTGAAGAGTCTCCAGGAGGACGACTGTGACATGCAGAATAGGACCATGGACCAGGCGAGAGCTCCTCTCTAAGACCCCAGAACTCATAGGGCACTGAGCAGGCCTGAGCCCCCTGCCCAGGGCGCCCTCCCAGGGTGTCAGGATCAGAGTCCTGTGCACCATCAAGATTAGCTGGGGGCCCGGCAGG
Source organism: Cnephaeus nilssonii (assembly GCF_951640355.1). Lineage (NCBI taxonomy): Eukaryota > Metazoa > Chordata > Mammalia > Chiroptera > Vespertilionidae > Cnephaeus > Cnephaeus nilssonii. Next base: position 4,779,527 of record NC_137074.1, read on the forward strand.
TGTGGCTCAGTGGCTGAATGTCGACCTATGAACCAGGAGGTCATGGTTCGAATCCTGGTCAGGGCACATGCCTGGGTTGCAGGCTCGATCCCCAGTAGGGGGCGTGCACCCTGCCGGCATTTGTGGCCAGAGCTTGTGGCTGCCAGGGCTCGCTGTCCAGAGATGGTCTGGGCACCTCTTGGCAGGTGGCATGGCCCAGGAGCGGACCGAAGCCCGGGTGGCATGGCCACTGTTAGGCTTTAGAACCAGATTGAGGTCAGAGATCACCTCTGTGGGGAATCGGGCGTCGAGAGATTTGGGGGCCTTGTCCTCTGAACCTGACTGATGAGGCAGCTGGTGTCAGGAAGGTGGCAGCGGGTCACTTGTTGTCTGAAGAGCCCAACTCTGCTGGGATCCAACCTCATCCTTCCACCACCACAGGCAGGCAGGACAGCGTCCCCTCCCACAGCGCCTACTTTGATTTTTCCTTGTAGCTCTTAAAGGTCATTTTGACCGAGGAGGGCAGACCCAAGTGGTAGAAGCAGCGCGGGGAGGTCAGGGTGAAATGCACAGGGAATCACCCTGCCTCCCACGGGTGACCGGGACTGCCTGGCGGGTGGTCAGGGGAAGCGAGTCCCCACCCAGCACTGCACCCACGTCCCGGGACGGCCTGGGCCCGTGGTACTAAGAAGGCAGGTGGACCTCTGTCTGCGCAAGCAGGAGCGAGGGATGGGCGCCACACAGAGCAGCTGGCATTTCTGATGCCGTCTCCCGTGGGGCACAGGCGTCCCACTCGGTTCCCACGCCCTTCCATCGTGGAGCTCAGCACATGGTGTGAGTGTCTGTCTCCTGCCAGCCCTTCGATCCTCAGCGGCTGGTTTTATCCAGTTTCTCTTAGTTCTCTCAGAGCCTGGCACATGCAGATACTGAATAAATGCTTTTTAAATTGAGTTGAAATGAATTAAATTGGGTGCGCTTTGTCTCGCATTAAAATACACGGGAGCTAAAAGCAAAACATAATGTGGTTTGTGTGAGTAGATAGATAGATGATAGATAGATGAGAGATAGATAGATGATAGATAGATGACAGATAGATAGATGGTAGATAGGCTATAAATATAATGGATATTTATGTGTTAACACACTCACTCTCTCTTCCAAACAGGCCTAAGCTGAGGCAGACTTGCGTTCATTGCATTCATCCATCAGGCCCAGAGTTTGGTTCAATTGTAACAACGTTCAGCGGAGGATTTCAAACCATCATCATGAAAGACACCCCCAGCACCCGGGGCCTTGCAGCCAGCTCCAGAGAGAAGAAAAAGAGCTTTTTCTCCACCGCGATTCGCTCTAAGGAGTGCTTTTCCCGGTGCGCATTGTTTCTGGGCCGGCAATTGAGTGCCAAATTGCTAATGAATAGGCTGACTGAGCTGTCCGCTTACTCAGGGCAATTACTATGAAAGTTGCACCCTTTTTATGATCTCCTCCCCCTGAGCAGCCGGGGCAGCCTGCCCCCTCCCTCCATCCCCCCTGGCTCCCCACCGGCCCCGTGGCTGCTCGGGGACCAAACTCCCCTTCCTGAGCCCCAGCACAGCCCGCCAGCCCCGTCCCTCCGCGGGCCACGCTGCCCGGACCAGACCGCTCCTGTGGAGCTAGCTGTCTGCTTCTATGGGGTCTATCACCAAAGCACTTAAATTCTTTCACTACCAAAGTCACTGGGCTTTTTATTTTTTTTAACAATCCTTGGAAATGATCCCAGCTTAAGAAGGAACGAAACTCAGCATTCAGCCAAATACAACTTTTGAATAATTTAAATGAGAGCTACTTAAGCCTTCTGAAAACAACGCCAACCCTGTGTTCTCTGATGCGAACAGAAAAAAAAAAAAATTATGCACCCATGTGCAGAATTTGAGCCCATGCAGATGGCATGTTTTGCACCCTCCACGGTTGTTACCGTGTTGGCAGAGGCCGCCCTGAGCCTGGCTGGGCAGAGGGTTTCCACGGCGGCACGCCTGGCAGATCGGGCCCCGGGGTTTGGCTGGCGGGGAGCTCTCTCGGCTACATGACGGCTACATCCATCATCAGATTTTCCTGGGGTTTTGTCTCCCCTCGTTGTAAGTAGATACATCAGAGACGGAGCCACAGCCAGGAACCAGGTTCCTCCGTCTCTGTTTGGCCACAATGTCCTCTGGCTTCCAGAAGAGCCTCTGACGGCCGTTGGACATGTAAAGACAGAATACGGCGCTAAGGTGCTTTCCAGAGAAAAATAAAGCCAGGAGCACAGCAAAATGGAACACGGGGGCAGGTGATTTGCTTCCCACCCCCTTGTGACGTGAAGGAGAGGTCCGAGGGCGTCTTGCTCAGCATGCAAGACGTGCATTGTCCGAGGAGGGCTGCAGAGGTGCAGAACGAAAGGACCCCAACTTCCACGCGCTCACCTCCTACACAAGAACCTACAGAAAGGGCGGATAAGATAAGGGCTGAGGAACAGAGTACTGGCATAGAGTGTAGCTGCATGCGACGTCTTTTCCTCTACCAGAAACCAAGGTGGGCTTCCTGTAAGAGGTTCAAACTCATGTGCCCTTGTGTTCTCATCATTCCCCTGGGCGTGGGTCAGCTCCCAACTAGAGAAGCACACTCGTGTATGCGTTTGGCACACACGTGTTGAGCACCGAGTGCATGCATCATGCCAGGCACTGAGGGTGAAAAGATGACAGGACTTTTTCCCCCCAGGAACTCAGGATATGCTGGGGGAGTGGAGCAGGAGGGGGGCAATGCAAACGCAGCCGTCCCTGCTCCGTGATCACTGAAATGGGAGAAACTGTCTCAGTTCCCAAGATTCACTCCCCGGCAGCCAGATGCAATGCAGATGGAGATGAGCCCTCATCTGGTGGGCAGAGCCGTTTAATTTCTAGTAGACTCAAACCACATCTGTCTGGGGAGCTATATTTAGCAAAACTCCCAAGGAGGCAGATGAGTCCCCTTGACACAAACGTCATAAACGAGGTCTCCACGTGAAGGCGCAGGATGACCTTCTGATCAATCGTGTAACGCAAATTTCATAGATTAAAGCCGAACCCCACCTTATAGAAGTATGGTGCTAATCAGGTAAGTCCGATTAGAAATTGAAAGGCAAATAAAAAGTAGTTGAAACAATTCATTTAGCACACATGTGGGTTTTTCTTGTGTTGACTCCAGAGTTGAGAATTTAACCCAAATTCTATAACGTAAGCATGCTTTCGCACACATTTAGTAAAGCCCACCAATACTTCCAAAAGAGTTTGTAATGCTTTTAGCAAGAAATGAAGCGCTGGGGTCTGACTAACCCTGTTAAGAAAATTGGGTATAAATTCAGAAGTGAAATTATGTGGTGAGACTTCCCAGACCACCTTGGTCCACGAAAATGTTTTATTTCCTGTGATTATTGCAAGGCATCAGAAACCCCCTCCTCGTGTCGCTTGCCTCTCTCTGCAGGAGTCACTGCTCAGCTGTCCAGGACTCCTGCCTCTCCCCTGAGGCTGCGGACTTTTCCAAATCCAGAGTCAGGTACCCTTTTTCCTCTATTCTGCACCTCAGATTCCCTGGAACACGAGCAAATGCATGCACGAAGAGGTTATTGCCCCATCGTGTGTTTCAGGGAAGTTGTTGCTGAATCGCCTTTGAGATTACAATACAGTTGGAATTCGTACAGTTCAGATCATTCCAGTGTATAAAGTAGGTTCTCGGGAAAACTTGGAGGTGAATGAACAGATTCTGAAGAATTGAGCATTCCACCCAAGTTCTATAACATAAGACAACCTTGCATATTTGTAGGAAAAGGCCAGCATAGCTTCTAAAGAGCTCATCACACAAACTCCAATAACATGATACCCCGGGGCCATTAACCAGAGGTACCCCATTGTTGGATACATTTATTATTATTATTGTTATTATTATTATTATTATTATTATTATTATTTTAATCCTCACCTGAGGATATGCTTTTTATTGATTTTTAGAGATAGGAAAAGAGAAACATCATGTGAGAGAGAAACATCGATCCATCAATTGGTTGCCTCCCATATGGGCTCCAACTGGCGATGGAACCCACAACCTAGTCAAGTGCCCTGTCCGGGGATCGAACCTGCAACCTTTTGGTGTACAGGACGGCACTCCATCCAACTGAGCCCCCGGCCAGGGCTGTTGGACAACGATAGACTAGAACAGAGAGGGAGATGGGAAAAGACAACGCACGGGAGAGTTTGGTTTGCTTGCCATCCACTCATTTGACGCTCACCTCCTTCCGCTCGGCTGGTTCCCTCCGCTGTTCTGCTTTGTTTCAGTGGGAACTGAAGGCACCTTCCACTTTCTGAGCAACGGCCACTTTCTTTTTGATGCGCAACCAGCAGCACGATTCCACGCTCCCTGCTCTTTAGCACCCTTTTCTACATGATTAACGTTATTTGTTCAGCACCCAGGGAAGCAGCTTGTGAAACAGAAGAGAGCGGCTTCGTCTCCATAGAAACCACAGGTGTCTGGGATGAGACCGGCAGCTTTACCAGCCACAAGGTGACCCTCCCGGCCCTGGTTGGACACGCACGTGGGCCTTCAACGGCCTCTCTGTTCTCGTCTACAGTTGCCCAGCAGCCCTGGCCAGGGGTTCAGCTGGTTGGAGTGTCGTCCCGTACACCAAAAGGTTGTGGGTTCGATCCCCAGTTGGGGCACATATGGGAGGCAACTGATGGATGGATCAATGTTTCTCTCTCATCTCTCTCTCTCTTTCTCTCTCTCTCTCTCTTTCTCTCTCTCTCCCCTTTCCTCTCTCTAAAAACCAATAAAAAACATATCCTCAGGTGAGGACTTAAATTCATAATAATAATGTATCCGACAATGAGGTACCTCTGGTTAATGGCCTATCAGTACCAGTCGTCTTTCTAGCATCTCGTGTGATTGAATAAATTCACTTATAACCATTTTTTTACGTCTAAGTCAGAAAAAAAAGAAAAATGACGTTCTGTCCCCCAAGCACGGGGTATGTAAAAATTCTGACAAGCAATTAAGAAGGGGCATTTGTGCCATAAGAACGTGTCCGTCCTGGTTCTTTAAAGGGACTGTGTTTTCACTGGGATGATCAGCACGCTCCCCAAGATGTGCCCGGCTCCCAGGATGACAGTGTTTTCACTCCCGAGCGCCGTTTTCTGAGACGGTGCAGCTTTCGGCGGCGGCATAAATAACGGCGTTGTTCAAAACTCCTGAGGCAGCTTTCCGTTCCCTCTGCCTCCTCCCCACCTCCCTGCCACCCGCCTCCCTCCCGCCTCCTCCCAGCCACACCTCTCTAGAAATACTCGCTTTCTTAATCAAAACCATATTTAAAAAAAAAAAAAAGAAAAAGAAAGAAAAGAAAAGAAAAAAGAGGGTCCGCATGACCCGCTGAAACGCCTGGACAGTCTTTACTGTCAGCTTCAGACGACACGTGTCTTATGAAAGTCTGGGCCCCGCTCGTCTGGCAGGGCGCGCGGCGTCCCACGTCTTTATGAGAAAGAGGGACAGAACTTCTGTTTTTGGCATTTTATACTGGAGTCTGTTTCAAGGGAGGAGGAAAAAAAAAAAATAGCAACGCAGAGTCTAGACAGAAGAGATGGGGGTGAAATCTGGAAGCCATTCGCCCGGCGAGGGCAGCGCAGCCGCCGGCCGCGGATCGCCTTACACGGCCCAATTACACATGAAAAATGTGCGCATCGCCGCTCCGCTGCCCGGAAAAATAGATGCTCCGAGGGCGCGGGGGGACTGCGGCAGCCGGACCCCACGTAGGTCCTGGACGTGGGTTATCTCGCTCGCTGCTCTTGGCATTGGGATTTCTTTTTCCAGGGAAGTTGTATTCCTCTCACCTCTCCAAACATTTGCAGTGTGTTCTGAGTTAGGCCAATGGACACAGGCTAGGAAGAAAAAAGGTTTAGATGCTAAAGTAGGTTCTATGGGGGTGCAGACGCATTTCTATTGCTTTTGTTTGTTTGTTTTGTTAATTTTCACCTGAGCATATTTTCCCATTGATTTTTAGAGAGGGCGGAAGGCAGAGGGAGAGACAGAGAGGAACATCGATGTGAGAGAGACACATCGATTGGTTGCCTCCTACGTGCACCCCAACCAGAGCCAGGGAACCCACGTCCAAGGTACGTGCCCTTGACTAGAACGGAACCCGGGAGACTTCAGTCCGCGGGCCGACGCTCTACCCACTGAGCCAAACCGGCCAGGGCCACGTTTCTATTGTAAAGACCTTGCTCAAGATCAAGATCAAGACTGAGGTCCACTGGGCTGTGCAGGACCTGACTTCGAGGGCGTCCGTTTGTGGTGAAGACGGTAACTTTGTGCGCTGGGCCTGCACAGGCCACCACAGCCTCTTGCTGGGCATGGTCATACGTTGTGCGCAGGAGGACGATTTTCTTAGGAGTCCTTTATTACGGTGTCTTTTTCCAAGAGTTCAAAGCATTTTTCAGATATTAACATTCCGTCACATACATTCCTGGGCCCCGGAGGGGATGGGGCTGCGGCCAGGAACTGGATCTGCAGAGGGTGCCGTGTGCAGCCTCTGATGCCCCGGTGTCTCTTCGCACAGAGGAATGAAAGGAGAGAGGAGATTCCAAACCTACCCTTACGTGACATGGCAGAGCTAGCTGGTGTGTGTGTGTGTGTGTGTGTGTGTGTGTGTGTGTGTGTGTGTGTGTTAGAGAGAGAGAGAGAGAGAGAGAGAGAGAGAGAGAGAGACAGGGAGAGATAGAGACAACAAGACAGAGGTAGAGAGACACGGAAAGAGAGAGAGAAACAGAGACAGACACGCACAACATACAGAGAGAAAGACAGAGACTGAGAGATATAGACAGAGACAGACAGACAGGGAGAAATACAGAGATAGAGAGACGGATAAATGAGACAGAAACACCAAGAGAGAAAACGAGAAATACAGAGCAATAGAGAGAGGCAAACAGGGAGAGAGACAAAGAGAGACAGAGGCCGACAAACACACAGAGAGAGAGAAAGAGAAAGAGAGAGAGAACCAGAAACACAGGGAGAAGGAGACAGGGGGCAAGAGAAACAGAGACAGCGGCGAGCAGAGAGAATATGACTGTTTTCTTTCAGAGAGGAAGGGAGTGGGAGAGATAGAAACATCGATGATGAGAATCATTGATTGGCTGCCTCCTGCACACCCCACACTGGGGATTGAGCCCGCAACCCAGCTATATGACCTTGACTGGGAATCAAACCGTGACCTCCTGGTTCATAGGTCGATGCTCAACCACTGAGCCACGCGGGCTGGGCTAGGACTGTTCTCTTAAGTGAGAAATGCAGTAAGCTTCGGTGACCTTCCCAAATTCTCACAGTGGCTTTTATGGTTGAAACCAAAATAAAGTAATTCCTATCATCTCCTTCATGCCCCTCCCCCCACCACCACCTAGGCTGCGAACAGAAGTGTTTCGCGAGAATAATAGTGCGCACGACCTGCCAACGTGTACAACTTGTTTCACACTTTCCACGTTCCTTCCTGCTGACCACCGTTCTTTCTCCAAATCTTTGCTCTGGTCTTGGAAACTCATTCGACTCCATCCTCTGTGCTTTGTTTGAGTTCGATAGGAAAATTTGACCATCTGTCTCTATGAGCGTAGGGTTTGTCCGAAATAGGAAGACCCTGTCTAGGTGAGGGGCCTGGGGCCGAGGAGTGGCAGCTGGCTTTGTAAGGGTTTTCATGCAGGTGTCGTCACCTTTACAGCAGGTGAGGGACAGGCAAAGTGCCTCCCCTTAGACAGCAGCAAATCCTATAAGGATGAGAGTGATGTCATCGCGTGTGGTGGAGAGAGTCGGGGCTGGAATCGAAGGAGAATTGGAGGGAAGAATAAAGGAGAAAAGCCTGGGTAGGGGGAGGTTTCGATCCCAAGTCCCAGGTCCTACCTAGAGCAAGGCTGAATGGGAGGGGCCGGGGCTCCTGGTTTAAGGGGGCCGCCCACCCCACAGCCGAGGCCCCATCGTCCTTGCTCAGCGGAACCCTCGGCACCTCCTATCTGTATGCCGTGATCCCCTGGGCCATGGGGGGATGCCCCTGACCTGCCTCTCAGGAAGTGTTTCTAAATCCATAAAAGCAAGCCAATCACATTGCTATTGGATTATTACAACAATAAATGCGTGATGTCTATGCTTCCTTATTAATTCATTAGACGAAACGATCTGTGGGAACATCTGATAGTTACAATACTGAAGTCACGATGAGCAAAATCCAAGTATCTACAACAACTATGACGTACCATGGAGCTATGTGGGAACTGTGTTGGTGACAAAATCACAAGTACCGCTAGGCGTAATGGGGAGGGGTTAGCTTGTAAATATCGAAACCCTGGCTTGGGGGTCAGACCCAGGTCTAAGCATTTAAGTCACCGATGAAGAAATGTTTCTGTGACAAAGCAGAGGCCCAGCAGGCCGGGAGGCTGCCATCCAGGGCGGTCTGTGGAGGCTTGGAAAGGCTGGCGGCCTCCCTGCCTCCGCCTCCGTCCCCGCCCAGGGGGTCCTGACAGCTGGCAGGCTCAGCTCTGGTCAGGCAGCTGCCTCAGGGCCACACAGTGTGACTTCAGAGCCCATACCTCCTGTACCAGGTTGTCAGGGTACAGTGTTAAGGACACAAGGGGACCCCAAAGGGAATCCTGCCGCTACCATGAAACTGCAGCTTTGCACAAGTTCCTTAAGCTCTCTGGGCTTTATTCCCCTTGTCGGTAAAATGGAGATTTTAAATATATATATATTCGTATTGATTTCAGAGAGGAAGGGAGAGGAAGAGAGAGAAACATCAATGATGAGAGAGAACCATCAATCGGCTGCTTCTTACACGCCCCACACTGGGGATCGAGCTTGCAACCTGGGCATGTGCCCTGACCATGGAATCAAACCATGACCCCCTGGCTCATAGGTCTACGCTCAACCACTGAGCCACGCCGCCTGGGCTACAATGGAGATATTAATACCTTCCTTAACGGGCTTTTGAAAATCAGAGATGACAGGAGGCACAATGCCTGATGGGTAGGAAGAGCTCCTGAGCCACAGGCTTTGTGATGGCGGTGGCAATTTCACAGCCAGGCTCCCATCCCGCCCGCCACGTGCTGTCCGAGGGCCAGAGTGTGGGTCTCCACGGCTGTCACTCTCAGCAGACAGCACGAGTGAGCCGACTTCCCAGGCCGTCCCCACAAGCAGGTTCTCCTAGCCAAGCAAGTCCGAGATGGATCACTGGGCTCCGGGGAGGGAGGAGGGAGCATCGTGGAAACCAGGGCCCTGCAGGATGGCTTGGCCGAGTGGATGTTCTGCCGGACAGAATGGTGAGGCCTCGAGGAAGAGCAGCTGGGGTTGCCATTTCCCAGCATCTGCCGGCAAGCTCCGCCAGCCCGGGGGAAGCGGGTGGGTTTAGCCAGAAGTAACCATCTCCTCTCCGGGCCCTCCACAGTCCCTCAGTACATACATCTGGACAGTGCTGCAGTCTTAGGACCAGTTACTTCGCCTGTGCTGTGCTTCATTCCAGCACACATCACCATTAAAAAGTTTGTTTAATAAATGAAATAGTTGCCCAGCTGGCATGGTTCAGTGGTTGAGGGGCCACCTGTGAACCAGGAGGCCGTGGATTGATTCCTGGTCAGGGCACATGCCTGGGTTGCAGACGCGATCCCCAATGGGGGGCAGGCAGCAGGCAGCCGATCAATGATTCTCCCTCATCATTGATGTTTCTCTCTCTCTCTCTCCCTCTCCCTTCCTCTGAAATCAATAAAAATATATTTTTTAAAAACTTAAAAATAAATGAAGTAGTTGTTAAGTACTGACAAGGCAATGTATCCACTATTTCCATGAGATGACCGACAAAAATGTAGCGAGTTACATACAACATACGTTGCCTATGTTTATATGTAATGTTTCATATGTCTAACTATGCATTTTTTAATGTGGAAGAATAGGTAGATACATCCCAAATTTCGAACTATGATTTCCCCCCAGGAATGGGGATCAAGAGGTGATGCCGCACCCCCCATGTCCCAATGTCACTTTGCACTTGATGATTGAAGGCTCCTCGGCTGTCCAGCATGGCTGTCAGTCTAGCAACGACCTACCATGACTCAGCTGAGCGTCTTCTATGATTTCTATTTCTCAGGGATGGGTAGGTGTCCGAGTAGCTGACCAGAGGAAATGAATCACTTCCTGTGGTCATCCCTCTGCCCACAGCTGTGCTATTTTTAACCATCTGTAGAAAAATCACAAATCCAACCCTGGGCGTGTATATTATTTGTTTAACAAGCTCCCAAAAAAATGAGGTGGAGGAGGCAGAATTGAGCCAGTGGGAGGGGACAGCTGAAAAACTCTCCTGGACCCTGGACAAAGACCATCTTTTTGTGACTTCTTTTGGAAAACTTGCCACAGAGAACAAGACTAATCTTTTCAGAATCACTTCTAGGAGTAATTTTTCCACTGCCTATGGAGGAGACGATGTTGACAGCCAAACAGTGCCCAGCTCGCACAGTGCCTATAGTACACGACTCCGAATCCTCAGTGAGCGCGGGTGACGTGTGAAAGTCCTTCTGTCCTTCATCAGTGCTGTCCTTCCAGTTCAAACATGGTGCCACCATTGACACAAAACCTGGGCATGATGAGACCAACCCTGTGAAATGATGCAGTAAGAAAGGTTTGACTATTGGTGCAATGCCACTCCGACATGGAGGAGGTAGCGTATCAGTTTGTCGGGGCTGCCATAGCAAAGTACCACGGACTGGGTGGCTTCAAACAACAGAAGCTTACTTCCTCACAGTTCTAGGCCGGAAGGCCCCGGTCGAGGTGTGGGCAGAGCTGGTTCCTCCAAGGCTAAGAGGGAGACTCTGTCCCAGGCCTCTGTCCTTAGCATGTCCACGGTCATCATCTCCCTGTGTCCTCGCATCGTCCTCTGTGTGTCTGTGTGTGTCCTAATTGCCTCTTGTATTTTCTTAACCTATTTGTATTGATCTCAGAGAGGAAGGGAGAGGGAGAGAGAGAGAAACATCAATGAGGAGAGAGAATCATTGATTGGCTGCCTCCTGCACGCCTCATACTGGGGATTGAGCCCACAACCTGGGCATGCGCCCTGACCAAGAATCAAACCCTGACCTCCTGCCTGGTTCATAGGCAGATGCTCATCCACTGAACCACACCAGCCGGGCCTAATCACCTAGTTTAATAAGGACACCTATTCTATTGGATTAGAGCCACCCAATGACCTCATTTTAACTTACTCGCCTCTGGAAAGACCCACCTCCAAATAGGGTCACATTCTCAGGTGCTGGAGGTCAGGGCTTCCACACTGAATTGAGGGGACACATTTCAGCCCATCACAGGTGGAAAGTCAACGTCAGAGCTAAACGTCTCCATGACATTGCAATTCCATCACATACCAGGGTCTTCGCCATCAACTCTCTATCTAACCCCTACAGGCTGTCGTCTTCCATGGTCACCCCACCCTATGTGCATGGAACCCAGCCAGCCAGGGGGAGCCCAAAACAAGCCCCAAAGGGCTGTGCTCTCTGGCCCCGCCCACTGCAGGCACCACTGCTTGGTGACCACTGCTCTTGCTGATGACACCTGAGACCTCCTAGCACTGCACTTCGGGAAGATCTCGCCACACCTAAGGACTGGCTGTCATTTAGAATCCACAACATACTACAAATGCCAGGCAGTGGGCTTCCTGGAAAGGAGGCCGCAAACTTCCCTTAAGGGCCAGAGAGGAGCTTTGTTGGGCTTTATGGGCCATTCGGCCTCTTCCCAGCTTTGGTGTGAAAGTAGCCATAAGTACATGAACGAGTGAGCTGTGTTCCAGTCCAACTTTTTGGTAAACACTGAACTTTGACTCTGATATACTAGTATTTTGTGCTTGTCACTAAATATTCTTCATCTGATTTTTTCCCAACCATTTCAGGATATCAAATGATTCTTGGCTCACAGACCATTCAAACACGTGAGTCCCATGTGGCCAAGGGTCTGAGTGGGCTGGCCCCAGCCCTTCTTGCTCCCGGTGAACGGACCACACTCATCTCCACCCTATGCTCATTTCTTCCTTCAAGGTCCCGACCTGTCCCTCTTGGTCCACATTGACCAGCTTGTAACCACACAGCTGAGTCTTTCCCACTGGCTTTCTGACAGGTGTTGACTGGTCACATCCTGCGAGATGACAGCTGTGTGCCCCCTGGGAGCCTCCTCCACCAGCGCCAGGTCTTTGCTCCCCTCCATCTCTGTCTCCATCAGGAGCAGGGCTTTTCGGTGCTCTGGTCGGGGTGGTGGCGAGAGCTGGAACCTCTGATGGTCGGCAGGGCTGGTCCTGACTCTGAGAGGAGCTGAGAACAGCTCTCCGTTGAGCCAAAGCATGAACACCATGAAATTCCTACTACACAGCCCGCTGCCCTCCTGCCGCCCCCTCCCTCCCGCGGGCAACAGCCCTCTCATTCCTCTCCAGCCATTTCAAGCTCTATCTCGTGTCTGACTTGCCGGCTGGGTCGGGCCCTGGGCAGTACCCAGTGGACCCTCCCTGAACCCCGGCTGGGTGTGGGTGGAGCACCCATGGGTGAAAACATCTCCTTATTGCAAAAGCCAGTTCTTGAACCACGGTCCCCTCCCCTCTGTGCTGAAGGCCAACCGGATCCTTTGTATGAAGAGGAACAATTAGGATAAGTTCTCGGGCGTGGGACGGGGGCTCAGGTTTGCAGGCTACACACTCGGAGGCTGGTAGCGTTATTTATCATCCCAGTCACTAATTAATTAACAAGTGAACTTCCAGTACGTGCACACCAGGGGTGTTCACCTTTTTTGGAAGAAATATAAGGAATCATGAAACTTAGGGTCTGTAACACGGAATTTTCAAACAGCATTAGAACATTTGACTTGGGCCCAAATGAGCACTGTCATCTTGAATGCTGATACTAATCATGTTTTCATTGTGCTCACAGGCTGCCCACGTTTGACAAATGCAGACATTCCCTGGGGTGTTTTCCCCCCGAGGCCACGTGCTGTGGTGGGAACCGGCCTGACCATGCTCAGACCCTGCCTCACAGCTCATTCTTCGGCTCCATCCCGGACTCAAGGCTTTGAGGGCCAGGCGCTGGCTGGAGCGCGCTGGGAGGTGCCCTGGGCGCAGACAGTGGTCGTGCAGAATGACGGCTCTCTTTGCACTATCAGAGCTGGTGACTCTCCTGGGCAGGTGTGCGCAGGCAGGGCCCTGCCCGCCCCACAGGGACCTCTCACGGCCTCGAGGCCTCGGCAGACCCTGGTTTTGCAGATGGAGGCCTTGGGCCGCATCTGTTTGCTCGCTCGAGCTCCCTGGGTGACTGTAACTCGAGCTCGCCAGGTCACCGGTCCAGGAGCAGCCAGGTCCTCTGGATGCCCTGGTGAATGCTGCTTTGTTCTCCCCGCACCAGGGTGCTGCCTGGCCTGCCCTGGGCCCCTTTCCCGAGCTGGGAGCTCAGCTGACCTCAGAGCAGCTTTGAAGCAGCGAGTCTACAGAGCTCCATGGTGAGAGGCCACCGTGAGAATCCAGACCACGGAGGCAGGAGCAAGGCGTAGGGGTGGCAGGAAGCTGACGGGACCTGCAGGGATGCGGCACTCCCAGGCTTCAGGTGGCATGTGTGTGTGTCACCTCCACCAACAACACCCCGAAATGAGAATGCCCTGGCAGGTGATTGTGGGTGACCGAGAAGCAGACCAAGAGGGGCTTGTTACGCCATAAACTATGCAGACTGGCCCAACAGGCATGCCTTTGCCAGAGGATAAGACACCTTATTCTGAGAACCTAATCATTGTTCCCATCCTCTTGGTGATGCAGTCTCCACCCGCACCTCCCACTTCCTGAGGTTGATTTTTAAAAGATTAATAATATTCACTGCTGCTGCTTCCAGGGCATGGAACTGCTCAGGGTGTGAACTTAGGGTGCAGCCCCCCCAAGAGGTCTGTGGGAAAGGTATTGATCTGATTCCAAGGACTAAAAGGAAAACACAGCGTTCATGAGTTACTGGGCAACGTTTTGCCAAGACACCTTCTGGAGCGCCCAGGTGCTAAGCTTGACCTCATCTAAGGGAAGGACATTGACCCTGAGGGCCTAGCCCCGATACCACGGCCCTGTGCCCGGCGCATCAGCTCTGCTGTTAGGAGAGGAGTTTCTCAAGGTTGACCGATAAAATGAACTGAATTATCTGACTCCTCTCACCATGGGCTAACCAGCCACCAGCCACCTGATCAGGGCCAAGGTTAACTGTCTCTGGGCTCCACATTCCAACTAAATAGCAGGCTAGGTACTAGTCTGTTCAGACTGCCATAGCAAGATACCATCGGTGGGGTGGCTTAGGCCACGGAAATATACTTCCACACAGTTTTAAAGACTGGCAAGTCCTATCAGGCAGGGTGGGGATCCTGGTCAGGGCTCTCTCCCTGGCTTACAGATGGCCGCCTTCTTGCTGTGTCCTCACATGGCCTCTCCTCAGCGTGTGCCCAGGGAGAGACAGGGAGCCAGCTCTCTGGTGTCTCTTCTTATAAAGACGCTCACCCTATCACATTCCAGCCCACGCTTTGGAACTTATTAATGTTAATTACGTCCTTCAAGGCTCCATTGCCCAGTATATAAAAAATGTACTTTCTTCAGCCACTTTCGCTCTTCATCCATTCCTGTCACTTATTTAATACCTGTTCACTGATGTTTCCATGCACCAGGTGCTGGGATCGCAGTGGGGAGCGAGAAGCTGCCTCCCAGGGAGTGGCCATCCTGGGGGAGGGCTCAGACCAATAAACCTGAAAGAAACAAACAAAAAAAAATCATGTGATATGTCCCACAATGAGAATAAGCGACTTTTCATTGGTGCCCAAATTTGTATTGTGTGGGGTTTTTTTAATCTAGATTATTGTCTGTGATAGAAAGCCTAAACCTATCCCTTCTTTAAACTTTGCCAAACAGGACGAGTATCTTTCAATTTTTGGGAAAGTGATGCCCTCAGAAGTTTTAGACTACACGCCCTCTGCAGAATTTAAACATGATTCTTGCTGCTCTTTGTTGTTCATCGTAAGTCATAACAGCCACGGCCACACGAGCTGGAATTGAACAAGAGGGTGGGTGTGATTTTAAAATAAAAGAGTATGAAAACAATTTCTTCTCGGAATAAGTGTGAAGCACCACAAAGAAGCCATTGTTTCTTACTTTGCTAATATCATTTTAATATGTGACCTCTACTTTTCTCCCCCAGATCCGTGGCTCTGGGGAGAAAACAGGGCCATGAGGAGGAAGAGAC
The DNA here is from genome assembly GCF_951640355.1 of Cnephaeus nilssonii. Lineage (NCBI taxonomy): Eukaryota > Metazoa > Chordata > Mammalia > Chiroptera > Vespertilionidae > Cnephaeus > Cnephaeus nilssonii. The sequence continues at coordinate 4,794,790 of NC_137074.1, forward strand.
GCGGGCGGGTGGGGAGAGTCATTACAAACTTGACATTTCTAAACTGGGCCTGACAGTGGAACTTTGAAAATATTTATCTATCAGAAAATAGTTTCAGCCGTGGGCAATTTGGTGAAAAGGTTGAGTTGATGGAAAAACCATAACTCAGCGTGACTGGCTTTCATGTAAGATGTTCTTGAAGGCCACAGGATAGCCAGCGTTTCCAACAATCTGGAAAATTCAGACCAGCTTGGAAAAATCACAGGGGGCTCAGGGAGGTAGCCAAAGGGCTGTACAGGAGCCGATAAATTTATGTGCTTTAGAGATTTGGGTTTTAATATTAGATTATAAACGAACGCAACCCTAGGGCTAAGCGCTTCAGCAGGTCTCTCTGCCTGTGCCTGATTCTCCCTCCCTCCCAAAGATTGGGACAATTTCCCAAAAGAAGGTGTGCCGTGTGTCCAGATGTGATTCTTTCCCATTTGCACTTTTTTGGACAAAATGGTGAATTTCTGTGTCTCCTTTACATCGTTAATAAGAGCTCTGCCAGGGGAGTGCTGGCTGGTGTCTTGGTATTTTTGTGTGGCTGCCAAGCCCGAGACAATGGCTTGCCATCCTTGCCACACTCGGAACATCGGCCACCTGCCATGCTCCCCCAGCTGCCCCAGCTGCCCTGTGCGGCTGCTCCGAGAGGCGGCACTGCCTGTCTGGGGCCTCCCTCCTGCCGGCCCCAGCTAGTCTGTTGCTTTGGCCTCTGCGCAGGCCATGGGCTGGGTCACTTGAAACTCTGAAGCCATTTCTTCTGCCTCTTCACCTGCAGCTGCCCTGGACTAGCTCTCTTCTTCTTTTTTATTTTTTTTTAATATATTTTTTATTGATTTCAGAGAGGATGGGAGAGGGACAGAGAGATAGAAACATCAATGATGAGAGAGAATCACTGATCGGCTGCCTCCTGCATGCCCCACACTGGGGATCGAGCCCAACCTGGGCAAGTGCTCTGACCGGGAATTGAACTGTGACCTCCTGGTTCATAGGTTGATGCTCAACCACTGAGCCACACCGGCCGGGCCAGCTCTCTTCTTGAACTATCTTCTGATCATGATCAGACTTTCTTTGTCTTGTTCCTGCTTTCACACCAAAATGAAAGAAAGCTACTCTCCCAAGAACAAACAGTCCGCGGAACGAAGGAGAAGTACATAGGCCTTCATCTCACGGGTCCTCCCCAACACAACTCTCGGCCCTCCTCCTGTCCCCCAAGCTGTGTGCAGAGTGGCGTTAACCAGGCCTCCGTGCTCAGCCCCCCTCCCTGCCGCCCGTGGAATAATTTCTAAAACCACAGCATGGTTTACAAGCCCCCACTCACCTCCACAGCCTCAGAGCTCCCACGCCCCCATAATGCTCTCTGTTTCCACCACAGCCATGTGGGTCCTGTGCCCTCTGCACCCTGGCCTTGGAACACCCTAAAACCAGGTGTTGTTCTTAAAACTCCTGTGCCCCGTTCAGCTGACCAACTCCCACTCCCTCTGCTGAGGTCACTGCTCTCCCTAATGGTTACCCAGCACTGGCTTCAGCGCCACCCCCCGGCCTGGCGCCTGGGGCACCCTATCCCAGCGCTGTCTTTGCCGCTCCCTGTTGGGCTTGGAAGGCAAGGCTGTGTCTTATCCCATTGTCTCCTCGCAGACCAGCACGGCGCTGGGCACATGGGAAGCGCTGAACAAGCATTTGATAAGTGGATGGATACAATCACAAGAACCAGCGTCCAGATGAAGCCGTATGAAATTGCTGACATTTGATCACCTTGGACTACAAAAAATGGCAATTTCATGATTCCATCTAATAAACAAACTTTGGGAAACACTGGTCACTGTCCCCAGCATTAAAAAGTGCTAAAAGTTGCTTCTGAAAGACAGGGGTCTAGACTTCATGAAGAGATGCTTTGGATAACTTAGAAAAGGGTATACAGGTGGAAAGGGAAAAAAATGGATTTTGGGGGGGAGATAAAGGGGAGGGAGGGAGAGAGAGAGAGAGAGAGAGAGAGAGAGAGAGAGAGAGAGAGAGAGAGAACAGGCATTTCCAATCAATTATCTGCTGGAATTTTTCCTGGTCTCCCAAAATCGCCCCTCAGACTTCCAAACCACCTGGAGAATTCTCTCTTCTAGACAAAGTAGAATCATGCCAACGATGAACTCTGCCCCCAACATTCACAAGGAAGCCTGTGAAAGCACACAGCTCTATCGGAAAAAATTCTCCAAGTCAGAAAAGGATTCGATCTTGCTCAGTCTTCAGAGAGCTCGACAGCAATGGGGTCCCTAGGCCCAATGTCTAGTATCTGGTGGGTTTATAAAAACTATGTGCAGAGAAGCTGGGTTCTAGGAGGAAAATAAGAGATGAGAAAACACGAGATGGTGTGATTTGGGCGGAAGCTGAGACTGTGTCGCTCGTGTCATGAGCAATTGAGAGTTTGATGGTTAAAAAGGGAGAGGACCTGGCAGGCCCCTCCTCCCGGCAGGAAAGGCGCTCAAGGGCGTCTGTCCAACCCTCAGACTACGGTCCAGTCCCGGGGAGGCATAGAGTGTCTGAGCAGCAATTACAGTTCTCCATGGTGGCAGGCCTTCCGTCAATCAAATGAGACAACTTTTGGAAACCATCCCCAAAGCTGAACTGCCATGTTTGTGAGAGTCATGTGCCCTGGTGTTGTTCAGACTCTGTTTTAGAAAGATGCTTCTAAGAGGTAGTAGGTGTTCAACAGTGTCACCAACAACACAGACATCCACGGAACAGCTTTCAAAAACCAGCCAGGAAAACCACAATAGCCACTCACCAAGCATCCGTCAAGAACTTGGCTGTGGGGGTCAAGGGCCACACAGCGAAGGAACAAGGACCCTGGACCTCCAGGAGTTTGCCTTCTTGTGCAGGAGCTGAGCTAACAGGAGTCCCTGAGGCCAAAAGGAGAGGCCAGGCTCAGCGAGGATGCGAGGAGATGGCCATGGTGAAGGGATGGGGTTAGGAATGGACCCCATGTACTGGGAGTCTAGGCAAGCACGGCAGTGATGAGCATGGGAAGCCTGGGGAAACATCACGCAGGAGACAGGCGTGCATCCGTGTTCAAGGTGATGACTGTGGCGGAGCCATTTCTCTGATTTCTCTCTTATCGAAGCATCTTCAAAAGGAAAAGGGGGTTGGGGAGCTCTATGCTTTGGGCCTAATCAGAGATGAGAATTTAACTGGGGTTGTGGAATCTAATATCCTTTGGGGTGAGATGAAGTCACATCCTTGCCTGACATACACATGACCATCTGTTTTGTTTTGTTTTAATATATTTTTATTGATTTCAGAGAGGGAGGGAGAGGGAGAGAGAGAAAAAAAAACATCAATGAGGAGAGAGAATCCTTGATCAGATGCCTCCTGCACACCCCATACTGGGGATCGAGCCCGCAACCCGGGCATGTGCCTTGACCAGAAATCGAACTGTGACCTCCTGGTTCATAGGTTGACACTCAACCACTGAGCCACACCTGCCAGGCTTGTTTTGTTTTTTTAAGAGTGTTCTCCTTTTATGGATAAATTTATCTCATTTACTTTCATTAGTCTGTTTAGAATTAGTTTCAGTGTGTATTGCCTTTTATGCTTTCTGGGTGTGTTTTTTTTAACTTTTAATTGAAGCGTAACATAGGTACAAAAAGATGAACAAGTCAACAATTTACATCTGAAGGATTTCCATAGAGTTAAAGCGCCTGAGGAACCAGCACCCACATCAGGAAATGGAACATGCCCATCCTTTCAGAGGCAACCTGTGACGCTTCCCGCCACCAACTGTCCCCGCCGGTAACTGCTGGCGTGGCTTCCAATGCCATCGACGCATGCTGCCTATTTTTGAACTTTATACAAATGGAATCATACAGACACACTTTGCCCAGTATCAGGCTGAAGAGGTTCAATCATATGGGTGCCTGTGGCTATATTTTATTCGTTCTTGTTGCTGTATAGTATTCCCTTTGGTGGCCATACCACGACCGATGTACCCAGCGCACTGCTGAAGAGCATGTGGCAGGCTCCTGTTTAGGGCTGGTGTGAGTCCTGCTGGGAGTATCCTTGTACTCGTCTCTTTGTGAACACGTGTATGCGTTCCTGTCTGGCACACACCTCGGAATGGGATCGCGAGGCCACGGGGTTGGTGAGTTGTCAGACCTGGCAGGTTCTGCCAAGCAGTTTTCCAAAGCAGTTGCACCAATTTCTATTCCCACCAGCAGTCAGAAAGTCGGTAAGATTTGCTTAACAAAAAAAAAAAAAAAGAAAAAACTCAAATGTTCCCTCGGGCAATAAATACACACCGAAGACAGCCTTCTCTACCCAGTCAGCACCGCCTGACAGCTGGAGTGTTTCTGTTGCTTTTTTAGAAGGAAAGTTAAGGGCACGCTGTGTGGGTCTTGAGAGGAAAAAGCCCCAAAAGAAGTTTGTTCCGATGAGGGTGAAGGACTGCTCTCCGAGGTGAATGAATAACGGAGCATAAATAAAAGCCGATAAAATGGCACAGAATAGCAGTGCAGAGTTACCCAGACCACGCCAGATGGTGGTGAAGAGAGCCAGATGTTTCCAGAAAATGATGGTCCTTGCCTTGAACTCAGCTGGCCCAAATCGGGGTAGAATTGTCCATGTCAGACTCTCGGGGCGATCTGGCAGCGACGCTGAGCCCGTTTCGCAAAGAAGGATTGATGTCCGTGGAGGCCTCGGGAAGAACATGCTGACGAGGATTTTGAAATTCACAGGATAAATCTCTTTGGAGCTTTTTCATTTTTTTTTTTTATTGGTCTCCAGAGGCAAATTCAAAGAAACCAAAATTGCAGAAGATGTAAATGTAATAGGTGTAGAAATACGCGGTCTCTTCTTGAGCGCAAGCAGACCTGAGATTTTATCAGGAAACTGATTTTTTCTTTTTATCCTCACCCGAGGACATGTTTTTATTGATTTTTTTTTTTTTTTGAGAGAGAGGGGGTGGGTAGGGGGGCGGGAGAGAGAAAGAGAAACAGCCACGTGGGAGAGAAACATCGATCGTTGCCTCCCGCACCACCCTCCACCCCCCGCCGGGGATGGAACCTGCAGCCTGGGTAAGTGTCCTGAGTGGGAAACGCACCACAACCTTTTGGTGTCCAGACGATGCTCCAACTGACGGAGCCACCCGACCAGGGCCTGACTTTTTAACTTAAGTACAAATAAGACTTCACATTTAAGGAACTTGCCCCTCTGAAAAACTTTCCTTTTTTTTTAATCCCAATAAAAGGGAGGCCATTCCAGCTAGAGGTCCGTGGAGGCAGACACAGAATACCCAAATAGACCGAAGCAGGTCCCTTAACAGATGCGCTGGCTCAGGGCGTGGCTTCTGTCCGGGACACACAGGGCGCCTCCCGGGAAGACGCGCTCACTAAACGTGCGTGGGACCGTCCGTCCTTTCCTCGTTCAACGTGGACCTGCCGTGGCCACTGTTCAGACCCGGGATGCGGACACGGGCCGATGCTGCCGTGTGGGAGCCCCGGGAAGACAGGCGATGGGACCACTGGGCGGCTGCCTCACTTTACCGCGGGATACATTTTTTATAATTTCCCAACTTTCTGTGTTTATGAATCATCTTCTGGCATCATTTGCTCAAAAAAAAAAAAAAAAGTTGAAAGAAATTGAAAGTGAGCATCCCAGCTGGCTGGAGACTCAGAAAGGTGAAGTCTCGTCTCGGCTGCAGGACAGGAGCGTGGCAGTTAGGGAGACACACCCTGTGACTGCCCACAGGCTTACCCAGGGTGGGAAGGTAGGCACACACGCTCCACGCAGGGCATGAAACATGTCCAGAAAGAGAGGGAAATCCCGCCAGCTGTTCTCTCTGCAAACCCCTCCGTGGTGTCTTCCCGTGGCCTCACCTCCCAGCATCCGACACGGGTGCAAAGCCCCCGCCGAGCCAGCCGCTGCCGCCCAGTCTCCGTCCCTCACCCCTCCTGTCCCCCTGCCCGTCACACCGCCTCCCGCAAAGCAAACGCTCTCCAGTCTGTCCGGCCGTACGTCCCGCTGTCGGGATGCCTTCTCGGGGAGCCCGCTCGGACCGGCTTTGGTTCCCGCCGCTCTGCTCAGAATGTTCTCTCGGAGGTCGCCCCGTCCAGGGGTTCATTCTCAGACCCCCCCTTACTGGGTCACGCCCCTTCCAGGGACCCATTCTCCCCTGGGGTCTGGGCGTCCGGCTGCCGCACCGGCCTCTCCATTCACCTCCTCGGTGGGCTCTTCCTCCGCGTCCACACCTGGCCCTGGGTTGTTAATCCCATTCAAGGGCATCTGTGCATACGGCCTTCATGTGCTTTATGAAGACACGCTGCTACTTTTGGCACCATTGCCGCTAAATGTTCATCCCTTAAAAATTCAACGTGAAAAAATGCATGAAGAGTTAAAAATAAAAGCGTACATATCCTACCTAAAGAATATTAATTAACAAATGCAACATACTTCACCTTTACAGGAAAACCAAGTCACCACAGGCAACAGCTAAGAACTAGACGGTGGAGGCTCACAATAGTATTGAACTCAACATTTTAAAATGGCACTGCCATCTGAATAGGGTGTTGGAAGCGGATGAGTGTGTTTTTTTCATGAAATGCTTATATATATTTTTTTTTTAATTGATCTTAGAGAGGAAGAGAGTATGAGAGAGAGAGAGAGAGAGAGAGAGAGAGAGAGAGAAACATCAATGATGAGAGAGAATCATTGATTGGCTGCCTCCAGCACGCCCCTTACCGGGAATCGAGCCTGCAACCCAGGCATGTGCCCTAACCTGGAATCGACCTGTGACCTCCTGGTTCATAGGTCGATGCTCAACCACAAAGCCAAACTGGCCGGGCACGGCATGCTCTTTCCTGCACATGGAAGAATGCCAAGCACACATGTTGAACAGATTCTCAGTCAAAGATCACCTTCCAGAGAAGCCAGGTGAGATATTTATGCAACAAACAGCGCTCAGCCCTACTTCAGGTGCTGCCGTGCCTCTGTGTCTCCTTCAAGACCCAATGCAAAAGCCGCCTCCTCTGTGAAGCCTTCCTGGATTTCAACAGAGCCCATGCTGTTGCCTCTAGGATTCCATTTGATGTTGCCCTTTCCATCTTCTTCTTCTCAAGCCGAGGCACTAGGCACAGATGGTGTTGAAGCCATGTTTGATGAATGAATAGACGAATGAAAGTGTTAATCATCCGGAAGAGTGGTGAGCGGGCTGCCCCTCTGGGACATTCCCCCACTCCCTGATGAGGAGATGAATGAGGTGTCAGAGATCCAGGACATTTCACATGTGCTCACGTTAAACCCGCCAATCAGCACGCAAGGATGCTTCTTTCTGCGCTCTGAGCGGTTTACAAAATGCACCCCGTTCAGCGCTCTGCGGGGAGAAGCCTAGTAAACACCAAACAAGCGTTCTGACATCGCTGCATCAGATGTGCTAGTGCCTGTGGAGAGGATTCGGCACGCCTGAGCGAGTCTGCGCTGCCTCAGAACGGCGTTCTGGAAAGGCTACCGCCCACCGCTTCTGTCTGCAGCGGCGAAGGAGCATCACGGGCCAGTGAGGATGACCCGTGAGCAAGGGGCGTCCTCCACTCAGCCGCTCCCCGGGGCCGGCCTGGTGGCTGCCCACTTAGAGTCCCCTCTCGGGGTGCGCAGGCTCCATCGCCCCCCCCGCCCCCAGGTTTCCAGGCCCAGACACACGGGCCAGAAGGGAGGAAGCCCTCCCCAGTCCCGGAAGTGGATTCTGGGGACATGAGCCATGTGGCAAAGTCCAGCACTAAACGTTTGGAAAGTCAAGTTTGAGAGAGTCAGACAGACAGCACGTCCCTGTTGTTGTTGTAAAACAGACCATTGTAGTCGCTGGCCCCCTGGGCAGACGCACTTTAAACAGCACGAAGCACCCGGTAGGACTGCGTGTGGGCACCGATGCCAGTTAGCATCGTTGTGAGCCTGGCTTCTAGGGGAGCCCCTGCACCTCTGGCCAGCCCCTCGGTTACCAGCGTGGAGCCGTGAGGGGGAGATGTCCGCGCACGGTCACCCACAGGGAGGGAGCCCTTTTCTGCGAGCCCTCACCTGAATGGGAGCACGGGGTCGGTCCTCCCCGAACAGCCTCTCCCCCCCTTCCCCCGGGCAGCCTCTCCCCCCCGGGCAGCCTCTCCCCCTAGGCAGCCTCTCCCCCCCCCACAGCCTCTCCCCCCAGGCAGCCTCTCCCCCCTGACAGCCTCTCCCACCCGGACAGCCTCTCCCCCCCGACAGCCTCTCCCACCCGACAGCCTCTCCCCGCCCCCCCCCCCCACAGCCTCTCCCACCCAGGCAGCCTCTCCCCCCCGGGCAGCCTCTCCCCCCCGCCCCCCGGCAGCCTCTCCCCCCCACCCCCCGGCAGCCTCTCCCCCCCAGGCAGCCTCTCCCCCCCCCCCCGGGCAGCCTCTCCCCCCCCACCGGGCAGCCTCTCCCCCCAGGGCAGCCTCTCCCCCCGAGGCAGCCTCTCCCCCCCAGGCAGCCTCTCCCCCCGGGCAGCCTCTCCCCCCCAGGCAGCCTCTCCCCCCCAGGCAGCCTCTCCCCACAGGCAGCCTCTCCCCCCAGGCAGCCTCTCCCCGCCCTCGGGCAGCCTCTCCCACCCGGGCAGCCTCTCCCCCCCTAGCAGCCTCTCCCTGCAGCAGCCTCTCCCCCCCGGGCAGCCTCTCTACCCCTCCCCCGGGCAGCCTCTCCCTCCCCCCTCGGGCAGCCTCTCCCCCCCGGGCAGCCTCTCCCCCCCCAGCAGCCTCTCCCCCCAGCAGCCTCTCCCCCCAGCAGCCTCTCCCCCCCCCGGGCAGCCTCTCTCCCCCTCCCCCGGGCAGCCTCTCCCCCCAGGCAGCCTCTCCCCCCCCCCCCCCCGCAGCCTCTCCCCCCCGGGCAGCCTCTCCCCCCGGGCAGCCTCTCCCCCCCTGGGCAGCCTCTCCCCCCCTCCCCCGGGCAGCCTCTCCCCCCGGGCAGCCTCTCCCCCCCTCCCCCGGGCAGCCTCTCCCCCTGGGCAGCCTCTCCCAGCCCTGTCTCTGCCCATTGGCTCCATCCCCATGGAAAGGCATTGTGGGAGGTCTCAGTTCACCTCTGACACTAGAGATGCTCCCAGCAGATGCCCAGGCCCTCTCTGCCAAGCTCCCACATGCCTGGCACATGGACCTCCATCCATTCTCCAGGGTGGACCTCTGGAGAATGCCCCTGGCGAGCCCGCCAAGGTTCAGAGGAACCACCCGGCACCCGTGCCTTAGCCACCGGAGCAGGGTACCACTGCCCAGGCCTGCGCCAGGTGCGAGGGACGAGGCTCAAAGGTTAGGGCGAGATAGACGCACCTCTCTGCCTCCGTGGGACCCCGTGCCCCTCTCTACCCCTGCCGTCTCCCCTGGAAGGAGCCGTCCTGCCTTTCTCAGGGGCCGCGGCCACGCTCGGCCTGGGCTGCCCCGCAGACTCCCACCCTCCCCACCACCCGCTGTCTCCTCTTCTCCCCAGGGTGCTTCCTGTCTAGAGAAAACAATTCTGCTCCCCTCTCCAAAAGAAATGCCCCCCACCTCACGGGCATTTTATTAATCTAATAAAAATTAAACAGCAGTAAACTAGAACTCAAATTGGCAAAGATTTAAAAAAAAACCTCACCAAACTTAACATCAGTGAAATTTGAGGAACTGCATACTCTCATATGGTGGGAAATATAAAGTCACTGAACCTTTCCATAAAGCTCTTTGGTTACATATATCAAAAGCCTAAAAACTTTAGTAAATGCCCTAATTTTGCTCCCAGGACTTTATTACCAGGCAATACCAAAGGACTTGGGCAAACACCAGCACGTTTGCCCCAGCCTTGTTAATAATCGTAAAAATTTGGGAATAGTATAATTTTCCAACACTAGGAAATAGGTTAAATAAAGAGTCGTTTATATGATACATTATTATAGTATACTAGAGGCCTCGTGCACCAATTCGTGCATGGGTGGGGTCGCTCAGCCTGGCTGGCAAGCAAGGCCAAGGGACTGATCGGGGGCAGCCGGCTGGGGGGAGGGACTGCGGGAGGTTGGTCGGCTGTGGGAGGTTGGCTGTGGGAGCGCACTGACCACCAGGGGGCAGCTCCTGCATCGAGCGTCTGCCCCCTGGTGGTCAGTGTGCATCATAGCTGTTGTCTGGTCATAACAGTCACTTAGGCTTTTATATATATATATATGTAGATGAAAAATTGTGTGTAAAAATTATCATGGCACATTAGCAAGTCATGCACTGTTACATCAATATTTTAAAAATCAAAATAGATCAAGCATAAATATTGAACTTTAATAATCATATGTATGCCTGGCAACATCGTAGGAAATATGTTGTTCTCTGTATTTTGTATTTTCCCCATTTCAAAACTCAGTTAACCTGCACACCTATGAGAATGGCCCAAATCCAGAACCCTGACAACACCAAGTGCTGGCGAGGACCTGGAGCAACAGGGACCCTCAGTGACTGCCGGTGGGAATGCAACACGGCGCAGCCACTTGGGGAGACAGTTTGGCTGTTTCTTGCAAAACGAAACCTACTCTCACCACACGATCCAGCACTCACGCTCCTTGTTAGTTGCCCAGAGCAGTTACGTACTTATGTCCACATAGAAACCTGCACACAGTGGTTAGAGCCGCTTTATCCGTCACTGCCAAACCTGGAGGCAGCCAGGATGCCCCTCACTAGGTGAGCGGGCAAACTGGGGTCCCTCCAGACGGCGGAAGGAAGTGGAGGAAGGAACGCCGTGGAGGAACCCTGAGCGCGTGTTACCAAGTGGGAGAAGCCAATCTGAAAAGCCTGCTTTATGCCTCCAACCGTGGGACCTTCTGGAAGAGGCAACACCCTGGAGACAGCAGAAGGCCACTCGCTGCCCAGAGAGGAGGAGATGAGAGCAGAGCCCAGCACCTCCCAGGGCAGTGAGCATCCTCTGTGCGACACCATCATGTCATTTCCCATGTCGCCATCCGCCGGTCCACACGCGGGGAATGCCCAGCACCAAGAGTGAACCTGATGTGAGCTGTGCACTTTGGGGGTGACGACGTGTCCGTGCAGAGTCATCACTGTGACACACGTCTCGCTCTGGGAATGCGGCTAGTGGGGAGGCTGTGCGCGGGGACAGGGGAGGCGTGGGAACTCTCTGTGCCTTCTGCTCAAGTTTGCTGGGAACCCAAACTGCCCTCCGTCCCAAGCAAACGCCAACGGGTACCCCTCATGGCATGCAAAGCCACGAACAAGGATACCATTGCTGGGAAAAGAGTGGTGATGGGGGCAGGGGGGCCTGGGGCAAGCAACCTCAGAATGTGGTCCCGGGCACTTCACTGCGCAGCGGTCAAAGGCAGGCGGCCTCCAGCCCTGGTTAAGGGCAGTCAGAGGCGCAGGAAAGCAGGTCTGCGTTTAGCAAAATAAAAACGAAGAAAAAGTAACAAGTTACCTGCTCAGTCTGGGGAGTGAGAGGCAGCGAGTAAACAAAAGGTCAACCGGTGTGTGACTTGTAGATGTTTCCTTTTGCTTGCCTGTGCTTTCTCAAACTTCCCCATGAACATAGCTTAATTTTTAGGAAAGAAAAATCAATGGAAGACTATTTTAAGGGGGAAATAGGTAGCAGTCAGTGAAAAGGGGGAACGCGATTGGAAGATCAACGTGAGGAGGTGGGTGTGAGAGGCGGGGGTGCAGCGAACCTCATGGCACGCCCCCCCCGTCCCCCCCCCCCCCCCATCATTCCTACCGAGGACACACATTCACTGCTGGACACTGACTCCCGCCCAGGCCAACCCTGCTTACACACACGGTGGGCTCTTCAGGTGATGTTCATTTTTTGGAAAGTTCAGCCCCACCCATGCCATGCTGACGGCACCCACAACTTAGAACCGCCCCCCACCCCATCCCACCCCACCATGGCTCGTTACTGCTGAATCCTTCGCCAAGAAAGGAGCCACCCTTTCGGGGCTGCTGGGTGGTGGGTGACATACGTGTCCCTGTTCATCTCAGGCCAGAGACCCGCTTCCCCAGGGGGATGGAGACCTGGCTCCATGTAACCTGGATTTGGGGGGCTGTGGGCTGATGCCTGACACCTGGGGGAGGGGCCCCACAGGACGCTGTGGGCCGTGGGCTCACCTCCCTGGGGCACGGGCGTGAGGACACTGTCACAGCCCACCACAGGGCACCACAGGGCCCCCCCTGTTCCCGCGGACCAGATGCGGGGCATGTAGGAGAGCGGGCGGATCTTAAAGTTGGCTCACGGGCACCCCGTGGAGGGTGCTGGGACCGCAGCCACGAGAGCCCGGGAGGGGACCTCGGACCAGCAGGGGCCACGCGGGAAGCCTGCATCGGGCCGGAGAGGGCATCGCACGGACCACGTCTATCCCGCAGCCAGGGCCCCGGGGCCGCCGCCTGCCAAGCCGGCACTTACACTCCGCAGTTTCCCGGATTAAAAAGTGTTTAAACATCTGCTACTTAAAGGGTACGTAAAGAGTAATAAATTAAAAACGGGGAGCGGGGAGGGAGGGACTTCAGTGGAGAGAGTGAGCAGGCAACTCCAAGGTCTACAGAAACAGAGAAGCCATATTTCTTCATTTCCGAAATGATCCCTTGACAGCTTAGAAATAAGCACTAATTAAGGTGTCCGGGGTGTGAAATAAATCTGAACGAGCTTAAGAGAAACCGGGCCGCCGTCCATAAAGAAATGTAATAGGCTCCCCCTCTCACCGCTAACCCGACTAGTTGGCTTTGCCTGGGCGTTCAGTGCCGGGAGGGCTACCCAGGCCAGCGTGGGGTCCGGAAGCCCAGCCCCTCCTCCCGGGCCCTGTCCCCGCCAGGCCAGGCTGTGTGTGATGGGCTGGGCCCCTGGGGACCTGACACACTGAGATCATTTTATTGTGCCAGTTACTTTTCTTTTTTTAATTTATTGATTTTTAGAAAGACAGAAGGAGAGAGAGAGAGAGAGAGAGAGAGAGAGAGATATCAATGTGAGAGAGAAACATCAATCAGTTGCCTCCCATATGCACCCCTACCAGGGATCAAACCCAAAACCTTTGGGTTTACAGGAGGACACTCCAACCAGCTGAGCCTCCCGGCCGGAGCAGGGTCCTGTCTTGCGCACATCTTCCCTATGAGCTCTGTCTAATGGTGTGTACACCACCAGCCAGCCTTCAGGGAGTCCTCAGAAGAACATCAGCGACCGTTAAATGATAAAAATCTCGGTAACGACCTTGGCCTTGCAACAGAGGCGGGCCATGTGAGAGGCAGCTGAGCACAGCAGGGGTCTGGCTCTCAAGGCAACCTCCCTGTGACTCTGACTCATGGAAACCCTGGTTTCTCTGTCAGGCCAGACATCCCCGTGCCTTTGGCATGTTCCTTCCATGGCACACGCTGCTTACGACATGGCTGCTGCACTCCGTCCTCATGACCGCCATCCACGAGTGAGAGAAAGGGGTCACCAGGTGATGGGGAGGGCCTGCCCGCCTGAGACGGCAGGTGCCTCTCCACGCCCTGCGCTCCGAGCACCCATGGCTTCCTCCGTGGGCTGGGAGCCCGGGAAATCGAGGGTTCTTTAGTGAGGCAATGAAATCTGTTAGTAAGGAAGTGGGGAGCACGGTGATTGGTTGGGCCATTGGCATAGCTGCTACAAACATTTACAACTATACCACCCCCATCTCTTTATCCATTCATTGAACTTAAGTCTCAGCTCTCACGTGATTTTAGAGCAAGGAGAGAAATGAATCCAGACGCAGGGATACTGACTAACCTGTCACCCCCCCTACCCAGTTCTCAGCCCTGTCTTTCTACAGGAGGTGGTCCTTCCTGTGGCCCCCAGGACTCCCCTCACCTCTCTCTGCAACCAGCCTGCAGAGGCCGAGAGAGAGAGCCCCCAGGGCTTGCGGGTTCACCCTCAGCCCTCAGCAGCTCAGTGGCGGCAGAGTAACCCCTTCCCACTGTCATCCCCCAGCTGCAACCAACGGAAACAATGCGTGTCTAAGACGGCCCTCCGCCTCTTCTTTTTAAAAGAAAAATAAATGTTTTTATTGATTTTTAGAGAGAGGAAGGGAGAGGGAGAGAGAGAGGTAGACACATCAACGATGAGAGAGAATCATTGATCGGCTGCCTCCTGCACGCCCCCTACTGGGGGTCGAGCCTGCAACACAGGCATGTGCCATGACCGGGAATTGAACTGTGACCTCCTGGTTCATGGGTCAACACTCAACCCCTGAGCCACACCTGCCAGGTTCGACCTCTTCTTTGATGGGCCCTACCCTGCATTGTGCAGGGCGTGTGTGTGTGTCTGTGTGTGTGTGTGTGTGTGTGTGTGTGTGTATGTGCGCCCCATGACTCCTTAAAGGAGTCCCCAAATGCAGACCCATGGCCGCCTCCCTCGTCCCTGAGATTCTGACGCACCTGGCAGGGTCACTCTCCATTTCCAAATGTTCCTCCCTTGGGCCGTGAATTCTGCCAGATGATTCTACACCGCTCAGCTCCCTCCCTTCCCTGCACATTAGAACGGCACCAAACCCAGGCAGCGTCTGCACAGAGTCTTCAAAGAAACTCAACAAAGCTCGCTTCGGAAGAGCACTGCCCTTCCCAAACGTTCTTCCTCCCCTGCCTCCTCTTCAGTGTACGGATTCTAGATGTGGGTGTAGAGAAGGGTTAGTCATTATCGTGTCCCTGTATTCCCAGCCTGCAATGCCTTCATTTCTCAGTGGTGGCCAAGTCTACAGATGAAAGCAGTTGGAGATCGGGGTGTAACAGGTGAACACAGTGGAGTGTCTGCCCTCCTCACAGTCCTGGGCATTTCGCTTCCCAAGGAGCTGCCTTTACGGGTATTTGTTGGGCATCCTAGCAGCCACCTGAGGCAGGAGGCACTGAGAACCCTAAAACAGGGACCCTGCGGGATAATTCTAAAATGCTGGAGTTGAAAATGGCTCTAGGAACCCCCTGACCATCTTTTTTATCTTAAAAATGGACACTCCAAGGCCAACGACCTCAAGGTCCCCAGACCTCTCCTCCCAATTTTAACGTTATGTTACATTAAACAATGCAATTTGTTGGTGCTCTCTCTGCCCATGTCACACTAGAATTGGCCAAGAAAGAAATACATACAAAAAATACGATGGTGCATTGATGTGTCCTATGCTCAACCAACGTAAAAGTCATAAACAAAAAGAAAATAAGGTCCACGTACACTATTCTCCCACTTGGCCATCGGCTCCCCTCCCCCACCCCCAGGTCAAGTCCAAGGTCAGTGTCTATCTCTGCACATCTTCATTCTGCCAGCTCTTAATGTGCAGCCCTTTCTGGCCCATGATGGTTTGTCATTTGCAAGGGGCATTGTAAAAAGTTTGCATGTACATGTAAATATTATTCAGCCATAAAAAAAAATGAAATCTTACCATTGGCAACAACATGGGTGGACCTAAAAGATATTATGCCGAGTGAAATAAGTCAGACAGAGAAAAACAAATACCATATGATTTCACTTACATGTGGAATCTAAAGAACAATATAAATGAACAAACAAAACAGAAACAGACTCACAGATACAGAGAACAGACTATGGTTGGAAAAAAGTGAAGAGATTAAGAAATGCAAGTTGGTAGGTTGCAGAATAATCATGGGGATGTCAAGTACAGCGTAGAGAACATAGTAATATTGTCATAACTGTATGGGGCCAGGTGGGCACTAGAAATATCGGGGGAGACTTTGTAAAGTATATGATTATCTAAACACTATGCCATACACCTGAAACTAATACAAAAATAATATTGAATGTAAACTGTAACTGAAAAATAAAAAGAAACTAAATTTATAGAAACGTTGACTTTAAGTCATTCCTTGTCACTATTGCCTGTATGTTCACACAGTCAACCACAGACACACTCTCCCCCTCTCCTCCCCTCCCCCCACCCCCAGTCCTCAGGTGGCTTAGAAGAGGCTGAGGGGAAGCCGTTCCGGGTTTTTTGGGGTTTTGTTTTAAGGAAGGACACTCAAGGAAGCAATTGGCTAACCTTCTCACCTACAGTTAGGATTGGGAAGCACACGAGGGGCCTTGAGGAGCGAATGAAGAGGTGGAGTTCCCAGAAACCGCCCCACCACCCGGTGTGGCCTCGTTTTCAGGAGGAGGAAAGTCCACAGAGAGAGGAAGCCCAAGACATGCTGAGTGGATGTGCAGCTGATCTCACTCATACATTTCAGGGAGGAACAGCTTGACTCCCAGCTACGCCTCGTGAATTTGCAATGCATATTATAAGTGGTGCGGAGGCACAGGTGCCTGTGTCCCGCCTTAATGCTTGGAAAGAGATGTGAACATGTCTGGGTGCCAAAGGAATCTCTATCTCCACACTAACATCGAATGTGCTGTCATTTCTGAAGCTGAAAGTCATTTTTCTTGTTCAAGTCGTTCATCATTCATCATCACCATCACCCTCCTCATCATCATAAACGCGACAGTTCTGAGCGCCTGCTCTGCTGTAAGGCACACAGGTCTTGCTGGAGCCACGCCTCCATGGCCAAGACGGTCAGCTGGTTGCCGTGACCACTCTCAGCTGGAACCATCGGCAGGTCACTCAGCTGTTACGTGTATCCCATCTTCATTAAACGGGGCCTGAGTTGCACGGGATGACCAGGCAAGCATTTTTAGCTTGTATCAGAGGAGTGGTGCGCTTGGAACTCTCTTCTGCAGCATCCATTCAATGGGACCCTAAATTAATTACGTACAAGAGCAGCCAGTCCCCACGCACCCGTCAATGACCATCACATGGATTAGCACTGGGACCCAGTGGGCCACAATCAAATCTGTTCCCGTAGAACCCAGGAGTGCTTGATGGAGCTCACCACACACCAGAGATGTGGATTTCAACAGTGACCAGGACTCGTAGTTACTGTAGCTGCCGTGCAGGATGTAATAATTTGTAATCCACATATCAATCACATACAATTAATCTGTGTCTGGTAGCAACCTCAGTGATCCCCACCTCCTGCCTTTCGCAGCCAACCTGAAGAGGGCTGACTGTCTAACCCAGTGGTCGGCAAACTCATTAGTCAACAGAGCCAAATATCAACAGTACAACGATTGAAATTTCTTTTGAGAGCCAAATTTTTTAAACTTAAACTTCTTCTAACGCCACTTCTTCAAAATAGACTCGCCCAGGCCGTGATATTTTGTGGAAGAGCCACACTCAAGGGGCCAAAGAGCCGCATGTGGCTCGCGAGCGGCAATTTGCTGACCACTGGTCTAACCAAGAGGCAATTGCGGAAGTGACCACATGGTCCTTGGAGTCTGGCTCACAAGAGATGTGACAAGTGGTGTCCTGCTCTCTGCGGCCTCCCTCGCTTGGGGAGAGGCAGCCACCATGTTGTGGGGATGCTCAAGCAGCTCACAGAGACGTCTGTGAAGACAGACACCAAGGGTTACTGCCAGCAGCCAGAGGGGACTGGCAGGCCATGTGAGTAAGCTGTGTGAGAAGCTGATCCTCCAGCTGCAAACTCTCAGAAAGATGCAGTCCCCAACAGCATGACTGCAATCGCAGAAGAGACCCAGACAGCTAGTATTTGTCACGGCCTTCCCCACACTCACCGCTGCCTCTTCCACTCGCACTGCACACAGCCTGGTTGAGGCTCCACCCCCAGTTCCATGAGTGAGGATGTAACTCAGACACCACCAATGAAAATGCTGCAATCCACCAGCCTCAACGATTGGCTTAGGGATAGACACATGACCTGAAGTTGGCCAATTGGAATGAATCTCAGGGCATCAGCAAGAGCTACGCTTCCCAGTGGAATTGAATCTGGGAGGTGGTTGGGCTACTTGGAGTCACCTCAGCCCTTTTGCCGCCAGTGAAAGGAAGAGCCGAGAGACAGAGAGAAACTAAGTCAGGGTGACTTACCGGAGTCCTAGGCCTATGGCTCAAAGCAGGGATTCCCTTTTTGGCAGGATTTCTGGTTGGGCTTTCTGCACAAGCGGGTTCTGAGACGTCCAGGGCAAGTAGTTTATGTGGGCAGTGATCCCAAGAAAGGCCAGTAGGGAAGTGGGGTAGAGAGGCGGAGAAGGAAAGGAAGCCGGTAAAGGGTGCAGAGCCTGTAAATGGATGTCAGCACCTGGAATCTGTGACAAGGGGGTTACAAGGCAAAGGGGAGGTGGGGTAGCAGATGGAATTAAGTTTGTTAATCAGCTGGCCTTAATGTAGGGAGAGTGTCCTGGATTCTCCGGGTGGGCCTCCTGTCATCACCAGGGTATTTAAAAGAAGAGAGAGCTCTAGCCAGTTCGGCTCAGTGGATAGAGGGTCAGCCTGTGGACTGAAGGGTCCCGGGTTCAATTCTGGTCAAGGGCACGTATCTCGGATGCAGGCTCTTCCCCAGCCTGGGCCCTGGTCGAAACTCATAAAGGAAGCAACCAATTGATGTGTTTCTCTCATCGAGATTTCTGTCTTTCTCACTCTCTTCTACTCTCTCTCTCTCTGAAAATCACTGGAAAAATATCGAGTGAAGATTAAAATAAATACATACATACATACATACATACATACATACATACATAAATAAGAGGGCCAGTAATTCACAGCAGCTGGGACTCGGTTCCCATGCATTCCTCACACTCGTTTGCGTGGTGTTGAAAGGAGCATGAGATGGGCCCGGCCCGTGGGAGCACTCTGTCAGGAAGGACAGAGAGGAGACCCGAAGGAGGGAAGGGGACCGCGGCTCCCCTGCTCCCGAAGGCGCAGATGCTGTGATCACCCAGGCCTGTCTGTTCCAGGTTCAAGCCAGAGCCTGCAGCACTGCTTCCTAACGTCCGCCTGGCACCCTGCCTGTGAGCCCATCACGTGCAGGTAGGACAGGGCTCCCAGAAACAATTAAGAAGGGAGGCAGAGCGGGAGGGAGAGTGGGAGGGAGAGTGGGAGGCAGAGCGGAAGGGAGATGGGAGAAAAGAAGGAAGGAAGGAAGGAAGGAAGGAAGGAAGGAAGGAAGGAAGGAAGGAAGGAAGGAAGGAAGGATGAATGGAAGGAAGGATGCATGGAAGGAAGGAAGGATGCATGGAAGGAAGGATGCATGGAAGGAAGGATGCATGGAAGGAAGGAAGGATGAATGGAAGGAAGGATGCATGGAAGGAAGGATGCATGGAAGGAAGGAAGGATGGAAGGAAGGATGCATGGAAGGAAGGAAGGATGCATGGAAGGAAGGATGCATGGAAGGAAGGAAGGATGAATGGAAGGAAGGATGCATGGAAGGAAGGAAGGATGCATGGAAGGAAGGAAGGATGCATGGAAGTAAGGATGCATGGAAGGAAGGATGCATGGAAGGAAGGAAGGATGAATGGAAGGAAGGATGCATGGAAGGAAGGAAGGATGCATGGAAGGAAGGATGCATGGAAGGAAGGATGCATGGAAGGAAGGAAGGATGAATGGAAGGAAGGATGCATGGAAGGAAGGATGCATGGAAGGAAGGAAGGATGGAAGGAAGGATGCATGGAAGGAAGGATGCATGGAAGGAAGGAAGGATGAATGGAGGGAAGGATGCATGGAAGGAAGGAAGGATGAATGGAAGGAAGGATGGAAGGAAGTATGGATGGGAGGAAGAAAAGAGGGAAGGAATTTTTTTCCCTTTCTTTAAAGCACCCTGTGGAGTGTTTCATTGGGCCTGACCTTGACCACCCTGCATCGCCTCTGGGGTGGAGGAGGCCTCGTTACTAACACTGTTTCCGAGAGGGGTGACCCTGGAGGCGGGGAGTAGAGAGAAGATTCTGGAAGTTGAGGGACAGCCTCAGCCCTTGCAGACAGCCCTCTGCTAGCTTTTCAAGGTCCCCCGCCCCCCATCTCAGTGTCCTGGGGCTGCCGGAACCAAGTTCCACCAACTGGGGGCTTCAAACATCTTGGGTCTGAGATGGGGGGTCAGCAGGACCTGCCCCTCTGAAGGCTCTGGGTTGGGGGTCCTTCCTGCCTCAGCTCTGAGATGGGGGGTCAGCAGGGCCCGCCCCTCTGAGGCTCGGGGCTCCTTCCGGCCTCTTCAGCCTCTGGTGGTGGCTGGCAGTGCCTGGGGTCCCTCGGTGTGTGCACACCGCACTTGCTCTGTGGTCACGTGGTGTTCTCCCGGGTGTCTGTGTCCCTGTGTCCCTCTTCTTCTCAGGACATGGCTATTGGGTGGGAGCCCTTGGTAACCCAGTGTAACTGCACGTTAACACGACTAACTGCAGACAACCTGGTTCCACGTGAGGTCGCACCCACAGGCCCTGGGGTAGAGCTTCAAGGTATCTTTTTGGAGAACACGAGTCAACCCACGTGCCTCCTCAAACCACATTTGGTAAACAGCCACTCAGCCACATTGTACCTGTGATGTCAAGTGACGGAGGGGCGGTGAGGGGATGACAGACGGTTAATCCCGGCATGATGTCCACCCGGCCCGCGCCCCGCAGAGCCCCGTGGCCCCACTGTGTGCTCCTCCGGCACACACGGAGACTGGAATGACTGCAATGGCCCTTTTCCCGGGTCGAGGCCCTGCCTTTTGAGGGAGCTCTCCTTGTCAAAGCTTAGCCCGTCTCCATCTGGCTGTGACACCCTGGACGTGACTTCTAGCCCCCTGCCTCTGAGTGGACCCTCTGGGGGCCTGAGAGTGCACCCCCCACACCCCAGCTCTGCAGCCGGACACCCCTGTCCGCTGCCTTCCATCTAAGGTGGCTGGGGGAGGCACGGGCAGGTGAACCACGTGCAATCACCAACATCTGCATTTTGCACCTACAAAGGCCATTTCCTATCAGCCCAGTCTCCCCTGGTCGCTGGTCGGCCCCCACCAGCACACTAAGTGACTTACTGTGGTGACGATCCGATCCGCCTGCTGCAGGGACCGGCCAGCAAGGCTGCTAGTCACTTCCCGGGAGGAAGCCGAGACCAGCCATCTTTAGTTCAGCAGCCGCTAATTTGTTGATCGCATCCTTTCATTCCTGCTCGGCCGGGAAAGGAAGGGTGAGGGTGCGGAGCAGTGGGCTGTGAGAGGGTGGAGCATCCCTCGGAGCCACAACAACTTCCAGGAATGGCTTTTCATCCACAGCGCCTGCTCATAAAGATACAGGAGAGGCCTTGGGCTTGCGGAAACCTGAGCTATTATTTTATTTTAAACTAGAGGCCCGATGCATGAAATTCGTGCAAGGGTAGGCCTTCCTTCCCCCGGCTGCCAGCACCAGCTTCCCTCTGGCACTTGGGACCGTGAAAGAAAAAGCAAAAAAAGTCATTTAGGCAAAGAAGGGTGAGAGGGAGCAGAGCCCTGGGCCGGCCCAGCTTCAGGAGAACCCGGCACTGCCTGGCCCACAGGGGATTCTGCAAGGCCCCACCTGCCCCCCCCCCCCCAGTGGCTTCCAGTGACCGTCACGGAGCCTGGACCACGCGGTTAGAGCGACGCCCTGCGTGGTCATGGTACCCAGAGGTCCTGCTGGACTGAACGGATGCATCACGGTGAAACAACCTACTCACCTTAGGAATCCACTCCCTTGTATTATCTTGGCTAAATCGACGGTGGGAAGCAGAGAGCAAGGGCCTAAACATAAAGTGACAGTGACAAGGACTCTCTCAAGGCAGAAACATTAGAGTCAGGTAATGCCTGGCTGGTGTGGCTCAGTGGTTGACCCGTGAATCAGGAAGTCACGGGTCAGGGCACATGCCAGGGTTGTAGGCTTGATCCCCAGTAGGGGGCGTGCGGGAGTCGGCTGATGTATGATTCTCAGCATTGATGTTTCTCTCTCTCCCTCTCCCTTCCTCTCTGAAATCAATAAAAACATATGTACATATTTTTAAAAGAGTCCGGTATTGAGCTGTTGGGCCGTTAAGAGGACCCAGGGCCCCTGGGTGAGTCAGGGAAATGGGGGAGCATGATGATGGACAGCGTGGGGCTGCTTTAGCCAGGCGGGCTCGGACGGGGAGCAAGGCCACGAGAGATCTGTGGGAGAGAGTCTTACTGTAGGAATCACCTAGGCCAGTGGCCGGCAAACTCATTAGTCAACAGAGCCAGATATCAACAGTACAACGATTGAAATTTCTTTTGAGAGCCACATTTTTTAAACTTAAACTTCTTCTAACGCCACTTCTTCAAAATAGACTCGCCCAGGCCGTGGTATTTTGTGGAAGAGCCACACTCAAGGGTCCAAAGAGCCGCATGTGGCTCGTGAGCCGTGGTTTGCCGATCACTGGCCTAGGAGCACTGTTCACATGGGGCTGTTTTTCTTCCAGACTCTTTTCCTGCAAATATATGAATATATGTCTCCAATATTCGATGCAAAATTAGTATCCTGCAAGTCAACCTTTTTGTTTTATTTTTTACACTTTTAATATCATCCCATGAACATTTGTTGTGCTAATGTTCTTTGAAAACATAGTTTGTAATGTCTGCACAATATTCCTTTGAACAAATTGCCTTGATGTATTTAGAAATGCCTTTGCTCTTATACATGTAGCTTCTTGTCCAACAACATTTGGGAGTAAATGAGCGTGAACATAAGTCTGTCTCGATCACAGGACCGGTCCTGGGGCAGAGCCGCTGCCTCACAGGGCATGCGTGTGGCTACCGAGGCCAGTGGTTCCTGCTGCCCAGTGGTGCGCCCAGAAGGTCTGACTACTGTCCCCTCCCACCGGGTGGATGAAGCCCAGGGCTCCCTCCCAGGGCACGGAACCCTGACTTTACAGATGAGGGAAAAAGGCCCAGATCTGCTGGGTCTCAGCCCAAGATTCATGACAAAACCAGGTGGGACTCACAGATAACGTTTCCCGGGAAACAGGAGAAGGTAGACCCAGAACCTGAAGACACCCACCTGCCTGGCAGAGATACCCCAGCCTGGGACGCCCCTCTCCACCCCATCCCACCCCCCACTCCCGGCCACCCACAGACTCTCTTTCAAAGCCAACACCACACACTCTGTCTTCAGTGATTCCAGAAACTGCAACCCTAGGAACCTGCCAGGACATTTCCAAATCGTGGTCAAATGACGGTTTTCCTCACCCACACCGTCACCAAATGACCCACGTGACGAGGAGTCCGCTCGTCCCTGCAGACAAACCCAACACCCATCACGCGTTCCTGCCTCGAGCTGTTCAAAGGGAAGCCTCTGCTTTTAAATCTCCAATAAAAATAACCATAAACCTGCCGGCTGCCAGCAAGCCAGAGGTAAGCCTGAAGCACACGTCTTCGTCCTCTTAGCATCAGGCCAGACTCTGTCCTCCGCGTGGCCTGGGCCACATCCGTGGGACCACACCTGGTTTTACTCAAAGCTGTCACTCCAATAGCCCTGAGGTGTCTGTCCACTCACTTTGCAGAACCTTCCAGTCCAGTCCATTCCGAGCCGGGGCCCACGGAATCAGGGCTGCGAGTTGGCGGACAGGGAGCTGGGGTGTCAGGTGGTCGGGGAGCCGGGGGAGGGGGTCAGCCGTTTCCACGTCAGACCAACTGCACTGTGGACAGGCTGAGAAAACGGGGAGCAAAAGAGTACGTCCCCCTGGTCCTGCCACTGTGTTTTTATGTCACCAAAGTGTATCCTACCCGCTCGTTTATACAGAAGACAATTGACGTGATTTTTAGTTGAGGGTGGTTCTCGTTTCAGTATCTTTGAACCCAAATGATTACAAGACAATAGAGTTATTCCGAGGAAAACTCCCTGCGCTCGTAAGCGGGATGCCCATCATGGTCACTTCACCGAATGAGGGTCAGGCTGGGGATTGTACAAAACCTAGACTGTTCCCCTCCGCCCTTTTCAAGAGAAGCCCCAGCGACGGGCGTAGGTGTTCCTGTTTCGACCAGGTGGTGGCGCTCGAGGCAAATGGTGCTGCTGGCGCTGCAGGTCAGAGAAAGGATGCGGGGAACGCCGGGTGGCGGGATGGAGACAGCAACCTGGGGGGTGGGGGATGGTGGGGGGCACACTGCGGGGAAAGAAACAGACGGCTCGGGGAGCTTCCTCTCCTCTCGGGGGCAGCAGTGCCAGGTCTGGCCCTGGGAGCTGCAGAGGGCACCTGGCGGGCCCGCGGGAGCGCAGAGCATCCCCGCCCGGCGCCCGGTCTGCAGCGGGGGTGGGGTCACCGGCGAGGAAGGGAGCCGCGTCCAGGGAAAAAAACAAATCTTCGCCTTATTAAGATTCAGCGTTTTAAAATGCACCCCTGCTCCTGCCCCCGGATTTAAGGAGAGGGAGTCCTTTTCAGGGCGCTCCTGCTCTCCTTTCGCATGCAAATGCATCTAAGGGGCTTGTTTTCCCCGGGGTCTTATTACTTCACAGAATCACGATCGCCTTTTGCAAGTAAAAAGATCTTCTGTGCTTTGGGTGCGAGTTTAAATCCAGGTCATTATCGCCTCTGTTGAAGTAAACCTGGGAAAATAACGCAGGGCCACGCAGGCAAACGTTGAATTTACGGGAGGAAGTTGTCCCGAGAGCTGGGCGGTGGGCATTTTGCTCGAGTGCGTATTTTTCAAGGGAAGGCTGTTAAGACGGAATGTTCCTGAAACCTGAAAGTGTGAAGGCAAATGCCCAGTCTTTTCAATAAAACGAAGCCTATTTTGCACCCGGCCCTTCGTAAGAATTGAATAGACTCTGGTATATTTAGTCCACATGCGGATTCCTTTCCAGTGTGTGAATAACCGCTGGTTGGAGTCATCGCTATAAAAACCCTCATTCAGGTCCCTGAAAATGTGGGGCAGGAGGGCCCTGTGGCTCCGAGCGGTGCGGAAGGAAGAACCAGCGAGGAGAGGCCAGCGCTCTCAGGTACAAGATCCGCTATTCCTGGGGCCGAGCCGGGGAACAGCGAGTAGCAAGGGGCCTCCCTCTCCCAGAAACGCTCACGATCAAGACGGATTGCAGGTCAGAGAAGAGAGAGGGAGAGAGGGAGAGAGAGAAACACCAATGATGAGAGAATCACTGATCGGCTGCCTCCTGCTCACCCCACACTGGGGATCGAGCCCACAACCTGGGCCTGTGCCCTGACCGGGAATCAAACCGTGACCTCCTGGTTCATAGGTTGATGCTCAGCCGCTGAGCCAGGCTGGCCAAGCCAGAGACTCTTTCCCCCTAGGAAACACGCTGTACATGTATGTGCACAGGGCTCTCTTCCCTCCCGCACTCTCCGATAGCCCGGAGAGGGCGTGGGGATGCTGGCTCCTCACCCATGAACTGAGAGCTGGTGCTCATGTGTGTCCTGTGGCTGATTGGAAACGCCTACACAGAAGAGTCCATGCTCTGTTTTTGCCAGCTGCGTGCATCTTTCACAACAGATGCAAACTCCGGTGAAATAGTCCTGGTCTGAAAAAAAAAAAAAAGAAAAGGGGGGAAAATGCCTGTTAGAAAACAATGCAATCATTCTCTCCAAAGTTACACCATAATCCAAGTGCAAACAGGGCGGGGAGCCACCCACTGATGCTCTGACCCAGCTCTCAGTTGGCGAGCAGAAGCCACATGCCTAAATAGTGCATCATGTGACCGCCATCCAAGCTCCGGCCGTGATATCCAGGAAAAAGTATCAATTTACCACAATTGGCTTGATCTTTTTATTGTCTTCCGAATAATGAAAAAGGGAAGGAAAGCAGGGGGTGGGAGCTTCCTGATTACAGACGCAGAACAAGCACCCTGCCTGACAGATAGGGCGCTCCAGCGGCTGAGGACACAGTTAAAGAGGCGGTGTCGCCCTGACCGGTGTGGCTCAGTGGATAGAGCGTCGGCCTGCGGACTGAAGGGTCCCAGGTTCGATTCCGGTTAAGGGCATGTACCTTGGTTGGGGGCACATCCTCAGTAGGAGGTGTGCAGGGGGCAGCTGATGGATGTTTCTCTCTCATCGATGTTTCTAACTCTCTATCCCTCTCCCTTCCTCTCTGTAAAAAAAATCAATAAAATATATTTAAAAATAAAAAAATATATTTAAATTATAAAAAAAATAAAGAGGCGGCTTCCTGGGCTCCAATCCCACCTCTGCCAATGAGCAGAGTGGTGACCCTGGGAAAGGCACCCCCCTTTCCGTGCCTCAGTGTTCTCATCTGTTAAATGGTTATAACAACAGAACTGCCTTTTGAGGCGGCCGTGAGGTCCGAGTTCATCCACGGAACGTCATGGAGATGGGTTTCGTGCTGAAATACATTCAGCCTTTATATGTTCTCCATATCAATGCCTAATGTTGTTATTTTTCATACCTGACCACCTTTTTCCCCAACACACAGATAAGAACGCCTCATTCCCACCATGTCTCAACAGTCCTGTGTCTAACATACATGTTCTCTAAGGTTTCCCAAAGTGTGTTACTTTCCTGGCAGAGGCGGGCAAACAGCCCCACGGTTCACAGAGAGCGCCGCGGAACGAGGAGAGAACAATGCGTTTTCGACCGCGGGTCGATGTTTTTGGAAACCACCGAAGTGTCCAACGACAGGGAAATCGTTAAGAAAATTGTGCAAGGGGCACAGGATGTTTACAAATGATTTAAACAGCATTTGAATAACTAGCCCACTCTCAAGCACGCTACACAGCGGGTAGAGAAAGAACGAAGTGAAATGCTGACGTTCTGGCTGCGGGTCCTGGGAGCCGTGGAAACGGGTGGCTTTTACTCTCTCTGTTGTGCCTTTCCAACGTGCCAGGTTTCCACACGGTTAGCTGAGCACTTACTTTGTGCAAAGCAAACCTCTAAGTATCTACCGTGCATCCATCCATTGGCTCCTCACAAAAGCCATTTGACTTAGATGATAAAGTGTTCCCTTTTCACAGATGGACAAACCAAGGGTGAATGAGAATAAATAACTGGCTCATGGCTGCACCCCTAGGTACTGAGGTTCTAAAGCCGGCTTCTGATCCAGCATGCCCTTAACCATCAGGCCACACTGCCTCTTCACGTGAATATCACGTGGGAATCAGAAAAACAATCACTTCTATAAATTTAATGTTGTCATATAGACAATTTGACAAAATATGGTGTTTACATTAGAATACATTCTGCATGCATATTGTGGATTTAGTCTTTATATAGCCCCAAATATCTGCAAAATACTAAATGTGTATGGCTTATTTTGTCTATAATATTGTTTCTTTCAAATTTCAAATATTGTGCTGAAGGTGCCTTTTAGGAATACAAATTCAGATTTCCCTGCTAAACAAAGAAAGGACACAATTACTATACTAGTAAAAGAATGTACTTTAAAAGGCATCTTTGAGGTGGGGGTCCTTGGGAATATTTTTCTGCAACTTGGATATGGAAACCTGGTGGGGAAGAAAAGGACACGCTGAGGCGCGAGGGACCTGACACTTCCTCCTCCTGAAGAGTCATAGGGCTCCAGAAAATTCCAAGCTCGTTTCACTTGGTATCTTCTCTGAGAATCCAGGTTAAGGACTTGAACGTGAAGTCCTGGCCGGAGGATTCAGTCGGTTGGAGCATCATCCTTGCGCCAAAAGGTTGCAGGTTCCCATCGCCAGCTGGGGCGTGTGCTGGAGGCAACTGACCGATGTTTCTCTTTCACATCAATGTCTCTCTCTCTCAAAATCAATTTTAAAAAGAATTTGAGCATCAAGAAGGGAAGGAAGATATTTCTTTTTCATTTGAAAATACATTCAAATTTAATGTCTTAAGTAAAGCACCCTTATGTCTTAAAAAAAAAAGGATTGCTAGTCCCAGGTCCCAGCACATGGCAGGCTACACTGACCAAGGGCACTTACCCCGTGAGCTGACAGTCCGATGTACTCAGCCAGCGAACACTGATTGGAGCGCTTCCCTTGCGCCAGCCACAGTGCTAACACTGGGCACATCCCTTCTGACATGTCCACTCGGGCCAGGGGTCTGAGGTTTTCAAACAAGAGTCTACAGGGGACTGCCTCTCGGGAAACGGGGCACTGGGACATGCGGAACCGTCAGCGTCAACCCTGACAAAGCTTCCTTTCGAAGAGGCGGACGCGGAGCATGAAGAACGCCTCCCGAGAGTCTGGGTCGACGAGAACGGTAGACAAGGGTTTGGTGGTGAGGAGGAGGAGGAGGAATCTAACAACGGAGTTTATGAAAGATTCTGGGAAAACTTCACCAGTTCAGTGTGCCTGCGGGAAACCCAATGAGAGCCTCATTCAAGCAGTGAACTTGGGAGAATTTAAAAAAAAACACACCCACGTGGGCTCACACAGGGCCTTGACCTGAACCCACGCCCTCCACGCTGCCCTCTTCTGCTCGCCTGTGTGTTTAATCAAATGGCATGGCCTCCCCACAACTTGCAGAATGAAGGGAATCAGTGGAGTTTATTCCATTTGCAACAAAGACATTTTCTTTTCTTTTCTTTTGAAAATATATTTTATTGATTTCTCACAGAGAGGAAGGGAGAGGGAGAGAGAGTCAGAAACATTGATGAGAGAGAAACATCGATCAGCTGCCTCCTGCACACTCCCCATTGGGGATGTGCCCACAACCAAGGTACATGCCCTTGACCGGAATCGAACCTGGGACCCTTGGGTCTGCAGGCTGACGCTCTATCCACTGAGCCAAACCGGTCAGGGCCAAAGACATTTCTTTCCCTTCAAATTGACTTCCTTGTAGCTCTAAAATTACACCAGGAGCGGCTGTGTCTCCCAGCCTTCGGGGAAGTGTAAAAATAGAACAATTTCCTCCCCTCCGTCAGCAGTCCCCACAGAGGCCTCTGCCCTTCACGCTGCAGATTCCTTCTGAGAGATCCCTGACCGCGGATCGAAGGGGCTGTGGGGAAATGGGAGGAAATCTCATCTTTCTCTTTATTTTTGAAGGGGTAACGTGGAAACTGACAGGATGCGACAATGGTGAGCACCATTTGTGTCTGTGCAAGAGAATTTAGGAGATTCTTCTAGACCCCGAGCAGACGAGGGACCCGTGGGCTGCGGGACCTGGGCCCTCCAGGCTGGAGGAGGTCCGGGGTCCTGGCAGGGTGGCCAGGAGGGAGATCATCCATCACCGCTCAGGCTCGCATTCTTCGTCTGAAAGAGAGAGACTGAAGCGGAGCCTGCCCGAGGTCTTGTTCTCAGGCTGCGGGCCAGAACCATGGGGTGTCAGGAGCAGAGGGAGGCTGTCTTTCTCCCCAGGGTGCTGAGTGTGCCACCTGGCCCCCCTCCATCCAGCCAACCACGTCCTCCCTGAGGGGCGGGCTCTCAGGCGCCGGTGCCTCTGCGCGTCCTCTGGGTTTTCAGCATCTCCTTGGGGCCCCTGGCGACAGAGGGACCAGTCTAGCATCACTCGCTAAGGAATGAAGAGCGGGGAATGAATGAACAGCTTTTCCACACTCGCCTATTCTGTACTCATCATTGAATCCACCAGCAGCCCAGCCGTGCATTCACCCAGCAAATATTTCAGAGCCTGTTTCTTTTCTTTTCTTCTTTTTTTAAATGTATTTTTATTGATTTCAGAGAGGAAGGGAGAGGGGGAGAGAGAGAGAAACATCAGTGGTGAGAGAGAATCACTGATCCGTTGCCTCCTGCAGGCTCCACACTGGGGATCGAGCCTGCAACCTGTGCATGTGCCCTGACTGGGAATCGAACCGTGACCTCCTGGTTCATAGGTCGACATTCAACCACTGAGCCACGCGGGCCAGGCCAGAGTCCGTTTCTCATGCGGCTGGCACTAAGGAGCCTGCGTCCCCAGTGGGGACAAAACAGAACGGCGCCTGCCCTCAGGCTGCGGTCTCTGCGGCAGGAAATGGACAGAAGGGAGCAACAGTGGATAGGTTGCTAGCACTGCTGGTTCCAAGGAGGAGAGGACCGTGTCCTGAGGGTGAGTGACAGGGCGACGCCTTCACGGGTGGAACAGGACAGAGGGGACCGGAGGGAGGGAAGGACAGACCCTGGGCAGAGCTGCGTGCAGCGGCCTGGGCCTCAGGGAGCCTGGGGAGTCCCAGACCGGAGCGGCGAGGCGAGCGTGGCTGGAGGTAGTGGGGCAGACACAGGACACCTCGAGGCGGTGGGAGCGGGTCCGCAGGGCCCAGGATGCCAGGCAGCAGGTGCGGGTTTTATTCTAAGTGCGAATACCAGCCACGTGCCGGGAGCCCCGGGCTGCAATCTGGGCCCTCCCTGCAAACACCAGTCCCCAGGGCCCCAGCCCACGCCTTTTCCCGAGATAAAGGTCCCTCTCCGCTTCACGGCTGTTATCTTTCACCAGCACGTCCTGTGTCTCATCACCCTCCCAGCCTCATTGGCCGCTTGTTCCTTACATCTGACCTTTCCTTGTCGCCCAGAAGGGCTTGACCTCTGCTCAATACATTCAAGAGACCGGGCATTTGAGGAAGGAAGGGGACCGGGGCTTTCCCAGCCGCCGGCTCCCTCATGCAAACGACCAATGTGGTCCCCGCCTCCAGTGACCAGAGCTTCCCGGCACTCGGTTCAGGGAAGCCGATGGTCAACGTGGACCCCATGGCTGGGTTGACTAACGAGCAGTATTTCCCCGAGCGTGGACTGCGGATGTTTTGCACAGTGGCAAAGCAGGCTCTGTGGGGAGGTTTGGCCGAGTGGGGTTCCCAGAGATTAAGTCGATTTCGTGACCACAGGAGGGCTCGGCCCCTATCGCACAGCCCTTGATCTGTAGCTGCAGCGTGGGATCCTCCGTGTCACCATGGTGACAGCATCCGTCCCACCTCTGCGTCTCTGCTTTCCTGTCTGCGTGGGGAGTACGGCGCACCAGGAAGGCAAAGATCGCATCTTCTTAAAGACCCCAGGCCCTGAATGGTGTCTCAAACCCGGTACGACCTCAATGCTTGGTAACTAAATAAAGGACTCACCGGCGGTGGCCGCTTCCCACCCTCGGCTCACCCTCGCGTCATTTTGTTCCGAGAGCACCCTGAGACCGTTGTTCGGAGGAGCAGACCGGTGGGGAAGGCATCTGAAGAGCAGGCACTGCCTTAGGAAAGCCAGCAGAGCCAACAGCTCAGCACCCGCTATGGAATAGCCCCGAACCCACTGCCAAACGTTGTCCTTTTCCTCGGGGGGAAGTGTTCCATCCCAACTTCACGTGAACTAGAAATACCATCACCATCAGGCAAATTAGCTGTCTTGTTCTCTCTCTCTCTCTCATACATACACACACACACACACACACACACACACACACACACAATGATGCGTGGCCATCATCATTAAAAATTATCTTGGAATTGGAAAATGCAGAGTAGAAAAATCATTGATAACTTGATAATCCTGCCCCAGCTAAGATGATTTTGGCATCTTTCCTTGTTACTATCTCTTTTCCAAATCAAGATTTTTGATACTCACACTGGAAACGTCATGGCGGGGCCACAGGTTCCTTCTGCCGCCCCAAGTCCCCAGGGCGCCCGCCTTGCCAAAGCGGTTCCTGCTGCGTGAGCATCACAGGCTGCCACCGGTCGCCAGGAGCATGCGGGCAGGGCCTGGGCGGGCGCTGAACCCAGCTGGCAGGAGCTTCCTGCTGCCCGGGCCCTGGACAGCCCTCCGTGGCCCACGCTCCTTGAAGGGGAATCGGCAGAGTGCAAGCTGGTCAGTCCCAAGGCAGAGAGCACGGGTCCGAGAGGGAGTCAACCAGGCAGCCGCAGAAGCCAGGGAGGAGGGTGGGGAGCGGGCAGGGGTGGCCGCTCCATGAGGAGGGAGCCCCAGGAACCTCCAGGACTTACCCAGGACGGCGTCCGGCTGTCCCCAGAGCTACTGTGCTGAGTGTCCCCCGTGCTGGTTGGCAAGTGTCCCAACTCAGCCCCGTCACCCAGCCCCTCTCCTGGGACATCCCAGCCCCACTTGATCTTCAGGATCCCACTCCCAGGACTTCCCAGCATCCGCTTGGATTGGTGGGAGCGCGGGGGCTGATGGGAGACGGGCTGCAGGTGGCTCCTCTCTGGTGGGTGGGAGCGGGGGCTGATGGGAGACGGGCTGCAGGTGGGCACTGATCTCTGGTGGGTGGGAGCAGGGGCTGATGGTAGACGGGCTGCGGGTGGGCACTGCTCTCTGGTGGGTGGGAGCAGGGGCTGATGGGAGATGGGCTGCAGGTGGGCACTGCTCTCTGGTGGGTGGAAGCAGGGGCTGATGGGAGATGGGCTGCAGGTGGGCACTGCTCTCTGGTGGGTGGGAGTGTGGGGGCTGATGGGAGATGGGCTACAGGTGGGCACTGCTCTCCTGGTGGGTGGGAGCAGGGGCTGATGGGAGATGGGCTGCAGATGGGCACTGCTCTCTGGTGGGTGGGATGCAGGGGCTGATGGGAGATGGGCTGCAAGTGGGCACTGCTCTCCTGGTGCTCAGCTGTGGTCAGCCTGTTTCTGAGGTGCAGGCGGGCCTGGCTCCTGCTCTCTCAGACACCCTGGTCCTTAGGAGGAGTGTCACTGGGGTGACCTGGACAGCTCCTCCTTGTAGCATGAAACCGCCCCCCCCCCTACACACACACACACACACACACACACACACATGATTACAGGTCCCGGATGCCCGGCTGAGTCAGGAGCACTTCAAGCAAGTCAAAATAAAAATACCATAAATCTAAAAACGAACACCATTACTAAGGAGGTGAGGAGGCAGAACCCTATACCGAGACTCTGCGGTTGAAAAGAGAATTCAGTTCTTCGAAAGTAGCTGAAGAGTCAGGATCTCTTCTATAAAAGCAAGCCCTTTGCATCCCGGGAAGGTGCCCCTTGGGGTCCCTGAGTCACCGGCCTGGGAAGATGCGGAGGGTCATTTAAAAATATCCATGCCCCCCCCCCAAAAAAAATCCATGCCCAGTAAACAAAACCTCTTGATTGTCCCTCTTGGAGGTTTGATGAGTAAATGGTGCTGCCTAGGAAACCTCAATGCACGCCATCAGCTTCTCTCCTCGCTCTGTGCAGCCGGAAGTATTGATGTTTTCATTACCAGGCTCGATATGTAATTAGCACGTGGTCACATGTACCTTCTCGCCTCAGGCTGAGCAGGAAGCCTGTGCTGGGAGCTCAGGACTGAAGCAAGTAGCTCCTGCATCCTACCACTCTAGCGACTGCTGTGTGCACTGCATGTGGGTTTTCTTGCATGTCACCGAACGTGTCACAGGCACCCTTAAATGACGTGTTATCTCTAAAATACTCAGTGTGGCCTGGCCAGTGTGGCTCAGTGATTGAACATCGTCACCCTATGAACCAGGAGCTCAAGGTTCAATTCCTGGTCAGGGCACATGCCTGGGTTGCAGGCTTGGTCCCCAGGAGGGGGCGTGTAAGAGGCAGCCAATCAGTGATTCTCTCTCATCATTGATGTTTCTATCTCTCTCTCCCTCTCCCTTCCTCTCTGAAATCAATAAAAAAATATTTTTTTAAATAAAATGTTTAGTGTGATGCCTGCACAAGTAGATGTTCAATAAATGTTAGTTCCTATCTGGTTTATATTTTATTTTATTTTAGAAACACTGTCTTAAGCTCTTTACAAATACTAGCGCATTTAAGACTCATGCCATCCCTGCGGGGTAGTTATTATTACTACCCCGTCTTACCACTGAGGAGCCAGGAGCACAGCGAGACGAGTCACTTTTAGAGTGAAGTGGTGCTGACATCCTTGGGGCCGCTCCTTCATCCACCACCCCCCGCTGTGGACCGCCTCTGATGCACTCTATTCATCTGCTCCAGCTGCTGTAACAAATACCACACACAGACTGGGGGCCTTAAAGCTACAGACATGTGTTCTGTCACAGTTCTGGAACCTGGAAGTCCAAGATCAAGGTGCCGACAAATTCCTCCATGGCCTTTCCTAGGTCTGCGCAGAGAGAGAGCTCTCGTATCTGTGCCTCTTCCCATAGGACACCAGCCCTCTTGGGTTAGGGCCCCACCCTTATGACCTCATGTAACCTTAATGACCTCCTTAAAGGCCCTCACAACGGGGTGTGGGCCTCAACCTATGAACCTCAGGGCAGACACGAATGGCTTGGTCCATCCCAGTCTCCTTGGTCCAGTGGCAGACCGCGCTTTGGATCCAGAATTCGGTCCAGTTCAGCACTCGGTTCTGTCCTTGGCTCTGCCCTTAGGCCATTCACTACCCAGTGAAAGCGTTGGTGTGACTGACTCACTACACGGATGCATAGGCCTCCCCGTCTCCCTCCTCCCAACTCAGCAGATATTCCACCAAGAAAATGGAAAAAGGTTTGGCTCAGTGGATAGAGCGTCGACCTGCGGACTGAAGGGTCCCAGGTTCGATTCCGGTCAAGGGCATGTACCTTGGTTGCGGGCACATTCCCAGTGGAGAGTGTGCAGGAGCAGCTGAATCGATGTTTCTCTCTCATTGATGTTTCTGACTCTCTATCCCTCCCCCTTCCTCTCTGTAAAAAATCAATTAAAAATATATATATTTTTTTAAAAAAACAGGAAGAAAATGGAAGAAGTATCTGGTGCAGGCTCCACACTGCTCCTCCAGCCCGAGCCCCGTGCACTGTTGAGGCAGAATCTGTAAGCGGCGCAGCGTCCGCCTCCCCTGCATGACCCTCCCCCTGTCCCCTGTCCCGGGCACTGTCCCAAGTGCACCCTGGGAAGCACCCGCTGTCTCCCCGAGGTGGTCTGGACCCCGAGCTGCTCACACAGGCCGAGCAGCTTCAGCGTTGGCCTCAAGCTCAGGACTGGGGGGAGGAGGGCACTCCGGACCTGCTGCCCTGGAAGAGAAAGAAGGTAGGAAGGGGGCCCACAGACCCGCACATGCGGGGCCGGGCCAGCACCTCCAAGGCCGGCAGCTCTCCCCGGGGTGAGGGAGGGCCCTGCAGCTGAAACCTGGCCCCTAGGAAGAGCTTCATCTCCCCTCCCGCACCCCATGCCAAGCAAAAATGCACTTCCTTCCCCTGCGGCCTCTCCCTTCAGGGGGCAGGCAGCATAGCATCTTTCAAAGCCATTACAGAAATAACTGTTCCGCCTGCCACGCCTGCACATGCATTGTTCGGGGCCACACACTTCCTGAGTCTACTGCAGGGTTCCCGGCCAATAGCTTTGCTGTCATCTCAGGCAAAGCTCGCGGGCTTGGGAGTGATGTCATTTCCTGGCCCTGGACGGCGGGTCCCAGCCTTCAGCGCTCCCTCTGGACGGGTCCTGGGGCAGGGCAGGGTCTGCTCAGCGCCCTCGCACCCCTCACCTCCCACAGACCTGCTGACGGAGGCGGGGTGCCTTCAGCTAGGGTCCTGCTTGCCCCTGAGACAGTGGGAAAGCACGCTCCCCACCCCCCAACGTCTGGGTGCAGCCTTCCGAACGGGCAAGCCAGCTCTGCACAGAAAGGGCATCACAACCTCGTAATTAAGTTAGGTGCTCGTGGGAAACAGCACAATTAAAACCAGAAAATAATTGAGGAAGATTAAGCCCATGAGGGGAGGACATTTCTCTTTTAGTGGAGAGGAAATACAATTAGGGGAAGTTATTAAAAACACCTACACCGAGATCGGAACATCTCCTAACGCACTGACGCGCCTGCTCCTTTCGAAGCAGCGAGATTTCACTTCCGTTGTTTCCAAATCGAATTAGAGAGCCGAACGCAATGACCTCCCAGGAGGCCTGGTTACACCTCGCAGTAGATTGAAAGAAATTTAATCTGAAGCTGCCCGGAAATTATTACTGAACTGCATAATTTCCAGCGCGGTAAGGGGGTAAGCTGACGATGTTGGGATCAGTAAATCTGTCCTGAAGTTTATATAAACTTCACAGAATGACCCACAGGGCAGAAACCAGTTCTCAGGATGTGGACAGGAAAGTTCTTGTGACTGTGATCAGGACAAGAACAGATACGACCTGACTCGTACAATAAACAATGTAGGCTTAATGTGGACCTACTGTGCGTTTATCTATGTATATGGAAAGGCTGTCCTCAGAATCCGATCATTGGAGAAACACAACAGAGTGATGAAAAGCTTCTCTCTTGGAGTCAGACAGTCTGAAGTCCAATGTGGCCAGGGGGACGTCAAACATCGTCCCACACCTCAGCCTCCTCCTCCGTGAAATGGGGGTTATAGAGCCACCTTTTAGGATGTCATGGGGATGAGATAAGGCAATGCGTGCAGTGTGTTAGCACTGCCCAGCACTCGGGAGACGCCCAGTGTGAGCTTTTTATAAAGAGTAAAAAGAAAAGTCCACACACCGCTCCTGCTACGTGCCCATCTCTGTTGTACATGTGCTATGCATATGACCTGATTGAACTCTCATGAATACCTTGTGAGGAGGTATTATTAATGCAACCTCCATGTTACAGAAAAAGGCAATGGAGGCACAGAGGGTTTGACAACGTCCCCCAACAGCAAGTGGCCACGCCCGGACTCACAGCCCTCACCCCCGCGATGATAGACACTGAGGTCACTGTTGGCAGCTGGAAAGGTGGTCTCTAGAGCAAGGGAACGGACACATTTCAAAGCCAGGCCCTGCCCGGCCGGAGGCTCAGCTCAGGTGGTTGGAGCGACGTCCAGTGCACCTGAAGGTGGCGGGTTCCATTCCCGGTCAGGGCACAGGCCCGGGTTTGGGGTTTGATCCTCGGTCGGTCCAGGGGCACACGGCAGCCAACCGATCGATGTTTCTCTCTCACATTAATGTTTCTCTCTCTCTCTCTCTCTCTCTCTCTCTCTCTCTCTCTCTCTCTTTCTCTTAAATCAATAAAAACATACCGTTGGGTAAGGATTTTTTTAAAGCAGCGTGCTGAGCGCCTGTCACCAGTGTCGAAGCTGAAAGCGTGCAGCCTTGTGTGGTCCCTGTCTGTGCGCAGTCACGGCGTCCAGTAGAATAAAGTGGTGTCCACGCCACGGGCGCTCCGGCCACCAGCGCGCGCGCACTCACTGCGGGAACTCACTGCCATCGCCGCCCGCTCTCCGTCCCGCACCGCTGCACAGTAATAACCGCGTCGCCTCTTTCCGACCTCGGTGACGGTCACTGCACAGCTGTGGCTCAGGTCACACCCACACACACGCACACACAGCAAAGCAGGTAGCGTGTCGCCACTTCACATCCCACTGACAAGCCCACACATGTACAAACATGGATAATGGAAGGAGGCAGGTAGCCAAAAGGATAAAAGAAAGCAAGGGCGCAACGGGCAAACGTCGATGCGTTGGACGTGAATCCTGGATGCGATGTGTCTGGACTCACAGAAGACACAGCTGGCCATGGGAACGCGGGCGCCGGCGCTGTCCCGGGGACTTCCAGGTGGCGGCCAGCGGACGGAGGGAAGGCCGCTTCACGGCATCAGTGAGGACGGCGGGGCCATCGAAGGTGGGACAATGGCCCCGAGGAAGTGACGCCAGCAGACAGCTCCCCCCGTGAGCTCTCACCGGCATTTCACCGCGCTGAGCCACCCAGGCCGAAAGCTGGTGGCACCGGAGCACGGAGCGGGCCATCGCCGAGCTGCCCAGGGTGAGAAGGCGCAGGATGCGAAGAAGAAGGCCACGCTGCCCACGCCGCTCCTGAGGGGTTCTTCACAAAGAAACAGAACCCTGGCTCTCTATGTTTCCAATGTGTGTTACCGTGTATGGAATAAATGTGAGCTTTCAGCTTACACACTTCCCTGGACATTTACTCTCAGATATTTATGTTCTGACAAAAGGTACGAAAGGTCTCCGGACAATCCGAATTTGTCCCATTGGTTATAGTGCGGCTTTGCACAGCCCGAGATCATGTTTATGGTCTCCACTACCGTGCAAGTGCCATGTAGCTGGAGGGATGTCTGGGCATGTGCAGTGTGTACATCTCTCCCAGGGCACGGAGCTGGCAAACGCGTGCCCCTCCCCCTCCGATTCTTCCTGTTCCCACTTGCAGAGGTGCCCCCCACTGGCCTGCATCTCCAGAAGCCACACGCTCCCTTCCGCCCGCTCTGGGGGAGTCCCCGCTCTCCGGGTCCTCTCCTCCTGGAGCCCGACCCCTGGGTGCTCCCGGGCTGTCCTCCCCACCCTCCTATTCCACAGCGAGAGCTAACGCCTGCTGAGCGGGTGCTTCCTTGTAACTCAGACTGCCCTCCCCACCCCACCCCCCAGAGGGTGATGTCAGTGTCACCCCCATTTTGCAGAAGAAGCTTTGCACAGGAGCGTGTGTGAGTTGCTCAGGTCCCCAGAAAGCAGGACACAGCCCCAGGGGGTCTGGCTGCGGACCCCGCGGGCTTGACCTCCAGGCCTGGCTGCCCGGGTGGTCCTCACCCAGAGTCAGCTAGCCCTTGGGCACAGGCTTCTCACAAGACTACGGAAGCTGTGTAAACATTAGTGAGAGGAGAATATCAATCGTCTCCAGACTATGAAAACTGTAAAAACAAAACCAATCTATTTAATTAGGTGTGCACACCACATAGTGTTTATCAACTTTTTAAAAAGCTAACAGTATTCAGGAAAATTCCATTACACCTAAAAATAATGTGTAGGTTCAATTTCATAAAATGAAGCCATCCGTGAGTGTGCAGGTTGATTGCCTAGCTTCTTAGCCAAACGTGAAACAACTTCGTTTTTAAATAAATATATAACAATTGTTTCAAATTATTTTATAGTCTAATACATATACACTGAGTGGCCAGATTATCATGATCTCTGAATGCATAATAATCTAGCCACTCAGTGTATATCCTATATAATAAAAGGCTAATATGCAAATTGTCCCCTCGACCAGGAGTTCAACCAGCAGGCAGGGTGGCAATCCGCCCATGTCCCCTCCCCCTGGCCAGGCTGGCCGGACCCCATCTATGCACAAATTCATGCACCGGGCCTCACACACACACACACACACACACACACACACACACACACCACACACCACACACACACACACACAGAGTGGCCAGATTATTATGCGTTCAGAGATCATAATAATCTGGCCACTCAGTGTAGATGTGAGGTGAGATGTGGCTGCACTTTAAAATGTGTGACTTGCCCGGCCAGTTGTTCAGGAGGTCACAGTTCAATTCCCGGTCACGGCACATGCCCGGGTTTCAGGCTCGATCCCCAATAAGAGGCGTGCAGGAGGCAGCCAATCAATGATTCTCTCTCATTACTAATGTTTCTCTCTCCTTCTCCCTTCCTCTCTGAAATAAAAAAAAATATGTATTTTTTTTATTGTGATTTGATGTGGGCAGGGGCCTCCTCTTTAGAAAAAGAAGAGCCCAGAACCTCGTGACTCTCTCCCGTCTCAAGCATCACCATTTGCAGCGGGTCCCAAGCGGGTCCCCCAGGCCCGGGCTCTGCATTTGCAGCCCTGCGCCTGCAGCCACCCATGCTGTGCTCCTGCCTGGGGGGTCAGTGTGCTCGGGCAAAGTGCCACAGCCCCGGGCTTGCGCAGTGAAAGCTACCTCTCCATCTGGAGGCTGGCACCCAAGATCAAGGTGTCAGCAGGGGGAGTGCCTTCTGAGGCCTCTCCTTGGCCAATAGGTGGCCGGCTTCTCCCTGTGTCCTCGCCTGGTCGTCCATCTGTGTGTGTCTGTGTTCTAATCTGCTCTTCTTTTTGTTTTTTAATGTATTTTTACTGACTTCAGAGAGGAAGGGGGCGGGAGAGAGAGAGAAACACCAATGAGGAGAGAGAATCACTGATCCGCTGCCTCCTGCATACCCCATGCTGGGGATCAAACCAGCAACCTGGGCATGTGCCCTGACTGGGAATCGAACTGGGGACCTCCTGGTTCATAGGTCGATGCTCAACCACTGAGCCACACGAGCCGGGCTCTGCTCTTCTTAGAAGTCAGATTGGGTTAGGGGCCACTCTAATGACCTCATTTACCTCCTAAAGACTCAGTCTCCAAATGCAGTCCATGTGGAGGTATGGCATCCACGTGTGAATTTGGGGGGACACAGTTCAGTCCATCACAGACAGGGAAGCACCCGATGTGATCTGAAGAACACAGAGGGCTGACTCGGGGACCACCATAGATGTATCACGCAGGAGGGAAAGAAGAGGACCCTTGCTTACAGAGTGTTGAATGGACCTCAAGGAAGACTCCGAACCACTCAGGACGGACCCACGAGGGACGCCGTGAGCGATGAAGCGGCCTCTGTGAACTCAAAGACACGTGCCCAGGGCCACAAGCCAGGGCGTGGGACGCTTTCACCCCCACGGGCGAGTGTGGGATCTCCTGACAGGTAGGAATCAGATGACGTTACCAAGCCAAGAGTTGCTTTGCTCTGTTGCACTATTTCAAGGGTCTGCTCTTACCTCTTCTCTGCTCCTTTCATCTCTTTCTGGATCTATTGTCTTCCTTTCATCACATTCTTGGAAGCCTACTGGTACATGTCACCTCCCGCCTCTCCTTCAACTTCAAAACCTTCAAATGACTCCTCCATCTGTCGCTCACGTTTCCCTGCTGTGATCACGCATGTCATCTATGTCCCCTGAATCTGGCCCGCCCATCACAGCATCCCCAAACTCCGTCCTACCCGGCCACCTCCTCTCACCCATCCTCCCCTCTCCTCCTGTAACGAGCCATTTTCTTATTCTCCCAGGAGCCACGATTATGGCAACTAAAGACACATGGGCCAGACAGAGGACATCCATGCCCTGGGCAATGAGAGCAGGCACCCCTGGTCCTCCCCCCGGGACAGGCAGCCTCCCTCCTGGGCCTGACCCCACCCAGGTGCACCCAGCGTGCTGGGAACTGACCCTGCCCTTGGCCTCGGCGGTTCCTCTCGGCTGTGTTCTCCGCTGCTCTCTGCTGAGACCTGTTCCCACACTTCAGCCTTGCCCCATCCAGCTGAAGAACTTTGAGAACGGTCCTTGGGCTGAAAGCCATGATATTTGATCCTGACACCTGCTGGGAGTCGAGTTGCTGCGGTTTGCATGTCTCTCCGTCTGGAGGGAAGGCTGCCGGGTGGGATGGGAGCCACTCCAGACCTTGTAAGCAAGAGGAGTGGTTTTGAGGGATGGCAGGGAGGGTTGGAATGTGTGTTTGCCAGAACCTTCCACGGCTGGGCTCTGTGGGGGGTCCCATCGCATGGGAGAGGAGAGAGGGCCCTCAGCCAGCAGACATATAAGTGACCCAGACTCTGCACTCACATGGCCTCTGCAGGACCCCCTTCCTCCCCCACCCCCGCCTCAGGCAGCCACTCTCCCACCCCCAGAACCTTGGTCTCCTCCAGTGTCATTGCCAGGATCTCCCGAGACGCAGATAAGCCCTCCACACAGGGAGGAGGAAAGTACAAGTGATGACTCTCCGTACTCCTGGGACTTCCCCCTGTCTGTCCCTGCTGTCACCCCAGGAAGACCTGGTTCCCCAAGGACAGGAAGCTGCTGACGGAGTCAGGACAAATCCCCACCTCCCCCAGGAGGGGGCGTGCTTTCTCGGTGGCCCCAGCGACAACTTGGCCTCCTGGGAAAAACACAGAAAACCACACCCAGCACGGATCTCGGAGTCGGCCACAGTGGACTCCACAATTCATACAGTTCCACTGCTATGTCTCCGGGAAAAGGAAATTCACTTTGTTTTTGAAAAAGTTGATGGCCAGTGCCACTGGCGAGGGCAGCAAGCAAGAAGTTCTCAGTGGGAGGAGGGAGGGGAGGCGGCTGTGCTGGGGACAGCGGGGCCCACAGCCACGCACGGCTTCTTCTGAAAACAGCAAATATGACTAATCTTTGCTTTTCCCATAATGGACAATTTATGAAAACCTTGGGGGCAATAATCAAGTTGATTTCGCTAAAAATGTAATATCCC
Organism: Cnephaeus nilssonii; assembly: GCF_951640355.1. NCBI lineage: Eukaryota > Metazoa > Chordata > Mammalia > Chiroptera > Vespertilionidae > Cnephaeus > Cnephaeus nilssonii. The sequence goes on from NC_137074.1 coordinate 4,836,313, forward strand.
ATCTTACCCCCCTCCCCCCTCCCCCCCCCCCCTCGCTTATCATTTCCCTCGTCTTGACTAGGATTGGTTCAAGACTGGGCTAAATTTGTTTAGACAAGTTCTACAATATTAAAAAAAAAAAAGAGGAAGGTGCAGTACACAGAGTTTCCAAGTCCAGGGACGTTCTGTTCCCAGCCTTCGGTTTACATTTGAATGTGCTTTACATTTTGAAGACAAGCTCTAGCTTGTAAATCGAACGGGGAAATCATCTGAAGTCTGAGCCATCCATCGCTTGTTATGTAATGGGAGAGATTTCTGGCCAGGAGAAATCTTCAGCTGGAAGCCAAGAAGGTCTGTTGATCTTAAACAACATTGAAATGGATCTGTTCCGTCGATAAGATCTGGGTGGCTGTAGTTCCCCCGAAGCCTGCCACGTGCATCTTGCCAACTCGGGTGCCGCACAAATAATCATTCTGGTGGGAAAGGGAGAGAGTTTCTTGGGCAAGCAAGTGAAATATTTTAAGTGTTGATGTTTGGTGAAGCAGGCTTCCTTTCTTAAAGCATACTCGAGGTCTTAAATTTAGAGCGATGACATATTGTCTCCAAAATCAGTCATCGTTAGCAGCGCCCAGAATAATTCTGAGAACTGCTTGTGCTTTAAGAGCATTATGATAATACTACCCCGTAAACCGCCCCTGTTCTAGTAAACACACATCTCATTCTCTTCGAGCTATAAAATCCCAGTTCAATCACGGAAATAAATGCTTTTCCATGACCTTTCTTACTGCTTTTGTGAACAAAACCACTTTCCCAGCGACACCTCCCTCCTGCCACCCAGCCCTTATGAAGGGAGCATCTTGTGAGTGGATGAGGACTTTAAAAAAATTACATATATATAATTACATATATATATATATATATATATATATATATATATATATATATACACACACACACACTATTTCAGAGAGGAAGGGATCGGGACAGAGAGATAAAATATCAATGATGAAAGATAATCATTGATTGGCTGCCTCCTGCATGCCCCCTACTGAGAATCGAGCCCACAACCTGGGCATGTGCCCTGACCAGGAATTGAACTGTGACCTTCTGGTTCACAGATTGACACTCAACCACTGAGCCAAGCCAGCCAGGCTGGATGAGGACTTTTATAAAACCCTCTTTCTGCATCAGCTGCTCCCGGGGCGAGGCTGGGTGGCGGCGTTCTCAGCGTCCGAAGGAGGCAAGGTCTCCAGCACCCTCACCTCCACCACCATCCCACTCCCCCTCAAGCTGCTTTATTGCTTCCACACTGCGTCCTCTCAACAACATTACTACTTGACTCGTGTGTTGTCTTTCTCTCCTCACAAGATAGTGAACTCCCGAGAAACATCTACATGGGGTTTTCTTGCAAGTGGGATGGTCTACAGACCCCAAGAGAGACGTTATAACAGACGCCATGAGAATGGCCTCTATGTGAGTGTAGCCCATGACATTGGTAGGACAGGGACTCTTTCTGTTCTGTTCACTCTGTATCCCCAGCTTCTGACAATATTGGGTACTCCATACATGTTTGTGCAGCCACTTGATTAACCAAGAACTATAATGACAAAAGGCACTGCGAGTCCATTTACAACAGGCGTCCTCAAACTACGGCCCGCGGGCCACATGCGGGTGTTTTTGCCGTTTTGTTTTTTTACTTCAAAATAAGATATGTGCAGTGTGCATAGGAATTTGTTCATAGGTTTTTTTTAAACTATAGTCCGGCCCTCCAACGATCTGAGGGACAGTGAACTGGCCCCCCGTTTAAAAAGTTTGAGGACCCCTGATTTACAATGTTAAAAGATTTCGTCTTTTATTAGATGCAATAAATGCATGCATGGCGGTGTAACTCCCTCAGGTGTTCTTTCATCATGGTTAGGGTTCCTGAACCCCTAAGAGTGACTCTGAGGACCATGGACGGAGAACCTCTGACAGAAGGGGCAAATGCTAAATTGAAATGCTGCAGACTTGATCCTCTTACCAGGTGTGCACCCTGAGCAAACCCACTTCAGCTCCCCGAGTCCTGGCTCTCTCTTGTGGTGAATGGACGTCATAATAGCGTATCTACCTACCCAACCAGGTTGAAGAGAATGAAAGTGATTCTTTGCAAACAGATCTTGTCGGCTACAAAGGTCACGGGCTACACTCACATATCGCTGTTCCCATGGAAGTCTGTTACAATGACCTGGAGGTCTTGGGCCCGTGGTCACGGCCAGGCCTCTGCATCCCACTGCCCACACCTTAGTCACCTCCATCCGCATGGTCCACCGTCACCAACGTAGCAGCAGGAGCACGCCTCCCTTGGGCTCTGTAGACAGTCCCACACGCAAGGAAACCCCGTGTAGACTTGCCTCGGATGCAGACTTCCCGCTTGCCACCGGGGCGGTATGTTGGATTCACACTGCGTGGGTTCAATGACTCAGAGAATGTACACCTTGTATCTTTTAGCCCCAACAGCTGTGACCAGTTCTCAGAATCCTTTAACGCGCCGTAGTGCTGTCTCATAGTAACACTGCCTTTCTTTAAACCGGGCGAAGGTTTAACGCATGCTGGGAACATTTCATCTCTAACCTTTCTTTTCTGTTCAGTGCAAGGAAAAAAGTGTTGTGTGAAGATGAGGATCAGAGGGACTGGCTATTCTTCGCGTCTCTGACCGGTTTCTCGGGGACTGGTCTTCTAGAACCAATAGTCTGTGCGCGCTGACATCAGCCGCTTTCTCCACGGCAGGTGTCACTGTTGGGTGACACCATCGTGGACTCTTCCTTAATTATGGGATAACATCTCTCATCACGAACCTCTGACAAGTTCATGGATAAATTTGAGAAGCATGGGTTCCAGGAGCTCATACAAAAGAGGAACAGTTCCACAAGACACGGAAGTCACCCATCTCCTCTCACAGCTGCGGCGTCAGCACATTCCTTCAGAGGGGGTCAAGGTGTTAGGAAGTTTCTAGAAGTTGACATGCCCACATATTTCTTCCAACCTCTTACATTCACCTGTGCGGACAGCGGACCCCTTGCCCTGCCTGGGCCCAAACGGAGACTCCTCTAAGGCAGTGACAGCCGTGTGTGTTAGTGAAGATGGACGTGTCTACAAAGCAAATCAACTTTTAAAGGCCAAACAAAGAGAAACGTTGCCCATGATTCCTCCATCGTGAAGAAACCAACATTAATACTTGGGTATCTTTCTTTTCAAACATTTTATCTGCCTGCCAATAGGGGGGAATAGCATGACGTTTTATGTTTTCCTTATTAATTTCACAGGTAAAAGCTGAATTTTCCTCAAATTTCCATTTCTTCAATGGACTGGGACGATTTCTCATAAACTAGGTACTAGTTGCGTTCTCTAGTGTATGCCCCATGCCCATTCATACAGCCTCTGTGTCACTTATTTAATAGACTTGGAAAAGAATCTTTGGATAAGACGATGATTTCTCTATCATAATGTGAAGTGAAGACCATGCACCCCATTGTTTTGGCCAGCCTGGACCTCCCACCATTTGGTGGAACTAGAGTCCCCAGTCTCCTCCCCCTTTGAGATGTGGGACGCAGGAAGTCTTCCCCCCCTCCCCCTTCTCTCTCTCTCTCTCTCTTCCTCTCTCTCTCTTCCTCTCTCTCTCTCTCTCTCTCTCTCTCTCTCTCTCTCTCTCAGGCTCTCACACTGTGTTGTTCCTCTCTTTAGTGTTTGTTCTCTCAACACCTATTTATGGCGCTCAATGTGGCAGGCACAGCTCCGAGTGCTGGGAATGAAGGGAAGCTGTGCCCCAGTGGGCTGTATGGTCTGGAGGGCGCACACGCAGTATGATAGCCATGGGGATGTGCAATGTAGCCTGATGTCTGGGCTGCTCTGAAGAAAAACAAAGCAGGATAAAGGGTGAAGATTGACCAGGAAAGGGGGAGGGGAGATGGGAGGGTTATCCTGAGCAGAACTATATATCCCTGCCTTATGCTATGATCAGAAGAGCCAGCTTGACTGTCCTTTCTTCCTAACACACACACACACACACACACACACACACACACACACGCACACACACGGCAACCCTCTGACAACAGTGACAATGTTTGCCTCCTTTTTGAGGCCTAGCACAGCACCGATGTATTACTGACATAATTGTATTGAATCAAAGAGAATCTTTTCAGGATGTCTCTATTAATTTAATACGAGCAACCAGGAATTTCTAGAAGTTTCTCACATTGTCTGGAGGTGCCCCCTGCCCTTCGGCTGCCTCTGTCTACCCGGTCTTTAGTTTTGGGGTCTTTGCAATAGCACTTCACACTCATCTGATGCTATTTGCTGGATGCTGCTCTGCAAGGTGACATTTCAAGATGGACCCCCCCCCCGCCCCCCACCACCCTTGGAGGATTTCACTCTGTTGGCTTGGTTCGGTTTCAGGTTTGCATGTAAACACAGCTCCCATCCGCCATGCCAACAGGCTTCGGGTCTATGTCTCATTAGAAGGCAATCTTGTACTCCCACACACAGTCCCGTGAGTGCGTCTGACTCCAATAACTCATCATTAGACACTGTGTTACCCACAGGAGGCCCTGGAGGCCAGGCAGGGAAGAGGGGAGGGGGCTCGCTTCTAAGAAAATGGGGCCCCTTTCATGATCCACAAGAAAATGCTAAGTTTGGCAAAAATAGGATTAGGAACCTTTGTTTCCAACCTGCAAAAAAGCTCAAAGTTTTAGATGGGCTTCTGATTATCCTATATAATAAGGAGGTAATATACAAATTGACCCTCATACCCTCACAAGATGGCTGCCTACGACCAGGCCGGCAGGGGAGTTAGTGAGGGATGACCAAACAACTGAAACGACTGAACAAGCAGGTTGCATGGGGCAACCAGGCCAGCGGAGAGAGGGGCAGTTTGGGGTGACCAGGCCAGCAGGGGGGGGTACAGTTGGGGGTAACCAGGCTGGTGTGGAGAGGAGTTGGGGGTGACCAGGCCAGTGGGAGGGGGCAGATAGGGGTGACCAGGCCAGCAGAGGGGAGCAGTTGGGGGGCACCAGGCTGGCAGGGGGGACAGTAAGGGGTGACCAGGCTGGCAGGGGGGGCAGTTAGGGGTGACCAGGCAGGCAGGCAGGTGAGTGATTAGGAGCCAGCGGTCTAGGATTGTGAGAGGGATTTCCAGATTGGAGAGGGTGCAGGTTGGGCTGAGGGCCCCCCCCATGCACGAATTTTGTGCACCGGGCCTCTAGTAGTAAATAAAAAGCCCACTTTTTTGGATAAAGGGACCTCAGTATGGGAAGTGAGGAGAAGGAACTGTAGGAACCCATTTCTGCTTCTTACGATTGAATGGATCTGGCCAGGTCTTCAGCCAAACACAGAAGCTAAAACTGCCGATCTGAGTGGCCTGGCTGTATCAGATCAAAGCAACAAACCAGGAGATGACATTATAGAAAAACATTTTAAGATTAAAGCCCCACTAATGTGGCGTCTGATGAAAAGTGGGGTCAGTTCTAGCAATGAGTTGCTTCAATCCAACCAAGCAACGCATGAAGTGGAGGATTGAGATGAAGGTCGGGTCCTAGACCCACAGAAATGACACTCAAGGAGAGTTTGGTGCCTTACTGCTGAACAGGACACTCTCTCCTACTTTATCCAGCTGATTCTCAACTACCTCGGAGCGCCTGGCATGGCTATTTTGAACATTCGAGGTGAGGAAGCCGAATCTTTGAAGGTTATATATCCAGTTGTTATGGGCCTAATTGGATGCCCCCCAAATTCATACCTTGACGACCTGAGCTCCAGTACCTCAGAGTGTGATCGTATTTGAAGATAAGGTCTGTAAAGACATGAAAAAAATTAAAATGAGATCACGAGGGTGGGTGCTAATCCCAAAGGATTGATGTCATAAGAAGAGGAGATTAAGACACAGAGAGGCACAAAGGGAAGATGATGTGAGGACAGAAAGAGAAGGCATCTATCCACCAGCCAAGGAGAAGCCTCAGAGGAAACCAAACCACCGACACCTTCATCTTGGACTTCTGTTGTTTAAGCCGCCAACTGCGTTGTACCTTGTCGTGGCACCTGTGCTGACGAAGACACCAACATGAGGTCTCCAGAACTAGAATGGGGCTTCTGCTCTTTCGATGGAAGCTCTTCAGATGCTGCTGAGCTGGTGTTCTATCCTGATATGATTTTTTAAAAATATATTATATTAATTTTTTACAGAGAGAAAGGGGAGGGATAGAGAGTTAGAAACATCGATGAGAGAGACACTTCGATCAGCTGCCTCCTGCACACTCCCTACTGGGGATGTGCCTGCAACCAAGGTATATGCCCTTGACCAGAATCGAACCTGGGACCCTTCAGTCCGCAGGCCAACGCTCTATCCACTGAGCCAAACGGGTTAGGGCTACCCTGACATGATTTCAGTGAAAGACATGGAGGTGCCCTTGCCAGCTGCTCCTCCTCCTTCCTCTCACCCTTCTTACTTTTCCTCACATTTCCATCCCCCCCCCCTCTTCCTCTCTCCCTCTTTCACACTGGGCTTTATGTTTGTCAGCCATCTGCAGAATGCATAGTATTTTTTGTGTTAGCCCTCATATAACTGGTATTTTAGTGTGTATGTGTGTATTTGTGTGTAATCTCATTATGTGTCTGACTCTTTTGCTTCAGGCCTGTATTGAGCTCCATCCTTGTTGCAGGATAAATATGTAACCTGTTACTTGAAATTGCTGCCCCGAATTTCTGAAACCATCTTTATTCTGCATTTGCATTTGATTGATAGTCTCTGTAGGTATACAGTGGATAGAGTGTCGGCCTGCGGACTGAAAGGTCCCAGGTTCGATTCCGATCAAGGGCATATACCTTGGTTGCAGGCACATCTCCCTTCCTCTCTGTAGAAAATCAATAAAATATATTTTTTTTAAAAAAAAAAAACATAAACTTACAACTCTGTAACAGCACCTGAAGTCCGCCCATCTCCACCTGCACCCCCACCTTTCTCCACAGTCAGACTCCCCAGAAGGAACTGTTTTAAGCGGGACGCTCTCCACTGCCGGGCACACAGGCCCGAGCACCACTGTGTCCTCTCCTGTTACTGTAAAGCCACAGTGTCGGACGCCTTGCTTTCTCACTCACCTGCACACCACGGCCTCTTTCCACACCAGCCGAAGGGGAGTGAGCTCAGAGAGTCCCTGCCTGTGCGCCTTAGGGTGGCGCTGTAGGATAGACGGGCGATTACACACTGACAATGCGCCCTGGGGCACCCGCCACTTCCCCGGGGTCGCCCAGCAACACGCTCACTTGGCCACACGTCTGGAGACCGATAGGTTTTAAGGAGATCGAGAGAAGTGGCCGCCAGTGTTAAAACTAAGGCGCGTCACCGTGGGTGTGTGAGTCTCTGTTCCCCCGACGGAGACAGTGGGCGCCAGGGAGCCCCAAAGGTCAGGAGTTACAAAGGCCAGAAACGCTGTCAGCGGAGAAGGGATGTGAAGGGCCGTGGAAATGATGCATTTTTCTCTCGTCAGGTAGAAAATAGACGCTTATAAAATGCAAGATGGCTAATGGGCAGTTTAATTCCTGAATCTAAAACATTCTGGAGGTAAATCACAAAGAAAAGAAAAACGCCAAAAAGGAAGTAATTGAGAAAGTAGATGTTAGCCCTGTCGGCGTGGCTCAGTGGTTGAATGTCGACCTATGAACTAGGAGGTCACGGCTCGATTTCGGGTCAGGGCACATGCTGGGGTTGCAGGCTCCATCCCCAGTGTGGGGCGTGCAGGAGGCAGCTGATCAATGATTCTCTCTCATCATTGATGTTTCTATCTCTCTCCTTCTCCCTTCCCCACTCTGAAATCAAAAATTTTTTTTTTTTAAAAAGAAAGTGGATTTACCTTCTTGAAGAGGATAAACAATCTTGAGATTCAGTAATGCCTCGAATGCCTCGGAAAAGCAAAATGTGTGGGAGATATTTGAGGCATCGAGGGGGGCAGAATTCATTGCCCTGATTCATCGTTACATTGGGTTTTCGATGGGGGCGATCAGCTCCCACCCCCAGGGGACATGGGGCGCCGTCTTGGATTGTCCCAGCTGGGGTGGTGTTGCTGGTGTTCGCGGGTGGAGACCAGGGGTTCGCGGGCGGAAAATCACAGCCACTGTCCCGCACTGCACAGGACAGCCCGGCAGCCCGCAGCGACCGGCCCAGCCTGCCAGCGATGCCGAGGGGGGAACCCATGGTGCCGTTCTCCTGCAGGCCCGCCTTCTGCTTTAAAATGGGCCCGAAACCCTATTCCGCCAACTTCAGAAACACAGTCACATCACTTTCCTGTGCATCCAATCAAGTCCCTCCCTCCCCTCCGCTCCTCTCCAAAAAACCCACATGGGAGTCAGCCCTGTGAACGGATTGACTTCCCCTGAAACCGAGAGGGGAGGGGAAACAGCCGCGCTCAGGACCCGGAGCAGCGGTTCCAGGCCGGCAAGACGTGACCTCAGGCCCCGGCGGGCGGGTCAGTCCCTCCCGCAACTACTCCAGGCACCACGGCCTCACAGTGACCTCCTCACAGCCTGAGGATGCCGCCCGGGCCTGGGGCACACGCGTACAGGAGGGGCTAGAAGCTCACCCTCTTAGTGGTTAGTGGCCTGGTAATGCACGCGCGAACACACACACACACACATGCACGCACACATGCACGCACACATACACATGCACACATATACACATGCACACACATATGCACATACTTACACATGTGCGCACACACATAAATTCACATGCACACACACACTTATTCTTGACTTTTTGTGAATAAAACCCAGCTCAAGCCCAGGGGAGGAAAATCACAGGCAGGAAACATCTGTCCTTCTCTCACTGGGCACCAGCCACCACATACTGGCCTCTGGTGCCCTGCTGTGTCTAATCTGTCCCCTCCCCAGCCCGACCCCACCCAGGCACCAGCTGCGTGGATGGTGAGTTCCGGGCTCCGCTGGCACTGCCAGAGCGGGGGTGTCTGGCTGCCTCGCACCCGCTCTGAAAGCCCCCATTGTTCAGGGAGGAGGCCGCTCCAAGCCCACCAGCGGGCGGGGAAGGCGGGGCATCTCTGGGGCCCGGGCACGTGGACTGTTTATGTGCCGCAGGTAGTCAGAGGCTGAGGGCAGCCGCAGTTTCAGCAACAGCTTCCCTAGGGCCTTAGAAAACCCCAAGCAGCAACCACAGCACCCGCGATGACGAAGAATTCGTCCCACAAGGAGGGCCGTGGCCACCTGTGGCTGGTCAGGGCCACCTGCGGCTGGCCAGGCTGAGCTCCAAGCCTCAGAGGTCTGGGGAGACTGACTCTAGTCCCCCCCAACCCCCCTGCTCCCGCCCCAGGTTGTTTGTCCTGCCCAGGGAGGGAGCTTTCCTCCCATGCCATCCCCACCCCCACCCAGGGCATAGCAGGGACCTGAACAGCCTGACACAGACAGACAGACAGCCATTCCTGGACGTCCAATGAGGGGTTCCTTCTAAAGAAGCTTCGAGCTGCCCTCCCTGCTTTTATTAGGAATGAGCAAACTGCTGGCCCCGATTCGGTTTTGAAGCGGCCATCCACTAAGCCATCAGTGCCTATTAATGACCTTCATTACCCAGCCCCGGTGTGTACATGCCGGTCTTGCAGCATGCTCTAGGTGGGTGGCTTTAATGAGGCCTAATTGCAGGCAGCCACGTCCAAATGTGCGCCCCACACCAGTGAGTAGCAGGGCTTGGAATCCGGTGCATTCCCAGGGCTTGCCACGGGATGACCGTGCGCTCAAACCCAAACGCAGCACGTACATCGCTTTTCTGACAACTACGACGGCCGACAGGGTTGTTTGTTAGGGTCACTGAGGACACCGCCTAGCAGCCGCTTGAGGTGCTCGGAGAGTCGTCAAGTTCACAGGTTTGCCCCCTTCAAGCACTACGTTGGACTCTCCTGGCTCAGATTTCCTCTCAGATTTGTAGGTCCAGATGTCTTCATCCCAAAAAGTGCCTTCTGACATGGCCACGTGATTTTACACTAAAGGAGCACTAAGACTGAGGGGGAAACTTAACTTCCGTGCAAAGCCCAATGGCTCCTCGTCAGCCCTTCCCTAGAAATCAGCGTTTTATCGCTGACAACACTCACCTATTTGACCCAGTGAAATTGCATCTGACTCTCCAATACCTCCGGCTATTTTTGGCAAATTAGAAACAAGGACACTGAGCTTGGAAAGATGATCTGGCCGGCGTGAGACCTCCGAGGGCTGTGCTCAAGAGGCACCTGGTTGAGACGTAACCTGCAAGCCACCGACTTGTCCTCCTTGTCCTGGAGATCTTGTTTCCTTGGCCCAAACCATCACGTGGTCACACAGCATCACTCTCCATGGGCGGGGCCACCTGGCCCAGCAGCCAATCAGGAGCCAGCATAGGAAACACCTGGGGCCGCAGCTCCCTCCACTTGCTCTCCTCCCCCGACCTGTTGGCAGTGCACGGGGCACTCAGCACCCGTGAAGATTTGGCATTTTTCAGGAGCCTCTCATTTTGCAGGGAACACAGGAAGAGCTGGTGAAAACTGTCCCGGCCTGCACACCGCCTGATCCATTGGTTGACATCAAAGAAGCTGCAAGTAGGGTGGGAGGGCGTGTCTGAAAATGGTTATGTCTGTGGTGTTCTTGCAGCGCCTTGTCTCAGATATCACGTGACCTGCAGAGATGTGCTTTGCCGGGTAGGATTTCTATGTTTTGGGAACCTGTTCCTCGTGGGAATATGCTACTGAGGCTCTGCGGACAGACTGAGATGCTCTGTGGCCCCATAGAGAGCTGGCCCTGGAGTGTAACAGCACTGCATGGAATTAAAATCATAACCGAGCTAGCGCCTCCGCATTGGCCTCACCTTCCAACTGCGCTGAGAGAGGTTCCTTTTGGTCAAGGCCAGAGGGTCAGAGACTTGGAAAATGGAGGCCTGCTTACTGTCTGTGGGTAACTGTGATCTGGAGATAAGTAACCACCCAGCACAGTGGACTTGGAGGAGAGGTTAGGGTCACAGGCTTTGAAAGCAGGCCTGCCTCCATTAGCCGCTGTGTGACTTCAGGCCTGTTACCTGACCTCTCTGAGCCTCTGATTTCCACATCTATAAAACTGGATAGTCATGCTTAAACTATTGGGTCATCATGGGGTTTAAATGACCTAATGGAGATAAAGTGCCTTGCCCTTAATAACTACCAATAGATGTTATTAGAGTATTGTATTAGAGTATTTCTCCTAAAATTAGAACTATGATAATCCTACCTAATAAAATGGTAATATGTAAATTACCATCACTCCACTACGCCCACGATTGGGCCAGCGGGAGGCGCAGGGGGCGGGACGCGGGGTGGCCGGGGTAGCCGATTGGGCCAGCGTCTGCGCCATGGCTGTGCTGCGGAACAGAAGGGGCCTCTGGGGCAGCGAGCTCACGTCCCGCCGCGGACCATCAAAAGCGGGGGAGCTGGGTGCCTGTCTGCTCCGGCACCAGCGGACAGGCACCCAGCTCCCCCGCGATCGAAAGCGAAAGCGTGTAGGGGACCCTACACGTGCATGATTCAATCATGCACTGGGCCTCTAGTATTGTATAACAAACCAAAGTAACCATAATTCTCAAATATTCTGTAATGAATTGACCCCTTACAGAAGTAGTGGCACTCAAAGCCCTCGGCACTGGATACCAGTCCTGACCACAGGCTGGTGGGTCAGCGTCAACACCGGTCTCATGCACAGGCAGGGACTGAGACCCTCTGAAAACACGGTGCAAAGACGATGCAAACTAATGACACAGCGAAACTTCCCACCCTGCCCAGGACATGAGGTCTCACGCCCAAGAGAGCGTGACTGAGGAACGGCTGGAATTGTTCCCTGTGCAGGGAGGCCCGGTGCTGCCATCACAACCCGAAATTCACTCATGAAAAGCCAAAACACGCACTGCCATCATTTTAGTTTTATTTTCCAAGATGGCGTTCCAGTTGTCACCCTTTCCCTGCACTGGGTCTATGAAATCATGTTCCCCATCTTGAGTACATTCACTTTAAGTGGGCTTTATTCAGTAAAAAAAAAAAAAATTCTCCAAGGAAAGAGGTCCCTAAGTATATAACTTACAGATGTCAGTTCATAGAATAGAGAAGAAATGACTTCACAGATTGTAGTCCATCAAAATGAACTCTGTTTAGGCACAAATACGGACAAATCCCTGCTGGAGAGGATTACGTTGCCTGAGTGCCGCCAATGAGTGGGATGGGCAGAGCAGGCAGAGAATTTGGTAGAGTTAGGTTTCAGCCTGTTTCTCCTCCTCAGTTGTCCTTCAGAGTCTCCCTCCTTAGCATCGCTGTGCTCCATAACAGCAACCCCATCCTCCCCACCCACTTCCAATTTGCCCCTGCTCCGTGCTCCCCGCCCAGGCCGCGCTTCTGTCAACATCTGGGCCGTGGCTCCCAGCCTGCACCGGGCCTCTGTCTGAGTGAGTAATCCCATTGCCAGCCTTCTGAGCCAGTTGGCTCCCCCGGCCCACAGCCCTCCAGACCTCCTGGTACGAACATGACTCATGCGCTCAACCATCACAACAATCACATGAGTCACGTGTTTGCAAAAGCTAAAAGGATGTCTTTTGCGTACATGGAACCGTACAGTTTACAAGTTTCTGGGATTTCACTTTATTGGGGAAGGAGTGGGTTGGAAGTAAATGCCACATATCTTTCAAAGTGGATTGTAGTCAAAGCCCACATCGTGCTCCATCTGTGTGACTCCGTGTCCGGGGACTCCATGTAAACGCTTGTTGATATAAATAGATGAGCTTTTAAGCAAAGACAGATGTCCCAGACCGACATGTTACGAAAACACACAAAACAGTTAAGTTCAAAGACATCGTGGCTTTCATTTCTTCCCCAGTAGGCGACTCTTTGCGGGCTAGGACAGCAGGAGCAGGAAAGGGAGCATTTTGTTTCCGGGGAGGAAGGTACGCTGCGCCCTGGGAAGCAGGTGTGTGAACTACACCATCAAAGAGAGCGCCCACTCACCTGCATTGTGATACGTCCTTCACGCGTACATTCTCATGGTATTCATTGATTTACTGAAGAACATTCCAGAACACTCCGGGACTCAGCCTGCCTCCGAATCTTTTTCAGAGAGTACCAAGTGGGAGGCATTGGGAAACAAGGCACTGGGATCTGGGGGCTGGCCATGCTGACATCAGTGGGAGAAGAAGTTAGGAGCCAGCAGGCTCTGGAGTGAGAGGGGCTGTGGGACCACGGTCCTCGGTGGGAACAGGCCTGTCCCTCATTCTCTTCCAATGCAAGGACCCGAGATCAAAAGGATGCTCAACACATGTGCATTTCAGTGGGGGCATCTCAGTGAGATGGCCAAGAGGACGCCAACCAGGCAGAAGGCCTTTTATAAACAGAGCGATGGGAATTCTTCCCCATGGGAGGCACTAGGCGGCAGTTCACGGACATTCCCTCGCTGAATACAAGAGTAAAGAATCTCAGCCTCAAAAGGATGTAAGAAGGCAGAAGTGCATCGCTGACCATACTCCCTTTATATGGTAAAAACTCTACCACACTCCGCCAGCGCCGGCCACCCCTTCCTTCCAGGAGGCCCGGCAAAGACCCCTGTCCCCAGACCACGCTCTCCCCGGTAGGAGGCTAGAGCCCCTGGAGGGGCCGACTGAGCTGGGGGTGCTGGTGCTGGAGGTGAAACAGGCTGGAGAGCTGGCCTGGGGGTCACCTTTGCCCAAGGGCACCTGTGATCAGGGCCACAAGGTGTGTCCGCGCTTGTAAGAGGTCAGCAAGGTGGCCGTGCTTTGTTTATAAATGACTGTCTACCTGGTTCTTTCTCTTTTTTTAAATATATATTTTATTGATTTAAGAGAGAGAGAGAGAGAGAGAGAGAGAGAGAGAGAGAAACATCAGTGATAAGAGAGAATCATTGATTGGCTGCCTCCTGCATACCCCACACTGGGGATGGAGCCTGCAACCCAGACATTTGCCCTGACCAGGAATTGAACTGTGACCTCCTGGTTCATAGGTCGATGCTCAACCACTGAGCCATGCCGGCCGGGTCTGCCTGGTTCTTCTTAAACTATCAGAAAAGAAAGTCAAAACAAATCCCCAGTCACAAGTCACTTTAGGATCCGTGTTATCCTCATCCTGAAACGGAGCATTTTTATTCCTAGGAAATTACCACTGGCCTGTGCGCACCGGCTGGCATGTTGGCAGGGTCTGCAAAAGCAGTCTGTGACTGCATCGATATAATGCCATCATCAGTCACCTGACCTGAGGCTTCGTCTCCACGCTGCCGGACATCTGTGAGTCCTGGGATGAAATGCCGGATTAATCAAACAGTTGGGTGAAGCCACAGGCAAGGGTTGGTCTGTCTAGACATGCCGTAATAGAGCTGGGCAAGGTAAGACATCCACGGCCTCGTGCCCTCTGCCTGGGCACACAGGAGGGTGTATTTCCCAGCCTCCCTTGCAGCTAGGCTGCCATTTCACTGGGTCCAGGCTGCGGGAAAGTGGGCAGAAGGTGTGGGAGCTCCTCATGGGCTCGGCCATAAAGCTCCTTGCAGGGTCCTTGGTGCTCCTGTGCCTCTTCCATCAGGACTCTGGAGGTCCTACGTAAAGACGGTGGCTTCAAAGGTGCAAGTCGACGGGACCCCTGAGTTACCACTTGGAGGAGAGCCCAAAGGGGCTGCCCGGCGGCACCAGCCTGTGGAGGAGGGAAAACCAGATCTTTATGACAAGGCACTGAGATTTGGAGATTGTTCATTCGCATTTAGTATCCTGACGATGCATCTAGCTTCTGGGAAGTATAGATAGATACCGCCGAGCAGGGTGCTTTCGAGTAACCTATTTGGAGGCATTTTCCTGAGCAGGTGTATAGTTCAAAATCAGCCCCAAAGGGTCGCATTGGGGAAGAGAAGGAGAAGCAGGATGAGAGAGATGCAGGGATGCTCACCCAAACCCAATTCCCTTTCGACTCCGAGAGCAAAAGGGAGCTGAAAGGGCTGTTCCGTTCATTCCCTGAATCTAGGCACGGCTGCCTGCTGGGGGGGGGGGGGGGGGTCTGTGCCCTGCTCCTAAAGGCAGCCTGGAAGATACCCCAGACCCATGAGCTTCCACAGTGCACCCTTGTAATTCAGGGACTCAAAACTCAGGGACTAGGGGGTTCGTTCTGAGTTCCCGTCCAAGCCCACTGGCAGGCCACACCTGGTCCCCATTCATTCTCTTCCATGTCACTCGTAGTTCCCACTCTGTGTGGTTTCATTTATTTGTGTGTTTACTTGATTACTGACATTGTATGAAGTGCATTGCTCTTAAATTCATTTGATTCAACCAGCCATGGCCGAGGCTCCATCTCTGCCCTCAAAAAGAGACCGTGGAGACATAAACAAGCTAACAGGATCTTGGGTTTGCGGTGAGAGAGAAGGGTCTGTGGCACAGAAGAGGTGGCCTGCAGTCCTCCAGGGGGCCTCCCAGAGGCGTTAGAGAGGCCTTCACTGATGGTGAGGATTTGGGAGAGTCAAGAGAAGGGTTAGGATATTATGAGAGAATTCTGGAAGCCAGTATGAGTGTGGGGCAGGATGATGAGAAACCCAGTTTGGTTGGGGTGGAAACTTCCACTGGGAAATAGAGAGGAAGAGGGGTCAAGAAGAAGAAGAGTGAGACCTCGTCTTGGAGAGTGTGGTAGGCAGACGAATGGCCCTCTGTGGGTGTCCCAGTCTGAACCCCCAAGCCTGCGAATGTTACCTCACCTGGCAAAGGGCACTTTGCCGATGTGATCAAGTTAAGGACCCCGAGATGGGGAGATTATTCTAGATTACCCAGGGGGACCCTAAATGAAACCACAAGAATCCTCTGACTCAAAGAAAGCACCATCATGATGGAAGTTGAGGTCAGAGAGAGAGGTTTCAAGATGCTACGCATGATGCTATGCCTTGAAGACAGAGGTGGGGCCGTTATCCGAGGCATGAAATGGCCCATTGAACTTGGAGGAGGCCAGGAAACAGATTCTCCACTAGAGACTCCGCCAGGAACGCAGCCCGGCTCACCTTGACGTGAGGACTCCTGGCCTCCAGACCTGTCAGAGTACAAGCCTGTGTTCTTTCCAGGCGCTCCGTGTGTGGTCGTTTGTTAGGGCGGCCACAGGACACCAACACAGAGGACTTCGCCTTGGAGGCTGGTGAGACTTTCGCCTGAAACCATCCGAGTCTTGGACTCAGAAGGCCTTTGAGCAGAGGCATGACGTCACTCATCCCACACGTGTGCACGGCGTGAGCTTCAGGTTAGCATCACACCAACAGGTCCTGGCCCGCCCCGGCGTGGAGAACAGTGTCTGCCGCTCACATGAAACCCAGCTCAGTGTTTTCGGGGTGAGTGAGCTCGTGGGTAGTCAATGCTACAATCTCTCGAGCCGAAGTCTCCATCCCCTCTCGCCTCAACCATTTCAGCACCCGCCTCACCGGCCTCTAGGTCCTTGGTCCGCTGCCACATTCATGCTCCACGACAAGCCCTGGCTGTGTCATTTTCCTCCAAATAAAACCCTAATTCCTGCAAATATTTAAATCCTCTGTGACGTGGCCTTGGATTACCTTCAGGAGCAGAAACTGCCTACACCCACAGTTTCCTGTCTACGTTGACGTGGCTTCACTCTCAAGCCGTCTTCCGCTGCTGGCTGGGCCGTCCCCTGCTCCACGATGGCTTTGCTATTCCCAGAAACCCTTGTCCGGGAAAATAGAAGTTACTAACTTTGTTGCTAATTACTGGATCTTCTCAGAAAAATCCATTGAGATAAACAGCCAAGGATCCCACTATTCAGTAGATAGTATCAAGGATTGTTTCTTCTCCACGACTCTTTGGAGAATCTGCCGTAAGCCCCTCACCTCGCGGTGGGCACTTACCCTGCCCAGTTACACCATGACCCTCCCCGCTCCTAATCGAGCTGCCTCCCACATTGAAAGAGCCTCCAAACCCTCAATACCTTAGTAATAGCTCAACGTGGCCTTACACACCAAAAGCGCTGCGTGGACTCTGTCTTCTGTCAAGATTATTTGCAAATAATGGAACAGGAACCCAACGGGCACTTGCTGGGGGGCCGGTTTGTCTATTAGGCACCAAAGGTTACTGCTTTCAGCTTATAATGTTGTGGGCGGGTGTGCAGATGTTTGAAAGCCCCGATGGGGAAGGAAAAGGACGATATCAACATTGTTTCATGAAATGTGTACCAACTATCTCGATTCATTGATTGTTGGATTCTGAATATATGCAAACTCCACTGCTTTTGAAAGCAATTTGTGAGCTTGATTTTCTCAATTCACCGGAATTCAGAATTCTCGAGTATGCACAATAGATTAAATTAGCACCTCGTAGCCAACTAATTTTGAAAACAATGTCATTTTTTTAAAAATCTTGTCTACATTCAAAAAATATTTAGGATGCGATGTGGTGCATTTGAATATATGTGATACAGCGCCTTGTGGTGCCTCCGAATGTGGGAGGGCCTTCAAACAGGCCTCACAAAGGCCTGTGGGTAACGGGGCAGGAAGGATGCCGGCGTGGCGGACAGAGTCCTCCGTGGTGATTGGTCACTTAGTGACTGCACACTTATTGTGTGCTGTGGTTCCTTTCATCGTTTTTGTAATTGAGGTGAAATTGACATAACCTACAATTAGCCATTTTAAAGGGTACAATTCGGTGGCACTTAGCACATTCACAACATTGTGTAGCCACACCTCTGTCCGGTTTCCAGTCTTGTTCTCACCCCTGGAAAACACCCCGTCCCCATCAAACAGTAACGCCCGGCACCCCTAACCCCTAGGAGCCACTCCTCCGCTTTCTGTCTCTATGGAGTTGCCTCTTGTAGACATTTCATGCGAACGGGATCATACAGTGTGTGACCTTCTGGGTCTGGCTCCTTTTTTTTACGAATATTTTCATCACCTCCAAAGAAACCCTGTTCCCATTCGCTATCACCCAGTTCCCCTCCATTCCCCCCAGCCCTAAGCAACCACTAGTCACCCTTCTGGATCTAGAGGCTTGACTATCCTGGGCATTTCCTACAAATGGAACCCCACACCACGTGGCCCTTTGCAGCCAGCTTCTTCCACGTAGCAGAGTGTCCTAAGGTTCACCCAGGTGGTAGCGCTTTGCTCCCTTCATGGCCCAGGCAGGTCCGTGGTATGGACCTGTCTCTGTGCTTATCCATTCGTCTGCTGACGGGCATTGGGCTGCTCCCGCCTTCTGTCTGACTGTGATGAATGATGCGGCTGTGAGCACTCGTGGGCTGTCTCTGGGTGGACGTACATTTTCATTTCTTTCAGGGATACACCCAGGAGTGGAGTTGCTGGTTAATATGGTAACTCCATGCTTGACTTTTGGAGGAACGATCCTTTTCGTCTTCACGATAGTCAACTGAGGGGTGGGAAATAGTTCCGATCACGTGCCCACGGTGACCCTGGGAGGAGGAAGAGCCTCTTCTATGATGGCCACACGTTCAGCTGCCGGGTGATTTCAACCACCATTTCCAGGTGTTTCTTAACCTGGAAGGTGGGCTGGTACTTCCCAAGTCATTGTTAACCAGGCATCAGGTTCTACTTAAATCCAACTAGTTTCTCAGGTGCGCCTCCGAGATACTGCGGGTTCGGCTCCAGACCACAGCAATAAAGCGAATCCTGTAATAAAGCCAGTAGCTAATGAATATTCTGGTTCTCCAGTGCACATAAGTGCTACGTTTACACTGTACTGTAGTTTATTAAGTGCAATAACATTATATCTAAAAGCACAATGTACATACCTAAGTTAAAAAAATACTTTATTCCTTAAAAATGCTAACCATCATCTGAGCCCTCAGCTAGCGAGTGGCAACCTTTTTGCTGGTGGAGGGTCTTACCGCGAATTTGTAAGAAATTGCAATATCTGTGAAGTGCAGTGAAGCAAAGCGCAATAGAAGGAGGGCTGCCTGTACTTACAGAACTGGAGAGGCCTTCGGAGGAGGAAGGAGCAGGTCTCGCTCAAAGTGTTTGCTCCCGCCTGACTCTGAGCAAACCTTGCCCGATCTCATTTCATCCAAAAGCGTCAAATTCAATTATTTTCGGATATGTTGTAGCCAATGACAGTGCTTCTGTTTCCAACACAGACTGTGACAACACACTGTGTATGTGGCCTGGTGTACAGAGGGAGATAGATGATAGATAGATAGATGATAGATAGATAGATAGATAGATAGATAGATAGATAGATAGATGATAGATAGATAGATAGATAGATAGATAGATAGGGATCCATCCAGCGTCAGGGTGGCTACTGAACCTCACAGCATCATTGCCATATTTGCTATGATCCCCATGTTACAGCTGAGGCCCAGAGAGGGTCAGCACCTAGCCCAAGGTCACACAGCTAGTGAATGGCAGAGCCAAGACCTAACCCGTGTCAGGACCAAACCCACGCGGCCTGGCTGCCTTCAGAATCCCATCCAAAACAGAACGCACACTTGGTCTAGTGCGAGCATTCCCTCCCACGGGGTTGACACTGAATTGACTCACACAGTTGTAAAACACAAACTAAAATACCTAGTTGTCAAAAAATAAAACATGTGCCCTCATACTGTATTTTTGCTCAAATGTGGCTTCTATTTGGCCACCTATTTCTTTTAAGGTCGGGATCCTACAATTCCGTGTTTGTAGGTTTCCAAGGCCAATGTGGGCAGCTTGGCCCTGTGAAATTAATTAAACCAGGAGGCCATTGGACGGAGGTGATCCCCCTGCCATGGCGGCCGAGGTCAACAGACCAAGACCCAAGCCTGTAAACGCCTCAAGGTTAGGATGTCGGAATCCCAGGGCAACCGATGGCAAACAGCCAGCGAGCCTTAGGTCACGGCCAATCACTGACTTCCTTCCGCACCTTCTCTCTGACCGTCTCCTTCTTCCCCGGCTGCTCAGGGAGCTCTCCTCTCCACTTCTGCTGTGGCACTGCCAAATTCAAATGACTTTTGCTCAAAGCAACTCTTAAAAATGGTATACGCCTCAGTTTACCTTTTAATAGGCCCCAAAGCTACTGTTAAAAATTATTAACGAAGACAATTTCGATGAGACAGACAAACTTCAATGAACATATCAGGAAGCAGACAATGTGCATCCGGAGAGCTGCCAAGGGGGCGGGAGGCAGGAAGCTCTGGTGGGATGAGGAAGGAAAAACAGGATGTAAGCACGGAGCCAGGAGTTGGCTTGCGCTTGGGGATGGGCCCCTGGAGTCTGTGTTTCTGGTCTAGCACAGCATTCACAGGGACACGGAAGTTATCTGTTCCGATTCGCTGATGTGGCACCCCGGGCAGGAGCAGTTCCATCTTGGGCCTAGGAGTTTATTTCGACAACGTGTGCCTGATGGCTATGGCTCAGTGGTGGAGCATGGACCTACGAACCAGGAGGTCACGGTTCAATTCCCAGTCAGGGCACATGCCCTGGTTTCAGGCTCCATCCCCATCAGTGATTCTCATCATGGATGTTTGTATCTCTCTCTTCTCTCCCTTCTTTGAAATCAATAAAAATATATATTTTTAAAATATATCAACAACTGTGAGTTGAGTGGTCACCCTCAGCCTGAGGCTGGGCGATGGAGCTCCGGGCATGGCTGCCACCTCCTCCTGGGGGTGCCAGCTTCTGCGTGTGCATCTTTTCTTAAGTTTCTCCTGCAATTACTGTGCCCACGGATAAATCTGAGACCACTGCAAAGCAACCACTGAAAAGAAAAGTGTTCTCTATCAGGATGAGGATTTCCTCGTAAAATGTGTGGTTTAATGGCATCGTAATACATGTTCCTCTTTCTTCTGCACCTGTTCCTGTTTGTTGAGCACCTATGCCTGCTGAACGGATTGAGGTAAAGGAGAACTAGGACTACATGCATCCCTGAGGAGCCTGCATTTTCTCCGTCACTCCATCACACACCTGGGGGAAACAGTGTGTCTGACTCGGGTAGAGCTAGGCTGGTCGGATGAACATGACAGATTGAGTAAGGGGTCCAAGTCCTTATGGGACCTGGGAAGACGGACAAAAACTTAAGTCAGAATCACAAAAGCAAAGCTTCTCATCTTGCCCACACCCACAGTACTGGCCCAAATCAGAGAGCCCAACATCAGCATGTTGGGTTAGTGCAGTGGTCGGCAAACTCATTAGTCCACAGAGCGGCAAACCGCGGCTCGCGAGCTGCAGTTTGCCGACCACTGGGTGAGTGGATGCACTCATCATAAGGGATACTAGATGAGTGACTAAGGTGGGTCACTAAGAAGAACGTCAAATTCTTATTCTGAGAGAGAGCAGGGTATTCAAATGTCATTTCCATAGGAATAAGCCTATGTTCTTTAAACTATTTAGCAGTAAATAGGGTGTGAAACTATGTACACATTCTAACTTTTGTCTGTATAGTTTCTCTAGATTTTAGAGCAAGGACTCTTAAGTTGGCATTAGTATCGAGCCTTGTCACGACACAGTATTTATCGACCCAGGGTTTTCCATCCACGCTTACTATAGCGTTGCTTTATGGCCAAAATCAATGAAAGAGTTGAAATTTTGAAAAAGAAAACATGAAGATAATTTTTTTTGTGTTTTATAGCATATAGTACATTACACATCTCCTTCAACTTACTCCAGAGTCTTAAGAAACATGGTAAATATTTAATGATTCATTCAAGTTTGTAATGGCCATAAAAGCTTTGTCCACCCAATTATTTTATGCTATCAAAAATGTCTAAAAATAAGGAACAAGAGTCTTAAAATATTGGTTCTTACTTAAAGCTGTTTGTTAAACGAATAAACGTTAAATTCTCTGGAGGTGGCCTTCCTATTCCCAAGAGCACCCCACTTCCTCCTCTTGCGATGTCCCCGCCCCTTTCCTCCCCAGAAGCCCCTCAGCCTGACCCCCATGGGACTGGTTGTACGTGCTTACATTCTACCAGAAGGGCCACCATGAGAGATTGGCATATGAATAGTGGACTAAGGTAGCAGGTCCTGGCAGGGCTTGGAGATCCCCACCAACCCATGGGCCCCAACAGCAGGTGCGGGGTCTGGGGACTGCCCGACACCGCCTTCCTGGTGTGAAGTCTTTGCTGGCTAGGCCCAGACAGACCCATGGCGTGAAGCAAACCATATTGATGTTCCTACTTCATTCCTGTTTGTCTCGTTGGCCTTGGCTGGGGACAAGTGACTCACTCCCAACTGTCAGGACTTTCTACCTCTTGATACCGTCTGGATGACTAAGGCTGGGCACCTGGAGTGGTGAAGGAGTGTGTTTGTTCGGACCACACTCACTCCAAGGGCGTTCTACTCCTTCCCGGAATAGAAACCAAAGGCTGTGCATGACCCCTGGCAGCTAAGTCCCCCTGGTCCCCGAGCCAGAGCCCTTGGCCCGTTCACACTAGCTGGCTGTGATTAAGCCGACCTGGAGATGAAGGTGAGCCACAGGTGTGCTCAGAAGGTGGATGCTTTCCCAAGTGTGATCGCTGGCCCCGAGCAGCTCATTCATTCCCTGCCTTCTTTATGGTCGGGACTCAGCTCATTCACCTTTGTTCCATTCATCAAAGGGAACAGTCAGTGTAATTGTACTGACTCCTGTCGCGGTACCGAAGGCTGCACCTCAAACACACAGGCCTTTCAGAAAGCACAAAGGGGCCTTGTGCACACGGCGCCCAGGAGATAGACGGACGACAAACAGACGGTAAACACGCCGTTCACAGCCATGCGCTCGGGCCCACGCCACTTGCCTTGGGCTGCGCATGGCCATAGCGCTTGTACTTGTTTCAAAAGTGGTGGCTTCATGATCAGCATAAGGGAATGCCTGGGTGTTTGCTTTGTGTTTAAAAATCAAGCAACAAATGCACATTATTCGGGGCCAGAACCTCGGGCTAAAGTAGGAAGTCGTGACACCTCCGGAACTCACTCTATCCCGCAGGGAGCCTCAGCTGTCTCGTCTGAAATATGAGGAGACTGGGTGCATCAGAGCAGTGGTTCTCAAAGTGTGGGCCCGGAACCCTAGGGGTCTCCGAGCCTCTGGCTGGTATCTGGAAAGGACTTTCCTAGGTGGTATTCGCCTCTTTCACCTTTGCCCTTTCACGAGGGTACAGTGGGGTTTCCCAGAAGCTGCGTGACATGTGAGACACAACGGGTTGAATTCGGAGGCAGATATGAGAACCCGCAGCTTTCTGTTGAGCCAGACATTACGAAGATTTACAGCAACGTGGGCCAGTGCCACGCTGCACATGAATATTTTGTTGTTTTAGAGCCGAGAGGTTTACTGGAAAAGCAGATAAGGCGACTGTGACAGATGTCGCTGTTTGTTCTTCAGCAGGATATTTCCCATAATGTCTGCTATCTTCCAGGTTTGTTATACAAAAGGAGTTAATCATCCGGGTTACTGTCACCCAGAGGGAGAGTCCTGGTGACATACCGGGGGCTTGGCCTGAGTCACTATTTGTTCAATGACTTGTTTGCCAAGGTTATAGGTGATCAGAGCCTTTAGTAATGAAAGATACTTTGAATAACAAAACTCAGGAGGTAGAAAGATCTGAGAGGCCGAATGATGCACTGAATCTAGCCAAATTCATTCATTCACTCGCTGAACGCACATTCATCCACACCTACAACAGGCCAGGTGCTGTTGAAGGTGTTGGGTTGCAGCAATGAACAAGGTGGACAAAGTCTACTCTCTCTCCCAACTGTCAGAACGTTCTCACTGAACTTGCATTTTAGTGTTCAGGAGAACAAAATCTAACAAAAGGCAAATTAACAGGGAAATCGTGTAGTGACAGATGCTAGGAACAGCGCTGTCAACATGATGTGACAGTGATGGGAAGGTGAGCCACCTTCTGATCGGGGGTCAGAAAGCCCGGCCCTGAGCCAGTGACATTTGTCCTGGACGAGAAGAAGGAGCAGCCTTGTAGAGACAGGGAAGAGCATTCCGGAGAATAGCAAGTGCAAGGCCCTGGGGCAGGAGCAGGTTTAGGGTGCAGACGGAGCTGGTGCCCTGGAGCCTGATGAGCGAGGAGAGGAGCGGTGGGAGAGGAGGTGAGGGCAGGTCTTCCAGGGCATTGAAAGGAGTCAGGATTCTCTCTTACCTGGAGTGAGAAGCTTTTAGAGGATTCTGAGGAGAGAGGTGGCATCACGGGATTGTTTTTTTCAAAGACTGTCCTATACAAAATTAACGCCAAGAAATCTATGGCCTTTCTATACACCAATAGTGAATTTACAGAAAGAGAGACTAAAAAAGCAATCCCATTTTCCATCGCACCAAAAAAATCAAGATACCTGGGAATAAACTTAACTAAGGAGGTAAAAGACCTATACGCGGAAAACTACAGGACACTGAAAAAAGAGATAGAGGAAGATGTAAACAGATGGAAGAACATACCATGTTCATGGATTGGTAGAATCAACATCATTAAAATGTCCATACTACCCAAAGCAATCTATAGATTCAATGCACTCCCCATTAAAATACCAACAGCATATTTCACAGACCTAGAAAGAACTCTCCAAAAATTCATCTGGAATTAAAAAAAAGACCCCAAATAGCCACAGCAATCCTGAGAAAGAAGAACAAAGTAAGTGGGATCTCAATACCAGATTTCAAGCTGTATTACAAAGCCACTGTTCTCAAAACAGCCTGGTACTGGCACAAGAACAGTCAAAGCCTGTCTTGGCTGCTGAGTGGAGGAGGGCGTACAGGAGGGCCGGGGCAGCGGGGTGCTCCACAGGAGACTGGTGCTTGGTCAAGGGGAGCAAGATGGTGACAAGAGTAGAGAAGCAGAAAGCGTGAGATGCACCCTGGAAGTAGAGCCCACAGGGTTTGTTGATGGTTTGTGGGGTTGGGGGAAGAAGAGAAACCAAGGGCGACTCCCAGGACCTTGTCTTGAGCAACTGGTCATGGGTGGTGTGGGTATCTGAGATAGGAAACCCTTTTCTTCATCTCCACCAAAAACTCCCTGGTCCAAGCCACCTGTCACCTCCCTTCATTCCCCCTGCAGTTGCCTGGCTAGCCTCCCTGCTGCTACCCGCCTGGCCCCCACAGTCTAGGATGGAGCAGGTTGGGGTCAGCACTAAGGTTCCGCATGGACACTACACCTGCTAGCAGCTGGTTGGAAGGAAACCCCGGTGTGGACCATGCACAGAGGCCTGGCAGACCGGGGGGTCACTCTGTGGATTGTCCCGAGGTGGCAGAACGTGGACATGCTTCTGGGCAGGGAGGGGATGAGGACACAGGCAGGGAAGACGTCTGGAGGGAAGAAATGAGACCGAGGCAGCAGCTCCATCCAAGAGATCAGAGTGGCAGAAGGGGCAGGTTCTGGGGCACCACAGAGCAGGGACCAAGGGTTCGTGGGGCCCAGCAGTGCCATGGGGCTGGTCGGGAGGCAGTCCAGTCCCCACCACACTGCGGAGCTGGCTGTGGGTGTTTGGGTCCCTGCCCGGAGGGCCACCAGGCCAGCCCAGTTTTCTTACCAACCCAGGAGCAGGGGTGGAATCAGATCGAACGTGGAGGAGCCCCAGAGAAACCAACTGGGCAAAACCAGAAATGAGCAAGGAGGGACAGGAGAGCCAAAGATGGCCTTCTGGTTCCTTCCAGTCTTCTGGCCGCTGACCACTTCACACCATCATTAACATGTAATTGATTCTCAACCTGTCATCCGTAAGTTCTGTTTTTCCCTTTTTATATCTTTCTCATGAATTCTACATGGCGACTCGCCCCAAGATAGCACTTAACATCCCAATGTGTAATCGCCATCATAAGTGCACACTCCCGCCCCCCCCACCCCCCGCCTTTGCTGGAGAGTTTGCTACAGCGATTTCATAAATCCCTTTTTCTTGTAGAGAATGTCGAAGATCTAAGTCACTGCTTAATTTAACTTTTCACTCTTTATCCGATTTTTAAAATTTACTCAAAACTTTCTTACTTGGACTAAGATTCCTCGCTTTCTTAGAAAGCTTTGTATCTCTTTTGTATTTTTGTTTTGTTTGTTTGTTTGTTCGTTTGGGGGGGGAGCTTTTTTAAATATTTAAATCTTTATTGTTGAAAGTGTTACATATGTCCCCCTTTCCTCCCAGTGACCCCTTCTAGTCCACCTCACCATTGTCCCTGTCCATGGGTTATGCATATTTATATGCATATGCCTCCAGAAAGCTTCGTAGCTCTTCACTTCCATCCCTGGCGCCCAAGCCAACGTTTGACACGTTCGTCCTGCACTCCACAAAGCCTTACCGAGCGCTGCGTGCCTGGACTGTTCTGAGCATCACAGGGCCTCAGACACAAGCCCCACCCACTAGGGCGGAATTCCTGCTGGGGAGGTAGGGAACAGGGTAACTGGGTCAAACATAAAGGATGCTGAACAGGGATAAGGCTTAAGGAAAGAAATCCTGCTGGGGAGGCCTGGCGGGGGGGTGGGGGGGGCATTCCAGATGCACAGCCAGGGAAGGTCTCAGCAAAGGGGCTGTTTGCGGCTGTTTCCTCCTGGGCTGACAGAAGCGAGGCCCGGAGCCCTGGGGCATCTGGCAGGAGCCTCCCAGGACAGGGAACCGCGTGAGGAAGGGCCTGCCTGGTGTCTGGGGACCCAGCGGCCGGTGGCTGGAAGGGGTCCAGGAGACAGGAGCAGACACAGAGATGGAGGGCAGCCAGGTCACGGGCCTGGTGGGGACTGGGGCTTTTCCTCTGAGTCACACTGGGGCCATTGACGGGTTTTTAGCTGATCTGGCTCAGATTTTAACAGGACCCCTCTGGCTACTCTCCTGAGAACCGACGTCATGTCTAGAAGCCTTCAGAAATGAGTATGAGTGTTCTCATTCACACGTCACACTGAACAATCACTTTCAAAATGTCGAATCATGCCAATTATATCTCAGTAAAACGGAGGAATGAATAAATAAGTAAATAAAATGTCAGACAGTTGCTTTTTTGTTCCTGAACTAGAGCAGGTGGTTCTGGCAGATAAATATCTACTCATTTTTCTATACAAACACTAACCTACAGGGTGAAAATGGAGACAGGAAGGCACGACTCACTACGCACAGTCCAACGTCCTCCTTGCAACCAAGAAACACAGGCGCTGACGCTCTGGGGGGGCGAGGGGGCGAGGGGGCGAGGGGGCGAGGGGGCGAGGGGGCGAGGGGGCGAGGGGGCGAGGGGGCGAGGGGGCGGGCTTCCCTTGTCTTCGTTCTGTGCAGGCCGCTCCCCTGAACCAGAGGCCTGGTCAGGTGGCGAAGTCTGGCGTTTAGGGGTAAAGAAAGCCATGAGCTTGGAGCACAGCGCATGAGGGAGGACACTTACAGACGCACAGGAGGTGCGGATAGCTCCGTGGGCCGGACACAGACACAGGGACCCACGCTCTCAAATGCCAAGGAGTGGGGAAAAGCCTTGCAGCCGCTGGAAAGCCGACCCTCAAAAGTGTGGATGTGACGTGAACACCTCGAAGTCCCAGGGATCCACTCCCACGCCTGCTGAAGTCTGGTGCAGTATTCGCTGTAAAACAGGGGCGGGCGGCCTTTTCTCTGCCAAGGGCCATTTGGATATTTGTAACATCATTCGAGGGCCATACAGAAGTACCAGCTTAAACATTAGCCTGCTATCAGTGGCCAGACACTTAATTAACTCACCCCTAATGCCTACGCGGGGCCAGGCCAAATGAGTTTGCGGGCCTTAGACGGCCTGCAGGAGGACGTTCCCACCTCGGCTTTAAAATGTTCAGCCAGGTTTTATTTTGTCACCCAAAGTGGCACGCAACTTAAATAACAATCATCTGTTAGACTGACTGGCACCATCCTGAGGACCCTTTGTGTGTGTGTGTGTGTGTGTGTGTGTGTGTGTGTGTGTGTGTGTGAAGACTGGTAGTTGAGTGTCCCGTTGCTCTGCGCATTCTTCAGTTCGGGGCCTCCTGTGGGAACCATGCCGTGATGCAGAAAACACACACGGCGACCCAGCCACACCTGCGCGGGTCTGACTCAGGCGGCAGACACAGTTACCGTTTGGGGATTATCGATGCTGCAGAATACAACAGGTCCTCTCGCTGGTTTTGTTGTTGGGACTTG
Source organism: Cnephaeus nilssonii (assembly GCF_951640355.1). NCBI lineage: Eukaryota > Metazoa > Chordata > Mammalia > Chiroptera > Vespertilionidae > Cnephaeus > Cnephaeus nilssonii. Next base: position 4,864,348 of record NC_137074.1, read on the forward strand.
CCTTAAGCCTGTCCCCATGCAGTTTAATAACCGGGGGATTTGGACGGCCCTGTAGACACTCCGGGTACTGCCTTATAAGGGCAAATCGCTGTCGGGGAGGTCTGTGGTCCCGGATGGCCAGGAGGGAGCCCCTAGGCTGTGGGGAGGGATGGATCCTCCTGGGGCCTCAGGTTCCTTATGCAGACAGGAGTTGGTCTCACTTACCAACTCTCTAACGTGTTTTCCAGTTTTAAAATTCAGTGTTTCATTCCCCTCCACCCCACCCCGTCTCTTACCACCAAAGGCAAGAGAATTATAGTGAAGGAAGGCGTGGGCCCCTATTGATGTCCCATTCACTGCTGCGACCGAAATCCTGCCTGGAGTCCACAGCAGAGCGGCGGTCTGCCGGATGGCGAAGGGGTTCCCCGCCGTCGGGGGCCTCTTATTCATCACACCCTGAGCCTCATGATATGCCGGGCATTGTTCTAAGTGCTTAAGAAACATTAACTCGCTTCATCCGCAGGGGGTCCCAGCCCAAAGCACTGTTGTTATGCAAAGTTGACAGGGAAGGAAACTGAGGCCCAGAGAGGCTCAGCCGCTTGCCCAGGGGTTCCCAGGGGCAGGGCGAGTGAAAGGCCGAGCAGGGATTTGACCCCAGGACATCGGATCCCGCAAGCTGCCCTTCACAGGTTAAGATTAGAGGCTCCATCATTATTACGCGTTTGTGCCCGCAGGGAGCCTAAGGCATAAATGAGGCTGCAGTCAAGTCCAGTGGGACGTTAGGAAAAGGTTTGGACTTCCAGGAGAGTCCCACGTTAGTGCGCTATTCCCGGGAATTTTATTTATTTATTTATTTATTTATTTAATTTATTTATTAAATATATTTTTATTGATTTCAGAGAGGAAGGGAGAGGGAGAGAGAGATAGAGACATCACTGATGAGAGAGAATCGTTGATCAGCTGCCCCCTGCACGCCCCCATTGGGGATGGAGCCTGCAGCCTGGGCATGTGCCCTAACCAGGGGTCAAACTGTGACCTCCTGGGTAGAACTGCTTGCTCCTTGGGACCACCCTGCTGGGGGGCTGGGAGGCTGCTAGGGGACCCCAGGTCAGCTGGGGGTTCCTGGTTCCTGTGGCGGCCTACAAATGGGCATGAAGTTGAGGGCCAGGTGGATATTAGACCTGTTGTAGGTACACTTGGAGGTGGGAGGTAGAGATGGGGTGAGGGGGTGAGGGGGTAGGGGTGGTATAAAGCTTTACTTTATCCATTCCTTGACCCCAACAAGTATCAGTGGAATAACTGCTACCTCTAATCCCCACCCAGGGAGGTGGGGGGAATGTGCAGCGAAGCAAACACAGGTGCAAATATGCATGAATGACATTCTTTCTAGCTCTAAGCCTTACTTGTCTTTGTCTTCTCAGCAGGTGACACTGTTTGCTGAGTGAATACACAAGGCCTCTCAGACCCAGTGACGTCTGTTGAGCTTGCATGGGAAACCACCCCCAACTGTATGTGGACTGTTGATCTGGATTTCAAGGGAAACAGACATGTTTCTAAGGAAACGTTTTCACTAATTTTCTTTTTTTTGAGGGATGACTTGGAAAGCTAATCATTTTAATAATTACGTCTGGACTTTAAAGAGCTCTTTATCTGCAATTTACTCCCTAGACATTTGGCCTTTAGAGCGCACGCGCCCCCCTGCAGTCTCCCCTTCCCCCTTCTCTCTAAGGGAAAAGAGGCCGCTCTGTGCTCAGCTGACACGGTGCCTCTGATCATGTCAGCCCGCGTGACTTCTGACTGTTAATTTCCTCCTAACACCTTCGACTTTTGATCTGGAAGGCCAAGGGCCGGACTTTTATTAGGTTTGATTTACTGCGAAGCTCGGTAAATTAAGCCATAATAGTCAATGAGTAATCACAGGCTTCAGCCAGGCCTGGGTCTTAGTTCAGCTGAGTAACTAGGAAACCAACTAATGACAGAAAGGTAAAAAATGTTAGGAAGCCTGCTAGCCCCCGGAACTAGGATAAGCCATTTTATTAGGACCCTGCGACCGCCCAGGCGTAGAGGGGATTGGCCACAGTGTAGGGCCCAGGACACGGGTGCTGGCTGGATGAGGGACTCAGGGTGTGGCAGCGGCCTGGGTGTGAGTCAAGGGTCCAAGGTGGTGTGATCTGGGCTCCCTCCCACTGCCTCCTGTACCATTTGTGCTCTGGTCCCATCATTTTCAATAGGGTTTCACACACCACTGAGAGGGTAGGACAATTGTGTGTGTGTGTGCGTGTGTGTGTGTGTATTTAATTAATCATCACCCAAGGATATTTTTTCATTGATTTGTAGAGAGAGTGGAAGGGAGGGGGAGAGACAGAGAGAAACATCCATGTGAGAGAGACACATGGATTGGTTGCCTCCTACACATGCCCCAACCAGGGCTGGGGATCAGACCTGCAACCATGGTACGTGCCCTTGACCAGAATCAAACCTGGGACCCTTCAGTCCACTGGCAGACGCTCTATCCACTGAGCCAAACGGACTAGGATATATATATATATATATATATATATATATATATATATATATATTCCCCGCCCCCCCAAGGGTCTCTTTCATAAGATGCTCTCAGAGGAGAGCGTGGAAAAAGAAACTTAATAGCTAGATCATTTTGAGCCTCTCTACCATGTGCTCAACACTGAAACATTCTTGGCCTACTTGGTTCTGTGTGCAGTGTCCATCCCCGCCTGATGATGTCGGTTCCAGAATCATCTTTTCTTCCCTTGTAGGTGGCGCAGATGGCACTGGGTCTTGGACCCACAGGGTCCTACAGGACCTGGTCTCAGCAACCTCGGGACTTGGGTTCTGGCTGGGAAAGAATTCAGAGCCGAGACTCAACTAGAAGAGAATGTTTCTTTATAAAAGTCACAGAGGCAGAGGAAGTAATGTGTAGAAGAGGTGGGCTGAGGAAACAAGTTATGAGGTTAAAGGAAGAGCCCTAGAAGCTGGGGAGTGAGGAAGGTAAGGTAATGATAATGGTAACAAGCTTGGGGGGGGGGATGGTATGGGGAGGGAACAGAAAAAGGGAAAGGCTCTGTGGCTCCCAGGAGGGAGAGCAAGAGCACTGGGTCCTCGGTCTTATGGTTTTAAGGGTGGAGAGTTGAGGGGAGGTCTCAGGAGATCTTAATAGAACATTCAGCAGCTTTCCTTCCAGGTCTGTCCTTTCAGAGCTGTGTTGGCCACTGATTGGTCGGTTTCAGGGCAGCGGGTCCTTAGTCAGTGCAGCTGGTCCTGAGGCAGCCATGGGGTCGCTGGTCTGGTTTTGCTGCTTTTCTGGGCCTGGAGCTGGATGTTATCTCTAGAGAGGAAAGGTCGGGGGTCCAAAGGGCATGACCATCCATATGCCAGGGGAGGAAAGGTCACCCTGGGGGCGAGGCCCCACCCTACCACTGTCCTTTGCTAGGCACCCAGGCCTTTTCGCCCTCGTGACCTACTGTCCCTGGCCCATCGTCCTTGCTCTGCTCCTGTCTGTCTGACTGCCTGCCACACTTCTACCCAGGAGAGGAGCCCAAGGCTTAACCAGTTAGAGCAGAAGAAAAGTGGCTGTCAGGAAGGGATTGCCCGCAAACCGCCACGCGCCTTCTTTTGACATCTTTCTGCTCAGATATGTTGGAAATGGCCCAGGGGGAGCAAGTGACCCTCCTGCCCCCCACCCTGCCCTTCTGCACCAGAGCCTCAAGGAGAAACCGTGTCTTCCCCAAGTCCCTGGACCTCAGTGACTCAGCCCGGAGCACCCCACACTGAACACCGGTGCGTGCAGGAGCAGGTGGACAGGCAGTCTCCTTGGGCAGCTGAACTTGACCCCATGGCTGTGGGCACCCAGCTTCTCAGACACTACTAAGGGCTGTGTGAGGAGCCTGGAGGGGGGGGACCCCCCCTCTTAGCTAAAACTGCAGCCCAGAGGAGTCAGTATTTTCTGCTACCGTTAAAAAATAAAAAGTAGCATACTCTCCGTGTCTCCATGGTAACTCACTGTGGATCTGTACTCCATTTATGAAACTCTTCTTGACCTATCATCTGTGGTTGCTGATGGGGCCTGACTATACACTGAGAAGCCATCAGGATGGATTCAGTATCCCCTCCGCACCTGGTTGTTTTGGTTGTTTTAGCCGTGTAGACCCTGCCGCTGACCCATGCAATGATGATACCCGGAGACCCTCGGGTACCTGGAAACATTAAGGCACCGGTAGTATCTCAATTATCCCAATAACTCCGGATGTAGGGTTGCCATGGAGACCGGGAACCTTGGTAACAGAGAAGTGAGGCAGTTCCTCTCACTTCATGGCACTGGGTCCCTGGGATGCATCAGTTTTAAGTCCCATGGCCTAGCCTAAGCTGGGCGGTTTTATTTCATATCCAGCTAATTTTCCTCCAAAATATTGAGAATCTTTGACATGAATTTGCATAGGAAATGCATACATTTCTAGCCACCGACTCAAGTATTTTCTGCTAAAGATGGGGCCTGGCAGAGTATGGGTGATGGTTTTGACCATGAGTGGGAGTTATTTACCCTCCGGTCCGACTCCCTCCTGTTTGGGTGGGAGCCTCGGTGCCTGGAGAATTACCCTGCGCTTCAGCCCAGAGATGCTCACGGCGGTTACTGTGAGGGCACCGCTCGGCTCTAGGGGGCGCCACGGACACGGAGGCGACCGGGCTCCGTGGCGCAGGGCGGACTCGGCGACCCAGCCCAGGGTCCGCTCATCGTCTCATTTAGAGTCTTTCCGGGATAAGAATGATCAGAAATTAAAAGTCTAGAGGTCCAAGAACGGGGCCCTTCATTAACCAAGTCCTGCGGCCGCTCGGTCCACTGGCCGCAGCGCCCCGTTCCTGCCGAACCGGAGAGGCGAGTTTGATGTCAGATCCTCGGGGCCAGGGCGAGGGGAGGACACCGAGGAGGCTGTCCGCCCCGCTCCCCTCCCGGGCGCACCACCCGGCGCAGCGCAGCAGGGACAGCGCCGGGCGACAGCGGGTGCCGGTGAGGTCCCGCCTGACACCCCGACTCCGTCCCACCCACCCCCGCTCCCCTCCTCTCCCCTCCCTCCTCTCCCCTCGGCCCCGCCCCTCCGCCTCTCCCCTCCCCTCCCCTCCCCTCCGCTCTCTTTGCCCCTCCTCCGCTCCCCCGTCCCTCCTCCTCCCCCGCCTGGATCCTGAAGAGCTGGCCGCGAAGGGGCCGGGCCGGTTACTTCCTCCAGCGGCGGTGCGGGTCGCAGTGCAGCCCAGCCCCGAGCGCCCGCAGCCGCCTGCTCGCCCGCTCGCCCGCCTTCGCCCGGCCTCCCGGCCCGCCCGCCCGCCCGCGCCCCGGCCGCGATCTCCCCGCCGCGCTCTCCCCGCGGAGCCCGGGCCTCGCGGAGCCGCCGCCGCCCGCGCGCCGGCCCTGCCCGAAGCGGCGCGGTAAGAGCGGGGTCCGGGCGGGCGGGCGGGCCGGCGGGTTGGGGGGTCCATGCAGAGCGCCCTCCGGCTCCGGCTCCTCTCCCGGGGGGTTCGGAACCCGGGCTGGGGAGCGGGCAGCGACGGGCCGGGACGCCGGGGTCCAGGCGGGGTGCCGGCGACTCTAGGACCGGGCGCCGCGCGTCTGGGTTCCGTGCCTCTCCGGGCTCGTGTTGCGGGGCCGGGGGGTCGGGGGGCTTTGGGGGCGGCCGAGACGCGGGGCCCCGGACAGGGTGCGGGGTGGGCCCGGTCGTGACGCGCGGAGCTGGAGCGAACTGGGGCCGCGGCCCCCGGGGTGGCCGAGCCGGCTGGGGCGGGAGTGCGCGCCGGCTGGTTTCGCTTGCTTTTGTTTTTAAAGGGAATTGAGGGCCTGTGGGGGCTCCTTCCAGGGCCGCCCGGCGGATCTGACTTCGCGGAGGGGCTGGAGGGACTCCGGAGAGGGGGCCCGAGGGGCCCGGGTTTGCGGGTGACTTACTAGAGCGCGCCGGGCCCGGGCGGATCTGGGGCGCCCGCCTCTGAGACACCTGGAGGCTGCGGCTCCCGGGAAACGCGGAGCCGGGGTCACCTGCGCGGTCACGTCCAGGGCCCGGCCCGCGTGCCCGGCCTGGAGGGCAAGACCCCCTGAGGGCGCCCGGGAGGGAGTGGATGGGCCCCGGGGCCCTGCGGGGCGAGCGCGGAGAGCTTGTGGGCAATGGGGACACGGGTGCGCAGGGCTGTCTTTATTTTCTCGCTGTTAAAGTATTTTTAATGAAGGTATCAGCGAGCGTTTGTGCATTTGAGGGTTGTTGTTTTTTGTTAGCATAAGATACTTTTTATAGTGGCCTGTATTCAGTTTCAAGGTAGCCTCAAACAGTGGACGCGCTCCGCGTTAGAAAGTAAAGCAGGGAGCAGTGCCCTTTGGAGATAAGGGTAATTTACGGTCCTTCCCCGCCAGGAGACGGTGTGTGTTCCGGACAATGGCAGCGCCTGTGCGCCATCTGCCTGCCCGCGCCGCCACCCATCGGGCAGATACATCTCCAAGTTAAGGTTTATTAAAATTCTGAGTAATATCGCAGCACAGTAAATGCGAGCACCGTGGGTCCTGCAGGGAATAGCAGACACTCATTGTTGGGATTAGTCATTCCTCTCACTGAAGTGATAACTTTCAAAGGAAAAAGCGCACCAACCTTCAAAAAGTACATTGGGGATGGGGGGGGGGGGGCGGGGGGAGCTCCCTTCTTTTTCTTTCCAAATTGGCCTAAATACAAACCTGTGGTCTAATCTCACGTGAGTGATCACTTGTTCCAAGAAGGGTACGGTTGCCAGGCAAGTTCTGCTTGTTTTAAAAATTTAACCATCTTCAGCACTTCCATTTCTGCCTCTTTCCTTTTTCCCCCTTTCCTTCCTTCCTCCCTCCCTCCCTTCCTTCCTTCCTTCCTTCCTTCCTTCCTTCCTTCCTTCCTTCCTTCCTCTTTCTCTCTCCTCTCCCTTCTCTCTCTCTCTCTCTCTCTCTCTCTCTCTCTCTCCCCCCCCCCCCCCCCCCCCGCAAGCAGCGATCCAAAGGGCAACACCAAAAGGGCCCACACTTGAAATTGAAATTGATTTATGTGGAGAGGGCTCTTGGCCTGTCTGTCACCTTAAGGAGCCATGTTGAGTAAAAGAAGTGAACTTAAATCTGATTAGTTCTGTCTCTGCCTGAATCCACTTTGATTCTGCGTGGTTCTTACAAAACAAATTAAAAGCTGGACAACAAAAGAATTCTGTTCTGTAACGAGTAATTACGGCTCTTTATGTGGGCGGGGTAGACGGCCTTTTCTCCCGAGTATTTGTACACAAAAACCCCGGCCCGGCTTTCCCATCGCCTTCCGCATCCACTCTCCATTCTCTGCCCGTCTCAGCGAAGGTGGGACCTTCTTCTCCATTTCCCAAGTCACCAAGGCCGTGGAGAAGGAGGCGGCCTGGGTGGGTTAATTGGCAGTTTGGTCTTCGGAGTGAGGCTTGTGTATGTAATCAACAGGTTAACATTCAGACACATGACAGAGAGCTCTGAATTAAGGAGCCTTTCACCTGTAAAGAGGAGCATGCAGGGGCCTGGCCTCATGACATCCATGTGCTGTCGGATCTGTAGGACGTGGTGGGAGGAGGCCCAGGCCTCACCACCCGGGTTATCCCGGCACATGGAGGCGCCCAGGATTTAGGGCCCTCTCCACTGCCATGTGGCCCGCACTGGGTCCCTTAGAAGCCCCCACCGTAGCTGTGTGATCCTGGGCAAGTTCCCGGAGGTCCCTGGGCCGGCCTCTGTCACATCCACCCTCAGGGATGTCAGGCCCGGCCCTGAACGAGGAGGAGTCTGTCCGTGCAGCCACCATCGCGTGAATATTGATTCCTGAGTGCATGTGGGTGACACGGCTCACCAAGTGGAGGTTGAGCAAATGTGGCCGCGTTTGATCCAGGACAGCCCCTCCCCCCACAGCACTGTTATTATTCCCAGTGCTCCTTGCTCCTCTGCCCCCCCCCCCCCCTAATTACTGGCACTCGGGAGGGTTCGAGGGTTTAACAGCCCTCTGCAGGGCCTCTGGCCTCCCCTGAGGCAGGCACTCACCTCCCACGCTGCCATTCCAGCCAGGAGAGGTGTGTGTGCATTTGTGTGTGTGTGTGTGTGTGTGTGTGTGTGTGTGTGTGTGTGTGTGTTGTTGGGAGGTCTGGTTTAGCTATAACATTGATCATAAAGATAAAACAAGAAAGCACAAAAAAACCAATTAGGGGAAAATATGCTATTTGCCACCTCCCGTAAGTGCTATTATCAGTTGCGCAATGTTTTAAGCAATATTTTAATTACTCGAAGGTCTCAGTTGTAACAGGCGGGAACACCCAGTGGAGATGGGGCGGGGCGGGAGGGTGCAATTAGCCAACCCCTAAAGCTGCCTCGTAAGCCTTCAGTTCCGTGGCCCGAAAGCCAGTAGGGTAAAGGTTACTATCAGCTCTGCTAACCCAGCTTATTTGAAAATGAATTTTCATTTTCGTTTCTCGGGGTTTTTTTTTCTCTAGTATCCTGGTGGCATTATCTATGTCCCCTTCTCACTTTCTAATCTATAACCGACCCATTAATTACATTTTAGGGCCCCAATAAGTTCTCGGCCTATCTCAGCAAGGTTCAATTGCAAGTCACACATGTAACTATCAGTGCTGTGATAGTCGCGTTAAATATATAAAATAGGTGAACCGAATTTCAGTATATTTCCATTCGCCGAATATATTCAAGCTGTTCCATACACATGCAGTAAACCTAACATTAATACTGGGATCGTTTACTTTTTCCTGTGAGATCTTTGAAACCTGCATGCGTATTTTACATGCAAAGCGCACCTCCGGCCCTCCCAGCCATGTGCCAGGCGCCCCGGCCGCCACACGTGGCCGGTGGCCGCCGCCCTGGGCAGCGCAGGTCGAGCGTAAGCCCAGATGCTATCGGGGCAAGTGAGGCAGATCTGCGCTTGGAATCTCCTCTGAGGGGCAGCACAGCTGAGCGACTCACAGAGCTAACGTGTTTGGAGCCCTGTATGCAACACGGGAGGACCTGGGACCCGGAGGATCTGGGGGAGGATCCGGGGAGGAGGTGGGAGCGCCAGAGAGGGTTTGGTCTGAAGCCACCGTTCTCCCTTTGATCTCCCTGGGCCAGAGCTTCCTCCAATGAGAGGAAGGGGCCCTCTGGCCCCACCCAGCACGCTTTCCTAGATCTGGATATACCTGGAGCTGCCTGGGGGGTCACCCTGGAGGATGCCCCCTGGCAAGCAGGAGGTAGCCCACGGTCCCCTGGCACCCCTCTGGGTCTCCCCAGCCCCCCACCCTCCAACAGCAGCCCCTCCCGTGGCGGGACACGGGCTGCCTTGGGAGTCTGAGGAGCCAGCGGAGAGCGCCTTTATCTGTGTCCGCATCTCCGAGTAGAATTCAGTGGGATCAGCATTATCATTGAGCGACTGAAATAGCAGAGCCTTTGTGAGAAGGGCCTTTTAAATAAGAATCCCTGGCATTCGGTTCTGAATGATTTTACTGAGCGATGTTTTACGCATTAGTAGAATTTGACTGACTCGGGGGAGTGGGGGGGGGGGGGCGGGTCTGCCGCCCGTGAAGACTCCTTAAAAAAGGGAGCGCTTGCCTCTGACTATTTTCCTCTTCCTCTTTTTTTTTTTTAAGATGAATGATTTTGGAATCAAGAACATGGACCAGGTGGCCCCTGTGTCTAACAGTTACAGAGGGACGCTCAAGGTGAGTGAGCAAGTCTTACTAAAAGTTGGGGGTTTTTTGTTTTTGTTTTTTTAATTTGGAAAGCTCAATCTCTAGAAGAAAAAAACAAAAAACGATGGGTGGGGTCCCAGAAGACCCGTTCTAAGCCCCAGCTTTTAACTTACCGGCTGGGTGACTCTGGACTGTTCGCTGCATCTCCCTGGGCCTCAGTGTTCTGATCTGTGAAATGGGCATCCCGATGTTTGCTCTGCTTGTCCTCCAAGATAGGAGCTGTTTCTTCTGTAGAAGGTGAGGCCCAGGTAGTTGGTTTCTGAGACTCCGGCCCGGTGGATAATAAGCCTGTGGTTCTCGGTGGAACGGAGCTGGAGCTGGTTTCCCGGGACGAGGGGAAGGCTGCTTCCGACGTGGAGGCAGCGCTGCTTCCTGGAGGCCGCCGAGCCCAGGGGACAGCCCGTATCTGTGAACCAAGGAACAGATTAAAGACGAGCGCCGCCTCTGCTGCCCAGCAAGCACGTTTCCTGAGCCCCTGTCTTAGTTCCTCTTGGGACTAAGTTCCCCGTCGGCCTCTCCACCGGAGAGCGTGACCTGGCTGCTGCTCGCTGTGTGTAGTAAACACGTCGCAGGAGCCGTGGTTTTCGATCGGCCGCCTCTGAGCTCAGGGTTTGTGCAGATGCGTGTCTCTGGCAGGTCCCCTGTTCCTCTGCAGGTCACGGGGAGGTTATTTGTCTGTGGAACCCAAAGAGCCAGAAATGGGCTCGGGCCTCCCTTGAGTATGATGGCGGCCATGCCTCCACCTCCGACGGGGCGTTCCTTGTCGGTGTGGCCGGCCGTTTTCAGAGTGGCCGGACGTGGACCAGCTGTGGCGGCACTAAGTGGCAAGGCACAGCCCTAGGAAAGAAACCTCCCCTGTAAATTCAAAGGGTCGGACGGTGTCCCTGCGACCCCCGGGCTCGGAGAAGCGGGCGCCGGAGTGGACGTGTTGAGAGAGGCGGCGTGGATTTGTGTTGTCTTTGCACTTCCTCGTTTTAAAAAAAGAGCTTGCTGTCAGGGAAGCGCAGGCATTTCTTAGTCACCTGGCCAGAGCGAGTGGGGGTTTTCAAAGTCAGTTGGCTAGCCCTAACGCGTTTGGCTCAGTGGATAGAGCGTCGGCCTGCAGACTCGAGGGTCCCAGGTTCGATTCCGGTCAGGGGCATGTGCCTTGGTTGCAGGCACATCCCCAGTGGGGAGTGTGCAGGAGGCAGCTGATCGATGTTTCTCACTCTCTATCCCTCTCCCTTCCTTTCTGTAAAAAAAAATCAATAAAATATATTTTTTTAAAAAATTTTTTTTAAAGTCAGTTGGCTATTTTACGCATTGTCAGTCCAAAGTGATACAGTCGCTTCTTAAACTACTAGATGCGTGTTCCAGCACCTGCCGATGGCTCGCTCCCTCGATGTCTTGGGACACCTGTTGGACTTCACTGCCTTTTGGGGGGACTGGGCTCCATGGAGTGTTTGGAGCCAGCTCCCACCTCTGCCCGCCCACTGGGGTGATGTGTCATCCGTGGTTCTGTATTTCTAAAACGAAAGCACATGAGCCGATTTTATTTGTAAATGAGTTACACATTGCCTTACTGATGACTCAACACATGTGTCATCCCATGACACAGAACACGGGAGCCCCAGCCCCTGCTGGAAAAGTACTCTTTCTTCACATTTTTTCCTTGGCTGGTTGGGCAATGAGGCACCAAGGCCTTATCTGTTACTTATTAACGACTCTGGACATTCAAGGCTCTTTCTTGGCTAAATCTTCGATGAGAGGATCGGAAATCGGCAGTGTGAAGTTTTCTGTGTGTCTCTCCCCTCTCCTTCCCCGCCACGGGAGTGAGTGTGACGTTAAACCGGTTCCCTTTGGGACCTGTCCCCGTCGGGGAGCGTGGGGTGGGGGAGTTCTCTCTAATCCGCTTTACTTTGGAACAGGGACCCTGCAGGAACTTGCCCGTGTTTCACTCTTTTTCTGCGCCTTTGGGATGGTTGAGGAAAAGCACGCGTTTTGGTTAAAGTGTTTCATTGTAAACATTTCAAAATACCGGCCTTGCCGAGGCTCAGTTCCCTCAGACCCGGGCTGACTGCCTGGCTCTCCGATGATGTCACAGAAAGGCAGGTGCTGGGAGCAGGTGGGCTCTGAGGCCCCGCCCAGCACTGTTTTTCTGGGATCCTCGCATTTCTAGGTGTCTTTACTTACTTCATTAACTTAAGTGGATTAGGCCCTTAGAAATACATTCCCGGTCATTCTGCCTCTGGGGGAGGGGGATTAAATGACCTGTTGGCCTCCTGGGCCACCCTAGAAGTCTGGGCACGACTGGTCCGCTCCAGGGGTGGCTTCACAGTGGCCGGTTTAATCCGGGTGTGGGGTCCGACGACCCACGGGCCACGTGGAAAACAGGTAGCTCAGGAAGTAAATATTCTATTTCCCGTTTTCTCTCTGTCCCCTTTGCAGCGCCAGCCGGCCTTCGACACCTTCGACGGGTCCCTGTTTGCCATCTTCCCCTCCCTGAATGAAAAGCAGGCCCTCCAAGAAGTGCCCACGGGCTTGGATTCCATCTCTCACGGTAACCTGCCGCCCGGACTGGCCCGTCGTGCGCGACTGCCCAGAGTGACGCGGGGAAGGGAGGGGACAGTGGACGGAGCCGGGAGTGTGGTGTCTTGAGTCTCTGGCGTGAACAGTCGGACGGAGGCTCTGGACCTGGGGCAGGGCCGTTTTCCCTTCTGCTGCGTGTGATGATTCTGGTGTCTTCCCTGCCAGACGCACCCCAGGGAGAGCAAATGTCCCGCCCTTGGCACACTGCAGGGGACCCCGAGGTTTCCACCAGGGGGTTGTCACCCCCGCGGCTTCCCGGGGCCACTCCAGAGCAGACCAGGCCACAGTCAGATGCATCTCAGCTTTCATTCTGGGTTCACTTAGATCCGTGGTCAGCAAACCGTGGCTCGCGAGCCACATGCGGCTCTTTGGCCCCTTGAGTGTGACTCTTCCACAAAATACCACGGTCTGGGCGAGTCTATTTCGAAGAAGTGGCGTTAGAAGAAGTTTAAGTTTAAAAAATTGGGCTCTCAACAGAAATTTCAATCGTTGTGCTGTTGCTATTGGGCTCTGCTGACTCATGAGTTTGCCGACCGCTGACGTAGATCCTCCCCTGGGGCTTGGGGCCACAGGGGACTCTGGCTGGTCCTCCCCGTCTGCATGGACTGCTGCGCGCCTTCGTGCCGTCGTCCATTCTCTCTAGCGGACGGCACGCCAGCCGGTGCCTCTGCAGTGACTGGGATAGTTATTAGTTAGGAACATTCCAGGCATGACTTTGTCACACGGAGTAGGTGCTAGAAAATACAGCCCAGAAAATTAATTAACGCAGATGCGCTGGCGTCAGCGTGCCGTCACGTGACAGCCACTTATCATTCTTGAAATTGCCGAGGGAATCCAGAGAAGACGGTTTTATTTCTTAATAAAAGTGGAAAGTGTGCCACCGTCACGGGGCGGAGGGCTGTGGGGGCGGGGGAGGGTTGGGAGGGGAGGGACTCTGCCTGGGGCTGAGTTTAATGGAATCGACTTCCAGATTATGTATTTACAAGCCCTTGAGCCTTCGGCCCCAAAAAATCACGCACTTTTCTTCGATTGTCTAAAATATTCAGAGAGACATTTTATCTAGACATAAGCTGCTGTATGAAGTTTTGGGTCATAAGATAAAACTTGAGTTTTATTTTAGTAAGTGAAGTGATGGGATGTATGTTTTTAAATTTCAATCAAAAATAAAAAAGAAGTTTGGGGTGCTAGTTATACTCTTTGAAGGAATTATGTCAAGGTGTGAGATCGAAATGGTTCTTGTCTAAAAACGACGACGTCTCCCCTAAATGCTCCTCCGCGGCCGCCAGCTTGAAATCCTAACGTCCGCCCGCCCGGGTTTCTTCCCAGACTCGGCCAGCTGCGAGCTGCCCCTGCTGACCCCCTGCAGCAAGGCGGTGATGAGCCAGGCCTTGAAAGCGACCTTCAGTGGCTTCAAGAAGGAGCAGCGCCGGCTGGGCATCCCCAAGAGTAAGTGCCTCCGTCGAGCTGCCGAGCGGGGTCTGCGCCGCGCTGGACGGGCGAGCCTGGCTGCCCTGGCACGAGATGGTTGTATCTTAAGCCCGTGTGTGAGGCGGCTCCCAAAGAGTGGCAGAGACGGGGGGAAACTGAGCCAGCTTTTATTTCAACCCCATCAGCTGGACACAGTTGCCCGTGTCTTAGAGTTCACCTGGGGGGTCTCGCTCAGGCTGCTGGTCTTTGGTGCCCGTGTGGAAGTGGTGGGAAAATCAGGAGCGATTTCTCTGGTCTCACTGCCTCCTTCCATTTCCCCCTGTGCGCTCCGTCTTCCTCCCCGCAGACCCCTGGCTGTGGACGGAGCAGCAGGTGTGCCAGTGGCTGCTCTGGGCCACCAACGAGTTCAGCCTGGTGAACGTGAACCTGCAGAGGTTCGGCATGAACGGCCAGATGCTGTGCAACCTGGGCAAGGAGCGTTTCCTGGAGCTGGCGCCCGACTTCGTGGGCGACATTCTCTGGGAGCATCTGGAGCAGATGATCAAAGGTGCCCGCGTGGGAGGGGTGGGCGCACAACCGAGGGTCAGAGTTTCTAATGGGGTCGGTCGCCTGGAAATGCCACCAGAGTGACTCACATGCAGTGATTATAGATTGGAATCCTCCTAAGTGTGTGTGTGTGTGTGTGTGTGTGTGTGTGTGTGTGTGTGGCATCGAGCCATAGCCTCAGTCATTGACCTGTTCGCTGTCGCTGGGCGGCATTGGTGAGGGCGGACGCGTGGTCGCAGACAGAGAGCCACAGACTTCCCCCGTGGCGTGGCTCCCCTGACAGAACCGAACCGAGCAGCTCAGCCCCCACGTCAGGGAGCCTTTATTCAGACAAACCCCGTGGCGTGTACCGTGGATTTCCCTGCGTCCACATGGGTTCCAACAAAGAAGTTCTTTGGTTTTATTATTTTTAAACAAATGTGGGCGTGATTGATACATATCTCCACGCTGGTTTGTTCTACAAAAACTGGCCACTCCGCTGAAACTGGTTTGGCTCAGTGGATAGAGCGTCGGCCTGCGGACGGAAGGGTCCCAGGTTCGATTCCGGTCAAGGGCATGTACCTTGGTTGCGGGCACATCCCCGGTAGGGGGTGTGCAGGAGGCAGCTGATCGATGTTTCTCTCTCATCGATGTTTCTAGCTCTCTATCTCTCTCCCTTCCTCTCGGTAAGAAATCAATAAAAAATATATTTAAAAAAATAAAAATTGGCCACTCAGCCAAGCACTGTCATCCTATAGAGAGAAAGTCTTGATTCAGACCTTGAGACCACTGATAAACATACACGGAGTAAAAAAAAAGAAAGGCATCGTAGTAAGGGCTCCCTTCAGCGAAAACTTGAAGAAAACCAGCCCCTTTGCAGAGTTCAGGGAGCTAGTCCCGGTTTAAAGGAGCGCCGAGTTTCGGCATCTGTCAGAGACCCGGCACCGCACAGAGACCGTGGGCGTCCCCCGCCAGCCCTTGCTGGCGTGGCCCCGAGGCCAGGGTGACTGACCGAAAGACCCCGACATGCCCCTGACCTCGGACAGGACTGGCCTGGAGAGGGTCTGGGAAGGGTCTGTCGGTTGGCAAGTTGGGCCTGTTGCGCCACTGCCCGGTGTGAGGCTGTGGGTCTGGGTTTATGGGTGTGTGGGTGTGTGTGGTTACGTGTGTTTGCAGGGAGTAGGCATACAGAACCGCAAAGCTTTTCCCTTTCCAAGGTCACGGGCACCTGTGTCCCGGCGTGGCCCTCTCTGGGCAGCTGCTCGCCGCACCCTGGGGACCTTTCAGGGTCTCAGACAACGGCCGTAGCCTCTCGGAGGCAGGAACGGAGCCTGCCCTGCTCACCCCCTCCATCCCCAGCCTCTGGTGCCGGTGGTATCTCGCTGACATGTCCCTGCTCACTTGACACACCATCTAGGTCTTTCCGATTGGGCGGTGGGAAATTTAACTTTGCCCATGGCGGCGTTCATGTTGGAAACTCACTCATTAAAAAGTGTGTCGCCGCCTCAAGTTTTGTAAAAGACGTAATGTCTTGGGACCCGTCAGATTAAATGTGAACCACTCAATGCGTTGACTTATCCTGAAATAACCATATAGCGGTAATTTAGAAAGCCACTTTTTTTTTCTTGTGTTGTTTTGGGTGGGGGTTTTTTTTGGTTTTTAATCTTCACCTGAGGATATTTTTTCCATTGATTTTTAAAGAGAGTGGAAGGGAGGGAGAGAGAGAGGAAGAGAGAGAGAGAGAGAGAGAGAGAGAGAGAGAGAGAGAGAGAGAAAGAAACATGGATGTGTGAGAGACACATTGATTGGTTGCCTCTCAAATATGCCCCGACCGGGGCTGGGGATTGAACCTACAACCCACGCATGTGCCCTTGACCGGGAATTGAACCCACAACCCTCTGTGCCCTGGCTGATACTCTAACCACTGAACAACAGTGGCTAGGGCTGCTTGTGTGGTTTTAACCTCGCTTTGCAATCTTACCTCTCCTGCGTCTGTTTTTTCAGAGAACCAAGAAAAGGCAGAAGATCAGTATGAAGAAAATTCTTACCTCAACTCAGTTCCTCATTGGATTAACAGCAATTCATTAGGTCAGTCTGGATTCTGCCCTTACCGTCCTGGTGTGAAGTCCTCCTGGTAGTTGATGGACAGTCCGAACCATCTAGACCTGCACGAGCCCATATGGTGGCCACGTGGCTCTCGAGCCGCTGGGCGCTCGAAATGGGGCTGGCCCACACAAAGATGTGCGATAAGAGTGTAACGCCCACCAGATCTGTGAGCCTTAGTAAGACACAAATAAAATATCTCCTTCCTACTTTCATTTTTTTTTAATATATTTTATTGATTTTTTAAAGAGAGGAAGGGAGAGGGATAGAGAGCTAGAAACATTGATGAGAGAGAAACATCGATCAGCTGCCTCCTGCACACCCTCTACTGGGGATGTGCCCACAACCAAGGTACGTGCCCTTGACCGGAATCGAACCTGGGACCCTTCAGTCTGCAGGCCGACGCTCTATCCACTGAGCCAAACCCGTCAGGGCTCCTTCCTACTTTTAAAGATATTGATTACCTGTTGAACTGATCATGGATATCCTTAGGCTCAAGTAAAATTTTTCAAGTTCTCGTGTTTTTTGGGGTGGTTTTTTTTTGTGTGTGTGTGTGTGTGTTTTACTTTTTTAACGTGGCTACCAGAAAATGTAACATTGCCTAGTGGCCACCTGGTCCAGGCCAGGCACAGAGCGGGGGGCAGAATGCAGGGAGCAGGGTTCTGGGGTCCCATCTAGTATAAGAGAGGAGAGGTGCCTGGGCCGGTACAGGAAGTGTGTGGGAAGTGCTACCAAATTTGCTCTGAACTTCGGAGTTGCGAGAGGAGTCGGGGCATTCAGGTGCTCCGTCTGGTCGCTGGCACGGTGAGTGCAGGTTACAGCCCAGGACAGACAGGACTGGAGACGCCCCTCAGGGGTCACATAGCGGGGGCATGTCACTCAGTCCGAGCCTTAGTGTCCTTGGAGGTCGAAAGCCAGTGACCCTTGTCCTCTTGCGGGTCACAGAAAGCTCTTGTTGGACGAGAGCCACCGAAACATTAACGCCGAGGCTGGCACCCAGGGTGCAGAGGCCGCGGGCATTTCGGAAAGGGGCCAATAAGCCTGCCCATCAAAGCCATGTCCACGGAGGGTTTGCAGAGGCCGGGCCCGCAGAACTGCTCGTGTGCGGAGGGGAGGGGGGGTGGAGGGTCTCTGATGACCACAGACGGTCGCCTAACAGCTCCGCCGTCGATGGTTCTGTTCCAGGCTTTGGCGTGGAGCCGGCGCCGTATGGGATGCAGACGCAGAGCTACCCCAAAGGCGGTCTTCTGGACAGCATGTGCCCGCCCGCCGCGGTGCCCGGCGCCCTCAGTTCCGAGCAGGAATTTCCGATGTTCCCCAAGGCCCAGCTCAGCACGGTCGGCGTCGGCTACTGCTCCGTCGGGCAGGACTTCGCCGGCAGCACCTTGAACCTGATGGCCAGCGGTCCTGGTAAGGAGCTCCCGCGTGTCCCTTGGAGCAGGCTGTGGTCGGACGGCGGGAGCCGGGGTCAGACGGCGACCCCAGCTGCTGCACTGGTGTCCTGGCCTCCTTAGGCCATTCTCGCCGACCATCCCCCCAGCAAGCACACTCCTGGCCTTCTTCGGGCTGTGGTCCGGGCCCCGAGGGTGTTGCACCAACAACACACAGTCCTGCTGTTGGGAGTAGATTCCTCCACCCAGTGGGCTATTTTGGGAGACCGTGTAGGAAGGTGACAGATTTAATTTTACAGAGATGTGTACACACAGTGCACAGATCTCAGGCTGTACAACTGGTTGCATTTTTACGTGTGTACACCTGTGTAACGGCCACCCCGGTGGAGCTAGGTTTCCAGCATCCCAGGAGGCTCTCAGACCCTTTCCCAATCGTCAGTAGCATCCCCACCCCAAGAGGAAACCATTGGTGGTCCTCTTAGCATTCTAGTTTTCCCTGTTCTTGACCTTGGTAGAAGTAGAGCCACACGTTTTTGGTTTGTGTGTGTGTGTGTGTGTGTGTGTGTGTGTGTGTCTTTTCCTCATCATCGTGTCTGAGATCCATCCATGTTGTTGGACGTAGCCCTCCTTGGTCCTTTTTCGCCGCTGTATAGTACTCCGCCCTGTGCGGCTACACGTGGTTTATGGATCCTGTTGTGGAAGGAGGTGTGTTTGTGTGGCATGCGTACCAGGAACCAGCCCTCCTTTGAAGAGCATCCTGAAGTCTGGCCGGTTATATGCCGCAGGGGACACATGGAAGGCGGGTGGTTGGCAGTTGGGGCCCACATGCCCTCGTCCGGAGGAGTCAGAGTGTGTGCCTGCTTCTCTCTGCCAGGGAAGCCCGGCGGCCGCGACTCCCCCGAGCAGGGCGGGGACAGCTTCGAGAGCTCGGACTCCCTGCTGCAGTCCTGGAGCAGCCAGTCGTCGCTGCTGGAGCAGCGGGTGCCCTCCTTCGAGAGCTGCGAGGACGATGGCAGCCAGGCCCTGGGCCTCAGCAAGCCCACCATGTCCTTCAAGGACTACATCCAGGAGAGGAGCGACCCGGCCGAGCAGGGCAAACCGGTCATTCCTGCGGCCGTGCTGGCCGGCTTCACGGGTGAGTGTGCGGCTCCGGGTGTCCGTCCCCTCCCTGTGCCCTGCCCGGCTCAGCCGTGTTTGTTTATCAAGGGTGGTTCTGGTCGGAGCACATTGTATCTGCACCCCGCATTGGACCCGGGGGGTGTGATCCTGCATCCAGACACCTGGTCGCTGAGCCACGTCTTAGCTGTGTCTCTGAGTTCTACAATGGCCAGCTGCTCGGTGGTGAGGAGGGAAGGGCACGCAGCTCCCTCGGCCTTCCCAGGGAGGCGGGCAGGAGGAGGAGGAGGAGGAGGAGGAGGAGGCGGCGGAGGAGGAGCAGGGCACTGAGGCCAAGGAGGCTTCAGCTCTGACTCACCCACTCCAGGAATTTCAAAGAATGTAAACTGGCTCGGGGAGGGCAGCCAGCCGGCCTCAAATAACACAGGCCTGTTTACCTTTTCCTGCTCCTAAAACCCCTCTTATTTTTAAGGTTTGGGCAAGAGCTATTCTAGGCAGGGGACAAATATTAAGGCTTTTTTTGGAACTAGATTATTTCCAGCATTTTAGCAAAAATACCGAGATTTTTTATTTTTTATTTTTAAATTGCTTCATGTGTCCTTAAATGAGCTTTTCCCCCTGTACTTTGACTATATATATAGAGCCCCCGGGGATTTAAAAAATACCTACTTACAAGCCCTGATGGGTTAAAATAGGACTGGGTGGCATCCACAGCATCTTGCTGTCCTCTGAAACACAGCCAGCCACGGAGACGTGTGGGAGGGCACGCAGGGGGCGGGAGAAGCCGTGGTGCTCACACTGGGGTCGGGGCCCGATGAAACAATACCCGGGGTCAGGCCCGGTGTGGGCGTGTTCCATTTTCGTGTTCCTCACCTGCGCCGTGGGGTGCGCGAGGCGTGTTGTCGGGAGTCGCCAGGCCGGCCCAGCGTGGGCGGGTATTGACCCATTTTACAGATGGGGCAACGCGCTCAGTGACACAGCTCCCTGGGCACACAGGCAGCCGGTTCCGCGGGTTCCAGCCCGCCTGTCCTTGGTGCCCGCAGCCACGCCTTGCCGCCGATGGCCTTTGCGTCCTGGGGGACAGCTCTCGGCAGGGCCCCTGGCCTCTGAGCACGTCTTTAGACGGTGCGGCCCTGCCGCTTGTCCACACGGTGGTGGATCCAAATACTGGCCGAGAAAGGGCGCTTGGCAGAGCGTGGGCAGCGGCCCGCGGAGGCGGCGAGGCCGTGGAGGCCGCGCCCACTGCTCGAGTGGCTCTTGAGGAAACTGAGTCTTGGTTTAAGCAGTTGAGCCACCGTCACGTGGCCAGAAAGCCACAGCACAGGATTCCACAAACACCCTGTGGTCCTGTGGGTAACTGCCCCCCGCCACCCGCCCAGCCCAGCGTCTATAGAAACAAGCACTGAACGTGACTCCGGGGGGAACAGGGTCTGGAATTTTGATGCCAAACGTCAGTGGCCTTGAATTTTTTCCCAGAAAGACCAAGCCCAGGCCCCCGGGGCCAGTGGCCTCCTTTCCTGGAGGAGGGATTCTGTTTGGGGCCCAGCCTCGTCCCACCAGCATTCGGGACGGTCCACCCCCTGGAGTGGCTCCTTCACGTCGGCACCAGGATCCGGCTCACGTTCCGCAGCCTGCCTGTGTCATCGGGACGGCCGGAGCCTTGCTGTATTTTAAATCTGTACAAACCGACAGCTGGCCTGGCCAGTGTGGCTCAGGGGTTGAACATCGACCCATGAACCAAGAGGTCACCCGTTTAATTCCCGGTCAGGGCACATGCCCGGGTTTGGGGCTCCATCCCCAGGAGGGGGGCGTGTAGGAGACAGCCGGTCCATGTTTCTCTCTCATCAGTGTCTCTGCCTCTCGTTCCCTCTAAAAATCAATAAAAACCTGTGACCGCCCTCTCCCCAGGAAGCGGACCGATCCAGCTGTGGCAGTTTCTCCTGGAATTGCTCTCGGATAAATCCTGCCAGTCGTTCATCAGCTGGACCGGCGACGGATGGGAGTTTAAGCTCTCTGACCCCGACGAGGTATGGCCAGAGCCCGGGGGATCAGTCTTGGGCTCCCAACCCCGCCGTCCCCCCTTTGGGGTCACAAACGCAGTTCCCTGGGCACAGGAAAGGGTCCCGAACGAAGGCGCGCTCTCCTGGTGGGCGCGACCCATGAGTGTGTCCTGGCTCCGCTGACCGTCCTGCTCTGTCATTGAATATAGAGGCGCAAGCAGTAAACTGAGGCTCTCTCCTGGCCATGTGACAATGCCTTGGGAAAGTTGCTTGTTCCTGCTGGAGGGAGGGAGCCTCCTACCCCCACGTGTGCACCCTGGCTGGGCTCCCGTGCCCCTCAGCTGAGCTGGGCAGAGCCGCCCCAGTCGTGTCAGGAGGAGAGAGCCGAGGGCAGGTCCAGCCCCTGCCCGTCGGGGGGACAGCATTAGGGAAGCCCTGGGTCTGACTGGTAGCCCTGTCACCTCCCCACCCCCTGGGAGGCAGGAGCATTGAGATCACTGATGTCACCAGCTCAGAACCCCACTCAGCATCTGCTGGTGGGGATAAGGACCTAAGAACAGGGGGGGCTGGCAGGGGGGTGAACACAGCTTGTCCCTTGCCTCAGGACCCCCAGTGCGGAATCCTTGGTTTCGGGGAGGTTGTGCTGAGTGAGAGGCTGCAGGAGCCCTGTGCCAGGCGGCACTGTGGGTGGGGGCGCCACACTCCCCTCCGCCCCTTCCTTCGTCCTCGGAGAGCCGGCCAAGGGGCACACCCTGGTACACGTCCTCAGGCAGACGGGACCTTTGGGGTCCTTTAGTGGGCAAGTCCCCCGGTGAGCACGCGTCAGCAGCATCTCATCGTCGGGCAATTGCCGATGGGATGGAATTGAGCTCTCCCCCACCCGTGTCTCCCCCGCAGGTGGCCCGCCGCTGGGGCAAGAGGAAAAACAAGCCCAAGATGAACTACGAGAAGCTGAGCCGGGGCTTGCGCTATTACTACGACAAGAACATCATCCACAAGACGTCGGGGAAGCGCTACGTGTACCGCTTCGTGTGCGACCTGCAGAACCTGCTGGGGTTCACGCCCGAGGAGCTGCACGCCATCCTGGGCGTCCAGCCGGACACGGAGGACTGAGCCCGGGGCCCGCCAGCGGGGCCATCCTGACCGACTGCCCCGGCCCTGCAGGCCGCTCCCACACTCCGGGGACGCCGCCCAGAAGCAGTGGCCTTTTCCACCCCAACCTGCACCTCTCCGCCCGGAGCAGCGCGGCGGGAGCATGCTATTTGGGCTGCAGCCGCGTGGATGCGGCCGAGGGGGCGCGCCGAGGGGCCGCGTGAGGCTGTGGACATCCTCCGAGGAGGGAGCGTGCGGGCGCACATGTTTCCATTTTCTTCGGCCGTTTGCCACCAGGAACCACGGACGCGGACGCGGCCTCTCTGTGTCGGAGGGCGGGAGGGGCAAGGAACGATCGTGCCATTTCAGACGTTGGTTTGTATATATGATTGTAATCTTATCCCTGTTACCAAAACCTTCTAACAGTTCTATTTAACAGAAGTTGTATATTGTAATTTAAAATAATTCTATGACTGTGTGAAATAAGAATGCAACGCGTATTCCATTTTTCAAGAGCACCTACAGCATTTTGCAAACCGTGGGCCTGCCCCGGGCAGGCGAAGAGGATTTGTAAAATGTGTATTATTTGCATTTACTGTGCCTACAGGCGAAGGTCTAAGGGTTCGTCCCTCGTTTTTTTGTGTGTGTGTGTGTTTTTTGCTTTGCCTGGGGTGTTCTCTGGCAAGGACTTTGTTCATTTGGGAATTTTTATAAGAAACTTAATGTTATTATCGGGGGCGCCTCTGGCCTCTCCTTTGGATTGTCATGTAAAACCTATAAAGCAGTATTTTTCTTGACGGATGGCATATGTTTCCCATGCCGACGCATGCCTTTGAAACCCGTTGATACACAAAACTTATTTCCTCGTTCGTCTGTGTTTCTCCTGCAGCTCACCCTCCCGACCAGCCGTTCCACCCGCGCCCCCCTCCCAAGCCCCACGTGACTCTGATTCAAATAAGAATACTATTTTTGGAAATATATGCAACTCCTTTTCTGAGATCAGGAGGGATTTATGTAGCAGCTATTTTTACTGTACAAGTATTTCACTGGAAAAAAATGTCATTTGTAACAAGAAAGCTTTATTTTTTATCTCGGCTCCACGTCAACATGCTGTAGGGAGCGGAAGGTGGGGGCGGGGATCCTTTAGGGAACCTCGGACGTGAATGGGGCGAGCGCGTGGGTCCCATCCTTGTTCACCGCGAGTCTCGGGCTGTCTGTGTAGATGCCACGCCGCTCCTCTGCTCAGCAGCCACGGCGGCCTCGTTTTGTTTTATTCTTACATTTTGGATGCAGAACGCCCAGAGGCCCGGGGCCTGAGCAAGGCGGGAGAGAAAGCGTGGGGCTGGGTCATGCAAAGAATACGTTTTGATGGAGATGGCGACTTTTCCGCCGTTTCTCAGGAGCACCTGGGTAGCGCGTATTCCTGGCCTTCGTACCTGACCCAGCCCGGTGGGTGGCAGAGCCGGACAGGTGTCCCTAGCAGTGTGAGAGGGACCCGTCCCTGTGGTGAGACCACGCCCTCGGCTAGAAGGACGCGCCTGGAAGGACAGCGCCGCCTCCAGACCCGCACAAGACAGGCTCCAGCATCTCTAAACACAGGATGTTTCCCAGGCGGGGCCTGTTTATCGCTCGGACGTCTGTTTACAACATCGACAGACATGTGATGGGGGACACGTTGCTGCCAAAGCAAACGTTCGCCATCGGCTCGTTTTATATGGGGTCGGGCCACGTGAAACCAATGCTGGACGGTTGTTGTTTTTATCGACCCCGTGGGCAGTTTCGTGCCGTCCAACCTAATAGTGATGGGAACTGAAGTCCCTTCGAGACCTCCGGCATGGCAACGAACAGAGCATAAGTAGAGAGATTTTGTAATTTGGCCGTTTTCTTTCTCAAATAAAGTATTTTGTTTATATAAACGCCTCCGCGTTAAGAGTCGTCCTTCCTCGTCCCCACGCCAGCGGGGAGGGCAGGGGGAGGGGCTCGCTCAGCCCCTGCTCACTCAGCAGCCCTCCGGCCTGAGCCACGGCTCCCTTTAAGGGATTTTACACGCGGCCACCTACTAAGTCGTGACCGAGCTGGACCCAGCTGGGAGCCCTCCCTGCAGACATTCCCGAAAAGTGTTCCTTAAAGTGAAAAGTTCATTTAAGAAGCACCTAGAATAGGAAGATTCCGGTTCCATCTTGGCGGGGGGGGGGGTTGGCAGGCACACGGAAGGGATCTGGGGATGTTTACATTTAAGAACGTTAGGCTTTGAGGTTCAAGGGCTTTTGTGATGGCGGTGGGACTCCTGGGGACTCCTGGCGTGGCTGGGGTGCCTTACCCAGACAGGAGGGTGACGGTCCCGGGACACCTCCTCTCCAGGTCCTCCGGCCTCCTTTCCACGCCAGGAGGCGTCAGAACGCCACAAGTCCTGGGCCATTCCATCGGAGGCGGTGGGAGCCAGCTCGCGGGCACGCACTGTCTCCCCAGGTCTGCGTCAGGTGGTTGTTTGAACGTGGTCGGATGAGACTATTTCCACCGAGAAACCAGCACACACTACAGAGGAGGGAGGGCTCCCCGGCCCGGGGAGCTGCTCGTCAAACGTGGACCAGCACCCCGCTGGTCACCCATGTTCACCCTGTTAGACATTCATCCACTTGAACGTAAGATAACACTACATATTAACATTGTTATGGAAAATCACCATCTTTCTAAGAGTGGCTTTTCCCTGCTTCCCGATCTCTCTGGTGTCTGTTTTCAGGGAAGAGGGCTGGATTCTGACACATTTTGAAGAAAGCCAGGCCTCACGCAGATACGTAACTGGAAGAGGGAGGGGTGAGTAGTAACTGTCAGATCACGGTGGGTATTGTTTGCTATTACACCAAAGCCGGCAATTCGATTAAACGGCAGCTGGAAGCGAAACCATGTCAATACACTTCCCTGTGGTTGTGGGAAGTCCCGCGGGCCTGCCTGGCACTTGGCATGGGTTTTGACCCCTGTGTGATTTCGTAACATCGCGCCTCCGTCACATGGAAAATATTGCTTCAATGTGTTGGCCCATGTCAATACACAACATCAAGCAACCACGTTCGTTACTATTATCACCCATTTCATCAGCAAAGCGCTGGGAAGCGATCAGCTCAAAGTGGCAGCCAGAAATTTTGAAAAATTCAGATTTTTTACTTGAAAGCTCAAATTTTATCATCAGCAACAAACACCAACTTTTCTTCGAAGTGACAGACCCATTTCATTTACTTTTGAGGAAATACTTGTCACATACCCAAGTCTGAATAAACGTAGTTTGTCAAGTTGCTCTTTCAATAAATACGGTGTTCATGAATAAAGTGGCTAGTTTAGCTTACAACTCAAACAAGTTATTTTTTTTGGAAGATAGCATAAATATTTACTTTATATATTAAATTTAAAATATTAAAACATAAAAGCATTTTTTTCTAATTTTCCCCCAGTTGACATACAATATTATACCTATTAGTTTCAAGTGTAGCCTGATATATAGTTAGACACTGATATATCTTACAAAGTGATCCCCCCCAATAAGTCTTGTAACCATCTATACTAATCTATACTAATAAAAGGGTAATATGCTAATTAGATTGGGTCGACCAGACATCTTCTGGTCGTCCGTACCTCCTTCCGGACAAAGCCACAGTGGTGGGGGCCGAGGCAGAGGTGGTTAGGGGCGATCAGGCCGGCAGGCAGGTGAGTGGTTAGGAGCCAGTGGTCCCAGATTTCGAGAGGGACATTCCAGATTGGAGAGGGTGCAGGCCGGGCAGAGGGACCCCCCCACCATGCATGAATTTCGTGCACCAGGCCTCTAGTTTATAATTATAATATTATTGACTATATTCTCTAGCAGCATAAGGATATGTGCTCTTCATTTTATTACCCAGAAATTAAAAAGATGTATATTCACATATTCTTAAAATTAATTTTTATGGCTCCCTGTAGGACATTTTCAAGACTGGTACTTTCCCTGCGAGTTCAAGGTGGTGAGGATCGCAGTGACGCCAGCACAGGTTAGTGCCAAGGTCCGGGCGGTTTTTCCCGCCTTTGCTTTCACACCCATCCGTGCAAATGCCAACCCAGTAAGAGAGCCAAAGGTGTTCCTATTATTACAAAAACCATTCTGAGCTTGGGGATTCCCCCCCTCCTCCCCGAAAGGCTGTCAGAGGCCCCGTTTTCGGAGACCTCGCTTGGAGGACGGTTCCAGAAGCAGAGAGGGTGGGAGGACCATTTTTCCTCGCTCACCCAGCGAGTCTGTGCTTCCAGTCTTTTCACAGCCAGTCAAGAAGCATTTTTTAAATTTACAGCCAAAAGCATCGTCTGGTTCTGTGGGATGAACTTCATTCATGTGGGGGAGCTGGATTCCCTCGAGGTCCTCCACACCCTTCACTCTGTCCTTTTTGATCTCCACTCCAATCCAAAGTGTTTTAAACTTAGAATGAGATGTATCTTTCACCACAATTTTTTAATTCGTTTTTCTTAATGTACTCAAAACTAAGGGTGAGGTGAGGTGCCCGTGGCCTGTCCCCCAGTTTTTCCACGCGGTGGAGAAGAAGCAAACTTAAATTGCCTTTAGCTCTCTTCCCCCGCTCCCCCCCCCCGCCCTCGACCCCGCCATGTCCTGGTTCTCCCTCATACAGGCCTGAGATCGCTGTGAATGGCCCAGGGTGGGCCTCACCACAGGCCTGATGGGGCTGCTGGTTGGGTGTCTGAGGCGCAGACAGTGGGTGGAGGCGGTGGAGGTGCGGGGGGGGGGGGGTTTGGTAGGGCGAGGGAGCCGCCTGTTTCACCTGCTTGGGGAACACCAGGCAGGCGGCAGGCGGCAGGTGGCAGGCGGCAGGCGGCAGGCGGCAGGCGGCAGGGGGCAGGCGGCAGGGGGCAGGCGGCTCTTTTGTGCTTTGGAGCCAGACTCTGGGTTAGCACTGTCGTGCGCTGGTGTGTGGCCTCAGGCAGGTGACTTAAACTCTGTGCCTCGGTTTCCCCTCCCCAAAGTGGGGTGGCTGGATAGCGGTGGGTGATGAACCCTTGGTGTGCGATTGGGAAGTCAGTGGCCTGAGGGCTCCACTTAAGTGGGGAGCCATGCAGTCCGGCAGGGGGGCTGCCGAGGAAATAGGGGTCCCGAGGGTCGCGGCTCCTTTTCCGTGAGCAGAAACGCGGGCTCCACCGCGACTCGGCCCCAGGCCTCTGTTCCCCGGGTTCTCTGGCCACGACAGCCCCGCGTTGGCTTTGCTGTTCCCTCCGCCCCCGGGCCCCCCCACGCTGCCCGTTCCTCCTCGCCCAGCCCGGGGTTTGCGTCGTAAGTGACCCACGCGCCTCCCACCCAGACAACACGCCGTCCTCCTCGCGGCCGCAGCTGGCGGCAGCTGGATTAGTCTGAGCAGAGGCAGAATCCGTCATCTGGGCCAGATGCTAATCTGTCTTTTCTGGAAGAGCCAAACAGAAGGGCGTGCCTGGCCGAGGGGGAACCCCTCTGCGCGACTTCTGCAGCTCCTGGCGGGGCGGGTGCGCGCCTGTGAGGCTGCCTGGCACCTGGCGTCGGGGGAAGGCCATTTTTGGTCAGAGCTGGTGTGATGACACCGTGACTGGGACTGACACGGCCTCTGTCCACGTGCTCTGAGCAACGGCCCCGCCCCGCCTCCCAAAGTCATGTTCAGATGGCGAAACAGCCCGCGATTGCCACATCTGCCCCCACCCCGCCAGCCGTGCCTGTGTCTGCGGCTTCGCGCGCTGATGGATGTAAGCAGGGCTCAGCACGCACGTGTGTGTGTGCATGGCATGGGGCCAGAAATGCTGCTCCGGGGGAGCCCGCGGCTGCTCTGGCTGGGGAGTAGAACACGGCAGCGAGGGGGCGACAAGCGAAGAAAAGTGAGTGTCAACGGTGGGCCATCTCCACGTATGGGGGCCAGCTCCACCGAATCGCATTCATCAGAAGGCAAAGACGTAATTACTAATCGTGAAATATGGCTCCCTCTCGTCGGTCATCTCCCTGTGGCCCTGGGCGGTTGGTGTTATTGTGCCTATCTTACAGATGGGACCTCCGTAAATGAGGTGACTTACTGAGTTACTGGGCTTTAAGGCGGCAACATATGAATTCTGGAAGAACACAGGTAGTTCATGTCCCAACACTAAATAACTTAAAATCAGCAAAAGTGGACCCTGGGGACACCAGTCACCCGAGTGAGTGTGGCTCACCTGAAAAAGGCACATTGCAAACTCAAGAGCAACTCCTACCATTTTTAAAGAGAAGTAGGATTGAGCATGCTGAAAGAGAAGATAAGCAGAAACATAGAAATGTGCAACTCCAACCGCATAAATAAAATAAACAGAACAAAGAGAAAACAATAATGAATATGGTCAGTATTAATTCAAATAGCTCAATACCACTTTAAATGTCAATGGCCTAAATACATTACTTGAAAGACAGAGACTGTCTGAGTGGATTAAAAAACAAGACCCAGCTATGGTGTTGCTTTTAAGAAACCACTTCAACTATAAGGCACAGTGAGGTGAGAGTAGAGGGATGGACACGGGGCACCATGTGACACTAATTTTAAAAAGCTGGAATCGCTGTGTAAATATCAGACATCGCAGAGTAGAGAGCAAGAAAAGTGACCAGGGCCGGGGGGGTGGGGAGGACTTGCTGGAGCACGAGGGATTTTTAGGGCAGGGGAGCTATTCCCTGGGACTACAATGGTGCGTAGAGACATCACGCATTTGTCAAAAACCTCAGCATGTTCAACACAAAGTAGGAACCGGAGGTAAAGGGACTGTAGTTGACAACGATGTACACTATCAGTTCATCCGCTGACCCTGCGGCCGGACCCCAGCCAGGCCAGCTGTCCACAGCACTGACTTCTTCGTGGGGGATGTCAGGGGCACAGGTGAACTCTGTACTTTCCACTGAAGATGTATTTTTCTTTTCTTTATTATTTTATTTTTATTTTTATTTTTTGTTAATCCTCACCTGAGGATATTTTTTCTATTGATTTTTAGGGATGTGAGAATAAACAAGTCATCTTTTCTGTCAAAGAACAGTTTAGACAGCCACCATTTTGGACTGCGTGACTTGGCAGCCACCATGTTGGCCGCATGGCTTGAAGTTCTCTTGGGGGCTGCCATCTTGAAACAGCAAAAGCCAGCCCCTCCCTTTGAATTAGCCAATCGCGAAAGACTGTACACCTGAGCTCCACTCAAGAGCAAAGGACAGGTCACGTGTGTCAGGGATTGTAAACCCGAGCAGGCGGTCTGCTTGGCG
This sequence comes from Cnephaeus nilssonii, assembly GCF_951640355.1. Taxonomy (NCBI): domain Eukaryota; kingdom Metazoa; phylum Chordata; class Mammalia; order Chiroptera; family Vespertilionidae; genus Cnephaeus; species Cnephaeus nilssonii. The sequence goes on from NC_137074.1 coordinate 4,893,555, forward strand.
TGTGGGGGCTTCCAGACCATGCGTGCTCACCCTTCTATGTAGAAGTAAAGATGTTTGCCTTGCTGCCTGGCTCCAGAGTATGTTTTGTGTTCTACCAGGGAGAATGGAAGAGAGAGGGGAAGACAGAGAGGAACATCGATGTGAGAGAAACACATCGATTGGCTGCCTCCTGCATGTGCCTGAACCAGGACCAGGGCTGGGCAAGAGCCTGCAACCAAGGTATGTGCCCTTGACTGGAATCAAACCCAGGACCCTTCAGTCCACAGGCCGACGCTCTATCCACTGAGCCAGACTGGCTAGGGCAAGATTTATTTTTCTTTAACCTTCACATTGCTCTAAAAAATAAAGTCTAATTAAAAAGAAAAAGAAAACAACTCTCACTTCAGACCACAGCTACCTCACCACCAAGCCTCTGCTCTCTCCACTCAGGAGGACCCCTGCCCCCCTGGGGACCCAGACTGGCCTCGCTGACTGCTGGCTCCTTTTCCTCTCGGGTAAAAAGACTGGGACAGCCTGTCACGCAGAGCCCCAGGGGACAGACTAAAAGGCTGGGCCTGGGTCTGCACAGAGGTGCTGGGGAGTGACATGAGTTTCATGACACGAAAGATGCCCAGTTGAGCCAAAGGAAGGACACGCCCCCTCCCCAAGGCCACTTGTCAAGATGACTCCGTGGACTGAGACCCTTCCCGGGGCCACCTGGGAGGTGTGGGCTGGTGACAGCGGGGCACCCTGGGAAGGACCCAGGTCACGGGGTCACCCAGGAGCAGAGTCACCCCCTTCAGGGAACCGTGGACAGGTCCTGCTGGCCCCAGCCTCCATGGCTGCGGGAACCTCCCAGTCCTCACGGGTTCCTCCTGAGACGCTAGGGCTGGAATCCAGGCCCTTAGTTAAAACTGTGGGGACCCCTTGAGTCCTGGGCCCCCGCCCGCAGTGACCACACACAAAGAGGGGGAGTCACGGAGGAGGGACAGCCCCGGGACCTTTGTGGGCAGCCGCAGGTGCCCCCGCAGCAGACGGAAACTTTACATCAGGGGAATGGGCCCCACCGGGGACCAGCCCACGTCCGCCCTGACTGGCTCTGTGCACAGAAAGGGGCGTGGCCGGCCCTGCTTTGACCCCGCCCCCCCAGGTTTGCTGGGGAGCCAGGTGGGCCTGCTGGCCTTAGAAGGCCCATGAAATCATTGGGCCCGGCCCTGCCCAGGCATCAGGGGTGAGTTAGTTAAATGTTTGGCCAAATATAGCAGGCTAATTTTTAAGTGGATAATTTTGTCTGGCCCAAGAACGATGTTATAAATATCCAAATGGCCCTTGGCAAGAGAAAGGTCCCCCACCCCTGGCCAGGAGTGGCCGGTCTCCAGGCCGAGATCAGCGCTGTCCTCCTGCCCCTGGGCCTGCAGCCGTGCAACCCCGTCCTATTTCCTTATTTCGGAGCCAAGTTCGGGACTGTTTTCTAGACCTACCGGCTTCCCCTCCCCGAGCCCAGCTGATGACCTGGTTGCTAGGCACCTGGTTACCTTAGAGACAGAACACTCCCAGGGCCCCTGCCAGCCACGGAGGGCCTGCTGCGGGCCGCCCGCCGGCCAGGTGGTCCTGGAGCACCTGTGGGGGGCGCTGCTGCTGGTTTCGGAGAGCCTGAGAAATGTCCCAAGACTCGCCGCGTTCCCCTGGGGGGTCCCGGTGGGCGCCCTGGTGGTGGTGTCTGTGACAGTCAAGAGACGACCCACTCCAAGAAGGGCGCAGGCGCCGGTGAAAGGATGTGACCGCCGTGAGTCTGTGCAAAATGTGAGGATATTGAGCCAATGGCAGCAGCCGAGGGCCCCTCAGGTCCCCGGGGGAGGCCGGGCCTCTCCTGTCCCAGACCTTGTGCACTGAACACACACCTGAGCAGGTGCCACCTCGGGACGCGGTGACAGAGCCCACCTCCTGCACGTCCACGGAGAGCGACGGGAAGCCCGGCTCAGACGCCCCGGGATGGACGGAACCGCCGCGGAGGAACCTCAGGGCGGTCTGGCCAGAAGCCCTCATCGTCCGAGCCCAGAGCTGCGCCAGGAAGAGGCTGGGGTGGAAGGGAAACCCCGGAGTGGGAGGAGGAGGAGGAACGAGGCGGGCGCCGTGGAAGGCACCAAGGGAGCGGGTCCTGGAGGTAGCGCCCGCCCAGCACGGTCAGCGCGGGGCCCCGCTGGGACACCCCCCCCCCCCCGGCCTGGCGACCCCCGCGGTCAGTGGGTGATGGGCTTGGCCTTCCCTCCACAGAGGGAAGCAGGGCGTGGGGACCCTCTCGCCCCGGGGTGGGAAGTTGCTCTCGAGGGCGCCCCTCATGCTGCTGACCTCCCCGTGCGCCTTCCCAGGGCCCCGAGGAAAGTGGGGGACCAGCCGGGCAGCCGCGGGAGCAGAAGCGATGAGTGGAGAGCCGGCGGCAGGAAGGAGGCTGCGAACCCAGAAAGCATCGCTGCCGCGTGGAGAGTCGCACCGGAGCGAGGAGATTCCGGGGCTGACGCTGGAGCTGCCCCGGCTGCCGATGCGCACGGAGATCCTGCGACTCAGCTTCACAGACAACTGCTGGAGGCGGCAATGGAGGAGAAACTTTCAACGCCTGGAGAAGCATGAACTCCATGAGTCAGGTTGTGGGCGTGCACAGGGAGATGGCCCGAGACCTGGAGGAGCAGCTGCAAAGAAGCACTTTCTACGATGACATTGAGCTCCGATGCCAGCAGAGAGGAGCTGACGGCGCCTGCATGGAGAGCAAGTTCCAGAACCTGAGGAGAGGAAATGACCAACAGGCAGATGCTGGCCGAGGTCAAGTCCAAGTCCCGGCCTTCCCAGGTGGCCCTGCTGCTCCTGCTGCTCCCCCTGCAGCCCACAGAGGCCCTGCAGCCAGGCCGTCCCCTGGGTCATGGGTCCCCCAGGAAGGAGGAGGGTCCTGCGGGGAGAGCTCAGGGATCCGGGGTCACCTGCAGGTGTGACTCAGCTCAGCGTCCCCGGCAGCTGGGTCCTGAGCACCCACCACCAGGAACAGCCTCGGCCTGTGTCTCTCTCCAGTGATGCTGACCTCTCTCTGGTTTGGCTCTCACTGCATTCATGCCCCAGCCACCCTTAGCAGACACGGCATCGGAACTGTACAGCAGTGCAGGTAAATATAGATCCCTTAATACAATGCTCACGGATACAACATGTCCCAGGAGACCCTTTAGAATTACAGACTAGACGCATTGTGTTTTTATTTAAATGACCACCATGACCTAAACCGTCCTCTAAGTTTGACATGGACGTTTAAACAATGGCCATGATTGTTTGCCAAGACTTAATATGTACCTAAAAAATGTTTGGTTGGTTTTAAAAACAATGCAAACAAAACAAAACACTTAAACAGGACAACACTCCATTCAAACTATGTAATATTTGCGTTGCTTTAGTCCTAAATTCATAGTTTAGCCCTAAAAATCATAGGATAGTTTAGCCCTAAATTCATAGATTAGAAATCTTTAGATTTCTTTCCTGCTTTATAGTTTTATCTTATTGTTTTTTATCTAAGATACTGTTTATTGTTTAGCATTTCTAAATTTTATGCCGTCAAAATAAAAAAGCTTTTTCTTGATGGCAAATTCACACACATGCTCTCACTCTCATTCTCTCTTTCTCACACACACACACACACACACACACACACACACACACTAAACATACAAGGTCCTCCTAGTCGTTTGAATCTGAAGAAATTGTAAAAACTGCTGCCAATTGGAAGAGATGCTTTACATAAATCAGTCCCTAGGAGACAAAGCGGTGAGCATGTCCCTTGCACAGAGAGAAGGCCCCGGAGCCACACACACACAGAGCAGAGCTGCTGATGCGTCCGGCAAGACCCCCCAGAAGCAGCTCAGGACGGGCCGGAGGAGACACTGAGCTCAGGCACCTCCACGGGACAGGCATGAGGGAGGGACAAGGCCGGCGCCCAGGTGCCAGCAATCGGGAACCTGGGCCTGGCGGAAGGAGGGCCGAGGGGTCCTCTGAGCCCAGTGAGGGGCCTGTCCCCACCCTCTGTCCTCCTGTACTCAGTTACTCCGAGCAGGGGACAGCCCCCCAGAGGCCCGGGGAGTGCAGGCCGGGTCGGCCTCGGGCACAGAGCAGGCCGGGAAAGGGCCTGAAAGGATTTGGAGAATGCCCACCAGACTTGACTCATTTTGACCCACAGTGCGTGTGGCTTGGCTGCCTCGTTCACACCGTTTACTTAGCAAATGCCCACGGAGCTTCACGGTGGCTTCAGGAGGCCTAGGTGCGTGGACACAGTGAGCCCTGGGCCCCTCCTGGCGGGATCGGAGAGGGTTTCCTTTGGGACACAGTCCCAGGCGCGAGGACGCTGGGAGCTCCTGGCTGGGCAGGACAGAGGGGCGAGCCTGTTGCTCCCCTGGACCCCGGTCCACATCCAGCTGAGGAGGCCACAGCAGGGCAGGCACCAACCTGGAAGCTAGAAACTCCGGGGCCGAGTGGTCCCGACAATGAGAACCAGGACGGGCAGGAAGAGGCTGGGGTGTGATGTGCAGGTCGTGGGGCTGCAAGAGTTCACAGCGCCGAGTCCCCAGCTCCCCCGAGCTCCCTGGGCCAAGCAGAAAGGGACACGCGACCAGGAGGAAGCCGTCTTCCCGAAGCAGCAGAGAGGGCAGGGCTGGGCCGGCACAGCGCTCTCCCGGGTCCACACGGACACCCTGCGATGATCCGGGCGGGTCTTCCTGCGAGCCTCCCGGGCGCCCTGTCCGGTGGCGCCATCGAGGTCAGAGTCCCGGGGGGAGGGTTCATCACCGCCTCTCCAGCCCCCCTTCTGGGCTCATCGGAGTCATAAAGCATCTTAATACCAGGCCACATCCGTTCCCCAATCACAGGTGAGCCCCCGGTTACAGATGGCCTCTGCAGAGCCCCCTGACCTGGTCCCCAGCCCACGCTGCACTGCAGCATCCATCCTGAGCAGTGGCCGAGGGAAGGCCCCGCCCCCTTCCTCACCCCCTGCTGGACCGTCCAGTCCCTGTCAGCATCCGTGTGAGTCTGGGCCAAAGACCTTCTGCCTGGCCCTGGTCTGGGGGGGGGGACCCTGGGTCTTCTCTCCTGAGCTTGTGGCAAAGGCTCTCTCTACACACACACACGTCCAGCCAGCATGGAATCAGGGACAGTCACACGCCCAGGGCAGGGAGTCTGTCCCCCCATCCAACAGCCGGTTGCTGAGGACAGGGGCCCAGGTGCTAACGCGGCCAGCGCCCCGCCTGGAAGGCGCACGGGCCTGTTTTCAGGGCCACGCAGAGTTTACCCGAGTTTGTTTGGAAAAGGGACGTGTTATTTACGGTCTCTGAGCTGTGCCAGCGAGGATGCCGGGAAGACAGAGCCAGGGACAGGGGGCTGGGCGTATTGTGTAAGGACTTGCTGCCAGGGAAATGTGAAACCCGCGGCGTTGCTGGGCGCCCAGGGACAGGAGGCAAGACGGTGTGGAAATCCTGGCTCGCTCGGCTTCCCAGTCGCTGTCACTGGTCTGAGCATGCACACGGACCAGCTGAGGTGCCAGGGCCCCCAGCGTGTGGGGACCCGGGCCAACAGATGGCAGGGGCCTGGGCTGCCTGTGTCGGGGAGAAAGAGTGCTGGCTGGCAGCTGGGTTGTCCAGGCCCGGGGTCCCCCAGACCAGGGGCCGGGCAGAAGGTCTTTCAGACTCACACGGATGCTGACAGGGACTGGACGGTCAAGCAGGGGGTGAGGAAGGGGGCGGGGCCTTCCCTCGGCCACTGCTCAGGATGGATGCCACCCTGTAGCTTAGGCTGGGGACCAGGTCAGGGGGCTCTGCAGAGGCCATCTTTAACCGGGGGTTCACCTGTGATTGGGGAAGGGATGTGGCCTGATAATAAGATGCTTTATGACTCTGATCGGCCAAGAAGAGGAGCTGGGGAGGCGGTGATGAACCCTCCCCCTGGGACTCTGACCTCCATGGCACGGCCAGACCGTCCCTGGCTGCAGCGCCTCCGGGTGGGGCTGTGGCACCTTTTCCAGGGCGCCCCTGCTGGGCTCAGAGTGAAGAGCAGGTGGGGCATCGGGTGTAACTTCACTGTCAGCACCCGGGACCTATGAAGCCCTGACCAAAGTTCTCTCCTTGAAGCCCAGGTGAGCAGCGGCTCGTGGCGACAGGTGCCACCAGGCCCACAGCACCTGTGTGTCCACTGGCTGGGCGCCCGCCGAGGCCAGACACCGCCCTCTGATGCCTGTGGGGTGGGAGCCCAGGTGCGGGCAGCTGACCCCGGGAGCCCCTCACCGTGGCGCCTCCTGGATGCCGTCCTCTGCAGGGAGCGTTCTGCTGAGCACGGGTGCGCTCGCCGGCAGACCTGTTTCAGAATATATTGATTTCAGAGAGGAAGGGAGAGGGGAGAGAAAGAGAGAGAACCATCAATGAGGAGAGAGAACCATTGATTGACTGCCTCCTGCAGGCCCCACACTGGGGATTGAGCCTGCAACCTGGGCATGTGCCCTGACCGGGAATCGAACCATGACCTCCTGGTTCACAGGTTGACACTCCACCACTGAGCCACGCCGGCCGGGCCAGAATCCGAGTTTGAATGCATAACGGGAAATGGGAAAGGCAACCAAGGACATTGAAACGCACACCGCATGGCGGCTGTGGGAAGGTGCCGCCCGGCTTCTCTGGGGTGCAGCAGGGCCAGAGCAGGGCCCAGAGCGGCTGCAGCCTCGAAGCAGCGACGAGAAGTGGCATTCCGAGAGGCCGCCACAGTAGCCCCGTGGCGGGGTCCCTGCGGCTTGGATGGGTGATGAGTCCGGGGGCTGCCCATGCTGCTGCCCTCTGCTGCCTCCATTCACTAAGCGAAGACGAGGCTACCTTTTAGTTGGACGCCAGTGTAAGTTCAAACGCAGTTCTTCCCACCCAGGTTCACGCGTGGACCGTGAGGAGTCACGTCCCGGGGGCAGGGGGTGAGGACAGGGAAGGGCTCAGCCCTCAGGGGAGGTGGGAGCCCTCGGAGCAGGGTGTCGCAGAGGAGTCTGCCTCCTGCCTCTGCCCCCCTCCCTCGGCAGCTCCGCTGAGTGACAGCGTCCGGAGGCGGCGTCTGCCAGGCGCTCTCTTTCCCTGCCTGAATGTGAAGTTCAGAGGCACGCTGGTCTCTCAAAGGAAAGCCGTGGGTGGAACACTTTAAATGTCACACCCACCTGAGCGGGCGCAGAGGGGCCTGCAGCCTTCGATTGTCATTACTTGGGGAGCATTTTCAAGCTTTCAGAGCTGAGAGCTTGTCAGCGCGGAGGGGCTTTTAGCGGCTTTTTCCCCACCCTCCCCTGCTATCAATTATTCCTCCTCCAGCTCCCCAGGTGGCCCAGAGCACATCCCACCTGGGGGGCTGGGCTCCCCACCCGGGAGTGAACCCCGAGCCTGGGAACTGCCCCCTCAACCTGGCAATGACCTCCCACCTCTCAGCACCGGGGCGGGCAGGACCCCCCTAGCCCAGCCCCCTTCGCAGGTGAATACAGACTCCTGCCGGAGCGCCCTGTCTCCTTCTGAACTCACAGGCCCTAAGGACCCTGTGATCCTGGGGCACCGATGGAAGGTCTCCTGTTTGAGAGCTACGCTGTCACGGAGAAAGCCGTCGAGCCCAAGACACTGAGAAACAGACTCGGCCCCGCTGGGCCCTGGATCCCCCTGTTCCTGAAGCCTCGCTGCCCAGGCTCCGGGAGGACCTACACCACGGCGTCCCCTTTGAGGCCTAAGCCAGTTCGAGCTGAGTTTCTGCCCCTTGCGTGTGACAGAACCTTCCTGGCTATATTCTGAAACAGGTCTGCCGGCGAGCGCACCCGTGCTCAGCAGAACGCTCCCTGCAGAGGACGGCATCCCGGAGGCGCCACGGTGAGGGGCTCCCGGGGTCAGCTGCCCGCACCTGGGCTCCCACCCCACAGGCATCAGAGGGCGGCGTCCCCTCAGGAGTCAGCCCTGTTCCCGGCGCGGGGACCCTCGCGGTGAGGCCTCTTCCAGACCTCCCCAGTGGACACAGCAGAGGCCACGAGGTGAAGGCTCAGCCGTGACCACTGACCTGCAAGGCCCTCCTAGGCTCCTCAGTGGAGCAGGGCGGGGCTGGGTGCAGGGGAGCCTCCCTCCAGGGCAGGCTTCTGGGAGGGGCTGACCCCAGGGAAGGGAAGGCCACCAGAGACCAGACTCAGGCGTCTCTGTCCCTAACAATGATACCAGGCGCTGTCTGGATTCCTAACGGAGGGTTCTTCCTGACCTTCCAAACCCAGCCCTGCAGCCCTGTCTCCCCTGAGCTGCCCGGGCTGAGGCCTGCCCGGGGCTGCCCGCACAAGGCCCCCATGCCCAGCCCTCCTCCTCGCTCGCTCATCGGCCTCGCACAGCCAGGAGGGAAGAGGCAGGCGCTGGTCCCGATGGAACCCCCAGCCTTGGACCCCCAGAAGTTATTAAGGGTGCCAGGAGAGGCTCCTCATTCAACAGCTCCCGGAGCTCCCGTCATCCCAAGCGCCTCCTCTCTGCCCTGTCACCCACGCCAGCGTGGCCGCCGAGCCTGGCAGACGCGCACCGGGCAACTTGATCGTTACTTTCCACGAGGGCCAACGTGGGCTGAGCTGGTTTTACATTTGCATCTTCTCTCGCGTTCCCACTGCTGCTGAAATTTCAGGTCTGAAGCCCAGGTGAGGGTGAATGCAGTGTGAGAGACTGGAATAATTGTCAGATTGACGTTAATGGGCAGTTCTGTTCCCACGCCTGCCGAACACCTCATTTCAGGCATCAGGTGGGATCTTTGAGCTGAAATCACATCTCTACCCACCCCTGGACTCTGAATGGGGTGAGAAAATTAGGCAGCTATTACCGCCTCTACGAAGATTCATAAAGAATCGGCTGGAGATAAAAGAGACATTTTCTTTCTCTCCTGGGCAAAGTGAGTGCCCGGTTATAGCAACCCACTTCCTGAGAGAGAGACACGGGCGCAGGGAGCAGTGTTGGTGAAAAATGTACGTATATCTGATTCCTCTCTAACTTTTAAGGAAACAGGTAACTAGAGAAACAACACAGAAAAAGTAAACTAATGCAAATATATTTCTCTCCTTTCCGCATCCAGCGCGGCTAGAGAGCGGGTCCAGTTCCTGAGTAGAGGAGCTGGGGATTGAGAAATAAAAGAAAGAGAGAGACAAGACACAAAATGGAAGGAAAAAGCTGGGACCGGGTGGGACTGCTGCCCTCTTCCGCTGGAGAGACAGTGACCCAGAGCCGATGCAGCGTGTTTATTTTATACCCCAAATACCAGGAAGTTTCACCAAAAGTCAAGACAAAGGAGATTATTTGCATTCTTGAGTAGGCCTGAGCTTTCCTGGTGCTTGACTGGATTTACATATCAAAACACACTCCCAGACACCTGGGCAAAGATAAGAGTCAATGCTGAGAACACATCTGCCTTTTTGGTAAGATGTGTAACCAAGACGTGGCCTTGCCTGTCGCCTTGTGTTCAGCTGGCAATAATTAAAGAATGCCCATGTGCCTTCCCAGGCGCTCTCTACAGTAAACCTCTTCTCTTAGATACTTATTTTAAAAGGGACCTTCTGGGAATGTCCTGGGCTTGACACAAAATTCATCATGAACTTGACCAGTGACATTGAGTTCACAGTTGGCCCCTGGGTGTCATGTGGCGAATACCAGGTAGAAATAAATGTCGTCGTTTGCTGGGCTCTGCTAACTGGGGGGAAGGCGCGCCTCTGCCACTGGACCGGCAGGACGGAGAGGTAGGGAAGTGCACCCCCAAATCCTCCAACCTCAAGCTTATCCTCACAAAGGTGTTCCAGGGCGGGGCGGAGTTTGAACTTCTGCGCACCCCCTCTGCTCCCTCCGTGGGGAGTGCTGACCCACCTGGGGAAGGCGTTTCTACCACAAGGCCTCTAGGGCATGGCACACAGTGGTCACAGGGAGCCTTGCCCCTGACACGGGACCCAGGAGAGCTGTCCACAGCCCCAGGCACGGTGCTGTCCAGCAGCCCAGAGCCCCGTGTCACCGTGTACCTCCTGCTGAGCCTCGGGGGACCAGGCCAGGCAGCGTGAAACATGTCCCTGGTTGTCTATGGACACATGTTCCAAAAACTGGCAGTGAACATATATGTGCAGGAACATTTTTCATTTGAAGGGACTCTTCCTGTCGTCCAGACTAAAGGTGCTCAAATGGATGGAACCAGCCAGGAGGCCTTTTAAAAACAGAGCTTCTAGAGTAGGTTGAGCATGGGCTGACCGTCTGATTGAGGGAAAATTGCCCAATGTCTTGGTTGCTTCACTGGTGAAATGATCATGGTTTTGCATTACAAAACCTTTTTTCACGCATAACTTCCTGAGGGGGTCTGATGGCGTGCCAGGAGCCGTGGGGGTTCCTTTGTCCATGGTACCTTCTTTGAGCAAACATTATCATCTCATTTTGCAGCCAGGAAACGGAAGCTCAGAGTGGTTAAATGACTTGAGCCAGATCAGAGATTTAATGATTGACGAACCCAACATGCCTTCTTCCCAAGTCCACGCTCTTCTGCCCGGGACCATAGGAAGATCCCTCAGGAAGTGCGGACTGGAAGGGCTGCCGTAGGAAATCTGGTCAAGTTCCCGCCCACGATGGAGGAAACCTCGAGGTCTAGAGGTGGGTCCAAGCCCTCATCACTCAGGCTCTCCAACAAGCAGCTGCAAAGCTGGGGTGGAACCCCAGATTTTCTAAACCCAACGTCTTCCTCACATCCTTTTTTCTTTATTAAAAGAATTTTGATTTTACCACATCAACCGCAACGTAAGCTGCATAAACACCACAATTCATTTAGTCTATTTTTACCACTATACCTAGCGTCAATAATAGCATCGAGCAACTGAGATGCTCCATTTGGTGAACAAATGGGTTGTAGGAAGATAAGTAGTAAGTGGGCCAATTACATCTTGCAAAGAAGTTCTGGTGCATTGCCTACCTATCACTCCCTCTCAAGTCTCCACACAGCACAGAGGATGGCTAGCAGCCCAACCATCAGCCAGGACCCAGGGCCAGAAGGAAGCCAGCATTATCGGGCCTCTTGCCCTAGCACTTCATTAAAATCAGTAAACATACAACCATTTGTTTCCTTTACAGATACTCTTATCCCAAAGGGATATATCACAACAGGGGACATTCTGCCGGTCCCATCCAGCGTGGCGTCAGATGGCCAACTCCTCTGACTTTCCATTTTACCCGAGATTCTCACTCTACAGCTCCGTAGGAATGCAGGAAAGCTGTTCTGTAGATAAATCCCTAGGTTTATCCACCCATGTATTATTTATTCTTACGAAATTAGCAACCACTTTTCTGGAAAAAAAAAAAATGTCGGGGATGAATAAACCAAGGACATTTGGGCTGAATAAATAAATCTCTTTGTGTCTTATTCCTAGCAGCAATTCTGCTTCTTTATGGACCTGGAATCTCATACTGAGCTTGGTTTAAGAGATGAATGAGTAAACAAAGCTGTTCTGAGTAATTAGTATCCAATTAGGTCAAAGGTTTCCTGTCTGTGTGAGTCAAGGCCTCTCTTTTTTTCCAGCCTCTGGGAAGAGCTAAGTAGGCCAAGCCTCTGTTTATAAAGCAAAGTCCATGCTGCCTGCCCGGGGCATTTTACACGTTGTTAGGACCTGCACATCTAGAGTTTACTCGATTTTTTCTTATTGCCCCTTCCTTGCTGCTGCTGAAAGGGGCAAGACTGGCCCCCAGGGATCTTGGTCCTTCCTCTCTGTGTTCATCTCCTAGGAGCTTCCAGCTCGGCAGCATCACCCAGAAGCTATACCCTGACTCAGAGGGAAGGGCATGACCCTTGCCCTCTGTGGGGAAAGGTCATGACACTGTTCTTTTCATCGCAGACCTGTTTCCAATGAGAAACCTGGAGTAAGAGCCTCTCTACTAACTAGAGTGTGTCCTGATTTGTTTTTTCCAGCTTTGTATTATGACAACGTTCCAATGTGCAGAAAAGGTAAAAGAACGCGATGAACATGGGTACGCCCACTGCTTAGATTCACCAATTGTGAAGATTTTGCCGAACGCTTTGAAAGTGATTTGCACTGTTAATATTTCTGCATGTATCTCCTAAGAATAAGGACATTCTTTTGTACAACCAAGGGAATATTATGAAAAAGAATTTATTTCTTTTACGCTATCGAAGTAATTAGAGTAACAGTGCTCATAATGTCTCCTTATTATCCTCGCAGAGTCTATAGGATCTGTAGTATTGCTTCTGTTTGGTTCCCAATGTGGCAATTTGTGTCTTCTCTCTGTTTTTCTGAATAGGTCTAGTCAGGGATTTATCAATTTCATTTAAAATTTTTTTCCAATGAGCCAGCTATGGATTTCATTCATGTTATTTTTTGTTTGTTTTTCATTCCATTGATTTCTACTTTTATGTTTATTACTTCCTTCTTATTTTTTGGTTTAGTTTGCTCCCTCCACCCCCCACCTACCCACCCCACCCACCAGCATTTTAAGTTGAAAGTGTGGATGATTTTTTTAAGCTATACCCCACAAATGTTGCCAGGTTGTGTTTTTATTCTTATTTAGTTAAAAATATTCTTAACCTCCCTTATGATTTCTTCTTCGACACACATGTTATTAGAAGCATGTTATTTAATTTTTAAATATTTGGAGATTTTTTTCAGGTATTCTTCTGTTGTTTTCCTATTAAATTCTGCTGTTGGGCAAAGCATAAACTTTGTATGATTTCAGACTTTTTATATTTGTCAAGGTTTATTCTATGACTAGGCGCCTGGCCTATCTTGGTGTATGTTCCTCCTGCACTTGAAAGAAATGGCTGTTCGGCTGGGGTTGGGGAGATATTTTTGCATCAAGTAGGCCCAGCTGATGAATAGTATTATCCTGACTGAGTTTCTGTTGGCTTGTTTTATAAATTAAGAGAGAAGTGCTAAAATTTTCAACTAAAATTATTAATTTGCCTAGTCTTTCAGGTCTGTCAGTTTTGCTTCATTTACTGTGTATGTACACATTTAGGATTGTTATATTTTTTGGTGTATTAACCTCTGTCACCATAAAATCTCTATCTCTGTTAATAATTCCTCTTCTGAAGTCTGTTTTCTCTCATGTTAATACAGCCACTCTGACTTTATTTTGCTTATAGTGTGCATGGGGTGTCTATTCCATTGTTTACATGTCTTTGTCGTCACCTTTAAAGTGGGTTTTTTAATAGATCACACATATGTTTGTCTTTTTTTATTTTAGAAGCTCTGTTTTTAATTGGAGTGTGGACTATCACACATGTTAAAATTTGTAATATGGGTGAATTTAAACCTATCACGTTTCTATTTTTTTCTATTTGCCCCAACCCTTCCTTATTTCCTTTTTCCTCTTTTCCTGCTTTTCTTTGGATTAAATGTATACATATATATTTTTTACTTTTCTATTTATCTACACTATTGGCTGATGATAAGCTATACTTCTTGTTTCGTTATTTTGAAAGTGACTAAGGTTATAATATTCAACAGTAACTTAACACAGTCCATATTATGCCACTTCATGTATAATGGACAATTCTTAGAACATTACATTTCTCTTTCCTCCCTGCTGTTGGTGCTATTCTGTTGTTGTCACGTTTTATTTCTCATATAATTTTAAACCCACAATACATGTTTACATTTGGCTTTAATATTCAGTTACCTTCCAAAGGACTTCTTAATGAGGCAGTACGTTTCTATTTACCAATTTTTGGCACTCTCCTTTTCTCTGTATACATTCGAGCTTTCATGTGCTCACAGGTTTCACATTCCTGTGATTTAAAGAACTTGGCTTCTATTTATTGTAGAGCAGCTCTCCTGCAAGTGAATTCTTGCAGCTTGTGTTTGTCTGAAAAGACTTTATTTCCATTTTTCAAAGGATTCATTTCCCTGAATAGAATCATAGGTTGACAAGATTTGCTATCTATCTATCTATCTATCTATCTATCTATCTATCATCTATCAATTTGTCTATCTATTATCAATCTATCTCCCTTTAATATTTTGTTCCTTAAGGCCTGCATAATGTCTGATGAAAAGTTCACAGTCATTCTTACCTTCATTCATTTCTACAATATGTTTATTTTCTATCTCTGCTTTGAAGAATTTAAAAATACTACCAACTATGAACAAGGGTTTCAATTTCTCCACATTCTTGCCAAAATGTATCATTTTCTATCTTTTTAAAAAAATAAATGTTAGCCTTTCCTGTGGGTGTGAAGTGTTTTGAATTGTAGTTTTGATTGACATTTCTTGACTAACTAATGATGCTAAGCATCTTTTCCCATGCTTATGACCAAACTGTTAACAATTAGGTTATATCAACTATCCCACAGCCTGAAAAAAAGAGGGAAAGCTACACAATTTATTTCATGAAGCTATGTTGACCCTAATTTCAGCACCTAACAATGATAATACAAAATAAAGAAAACTACACCTAAACCTCACTTAGGTGTAAATTTAAAATCCTAAATAAAGTAGCTGCAAAATAAATAGTATCTCAAAAGGATTTTCTAGCCATGATCCAAGAAAACTAATCTTACCTTGAAATTGCAAAAGGGTTCAATATTAGCAAATCTGACACCATAATACTTTACGTCAGCAGCCCCCACTTTTAATAATAGTTTAAAGGGCATTCAATAACACCTAAAATGTAGTCCCAAAATAAAAAATAATCCTTAGGGAAAACTAGGACTAGAGGATACTCCTTCCACATAATAATTTCATAAGCAAGTGGCCAACATCTTACTTAACAGGCAAACACTGAAGGCATTCCCGATAAAACACTGAGGGAACATCGGTGTCAGGGCAGGTGTGTTTGCTGCCAGTATTACCACTTCCTGTTGCTTAAGAAGATGTGACTCATGTAACAGGATCTGAAAGAGAAATACAATCTATACCCATTGGGACGGAGGGGACGAAAATGTATTATATACCAACAATATGATCAGATAACAGAAACACTTAAGGGAATCAACTCTGAAACACTCAGAATTTACAAGAAAGCTTAGCAACATGGCCAGGTTTTTTAAAAAATACTAAATGAACAACAGTCAATAGCTTTTTCATAAACCAATAGGAAGCAACAGAAAATATACTCTCGTGGGCAGAAAAGATTAAATTTTTATTAGCAACGTGAAGTAAACCACAAAACTTGACTGATAAACACACAAACATAAGGACAAACAGCACATAATGGAATGTTATACAGTCATTAAAAATCTGTAATGATGTGTGAAAATCATTCTGGAAAAACCAACACGGAATAAACAAAAAGCAGAATGCATAGAATATATTCACATGATTCTCTTTTTATAGAACAGAAATTATATATTAGTCCCCAAAACAGAAATGAGTGCAAGTAAACCTAAGAGGTTTTAATACTTACTATTTTTGTGAGATGGATTATCAGACCATCTTCAATTTCTCTATACTTTTATGCTATATTTCTACAACAAGCAACTATTACTTTTGAGGTCAGAAAAAAAATAACTTATTGAATTCATTTAAATTTAAATCCAAGCAACTGAAAAGTAATAAATTTATTGGCTACGTTTTATTCTCAAGATTCAAGTTTATGATTCTCTGAATCACCCTGGGCATGAGAGTGTTGCTAAAACAGGGGGTAATACCCAAGAGCAAAGAGTCTGGGACAGTGTTCAAGTGGACAAGCGTGGAAATATTCCTCTGGCTCCCCTGAGCTGGCTGGTCTGCCTAGAAACTAGTGAAAGAATATGAAGATGACATCACTGCAGGTGTTCTTTCAAAGCAGAACATACGTTTATAAAGCTTTGGCTGACAGAGCTGGAAGGGAGACAAGATTTTAAAAGCCTCAGATATTCTCTTTGTCGATGCTCGCCATCTTTATCTTCAAATAGAAGTATTTATATTTCTTCTTTCTGCCCCGTAGGCTCTGGCTCTTGCTAAGAAATGTCTCATGAACTTCAGAAGAAGAGACAAACATACGAAGATAGTACACAATGTTTTATTTTTTTAAAGACTATAAATATTTTAATGTCTAGAAGAGACCACCTATCATGAAAACTTCAGATCTTCCTTAGTCTTGTAAAAAGTTAACTATAAAGTTTATTATAGTTCCCAAGCTCAAGTGGTATATGCCAGATTGGCCTAAAACATTTGAAAATAGCCTGAATATTTGTAAAATATGGACATACTAGAAAAGAGTAATGTCAAATTCAATAACTGAAAAATAACACATGCTGCCAATAGAAAAGATGAAACACATAACCTTGACTGAAATCTTTTACTAAATTCAACAGGTAACACTACTGCCCAAACAGAACCTAATCCTTGCTGATAATCCAATAAATATTTATTAAGTACCTGCTAGTTACATAGGATTGTGGCGGGCACCGTAGAGAGAATTGACAAAATATCTCAAGGAATTTAGGGAGTAAAAGGGAGAAGAGACAAGTACAAAAATAAACAGAACTCCTACAAATTAACATGGAAAACCAAATAACTTAATTTTAAACATGGGCAAAATACTCGAATAGACATTTCACCGAAGGAGATACCTGAAGGCCAGAAAGCATCTGAAAAGCTGCTCAGTGGCATTTGTCATCAGAGAAGTGAAAATTGAAACGACAGCGAGATGCCATCTCACACCCACCACAGTAGCTAAAATAAAAAACGATTGACAACACCAAATGCTGGCAAGATGTAGAGCAACTGGAACTATTACGCATCGCTCCATCGGAGAGAGTGAAATGGTACCACCACGTTAGAGACCTGTCTGGCAGCTCCTTCCACGTTAAATATGTGTCTCCTCTGTGACTCAGCAATTCCAGTTCCAGGCATTACCCAACAGAACTGAAACATGTCTACAGAAAGACACATGCAAGAATTTTTACAGCCAAAATATACACAATAGCCAGAAAAAAATACATGCCCATCAGCTACAGGATGGATTCACAAATTGTGGTATATCCATCAATGGAACGCTACTCAGCAATAAAAAGGGAGAGGTTACTGATAGGCTCAACAACATGTGCTAATTATCTCAAAACATCACATTGAGTGACAGAAGTCGCACACACAAAGAAGAATCTATGGATTTGAAACTCTAGAACAGACCAAGCTAATCTATGGTGAGAGTTGCCTCTTGGAGATCTGTTGCCTCCACGGTTGTGAGGGTGGGCCGATAATTAACTGGAGAGGGGCAGAAGGGAATGTTCTGGGTGGTGGCTATGCCCTAGGTCTTGACAGAGATGATGGTTACACAGGTGAACAATTGTTCAAAGTTACTGAACTAAACACTGAAGAGCTGTGAATTTTATTGTATTTAATTCATTTGCATGTAATTCATGTTTTAAATGTTCAGAAAAGAAAAAATAGATATGGTAGCTAACTGACATTTGTGCGTTTGCATCACAGCGACTACAAAAAGTCTCCTATGTGTTGTCTTAGCTCAAGCTGCTATGACAAGATATCTGAGTGGCTTAAACAAAGACATTTGTTTCTCTGTAGGCTGAGATCCAAGACCAAGGTGCCAGCAGATTCTGTTGTCGGTGAGGGTTTGCTTCTGGATCACAGATGGCCGTCTTCCTGCTGTGTTCTCAGATGGAGGAGAAAGGAAGCTCTTGACATCTTCTCCTTTTCTTAGAAGGACACTAATCCTGTCATGGGGGCCCCATCCTCATGACCTCATCTAACCCTAATCACCTCTCAAAGGCTCCACCTCCTCATACCATCACATTTGGGGTTAGGGCTTCAACATATGAATTTTGAGGAGACACTAACATTCAGTCCATAGTATTTGTCCATATCACCTTAGAACACAACATCACCAAAAAGTGCTCATTATGTCATATGAGAAGTTCAGGAGCAAGCACTGGACAATGAAGCCACAGTAAGGCCAGATATTGGGTTGGGTAGAAGCTGGAACCACCTCTGCAGGAGCTGAGACTCAAATCAGGGCTTCGGAAGAATTAAAATTCACCACACATCATGAACCGCTACAGCAGCTTGCAAATAATCAAAAGAGGGGAATTTAAAATCCAAAAGAGTAATTACTGTGCAAGATAGACTATTAGAAATACCAGATGAAGCCACAGAGAATGTTTTATCTGACGTTTAAACTGACAGACATCTCACCTCCTGAGGAATAAAACCACATAAACTAAGATATTGACCCATCAGATAGTCACCACACCTTAGAGTCTGGCCCCATCCACAAAGCATGACGTGGACATTGGTTATGTGATCTGAAATGAGCACGTGAAAAACTCTACCAAAATACTTAGTTCCTTCACTCAGATACACCCCATAAGAGCCTTTAAAATATTGTCCTTCGTTGTCTAGTGTATTTCATATCAAGTTACCTAGTTGGAATATAAGTAATAAAATAAAGAATTGACTTATTAGAGAGTTTGCGCACATTAGGCGATAATAGATGTTCATGTCAATGTGTTTACAACATTGGTTTTCAACCCTGTCCCCGCCCTAACACCCGTGAGGAGCAAGACGTGTAGACAGCTGCCTTCTTGCCCATCAGAACAGTGGTGTTCTTCAGAGCAAAGCAGTGTGACCCCTTTGGGGTTGGGCATGCGTGTCCTGATCTGCATCTCCCCTCCCCCACCAGAAGAATCCCAGTGGGGATTGAACTAATCAAG
This sequence comes from Cnephaeus nilssonii, assembly GCF_951640355.1. NCBI lineage: Eukaryota > Metazoa > Chordata > Mammalia > Chiroptera > Vespertilionidae > Cnephaeus > Cnephaeus nilssonii. Next base: position 4,912,203 of record NC_137074.1, read on the forward strand.
CACCAACGTGCTCAGGCCCCGGGCCATTCTTGATTTTTCTCTCTCTCCCTAGCGCCCTAAGGGGTCTGGCCCCGTTCCTCTGCCCCAGCCCCCCATTTCTCTCTCCTCCCTCCAGGTTCAAACACACTGCCTCCCTGCTGTTCTGGAACATGCCTGATGCTCCTGCCTCAGGACCTTTGCAGTGGCCGCTCTATCTGCCTGAACACGCTTCCCCAGGAGCCCCCGTGACTAACGCCTCCACCCCCTGCGGGCCTTTGCATGAAGGTCCTCCTCTAAGTGGGCCCACCTTGACTCTCCCTCTGGCAAGTTCTCTGCCCTCCTCCCTGTTCTGTTGCCTTTCTTTCCAGTGCACTCAACACCTTCCAGAAGCTGACATTTGCTTCTTTTATTGTCTTTATTACTGTATTGTATTACATTTATTATTTGTTATAACACCATCTTATTATATACTAGAGGCCCGGTGCACAAATTCGTGCACGGGTGGGGTCCAGCCGGCCCCACCCCCTAGTTGAACTCCCGGTCGGTTGAACTCTCGCACGAGTGGACAATTTGCATATTAGGCTTTTATTATAGAGGATATTGGGTGTTGTTTTTTTATTTTTCTTGCTCCCTTTGCTATAGGGTAAGTGCCCCTCGGCAGGGGTCTTTGTTTTATTCACTGACATCTCTTAAAGCGCCGAAGACCCTCCCTGTCACATAGCAGGTGCTCAATTAATACTGATCAACTGAGAAAATATAGTCTTCTGCTCCTCTAAGTACTCTAAGTAACGACTATATGTTACCACTGTGAGCATTTCTCTCCTCAGCTCTTTCCTCCACCTACCCAACCCTCCCACCCGGAGACTAGCAGCACTGGGTTAACACCCAGGACTCGATCAGCACGTTGAGTGGTCTGGACAAAGCCTGTGACAGCGAATGTAGGGAAGCCACTTGGGAAGCAGCCATTGCCCCCCACTTCCCTCTCCCACCAAGTCCTGCTGGTTTCTGGTGACCACCTGGCTCCCAGACTATGGCATCCAGAACAACATAAGCCTCTAAAGGATCCACTGGCTCAACAGAACACCCGCATCCCCTGGGGCCCCACATCCCCGGAGAGGGTCTGGGGTAACTGCGGTGACCACCTGTAGGAAAAGAAAACAAAGATCCCCGAGCTTTCACCAAGCCTAGAAAGTTCCATGCACGTAGCCACAGCCACAAATAGGTTGGTTTGGGAAAATTATAGGCATCGGGCTTATCAATTCAGAAACCCCCCTGCCGGCTGCCATCGGCTTGCATTCCACACACAGAATAGCGGGGGGGGGGGGGGGGGTGCGCAGAAAGCTCCTGGAGTCCACACCACCCGAGATGCTTGCCTTCAGGGGCTATTTGCTGATTGCCTACTATGTTTCGAATTCCGTGGCCAAGAGCAGGCCCCGTCTTGCTGGCGTTTGCATTTCAGCCTCAGCTCTGTCCGTAACCTGCAACCTGCGGGAAGCTGCGAGGAATTCGGCGCGCGCTCGGGGACAGGCCTCCACAAGTGCAGGGGAGTCAGCCGAGTCTCTGCTTCGCCTCTCCATCCAAGAGTAAAAATAGAGGCTGATCCATTAAAAAACGATCCTGGGAGATTAAAGGGTTTCTAAGCCCCAACAAGACCTGAGATAAGCTGCCTACGTGTGAGCGCGGAGGAGCGGCTACTCCAGGGTGCCAGCGCGTCCGGGAAGGGCCTGCAGCCTGACGGGGCTTGCCCACGGCCACTCCCTCCCCGGGCCCCGTGTCTGCAGGAGAGCGAGTGGAGGCTGGTTAGCAAAGCCCTCCACGCCGCCCCCAACCCTCTCACGCGGTCTCTGCCCCGTCGTCCTCTTTCATTTGGTGGTTTCCAGTGAAAACTCCTTGTTGCACCCTGGACAGTGTTGCTCAGTGGTTAGAGCGTTGGCCCACAGACTGAAGGGTCAAAGGTTCGATTCTCAGTCAAGGGCATGTACCTGGGTTGCAGACTTAATCCCCGGCCCTGGTGTGAGAGGCAATGTTTCTCTCTCTCTCTCTCCCCATCTTCCTCCATTCCACTCTCTAAAAATCAATAGAAAAATCCTCGGGTGAGGACTAACAAAAAACAAAAAGAAAACTCGCTGTTCGTATTGTTTTAAAGGCCTACTCCACTCCTCACAAGCGCCTCTCATCGCCAAGCCAATCCCTCCCGTCGCTGGCTGTGACCTGGCCCCGTCCCCGGTGAGGACTGCATTGCGTCCCCCCTCTGCTTCCACCCGGACTCCCTGACTTGTCAAGGGCTCACCCAGCGAGGCCGGGAGGGGGTGACGTGCTGACTCGTGAAGCAGGACCCTTTCGCCAGGCTGGGGAGGCTCTTCCTGGAGGAGGACGCGTGTCCAGGGCGCCCCAGTATGGAGCCCGTCCCCTGCACGGGGTGCACACACCCCAGACAGCACACCTAGACCCTGTGGGTCTTCGCCGCTCCGGCAGCCAGCCCGCCACGTGCAGAGATGGAAAGACAAGCATGGGCCTCTCGTGTTATTTCCAGATCTAAGGGGCCAACCGCCCTGCTGTTCGCCTGGGCAGACCCGAGACATGGAACCAGGGGACGTGATTTCGCGTCCTCTCCCGGGCCCTTGTCACTCATGCTGCCTGGACAACCTCTGGGCCTCAGTGTCCCGGGCCTTGTCATTCATGCTGCCTGTACAACCTCTGGGCCTCAGTGTCCCGGGCCCTTGTCATTCATGCTGCCTGGACAACCTCTGGGCCTCAGTGTCCCGGGCCTTGTCATTCATGCTGCCTGGACAACCTCTGGGCCTCAGTGTCCCGGGCCCTTGTCATTCATGCTGCCTGGACAACCTCTGGGCCTCAGTGTCCCGGGCCTTGTCATTCATGCTGCCTGGACAACCTCTGGGCCTCAGTGTCCCGGGCCTTGTCACTCATGCTGCCTGTACAACCTCTGGGCCTCAGTGTCCCGGGCCTTGTCTTTCATGCTGCCTTGGACAACCTCTGGGCCTCACGTCCTCACCTGCAGCTGGCCTCCGTCCTCACAGGCTGTGGGGAGGACCCACTGAGATCATACACGGGATCCGTCAAGCCTACAGTACCGAGTAGAGGAAGTTGTTGTTATTTTTTTTATCTTTCACCCCAAATGGACAGCTTGACCTTTGCCTTAGGGAAGTGGTTTCAAATAAAAAGTGCCTATGTTTAGAAATGTCAGTGAAATGGGGGTGGAGGTTTAGGTAACTCCCCCCTGAATGAAGGGAGTCTGTGGCCTTTTACTGGGTCAAGGTGAGGGGTGGTTCCACGGACGGTGGCTCAGCGTTCCCCGTCCACGAAGCCCCCACGAGCGCTCACGGGTGGAGCTGACATTGATAAGAGCTCCTGCATGGAGCACTCCCAGGCCCCTGCTGCTCTGCTAAGAGTGATGTGAGCTTCATCGCACAAAACCCTCAAAGCAGCCCAGAGCCCACAGGGGAGACCGAGTCTTCGCAAGGCGAGGCTCTCCCACTGTCCCGCGGCCGGGAAGACGAAGGACTGGAACCAGGAGTCCCGTGCCTGCTCCGTGCTGTGCTGCCTCCCACTAAGAAATCATAACGGAACACCCCAACTAGACAGGGAGGGAAACTGAGGCTCAAAGAGGAGAAATGACTTGTCCACGTCACTCTGGCAGTCAGCGACCCCGAGACCAGCTCCTATTCCCAGACCAACATCCTTGATGACTTAGACTTTCTCAAGAAGAAACTCTGCTCACATCCACCTTCCAAGGAGCAGCCCACAGCGTGTCCCTGGGCAGCGCCGAGGCGGCCATCTGGTTTACCCAGACTCTTTCTTCACATCAGGGATGTGCCCACTGCCAGCTAGCCTCACCTTTCCAAGACTCTCCCTTTCTTGGCCCACACGCCGCCCTGGTGACACGCCGGGTGCTGTAAATGAGGGTGGCGTGGCGTGTGCTCAGGTCTTCCTGGAAGTGAAGTGTGAAAAACCATGTAGTAAACAGCCAGCCCAGTCAGCACACGTCAGCAGCCACTCCAGGGCCGCCACGTCAGCAGAGGCGGCGCCGGCCTCGGGCCAGGGCCCTGGAAGCTGCCACCTGCCGCGGCGGCCTCGCCTGCCCACACTGGCCCCATTTGGGTCGCCTTGCCCGTTCTCAATGAACGAGAACAGTTTGCTCGTAAAATCAGTTCAGCAAGAGTTCACTGAGGACTAAGTCATTTACTGGGAAAAAGAGGTGAAAGTTCCTCTTTAGGGATGAGGGTGGGGCTCAAACTGGCTTCTTTAAAATACAAGAAAAAGAAGAAAGAAAGAAAGAAAAAGAAAGAAAGAAAGAAAGAAAGAAAGAAAGAAAGAAAGAAAGAAAGAAAGAAAGAAAGAAAGAGGAAAGAAAGAAAGAAAGAAAGAAAGAAAGAAAGAAAGAAAGAAAGAAAGAAAGAGAAAGGAGGGAGGGAGGGAGGGAGGGAGGAAGGAAGGAAGGAAGGAAGGAAGGAAGGAAGGAAGGAAGGAAGGAAGGAAGGAAGGAAGGAAGGAAGGAAGGAAGGAGAAAGAAAGAAGAAAGAAAGAAGAAGGAAGGAAGGAAGGAAGGAAGGAAGGAAGGAAGGAAGGAAGGAAGGAAGGAAGGAAGGAAGGAAATATCAGTAAGAAATAAAATATCAGTGAGGGAGAAATAAACTATCAGTAAGAAAGAGAATGTGGTAGCAAAGCATTAAGGCAATAAAGGGTGACAGGAGGCTTCCCCTCGGTCCCAGAGCTCCCGTCCTCGCCCCCTGCCCAGGACAATGTCGATGGGGGAGCAGCTGTAGCAGCCATAGCAGACATAACGTGGGTACAATGGGAAATGCTGACGCTGCGAATAGTCACCGAAGCCATCAAAATAGCGTCCCTGTATTCAGCTTCCATCCACTGAACCCTCAGCTCGGAGGCCAGGCGTCTGCCAGCCCCTGCCTCACCTCTCGCCCAGAACAGTCCCTGCCACCACGGAGCAGCTACTGTGTGTCTTCGATGCCGCCCCTGGGAAGCCACACGTGCCCGAGACCCTTGGGGTGGCGCTGACTGAGGCAGGTGGCGGGAGCCGGCCAAGTGGTAGAGGTCCCTGAGAAGGGGACGGGAGGGTGGTCAGAGCGCCCCTCTCCCGCACCCAAAGTGCGTTCAGATAGAGCCTGGGCTACCGGTGGCATTGTGTCAACAGTGCACACACATCAGAGAGCCATCCCCTGTGCGGGTCTGCTGGGCAATGCCTTCGGGGGAGGGGTCCCCAGTACCCGAAACAGGGCTCCCTGAAGACCAGCAGTCCCTGATGGGTAAGAGTCAGGCTCGCCGTGAGCGGGAACATCCCTGGACGGTCCCAGAGCCCATACGGTGCCAGCACAGGAGCAGCGTGTGCCATGCAGGGGGGAGCTGCGTGTGCCATGCAGGGGGGAGCTGCGTGTGCCATGCAGGGGGGAGCTGCGTGTGCCATGCAGGGGGGAGCTGCGTGTGCCATGCAGGGGGGAGCTGCGTGTGCCATGCAGGGGGGAGCTGCGTGTGCCATGCAGGGGGGAGCTGTGTGTGCCATGCTGGGGGGAGCTGCGTGTGCCATGCTGGTGGGAGCTGCGTGTGCCATGCTGGTGGGAGCTGCGTGTGCCATGCTGGGGGGAGCTGCGTGTGCCATGCAGGGGGGAGCTGCGTGTTCCATGCTGGTGGGAGCTGCGTGTGCCATCCAGGTGGGAGCTGCGTGTGCCATGCTGGTGGGAGCTGCGTGTGCCATGCTGGTGGGAGCTGCGTGTGCCATGCTGGTGGGAGCTGCGTGTGCCATGCTGGTGGGAGCTGCGTGTGCCATGCTGGTGGGAACTGAAACGTTGAGCAAGACGGTCAGGACGTGCTCCGGGCCTGCGAGCTCCGGGGCACAGAGATGGGGTTGGGGTCTGACTCCCAGGGCCTCGCCACGCCTCCCAGGGCCTGCATCTGACAGCTGGAGATTTACCGCTCAGTGCAGGGCTGACCTTCGTCTGCACTGGCTCCCAGCGGCTTGCATCTGGGGAGAGAGAGCCAGGCTTCCCCATCCCGGCCTGGGAGCGCTGGCCGCAGTCCCACCGCCCGCACAGGGGGGGCAGGTTCTGGGAGCAGACACCTGTCCTTTTGTTTCCCAAGTTCAGGCTGTCCTTGTCCACTAAGCTCTTAGGAATGTGCGATGCTGGTCTCCAGGTGGCTGAGCTCCAGCCCCGCCCGCCAGGCCTCCTTGGAGGATGGGGCAGCCCGAGCCCTGCAGGGCGGCGAGGAACCCCAGGCCGGCCCTGCCCATGCAGCTTTCCCGGAGCCGCCCGCCCTCCCTGTAGGAGCGGCGGGGAGTGCCACTCAGGCCCGCCCGCCTCGGCAGAAAGGAGTGTGGCAATCACACAGCTAAGAGTGTCTCCTGGCCTTGGACTTACGTGCCAGCAGACACTCCCTCTGAACATGTGCTCTACAGGCCGGCCCGGGCTTGGGATCCCCGAATCCATCGGGTGGGTCAGCAGTGGCCGCTGACCCTGAGACCGCCACAGGCCACGCGCCGTGTGACCCGGGCCGCCGCCTCCCAGGCCGGGCTTTGCGGGCAGCGCCCAGGGCAGCCTGGGGGAGAGGTGGCCGCTGCGCTGAATCAGAGGGTTTTCGGAACTGGGATCAGGAAGCAGCCACGGGCTCCCATCCTCCTCCCAAATTCTTGGGGTGCAAAAGGCAATGGGCCAGTGGGCTGGCCAATCCCCAGTCGTGCCCGGCCCTGGGCCTGAGGTCACCCAGGACACCGGCAGGCGTTCTGGGAAGGACCCCGCTTTCACCTTCCACTCCGACTGCGTGAGTCACCCTGCCTGGGGCCGCCGGGGGCTTGTGTGGAGCGGAGACCACCGATCGCCGCAGAGGAACCCGAGATGGCCCAGCGGGCGATTCACCGCTGCGGCTTCAGGCGCCCAGGGGAGCTGCACTTGCGGAGAACGTCTAATCGCCCGGGCAGGGCAGCAGCGGGGCTTGGCTGGCTCCGAGCGAGCGGGGAGGCTCCTGTGAGCCGGGCCCGCGCCCCCCATCCCCGCCCCGCTGCTTATCTGACTGCAGTTTCCCAGGCCCCATAAACAGAAAGGGCGCTGGAAGTCCCCGGCCTGCCCCTGATAAGGCGGCCCCACCTCGGCGCTCCTCACCTGTTCTCCCACGTCCCGGTGACCTCTGCTGCCACATTCTCCCTCATCCCGGTGACAGCCCACACTCAGGGCCCAGCCTCCTTCAGGGCCCAGGCGGCCGGCTCCCTCCGCAGACGAACGTCCTGGGCTCTCGGGCTTCTTAATGCATCACAGCTCACCTCACCTTCCTCCCGACCTGCCCTTCGAGGGGCCTCCCTCTTAGCCTCCCTCTCAGAACGTGGTCTCCCCAGTGTCACCTCCCTCGTGCCGGCCTCTGTGCTCCTTCAGTGGAATCGAAAATCACGTCGGTTGTTGTGGCCGCTCAACCCAGCGGCGGCTCGAAATGAAATCTATGCAGAGCCAAGCAAAACCCCTTTCTGACGGGCACCGCCTGGCCTCCTGGCCCCCAGCCGTGCTGAGCTGTGGGGTTCGGGAGCTCAGCACCACTCTGCCTTTGTTCCCCTTGCACGTCTTCTCTCTTTAACTTGGTCATTCCTCCCTGTCATTCACAGGGATTTTCTGTCATTTGGGAACCTGCTACAGGTGTCTCCTGTGGATCAACTTAGATTGTTATTTAAAAAGCACTTCAGCCCTGGCCAGTGTTGCTAAATGGTTAGAGCGTCGGCCTGCACACCGAAGGGTCTCAGGTTCGATGCTCGATCAAGGGCACATACCTGGGTTGCAGGTTCAATCCCCAGCCCTGGTGGGGGTGTGTTCAAGAGGCAACCAATAGGTGTGTCTCTCTTATATCGATGTTTCTCTCTCCTCCCCTCCCCGCCCCCATTTCGCCCCCTTCCTCCTCCTTTCCATTCTCTCTGAAAATCAATGGAAACAATACCCTCGGGTGAGGGTTAAAAGAAAAACAAAACCACATTCAGTTAGGCCGCGCCAACTCTGCCCGCCCACAGTCTGCTTTTCTCTCCTTCCTCAGAGGTCATAACAACACAAGCTGCCCGGCTGCGCCATTGCTTTGCTAAAAGCCGGAGAGAGGCGAGAGGCTGCGTGGCTCAAACCCTTTGTGTTACTGATGAAGACACCAGGCAGGGGAGCAGGAGGGGCGCCGAGAGACCCCAGCTGCTGATCCGCGGCAGAGCTCGGCGTCCCCACCCAGACACTCCCACCCACGTCCCCCGCGGCCATTGGCTCAGCACAGAAGATCCCGACAGTGGGCAGCTGGACCCCTGCCCTGGGAGCAGGCGCCGGGTGGGATGGGGGTGGGGAGTCTGTGAAGCAAAGACACTTACAAGCCACAGCAGCCCGTCCGCTGATGCACAAACCGCTGCGCAGGCCACACCAGGGATGTGGTCCACACGTTCACGGGTGCAACCTGGAACCTGGACAAATCAGGGACGTGGAAGAGCCCGTCACAGAGACCACGTTCCAGAGAGTTCATTCGTGTGAGGTGTCCCGAGTCAGCAGACCTATGGACAGAGGCAGCGGCTGTGGCTTCCAGAGAGGGGCTGTGGGAGGTGGGGTGCCCCTGACGGCTGCTGGGCCGGAGGGGGATGGAAGGCTCTGGGTTAGACGGTGGTGGTGGCTGCACAGCTCTTGACCACACTCAGAACCACAGCGCTGTGCACCGTGGCGTGGTTCAGACGGTGAGTTTGGCAGCACGTGCACTGCGTCTTCATTTCTGAAAAGCAGCCACGGGGACCCTTCTGCTGGTGGACCGCGAGGAGGAAATGGGCGTCAGGGGGTCCCCTCCTCTGCTCCCACAGCCCAGCTCTCCAGAGGCAGGGCGTGGCAGGGAGGGCATCTCCGGGTGGGGTTACCCAGGAAGGGCCTTGCAGGGCAGGGCACCCCTGAGCGCTGCCGCAGAGGGGGTGGGGCCTGCCCGGTGCCCGCAGCAGCTCCGTGCAGTCATGTGCCCCCTGCCCAGGCCCGACGGCAGGGCAGCCCAGCGTCCTCGGGCCACGGCTGCATCCGGAGGAATTCTGGACGGCACCCCCCCTGCGGGGCTGCAGCGAGCAGCCCTCCCACGCTGGGCAGCAGCAGGGGGCATGGGGCCTGGAACTCCACCAATATGGGTGAGAGGGGGCCCTGATCAAAGTTGGCAGGAATCGGGGCAAAGGAGAGAAGCAGCAGGGAGTGTGGTTTCAAAAAATGCCCCCCCTTCGTCAGTGGGAAGCTGATGGCTTTCATGTGGGCTGCCGGCTGCGGGGGCGGGTGGCGCAGCTCCTGGCGGGGCCTGCACGGGGCGGGGCTCAGAACAGAGTTCAGGCCGCCCACGCCTGCAGCAGCCCTGTCCCTGCCCGTGACAGTGGTCCTGGTCATTGTCCTGCAGCCCCAGGTACATGCTGAGGCCAGGAGGGCCCAGGCCACACACACACACACACACACCACACATCACACCACACACTACACACCACACCACACATCACACACCACACACCACACACACACACACCACACCACACATCACACCACATACCACACACACCACACACCACACCACACACACCACACCACACACACACACACCACACACACACACACCACACACACACACACACACACCACACACACACACACCACACACACACACACCACACACACACACACACCACACACACCACACACACCACACACACACACACACACCACACACACACACACACACCACACACACCACACACACCACACCACACATCACACCACACACCACACACACACACACACCACCACACACACACACCACACCACACATCACACCACACACCACACACCACACACACCACACACACACACCACACACCACACACACCACACCACACACTACACACCACACCACACACCACACACACCACACACACACACACACACACACACACACCACACACCACACCACACATCACACCACACACCACACACCACACACACACACACACCACACACACACATACACACACACACACACACACATACCACACCACACACACCACACCACACACCACACTCCCCAGTGTTTCCCTCTGGGAATAAGCGGAGCTGGTGAACTCGGGGGAGCCTGTGGGGCCTCCACACACAGGGAGGGAGGGAGGGAGGGAGCAGTGAGACCGCACCCACCAGAGACCAGCACGCAGGCCTCACCATTATCGGCCCCATGAGAACCCGCTTTGATGCGGCACTTGGTACCTTCAAAGCCTTCACACACACTAACTAATGAGCACCCACCTGGTGGGTCGGTGGCAAAGCCAAGAAAGGACCAGCCAGCACGCCCGCCCGCTGTCTCCCGGAAGGAGGTCAGATGAGGTCAGAGGGCAGGGCCAGCTCTCCAGGTGCTAAAGGGTGGAAGAAGCAGGAAGAGAAGGGGGCTGGTGGCTGGTGACCTGAGGTCACCTCTAGGTGACATCCCACGCTCACATGGGCACCATCTGCTGGTCTCTGGCCTGCCACCTGGGAGAGCCAAGTTGAATGGGGGCAGGAGGGAGGAGGCGGGGAGGGGGTGGGACGTGAAGGGCCAGGCGGCAGCTGCCCCTGTCTCTCCCTGTGCTGGCAAAGGTAGGTCTCAGCGGGCTCATGGAACTAGGTCATCCATTTCTCATTCGCAGGGGTGATTCATTACCACTCCATCCACAGGCCTCCTCCTGGGGGGAGGGGCCCAGGGCCCTCTGAGGACTCTAGCTGAGAAGTTCTCCCACTGTCTGAACCCACCATGGAAGACGGTTATGCTAATGAGATGGAAAGGAGAACATTTTCCGCAAGTGAAGGAGCTTCTAGGAACTGTAGTCCTTTGTTGTTTGTTTGTTTGTTTGTTTGTTTGTTGTGGAAGGCTGATCCTGGGCAAAATCTCCGCCCCCATTCAAACCCCACGTGGATGCAGGCACCTTCCTCTCTCAAAAAAAGTCCTATACAGCGAGATGGAGGAAGGCCTGGCCCTGGAGCTGGAAAGACATGCTGGGTCATTGTCTCACCAGGGAATAGGCCAGCCTTGGTGGAGGCAGCTTTCTCGGACCCCATCACTCCCAGATCGGTACATCCAGGAGGAAGTTGAAAGAGGAACCGCCCACCTCAAAGCCAAGGGCACACAGCTGGACCGGCTCCCTCATTCATCGTCTGAGGCAGCTGCTTGTCTTCGGTCTCCATGATCATTTCAGCACATAAATAAAGGATAAAGAAATACACTCACTCATGTTTGAGACATGAAAGAGAAGACAAAGAAATAAGGTCAGAAAGAGACTCAGCAACAGAAGCTGCTAGACACAACCTATAGAACAACCTCAGAAGAGAGCGCGAGAATTCCCGGGAACTTTGTTCTGAGCCCTTCACCGGAAATCTTATCCATGTTCACTTTTTTTTTTTAAACTGTGGATTTTTTAAAAATGAAAACCAGTTACTAAGTGCTGCTGTGGACATTTTCAGTGCGAGGCATGAGCTCGGGGCGGGGTGTCGTTTCACAGTTTAATCAGGTGAATGGTGTTCAGGTCAAAGTGATTTGAGGTGCTAGGCTGCATGCACTTGATGGACTCTTGATTGGCGCAATGGGAATGCAGAGCTGCCCAACCAGGGCAGTTTGCATGTGCTTGTTAGAAGGTGCGCACTGCGTGTTCTCAATCAGTGGCGACTTGCTATGCGTGCTAAAGGGTTAAAGAAGCATTGACTCACTCAGTGACCTCAGGCTGCTTAACCCTTTCTGGACTTGGTGTCCCCACCTTCCTCAGGCTGGTATAAATGAGATGTTGTCAGCTGATAGCAGACACTTATTGCCCCTGGATTTCCCATTTCCCCCCACCCCCTGCCAGTAAATTTTAAACACCTTAGAAAAATCGAATGATGACAAACTGATTCTAAAATTTATATGAAGAAGCAAATGACTCAAAACAGTCAACACAATATTGAAGGAGAAAAACAAAGTTGGAAGACTGACATTATCTGACTTCAAGACTTACTATAAAGCTACAGTGATCAACACAGGGTGGTATTGGCGAAAGAAGAGACGAAACGTAGATCAATGGAACAGATCAATAGAGAGCCCAGAAACAGACCTCCATGACATAGTCAACTGACCTTTGACAGAGGAGCAACGGCGACGCAATAAAACAAAGCAGTCTTTTCAACAAATGCTGCTGGAACAACTGGACATCCACGTGCATGAAAAAAAGAATATAGACACAGATCTTCCACTTTTAAGAAACACGAACTCAAAATGGATCCTAGATTCGGATGTGAAATGCAAAACGATAAATCTCCTAGACAATAACATAGTAAAAAACGTAGGTAACTTTTAAAAATACAACATCCATGATTCAGGCAACAAAAATTGATAAACTAGACTTCATTAAAGCTAAAATATGTCTGCTCTGTGAAAGACAATGTCAAGAGAATAAGAAGACAAGCCACAGACTAAGAGGAAATAATTGCAAAAGACACATCTGATAAAGCCCTGTTGCCTAAAATACACAAAGACCTCGAAAAATTCCATAGGAAAACAACCTGATTAAAAAAATGGGCGAAGTCCTCAACAGACACCTCACCAAAGAAAATATACAGACAGCAAACAAGCACATGAAAAGATGCCCCACATCTTCCGTCATCAGGGAAATACAATTGAAAACAACAACGCGATACCAGGGCACATCTATGAGAATCGCCAGAATCCAAAACACTGACACCACCAAATGCTGGCGGGGATGTGGAGCAACCGGAACTCTCAGGCACTGCTGGTGGGGATGCAACACGGCGCAGCCACTCTGGAGGATAGTTTGATGGTTTCCTACAAAACTGAACATACTCTTAGCATACAATCCAGCAATCACACTCCTTGTTATTTACCCAATGGAGCTGGGAATTGATGTGCACACGAAAACCTGCACACGGGTTTTTATAGCAGCTTTATCTATAATTGCCCAAACTTGGAAGCAACCAAGATGTCCTCCAAGAGGGGACAGGATGAAACGGATGCACATCCAGACAATGGAATATCATTCATCACTAAGAAGAAATGCACTCTTACGCCATACAAAAACATGGAGGAAACTTAGATGCACGTGACTAAGTGAAAGAAGCCAATCTGAAAGGCTTCATACTGCATGCTTCCAACCATATGACATCCTGGAAAAGGCAAAGCTATGGAGACAGTGAAAAGATCACAGTTGCCAGGGTTTGGGGGAAGGATGGATAGGCACGTCAGAGGATTTTAGGGCAGTGAAATACTTGGTATGATACTATAATGGTGGATACATGTCATTACACATTTACCCAAACCCATAGAATGTACAACGCAGAGTGAACCCTAATGGAATATATGGATTTGTGGTGATTGTCAATGTAGGTCCATCAGTGGTAGCTAATACAGCACCCTGGTAGGAGATGTTGATGATGGGGGAGGCTGTGCCTGGGTAGGGGCAGGGGTGTATGGGAAATCTCTGTACCTTCGGCTCAATTTTGCTGTGAACCTAAACGGCTCTTTAAAACGTAAAAGACTTCATTTAAACAATCAAGTGATGGTTTGGTTATTTTATTTGCTGGAGCTAATCAAAGAGATACCCATAAGGTTATTGAAATTTGTGGGGGTTTTTCTAGATCTTTTTGTTAGAAATGAGATTTGATGAATGGAAACCGAGGTGGGGAGGGAGGGAAAGGAAAGGGAGAAGGAGGAGGAAGAAAGGGAGAGAGAGGAGACTACGTTAACCAAGCAAACACGGCCCTTTAAAGCAGAGCTCACCCTATGTCATCCCGCCTGTTTTTATGGAAACCGGGAAGAACGCAAACCAGGCCTGCTCTCTGCTCCTGCCCTGAGGGGCTGGCAGGCCTGCCCCCTGCACAGACACCCATTGATGAAGACCTTCATTTTCTTGAAACAGTAAACTGAAAAAATACCTCTGGAACAGAAATATGTAAAAACAGAAAAGAAAAGAAAAGAAAAGAGAAGAGAAGAGAAGAGAAGAGAAGAGAAGAGAAGAGAAGAGAAGAGAAGAGAAGAGAGAAGAGAAGAGAAGAGAAGAGAAGAGAAGAGAAAAGAAAAGAAAAGAAAAGAAAAGAAAAGAAAAGAAAAGAAAAGAAAAGAAAAGAAAAGAAAAGAAAAGAAAAGAAAAGACAGAGAAAAGCATGCTGTGGAGTAAGATCTAGCTGTGGACCTATTGACGGCTGAGTGAGTGGGGCTCTGGCGATCCCTCAGACACGGTGTCCTGTCCCACCCTGCAGGGCTGAACCCCGATTTCACTTCCCGCGTTAGCGGGGTCACCGCACAGCCTGGGCTGCTGCTCCTGTCGCCTGTTTCGTGGGGCTTAGACTGTGTCCTTCAGAACACGGACATCGCGGCCTCTGGGAGCCTGCCGTGGGGGGCTCCGGAGAGAAGTGTTGATGTCTGATTAAGCTTTTGGGGAGAGAGGGGAGCAATGTCTGGCTTCTAGAGAGGGGAGCAGAGGGAGCTGACACGGGTTCCAAAGCCAGGTTCACACTCAGGGCGGAGGAGGGTGGGAGGAGGTCAGGGAAGGGGGTGGGGTGGGGATGGAGGCCACCCTCTAACATCTTTATCTTTCAAAGTGAGGCCTTAGGGACACTGCTGAGAAGCAACAAATGTGTTATTTTAACTTACAAAGGCAGCCCGTGGAGAAACCAAGAGAGTCTAACATCACCTGGACAGGAGGGAAGAGGAGATGAGCACCTCCATTTCCGGGACAGAAAGTTGGCCCAAACCGGGCATTTCTAAAGTGGCCTCCACAGATTCCTTAGCGACCTGGCGGCAGTCACCACAGGACTAAACCAGAAACAGGTGGCATTTTCATTAGAGGGCGTTTGTATGGAGCTAGACTGCGGGGGAGGGGGAGGGCAGGAAAGTTGTTCTCCCTCATTGCTGGTGGATTCGCCCCCCTCTCCCCCTCCCGCCCCACCGCCTTTCTTAGTTGAGAAAGTTCTGATTCGCATTCGAAGAATTCCAAGAGCTCTCGGCCCCCTCGGTGCTGGCTGAGTCAGCCTCTCAGCCATGAACGAGGCCACACCTCGTCAGCCACCAGGGAACCATCGTGACAGGAGTGAACGGGTGAATGAATGAGCAATGAAAGAAGAATCTGATTGCACCTGCTGCTCATATAAAAGCCGATGCCGGCATCTGATGAGCCCAACCAAGTCCAAAGGCAAATGGGGTGCCAGGGTTACAGGGTCAGGTTGCTTCTCCTCCTCCTGCATGCCCTCCAATTCTTTAACCCATTCTAATTTTGTAAATAAATTAAAAGAGTGAAAGATACATCAAACACATATTATTTCCAGAAACGTCCTTGGATGGCTCTCCCCCAGGCGCTCCCCGGGGTGGCTGATGGCATCTCATCTAGACAACTCCCCCCGCAGCCTGCACCCAGGACAACGCTCAGACTCCAGAACCTTCCAACAAAGACTGAAATCAAGGTCTTCACCAGAAAAGCCCGAGACAAACAAAACAAAGACAAAGAAAAACCCGGTCCTGGTTGGCCCGGACTCAGGAGGCTTTGTCCAAGCCACGGGGAGCTGCCCCGGAGCGCTCTCATGCGGCATCACCTACGGTTCGGGTCGGACCCGGGACCTGTACGTCCCTGGAAAGAAAAAGGTGTGAGAGAACCCTTTTGTGCTCGGAGAGCGATTTCAAAGCGGCCTTTGAGATCACCCACAGAGATGCTGCAGACAGAAATTACAGGCAAGAAACAAAATGTTCCCCTTTGATTTCATCCAAGTGGGCAGAGCCCCGAGGTGTGACTTCCACCGGAATCAAAGCGTGGCCGGAGCGCCAGTCCACGCCTCTCGTCGTGTTCGTCTGGGGCACAAGGAAGTAGCAACGATGCGGGCTGGGGCCTGCTCTGGCCGCCAGAGGCGCTCCTGCGTGGTGACCCCCGGCGGAGGCCAGAGGGGGCTGTCAGGACCACCTGCTGGAAATCGTCGCTCACCTTGCTGGCCACGGGCCTGGACAGGGGAGCCCTTACCGTGTCTTCCTTTGGCCAATGCTTCACCGTGGTTTAGAGATTTGGGGTCTTTATTTTTTAATCCTCCCTCTAGGATAGGCTTTATTGATGTTTTAGAGAGAGAAGAGGGAGAGGGAGAGAGAGAAACATGGATGTGAGAGAGAAACATCACTGGGTTGCTTCCCGTGCACACCCCAACCAGGGATTGAACCTGCACCTTGGGTATGTGACCTGACAGGGAATGGAGCCTGCAATCCTTCTGTACATGGGATGACAGTCCGACCAACTGAGTCACACTGGCCAGGGCAGAGATGCGGGGTCTTTAGATGGCATCATCTCCATCAAGGTGAAGGCCTCTGGCGAAGCGGATACATCCACGGGTCGGTCCCCAGAACCACGGTTCCCACAACACTGCCCTCTCTGGGGAGAGCAAGCGGGGAGACCTGGCGATGGGTGGATGATAAGAATCATAGGAAACCGTGACTGTTATTGCTGGTGAAGCCTGCATTCGGTCGGGTTGATTTGCTGGCTCCCTGAAACCAGCCACAGCATGGGGTCAGAGTCAAAACCCAGACGACCCAGCAGGCAAAGAAAAAAACAAAGAGCAAATGAAGGCTCTCCAAAGAGCCACAGGAAGACTCCATCACAGTGCGGAGGGAAACTTCTGCCCGCCTTCTTCCTCCAGCCTTCTCTCGGTCCCTCCCTCGCATTTCAGTCCTCTGAGATGCTCACCCTCACCCCCCACCCCCCACACCCGCTCCCAGGGTACACTGATGGTTTTCCTTCTGCCTTTAAAAAAATTTTTTTAATTTTTATTGATTTCAGAGAGGAAAGGAGAGGGAGAGAGAGAGATAGAAACATCAATGAGACAGAATCACTGATCGGCTGCTTCCCTACTGGAGATTGAGCCCCCAGCCTGGGCATGTGCCCTGACTGGGAATCGAACCATGACCTCCTCGTTCATAGGTTGACGCTCAGCACTGAGCCACCCACCGGGGCTCCTACCTTTTTGTGCAACAGTCGTTCTCAAACCTTTTCATGAAAAATCCTACCATTTGCTCCCTTCCCCTCTTTCTTTTTCCCTCTACTAAAAGCTGGCATTATGGGGGGTTGGGGGGACTCTGGGCGTGGGTTGGGAAAAAGAGTCTGGGGTTATTGGTGCATTTAATATGTGGTCCTGGAAACGTTACGGATACTTGTAGGTAACTTACTATGTGTTGAGCACGGTGTAAAATTATTGACTTTAACCGGGGTCTAAATTGGGGTTTCCTGGAGGCTCCTGGAGGCTCCCAGTGCACATTAAATTTCTGGAGATGGGGATGGCCCCTCTCCAAAGGTGTTTAATCTTCACACCATCTTATCAAGGAGCATGTCCCTGGAACAGTGTCCACTGAGCCACACTGGCCATGCTATTCTTTTTTATTTTATTTTTTTTCAGAGAGGAAGGGAGAGGGAGAGAGATAGAAACATCGATGATGAGAGAGGATCATCGATCAGCTGCCTCCTGCATACCCCCTACTGGGGATCGAGCCTGCAACCCAGGCATGTGTCCTTGACTAGGATTGAACCCGGGACCCTTCAGTCCGCAGGCCGACGCTCTACGCACTGAGCCACACCAGCCAGGGCTGTGCTATTCTTGATAGAGAGGTTTTGTTCCCCTGGCAAAGGGGGTGCATAAAGCTGAGCCAATAGGACAATTCAGCAATGGCGTCAAAACGAGAGAGAAACTTGAAACTCATGATGTCCCCGGGCAGTCTTCTGGGAGGCGGAGCCCCTGCGATTGCCTACAGGAGGGCAGAGGGGTGAGAGCCTCCCGGACAAGGAATCAGGCCCAGCAGCACACACTGCGCATGCGTGGGCCTGAGTGGTGTGATTCTGCAGCCACACGCTACAGCCCTGAAGTTAAGCTTGCTCCAGGCCTTGGCTGAGCAAGAAACAGAAAAATCAGCAAACCCACCGCTTTAAAAACTGGTTATGGCTTTTCAAAGCCCCCAGATCCTTCTGCTTCCTTTCCCACACTCCCCTTCTCCACCAGCCCCCACCCTCTCCCTCCACATCACGGTTTCTTAAATGGACTAGCGACGTGGCGAGACCCAGGAGAGGGTGGGCCTGACCCACCTGGGGAACGGAGTCGCAGGCCCAGCGCCAGCCCCTGGCGCCCGCCGTCGGGGCTGCTATTTTGAAGGGCTGCTTGGAGAGCTGTGGCCCCAGGCATTTTGTTATTTTTATTGTTTGCTTTTGGAACTTCTTAAAACAGACCTCAAAGAAGAGAGAACTCCTGTCTGAAACGCATTCCTGTTAGACTCCAAGGAGTGACTCACCCAGGCTGTGCTGGCATCGATGCTCCCTGCAGAGTTAATACGATTAGACTCCTAAGGTCTATTTTTGAAATGTAGGCTTTGTACCCTGAATATCCTTCCAGAACAAAAATGACGGGGAGGGGGAAGCACAGCACCGTTGACGTATTTGGCATCATCTAAATGCGTGCCGTTTGCCCACTTGCTCTTACCTTTCACCGTCCATTTTCCCACCCGGGGAGAGAGATTGGGCAAATGTTCTTTACACTACAGGTTGCACCATGTTCTTTAGTCCAAATCTTGTCCAGGCAGAAGATAACAGCCTGCAAACTTCACCAAATGCCCGCTGACCGATGAACCGAGAAGCAAAGCGTGGTACGTGCACCCGATGGGCTATCGCTCAACTTTAAAAAGAAGAGGAATTCTGACACATGATCCCGCCTGCATGAACCTTCAAGGCATTGTGCCGAGTGAAAGGGGCCGGTCACGGGGACAGATACCGTGTGACTTCACTTAGGTGACGGCCCTGGAGCAGCCAGATTCACAGAGACGGAACGTGGAGGGTTGGGGACCAGGGGCTTGCGTTTGGGAAGATGAAAAAGTTCTGAATCCATTCAATCAGACACTTAAAAAAGGTTGACATGGTAAATTTTCTGTTATGTGCATTACCACACACACACACACACACACACACACACACACACACACACACACACACCTGCTTTCCCTGGGAGCAGACACCTGAGTCCCCGAGCCTTCCCCAGGCGTTTTTGATCTCACCCACCCCGCTCCTCCACAAACAACCAGGGTGGTTTCCCGGCAGCCTTCGGTGGGCGGTCTTGGCAGAGGCAGGCGCGGCCTTCCTTCCTGGGAAGAAAGTCTCAACGGTAGAAACTGGCTGGTTGCTGAGATTTGTTTTAAGGCACCGTAGTCATTACAGAAGCTCACACGCAAAGCCTTTGTTCTTGTGTAATAAACAGCCGGCCACGGAGGGTTCAAAGACACATGGCCCTGCGTTTGGCCATAAAGTTCACCCGAACTGTGGGCGGCTCCGCTCCGTCCTCCGCCGTCTGCAGAGGCCGTGTTTGTCGGGTGATTTCTGATAACTCCTGTAAGGCAGGGTTGCACACAGTAAAAGCCTTCACGTGGGGCCATTAGGAGCAACGAACTGTGCTGACCACAAACCTCAACAGAAGGATTCTGTTATTTGAGGTTTAAATAAAAAAATAAGGATCTTTCTTCTTGCCAAGACCAGAAAGGTCTTTTGAGAACTTCATTTCTGAAGGCGTTCCCGGCACGACTGGCAATAATCACCCCTGTCACATGTGTTCTCATGCCTTCCTCCTGGGACACGCCACACGGTTCAGAATTACCTGGTGCTTGGGCTGCTCCAAGTGCCCATGAGTAGGTGACCAGCAGACGGGTGGATAAAAAAGCTGTGGGGCATTCACACCGTGGAATGCAGCAGTCTAAAAGAAGAACCTCTTTCCCTTTGAGGCAGCATGGAGGGACCTGGAGAGTACCATGCTAAGTGAAAGAAATCAGTCAGAGAAAGACAAGTATCACATGATCGCATTCATATGTGGAGTCTAAGGAACAAAATAAACTGATGATCAGAGTGGATCCAGAGACATGGGAGCACGGAACAGAGTAAGGAATCTCAGAGGGAAGGCGGGGGAGGGTGGTTGGGTGGGTGGGTGGGAGGTGATCAACCAAAGACCTTATGCATGTGTGCATAACCCATGGATGCAGACAATTAAGACCTGGGGTGGGAGGAGCTGCAGGGGCGGGCTGGAGGGGGTCAATGGGGGAATAAAGAATTTATTTATTTTTTTTAATATATTTTATTGATTTTTTACAGAGAGGAAGGGAGAGTGATAGAGAGTTAGAAACATCGATGAGAGAGAAACATCGATCAGCTGCCTCCTGCACACTCCCCACTGGGGATGTGCCCGCAACCAAGGTACATGCCCTTGACCGGAATCGAACCTGGGACCCTTCAGTCCGCAGGTCGACGCTCTATCCACTGAGCCAAACCAGTTAGGGCAAATAATTTATTTTTTAAAGAATTACATGGCAAAGGTGTATACGGCCGGGGAGTGACCAGTCATGACATTCCCCAAAGAATCCTTGTGAAATAGAATCGTTTTAACTAGATGCGTCCTGAACATCTCAGTCCTTGTCCTGAAACAGTTTCCTTTCTCTTTCCGATGCGCCTGGATGGAGTTTGGACGCGCGGGGGTTGCGGGGAACTGGATCAGAGACCGAACTGTCAGATGAACTTGACAAGCAAAAAGTCTGCCGCGTGGTTTGCATACGCAGGCCACTCTCCGTGTCTTAACTGGGCTAATGTGGAGTGAGGTGAACACGCTGCAGTGGGTTTTACCCCTCAGCTTCACACTGCTAGACGCTCCGTGGGCGTGCCCTCGGGGCAAAGGGGAAAGAGGAATAAGAACTCAGTCTCCACCAGCTGCCAGGACACTGACGGGGAGCTCTCCCTCTGGCCAGGGCTGGGGAGTCCCCCTCTGCCAGGGCCGGGGAGCCCCTCAGCAGTGCAAGCGCGGAGCCAGGTGTGGGCTGGCTTTGCTGACTACCACTGAGGTGCAAGGCCACCGTGCACCAGCCACGCCAACAGGCTCGGGGCAGGCAGCAAAGGTCTCAGGCATGGGTTCCTCAGCTCCACTCGGTTGCCCTCCCCTCACCTCTTTCCTGGCAGAGCAAAGGATGCCAGTTCTCCTGGAGCCCCTCCGAGAGCGCGGCGGGGAACACGGCCAACAAAGCACACATCCGGGTCCTGGAAGGCCCGCCTGGCTGGAGTCCTGCACAGAAATAAAACACAAAACCAGTGCAGGCCCCAGAGGACTCTAGAAAAGCCCTCCTTGGTGAGGGTGGAGGGATGTCGGGCCACATCCCTGACCGCTGATAATGACCGTGCTATGAAGAAGAGGGACAGGGTGATTTTTGATGGGTGGTCAGGCGATAATGCTAAGCTAAGAACCCAATGATAAACAGGAGCCAGGGAAGCAAAAACACAAGAGGAAAGCTTTGTGTATGGGTGACAGGTCAAGCGCGAAGGCCCTGAGGCAGGCTTCTGTGTGTGCGTGCGTGTGTGTGTGTGTGTGTGTGTGGCGAGAGTGGAGGAAGTGTGTATGCGCAGGTGGCTGAGTTACAGACATGGTCAGGTCCCCTACAAAGAGCATCAGGGGAGGCATGAAGATGGCCCCCAAGGGACCTCCGAGGGAGCCCTCTCTTCTCACCTGGAGCCCTGAGCCCCCAGGAAGCCAGTGGAGGAACCGTCTGACTCAGCAGCCAGTGAGGCAGGGCGCCTGTCCCCGTGCACACAGCTGACAAAGGTGCGTTCCTTCCCCGGTGCCCCCTCCGCCCAGCTTCACCACTGTAAGGCATCACCCAGCACCACTAACACTCCCTGTGCCCTCAGCAAAGGAGGCAGAGCCAGACCCGGCCCACCCTTCCCACCCGCTCTGTTTTTCTCTGCGCTTTCCACTGGGGGTCCTTCTCCCCCAGGGGAGATTTTACCCCCAGGGACATGGCTGTCGGGCTGGCTTTCTGCTGGGGACCTGATGCATCGTGGACGGCTAAGCGGTCCTTTCCTCCATCCGGGAGGCCCGCAGGGTAACATCCTGTTCCATCAGCACACGCCGCCTTCCCTCTGCGTCAGCTCTCCCTCTGTCCCTTTGGTAACACTGGTGAAGGCCTTGGGGCCCACCTGGCTGCTCCAGGCCCACATCCCCTCTCTAGATCCTTCCTCACATTCACAAAGTCCCTTTTGTCAGGACCCCAGGGGCTGGGACATCTTTGTGGAGAGGAGCCTTCTTCAGCCTCCCAGGCACCTCAGGCCAGGCCACCTGATTGGCCAGCAGCCAGCCTGGGGGGCAGGCCCCAGCAGTGGCGGACCGATGGCGAAATCATGGGACACAACCTACTTGACCGTGTGGCCTGAGGAGGCCCCCAGGGAAGCCGGCGTGTTGCAGATGCGGGGCCGTGCACGCGAGGCCTGCCCAGAAGATGGTCCCAGAGATGCTTGTATTTTTGAAGGTGGCTTTGGGTGAAGGGAATAAGGGTCAAATGACTAGAGCAGGATTAGTGATGAGCCCCTTCCCTTGAGCCAGAGTCACCCCTCTATTGGAGGAAACAAACAAACGAGCAGTGTTCAGGCCAACGGGGACTTGAAACCCTCTGGAAGGGGCCCCAAGACCAGCTCTCATTCTCCCCCGCGAGGTTGTGCAATACATCGCTGACGGGAAGTGAGGTCACTTCTCTGTCACCTCAGCCAAAGCGCAGCAGGGTGCGATTTACAAAGTGTTAGTGGCAGTTGGCTTTGCTCATTTGCTTCCCCCCAGCCCAGGAGAGTCCCCCCCTAAAAGCACGCTTTTAAAGAACTGGACCCCGAACAGTCACAGGGAGCTCGAATCCTAACAAACACGTCATTAAACCTGTACGACTTCCTCCCAGCACACTCTGTCCAGATGCAGAGAGCGGCGACGGCTTTGTTCCCAGACCACCCTCACCAGCGCTGCCGCCCCCCCCCCCCCCACTTTATGAACTTGCCTTCAGGCAAATAAAAAAAAAGTCATAAAGATCTAAATTGCTGCTTCTCCCTTTTTTTTTTTCAATTAAATGAATCTAAATGGGCAATCGCTGGTTCCAGAAAAACAACCTGAGACATGTCCCTTTCTCTCTCTTTTCCAAGTCCGCCTCCATTCTCAAGGCTCCGAGAGTCGCACTGAGGGCTCAGCACGGAGCCCCTCCCTCGGAGGAACAAGAACCTTCTGACAAACTCCGGGCTGGCCTGCTGCCAGCCTGCGGTGACAGAGCCAGCGGCTCAAAGAGACGCCATCCCTCAGAGCCCTGCGGTGTCAGCCAGGGCTGAGTGTGGAGGCTGAATTCTGTCCCCTGGGAAACACGTTGAAGTCCTCCCACTGCACCTGGGAAATGTGACCTTATTTGGAAATAGGGTCTTTGTGGAGGTCATCAGGATGAGATCAGAATGTCCGGCGGCGTGGCTCAGGGGTTGAGCGTTGACCTGTGAACCAGGAGGCCACAGTTCGATTCCAAGTCAGGGCACATGCCCGGGTTTCGAGCTCCATCCCCAGTGTGAGGTGTGCAGGAGGCAGCCGATCCATGATTCTCTCTCATCATTGATGGTTCTCTCTCTCTTTCCCTCTCCCTTCCTCTCTGAAATCAATAAAGATATTTTTTATTAAAAAAAGAGGAAATCAGACGGAATCCGGGTGGGCCCTACCCCAATGACCGGTGTCATTAGAAGAGGAAGTGTGGACACAGACACGCAGAGGGAGGCCGCGGCGGGGGGGGGGGGGGGGGGGGGGGGGCGGGCAGGAAGAGTGCCCCAGGTGGCAGTGATTCTAAGCACCACGGACTGTTGTCATCATCCAGAAGCGACAAAGGCAAGGAAGGGGCTCCCTCTGAGCCCCCAGAAAGAAGCATTCCTGGGCCACCCTGGCCCCAGGCTCCGGCCTCCAGGCATCAGGCAGCATCTGCTATTAAGCCTCTTGGGCTGGCTGCTCTGTGCAGCAGCCTTAGCCATAGACACGCGAGTGCGGCCCTTTGGTCAGATGGACGCAAAGGCTGGTGTCTGGCCCTGTTCCTAATGTATCTCTTCTGCTTCTCACATTTCCTGAACCCGCTTCACCGTCGATCTGAGGCAGAGCCGCCAATGCCCTCTTGGGGTTCGGCTAGCTCCTGGCGGCGGGGGGGGGGGGGGGGGGGGGGGCATGTCTCCTTCCCAGCACTCCCTCCCCCCGGGTTCTCTCGAAGTAGCGGGAGCAAAGCGAAATCACAATGATACCACCCAGGTTGTCTCCGAGGGGCTCGGGGAGGGAGCACAGAAGAGGCATCTAGTGGGTACCTCCTGCCTGCCTCAGCCCTGCTGGGAGTGGTGCTGGGCCCACCTGGTCCGCGCCCCTGTGAGGTGAGGCCCAAGCCTCCCGTTCTGCAGGTGCATTGCCTGTGGACGGGATCCAAGCCAGGTCTCCTCTCTCCAAAGACCCCACCAGGATTCAGCCACAGCCTGGTGTCCCAATGGCCCTGTCCTCCATCCAGGCTCCGTGCGGGGTCCCTGAGTTTACATTCAGCTCGGTGCCATTAGAGCCGCGTTCTCAAACCCCCCGCCAGCATCAGAATGGATGGGAGGGCCGGTTATAACACCCATTGTTCCCCACCCCCATCCCCAGAGTTTCTGATTCGGGGTGGACCAGATTCTGCATTGCTGACGCGTTTCCAGGATCCGGGGGTTGAGGACCATGGTCTGTGAGAACCTGGATGGCATCAGGTGTGGGCCAAGTCCGGTGCCCACGCCCTCCGCGATGGGAGAGAAAGGTGAGGAAGAGCAGGCCTTCTTCTCCTTCCTCACTGCCCCCCTTCTCCTTCCCAGATCCCCCCGGCAGTGCTCCGTCCTCAGTGCTCAGCTGGCCGTTTGGCCTGCCCGTCGGTCCCCGTCAGTGGTCTGTGCATGTGGGGGAGGGTCAGGGCTCTGTTCCCGGGGCAGACGGGCCCACAAGGAGCCGCTACTCCGTCTGCGTTCTTCCCTGCCCTGAGCCGGCCATTGGGAATTCCCTCACTGCACATTGGGGAGGGCCAGGGAGACGGACGGGCCAGCTCCTCCCAGCTCAGCCAGCAGATCTGTCCAGAGAACAATGTGCTTTTTCCCCAGAAGCACCTGGTGCTCCTCCCAGGCTGTCTGTCTGTGAGCGCCTCTCTCTGCGTCCCCGACCCCCTCCGATCAATTCCATTCCATTTGTTGCAACAGGTAGATGCTCCGCTCACGTGGCTGCAGTTCCAAACCGGGGAGGACTTGGGAGGAAGCTCTCCTTGCAGACCGCAGGCCTGAACGGCTCCTGGGATTGGCCAGGGACTCCGTTGCCGTGGCAACCCCACTGCTTCCTGCCTGACCCCCTGCACCTCCATCATTACCCTCAGCGACACCGCGGATTATTAACGCACTTTAATTAACTCAGCTCTGGGGCAGGGGCCGGTGCCTGCCACCTCTCAGAGGGCGGCCGTGACTCAGTCCTGGCCTTCCGCACATGGGGGGGGAGGGGGGGGCAGGGGAGAAATTTATACCCACTCGCACTCGGGGAGCTGAAACAGCTGCAGCTGCCTCCTTTGCCTTCACGGGCAGGAGTTCCCTCTGCCTTCCGAGGCACATGCATTGCGGGTAAATGCTGGCGCCGTGGAGATCAGCGCGTTGTGAGACGTGTGTAGGGAGAATATAGTCTGCAGGCCTGTTACACCCCGGGGGCCAGCGGGGGCCAGGGCAGACGCAGCCCCTCCTTCCGGGACCGGGAGGAGGGAGGGAGGGAGAGAAGGAGGGAGGGAGGGAGGGAAGGAGGGAGGGAGGGAGGGAGAGGGACAGAGGGATGAGGGCCCCAATTCAAGCAGGCGGGCTCCTCACCTGGGCCCAGGAGCTCGAATGGCACACACCTACGTTTTCATTGCCCCGGCCTCTACCCGAGACCCAGCGTTCCTTTCCGATAGCACGTAGGCAGCAGCCTCAGTGCGTCAACAGCCCTGGTGACTTTGGGGACAATAAACGCACAGGTGACCCCATGCCGTGTGCCTCTCGTGCCGATGTCTGCACCGGCGTCCACGCCCCTCTCCGCTTCAAAGTGACCGTCGGGCTTAGTCCCACCCGTGGGGCCCGTTATGGGTCCCGTTACGATGCAGCGTGAACTGCTCTACAACTCACTTTATTTACACACGAAGATGTTTATGTAATCCATTTGTTTAATGGTGTTTTAATATAATCAGTTTCCTTTAAGCCTGTATGTTCTCTTTCATGCGCTTAAAAATCGTATTCTGAGAAGTGGCCCACAGGCCCCACCGACGGCCCCAGAGGCCGGTGGGCGTCAGAGGTTAAGGACCCAGAAAGGAAATACTTTCACTAAGTGGCCCTTGGTTTCCCTCAGGGGAGCCAGCCGTTGGCATCTCCCGAAGAAGGAGTATATCTACACCTCCCTGTCACTCAGTGGACTGAGGAATAGATATAAAGTCAGCATATGTATAAACACACATGCACGAACAGAAAGAGTGGGGTTTTATTTGCAAAGAAAATTCAGGATTTCGACACTTATTTACCTCTGTTTTTGACCATTCTAGTCCTCAAAAGTGCTGTAAATATTCCCTATAAACGCGAGAACTGGCGAGGTTGACCCGGACTTTCTAACGGGGAAAAATACATTTAAAAACTTAAAAGCCGAGGCACGGAAGAGAGCATGATGCTCAGTACAGACCGCCGAAGACTGTACGCTCTTTAACTGAAATCTAATGCCGTTTCCGTGAATTCTGCCAAAGCGAAGGCCTGGGTACTCTCTCCACTCACCACTCTCCCACAGAGAGTGAGCACGCCCACGTCCCAGAACCACTGTGAAGGGTTCTGCCCTGTCGCCTCGTTGCATCGTCCATTTATTTTGTTTAACAAACACTTCTGCAGCGTGTGCCACGTGCTGGGCCAGACCAAGTGCTTCCGGAGCACGAGCTGACCTTCTCCTCGCGCCCCTGGGAAGGAGGTTCGATCACAGCCCTCACCTTCCAGGCGAAGAACTGAGGCCCGGGCCGGGCCGTTGAATGCCTCGTGTGGAGCTCTCCAGCCTGTCTGCCCCTGAGCGACCCCCTGGTGCCCTGGGGCCCCGCTCAGGCTGGTCTTCGTGCCACTGGCCATTCCTCGTCCTCACACAGCTACACGTGGCAAGACTTATACCTGGTCTGTCTGCACCGGGCACACGCTCTAATCCTCATGCCTGTCCAAGCCGTTGCTCAGGTCCTCACCTGACACCGGCATGAAAGAGTTACGGCACATGGGAAGATCACATGGGAAGATCACGTGGGAAGATCACACCTTGGGCTGCTCAGGAAATCCTCCGTGTACCTCCCACCCCACCCATCAATGGAAGGACATGAACCCCCGGCGTCTAAGAGAAAACTCACAGCTCCCTGACGTTGCTTGCTTGTGTTTCATCCTTCAAAGGACAACAGTTGTGCAGATCCCACCCCGCATCAGATGAAAGCGCAGGCGCTGCATCTAATCCGTCATCTCCACCTGGAGCTGCCCAATAGCCACCTCCCCGGCAAGTCGGTCATTACGAGCAGGACTGCCACTCAGCGCTGGCACCACCCTGGGTGAGAGTTCCAGAAGCACGCGATGGCCATGAGTCCATGGTCACAGCCTCTGGATGCTGGTCTGGGGTACAGCTTCCCCCTGAGGATGGGCATGCAGGACCGCGGAGGCTCGGGGACTCACCTCGGGACCAGATGACCACCCACGTCAAGGTCTGAACTAAATTCATTTCTGCTACACTCCCTGGTCCCAGCAACCGCTGTCGCTCTCTCTCTCTTTAATTTAAAAAATGTTTTAATCCTCACCCGAGGTTATTTTTCCATTGATTTTAAGAAAGAGAGTAGAAGACAGAGAGAAATATGGATGTGAGAAAAACACATCGGTTGGTTGCCTCCTGATGGAGCTCTGACCAGGGCCTGGGCCGGGGAGGAGCCTACAACAGAGGTACGTGCCCTTGACCAGAATCGAACCTGGGACCCTTTGTTCCGCAGGTCAACACCATCCACTGAGCC
This sequence comes from Cnephaeus nilssonii, assembly GCF_951640355.1. Lineage (NCBI taxonomy): Eukaryota > Metazoa > Chordata > Mammalia > Chiroptera > Vespertilionidae > Cnephaeus > Cnephaeus nilssonii. The sequence goes on from NC_137074.1 coordinate 4,940,061, forward strand.
ACACCGGCTAGGGCTCTCTCTTTTTAAGTCAACATTATTGATGTGTAATTTACATATAAGAATGCATCCAACTTGCTTGTACAGTTCGATGGGCAATGTAAATACTCACATAATCAACATAAAAAATAGAGAGAGAATGGTCCCATCACCCCAAAAAGTTGTCTCCTGCGCCTTTGCAGTCAACCCCACCCCTGGCCCTCAGCATCCGCCCGACAGCTCTCCAACACGGTGAGCTTGACTCGCCTTTTCTAGAACGTCATAGAAGAGGAATGAGATACAAACTTCATGTAAATGGGAGCTGGGTGCAGTGTGTGCTGTGCACTTGCAATTTGCTACGCCCTGGAGAGGTTGGGAGGACAGTTGCGCCAAGGCCACGTGAAGGCACTCTGCATCCTGGGCGGGTACTTCTCCATCCTGGGCAGGTACACCTGTCTCGCTGGCCCCCTGGGGAAGAGTCTGGGTGAAGCAGGTGCTCAGTGTCCATGCACCGTGGACTCAGCACGGCCTTCCGCACGGTTCCCCGCATGGTGTGCACCTGTCCCTGTCTCATCGGCTTGCCAGGAAGGATTTGTCCCACTCCGTCTCTATGGATGACACGGTGGCCCTCACTCCCCGAGTGGCTTTCATCGCCGTTGCTTCATTGCCTCCTTCTCAGCTCAGACCCCTTTGGGGACCATTCAGCTTCCTCGTGCACCTCACCCCGGTGCCTGACTCCCAGCTTCCCCCCTTGGGTTCAGTCACTTCCGTCCCTGGCTCCTCTGTGTGCCCTTGAACTTGGCTTATTGTTTGCATTCTTTTCGTCCCCTTCAGTTGCCGGCGGATCCAGAGAGCCTCAGGAGTGGTGAGACGGTGACACTGGGCTTCACAGCACCAGCGTTCCTCTACCCTGGCTCGGGGCCTCCCTGGCCTCTCCCCAAGGCCCACGCTCATCAGAGAAGCACAAGCCGGTGCCTCCTCTTGCTTCCCTCTCAGCGACACGGAGGAAAAACGAGGGGTGGCGTGGGGCTGCTCTGGGAGAGAAGGCTGTCACAGAAGAACACTGGATTTCGAGCAGGGGCAGACAAGAGGGGCTCAGCTCTCTGAGCCTCAGTCTCCCCATTAGACACCTGGACTAAGCATTGTGAGGGGAGCCCTCATCACCTGGCCTTATGTGAAACCTGAGTACCCAACAGTTGTGCACAGCTGCTCATACGCACCTGGCCGTGGCCACAGGGCACAATGACAGGCAGCGTGGGAAACTGGTAGAGAGTCAGGCCCTAGCCACGCCCACCTTGGGTCCACTTCATAAAAGCCTCATGCTCAGATCAATTAAAACCAGGTTCTTTGCCTCAGAACTCTGCATGGCAGAATGACCCCCAAAGGTGTCCCTGCCCTAATCCCTGGGACCTGAAATTATGGCAAGAGAGAATTGTCATGTAATTAAGGTTATGGATTTTAAGAGAGAAAAATGACCCTGGGTTATCCGGCGGGCGGGGGGGGGGGGGGGCATCTTGTGGACTTTCTCACTGGGCTCACAGAAGAGGGGGAGTCAGGAGACTCCCGGGATGAGGACCCCTGGGCCCTTTCTGTCTCTGAGATGCAGGGACGGAGAGAGGGACCAGAGAGAGCCCCTAGGAGCTGAGGGTGTCCCCAGCTGACAGCCGTGAGGAATCGGGACCTGAGCCCCACAACCACAGGGAACCGGATTCTGCTAATGACCTGAATGAACTTGGGACCAGACCTCTCCCAAGCTTCCCGATGACCACCACCCCCTGACCCCCACACTGGTGGACACCCTGACTCAGCCCGTGAACCCGACACTGGGAAACCAGCTGAGCCGACTCTGACGTCTGACCCGCAGACTGTGAGGTGACCCGGTGGTCGGTCCCATCTCTCCTGAGCTGATCTACTCCGAGGCCCCTGCCCATCAAGGTCAAGTCCAGCCTCTACGGGGCTACAAGGCCCCGTCGCCTCTGTCTCTTCTCCCAGTTGTGCCCTGCTGGCCTGTCCTCCGGCCGAACAGCCTCCTCTGCGGCTGGCCCTCCCCAGGCGCCCCCGCCCAGGGCCCTTCCCGGGAAGGCGCCTGCCCACAGGGGCTTCTTCCCTCACCTCCTCAGGGACTTTGTCCAAATGTCACCTTTCAGTGAGGCCTACCATGGCCCCTCCCCCAATATTAAAATATTAAAAAAAAATAAAGGAGAGAGAGAAACCTCTGCTTTCTCTCTCTCTATAATTGAGCACATGTGTTGTGTTTTTTTAAATATATTTTTATTGATTTCAGAGAGGAAGGGAGAGGAAGAGAGAGACATAAAAAACATCAATGATGAGAGAGAATCATGGATCGGTTGCCTCCTACACGCCCCCCACTGAGGATCGAGCCCGCAACTCAGGCATGTGCCCTGACCTGGAATGGAACCCGCGACCTCCTGGTTCATAGGTCGATGCTCAGCCACTGAGCCAGGCCGGCCGGGCAAGCTCTGTTTCCCTTTTGAACACGCCAGCGCAGCCTCAGAGACACCACCCTGGGGGCGTAGCTCTTCTGTTTGTATTGAGGACGTTTTGTCGCAACACAACTATCATTTCTGTTTCGGGAAACAACCGGGATGGATCCACCCACATAAAAGCCTTGGTTAATGAAATACTTCACCAGAAGGGGAAAAAATCTTCTAAGCAATTTTCATATGTTTACCGTAAGAATAACCTAACTCCACCCCGGAGCCCATCATGCACAGACTGTTTGCTGTCTCCAGGGGCAGTGGCTGTTGAAGACAGCTTTTGTAAACATACCCTCTTAAAACGCAACTGCCACTTTTACCCTTTACTCCAATACCGTCTCAGAGGACTCAGGGACACTTTCATCCCAGGAGGTCACTTTCTACGGCCCCGGGGTGGGGTGACTATTGCGCAAGTGTTATCCGCGCCGGCCGTAAAGGCCCTTTGAAGGCGACCCAGAAGCAGCAGCTAGCCTGGTGTATACATTTCCCAATCTCCTGGTCGCACTGGTTTAGGAAAACCCCAGCTGAGCGTCTCGAGGTCCAAGAGTTGAGGTTCCATTCTGAATGCGCGGTGAGATGGGAAACTCTCGTCGGAATTGAAACCTCGACCCAGGCAACGCCCAGAAACCCCAGGCCCCTCGGCTGTGAGACCGAGTGAAGCCGAGGCCCCCGGAGGGATCCCTGCGCGCGTGGGGCCTGCAGGCTCGGGGTCTCCTGCTAACTTCAGCGCAGCTGCTAGGAGGTGGCTGGCTTGTGCCTCCTTTTCTACCATGAATGAGGACAAGGTGGTTCGGAGCCACCTGGGGACGGGGCCAGGCCGCTGACCTGCAGGCCTTTAAACTGTCCGCTCTCGCCGAAACTGGTTTGGCTCAGTGGATAGAGCGTCGGCCTGCAGACTCAGGGGTCCCAGGTTCGATTCCGGTCAAGGGCATGTACATTGGTTGCGGGCACATCCCCAGTGGGGGATGTGCAGGAGGCAGCTGATCGATGTTTCTCTCTCATCGATGTTTCTAACTCTCTATCCCTCTCTCTTCCTCTCTGTAAAAAATCAATAAAATATATTTTAAAAAAAATAAAAAATAAAAATAAAAATAAAAAATAAACTGTCCGCTCTCGCGGCTCGACAGTCACCTGCGGGTCCTGTGACTCTGCAGGTCCTGATTCAGTTTGGGGGGTGGGGGCGGGGAGAGGACATGACACCCTGCATTTCCAGCAAGCCCACGGGTGCTCAGACCACACTTTGAGGAACAAAACCCACGTCTGTCCAGCTAATAGAGTCCGTCACAGTGACCCCCACCTTCAGACTCCCCATCGGAAGGTCAGCTCCGGGACGCCCGACACTCTCGCGGCCCAAACCTCTCTGCAGACACCAGGCCAGGGCCAGAGTGTGTGGACAGAGCGTGCTGTTCTAGAAAGTCCGTGGGCTCAGCGCTCTCATCCCGGCCCGGAGAAATCCAGATGACAGCGAGAGATGACACATGGTCTTCCCACAGGCATCCGGGCTTTTCAGTCTGGGGGAGACACCAGAGAGCTGAGCTCACCTTTCATCACTTCAAAAAATTACATATCGATATCACCACTGGGCTTTTCTTCGTGTGAAACCTTCCGTGGACTCCCGGGGCAGGAGACACTCCAAGCAGAGCTGTGATCACAGACGGGGACAAGGGGCCAGGTGGGGAACACCCTGTCCCCACCGTGAGGGCGGCCGAGGCCTCTGCCCGGAGTCCTGAGGTTCCAGAAGGGAGTGGACATGCTCAGATTTCAGGCAACGCACCCTTTTTTTAAATCACTGGGTGAAGGTCACATAACATAAAATTAACCTTTTAAAGTGGACAATTCAGTGGCATTCGGCAGATCCACGTGGTGGGTAACGGGACCTCTATCTAGTTCCAAACGCTTCCATCCCACCCCTTCCCCGGAAGAATGCCCCACACCACCGAGCAGCCCCCCATCCCTCCCGCCCAGCCCTGGGCAGCCGCCACCTCGCACTCACCTATTCTAGACCTTTCATGTACACAGCGCCCATAACGGGCGGTCTTTGTTGTCTGTGTTCTCTCACCTCCCATCATGCTTCGGAGGCTCCCCCACGGTGTAGCCTGTATCAGACATGGTTTCATTTCAGAGCCAAATAGTCTTCCAGTGTGTGGAGCGCCACGGCTGGTCCATTCATCTGCCATCGATAACCATGGGGCTGTCTCGCCCTTGGCTGCTGTGAGTTATCACTGCGTGTAAGTGTCTGAGCCCCTGCGCTCGGTGCCGAGGCGTGTACGCCTCCATGCTCGGCTGTGTAGATGGAGAAGCAGTCCACGGGAGGTGGGGGGACGCGCTCAGCTCGCTCAGGGCCGAGCTGGACCTACACCCCAGGTCCCCGAGCATCTGGTCCGGCTCCCAGAGCCACACCAGCCCCCTCAGCAGTTCTCCCCACGCTGGTTCCCCTGAGGGCTAAGCCCTCCCTCTTTTCGCTCCTTTCCAAACCTTTCCACCTTCAGAGCTCAGCTCTCCACCTGCCTCACCGGCCTTCCCTGGCCCAGCAGTCCCTCCCATGCTCCCTCTTCTTTCCAGTTTTACGTCTACTCTAGTCCCACACGGCACCCAATGCAGGCCTCCATGGCATCTTGCTGACCAGTGTCAACTGTGAGGCCCTGGAGCTTAACAGATCCTTGTGCCAGATGAATCCTGGGCGGAAGCCTGTGGAGTGGCTGGGTGACGCCGGGCCTGTGGGTGTCCACGCGGGGCCGTGACTGGCGCTGTCACGGATGCTGCAGGAGGACAGGATGACGGTGCGCCTAGTCACTCAACCACAGGGAGGGGCGGCGTTCTGCTTTCCAGCATTCTCTAAAGAGCGTGTTACGTCACCTGCTGGGGATGCCCAGCGGTGAGGTCACCGTGAATATGGAGACATACAAGTCTTGTCACCCCCATCTTGCCCACTGCCAGTCACTAGCTGTGTGGCTCGAGTCCTGGCTGGAGTGTGGCCAGGAGGGCCACGGAGGTCCCTCCTCGCGCCTGTGATGAGAGAAGAACCAGGGGAGGGCCCATTCACAGACCAATGACCTCGACACCAGAGGACCTGGATGTCCGTTCCCCTCTTGACCCTTCATAGAAATTGTCACTAAGGAAGTGCTTTGGGGTCTTTGGGGAAATGCCAATAAAAGCATGATTTTCAAAATCCATTGCTGCCTGACAGGCATGGCTCAGGGGTTGAGCATCATTCTATGACCTGGAGGTCACAGTTTGACTCCCCCAGTGTGGGGCGGGCCAGAGGTGGCCGATCAATGATCCTTTCTCATCACTGATGTTTCTGTCTTTCTCTCCCCTCCTCTCTGAAACCAATAAAAATACATCTATTTAAAAATCAATCCGGGAGGTTTTTATTCTCCATTTAGGTCCTTCTTAGAGCCGTCGAATGGGCGGCCAATCCAAGAAAGGTCAAGAGAGTCTGATTTTTTTTTAAAATTGTAACGTTAGAAAACCTAAATCCTCCTCTTTATAAAAAAAGAGTTTCTCACATTTATTATAGATTTAGAAAAAGCACTGTATTTCAGTCTTAAAACTTCTGGAAAAAATAACATTCCAATGTCTTTGATGTTAACTAAAGGAGACAAATATATCTTCACACGAAGCCAATCTTGTCCTCACTGATGTGACTAAAGAGAGGTTTGCATTCTTCTGGCCACTAAATCATACAACTTCTCAAAAGCATACACACCATCCCTGGCCGGGTGGTTCAGTTGGTTGGAGCGTAGTCCCGTACACCAAAAGGTTGGGGGTTCGATTCCAGGTCGGGGGGAGTACGAGAAGCAACCAATTGATGTTTCTCTCTCACGTTGATGTTTCTCTCCCCACCCCTCTCTATTGCTCTCCCTTCCTCTCTCTAAAAATCAGTAAACATATCTTTGGCTGAGGATTTTAAAAATATAAAAAATACATACCAAAACATTAATAAATTAAAAAACATATGTTCCCAAGGGCGAGTGGAAGGGCACGGGGCAGGAGCCCTAGGTGCCCACTGATTGGTGGGTGCCCGTATCATCCTGGGCGCTTACCCTTAGTTATCGATTTAGCAATCCCAAGAGGCCCGCAAGGAGCTCATAATCCCTGTTTGTGGAAGCAAGGCTGGGGAGACTATGTCACCATGCCAGCCTCCCATATCCGTGAGCGTGGGACCAGGCCAGAGCCCCAAAGGCCCGCTTTGCCCACCACACTTGAAAGGAATTCATAGACGTGGATGAGTCCGCACAGCAGCCACCAGTTCTGCCCGTCACCAGCCATGTGTCCGCCACGCCCAGTGCCTCCCTGCAGGGTCCCCTCGGCCTCCTCACCTGGGAGCAAGCCCAGCCACGGAAACTCCGGGGAGCCGCCCGCAGGTGCTGTGTACACAAAACCCCAATGAGACGCCTGTGTGTATCCCATTTCCTCCCAGCCTCACTCACCCACTGGGCATGAAGGGAGGAAAAGTACTAAGCCATTCTCGGGGTGAATAGTTTATCCTCAGGCTAAAACACATCCCTCTGCAAGAACAAAAGGAAGGCCCTAACCGGTTTGGCTCAGTGGATAGAGCGTCGGTCTGCGGACTAAAAGGTCCCAAGTTCGATTCTGGTCAAGGGCATGTACCTTGGTTGCGGGCACATCCCCGGTGGAGGGTGTGCAGGAGGCAGCTGATCGATGTTTCTCTCTCATCGATGTTTCTAACTCTCTATCTCTCTCCCTTCCTCTCTGTGAAAAATCAATAAAATATATATATTTTTTTAAAAGAACAAAAGGAAGTATGGAGAGGTGGCGAGAGTGAAGTGTGGGAAGCTGACAGTCCCGGGCCTGGACATATTATTCCCTGGTAGCCTCAGTATTCCTATCTGTGAATGGGGGCAAAAATAAAACCACATTATTATAAAAACTGTCTCCCCCAGCCTTGCTTTTCACAGTAGCCAAAAGGTGGAAGCAGGCCAAGTGCCCATGGATGGATGGATGGATGGACGGACGGACGGATGGATGGAAAGACAACACATGGTCCATCCTCACAGCAGACTACGTCTCAGCCTTAAAAAGGAAGGACATTCTGACACCTGCTTCAGCATGGAGGAGCCTTGAGGACGTGATGCTGAGTGAAATGACCAGGCACAAAAGGACACGCACTGTGATTCCAGTTACAGGAGGCACCCAGAGGAGTCAGATTTGTAGAGACAGAGAGCAGAATGGGTGCCGGGGCTGGGGAGAAGGAAGTGAGGAGCTGGTGTTTACTAAGGAGAGCGCTGCAGTTTGGGGAGATGGAACGTTCTGGAGCTGGATGGTGGTGATAGTTGCACAGAATGCGAATGTGCTTAATACCACCGACGTGGACACTAAAAAATGGTTAAGATGGTAAGTTGTATGTTGTCTGCGTCATACCATAATTTTTTAAAGGATAATAAAGAATAAAGTGTTCGCCCTAATTCTATCTTGGTTGCTCAGGAGAGAGGAGGGCCACCCGGCATCACAGACCCAAGTTCACTCAGTCTGTCCTTCTCAACCTTCGCTGCAGCTAGCGGGAGAGAGGAGGCCGGATTCAAACTGCCACTGAGCAGCCCCCACTGCACATTCCATTAGAACTTCTCGGGAAGCAGTCTGAGAGTCTCCTGGAAGTTCTGTCATGGGAGTAGGCGGGCATCACCAAGCAGATGACAGCTCAGCTCAGATCGGCGCCTCTAGACCCATCTCTTGCTCATCATCGGCCGGCCGTAAGAGAGCAAGACACGTCAGGAGTCAATGCTCTACGTAATTCAACTCAGGAAACAGGCATTGCCTAACACCGGGCTGGTATCTTAGGCAAGTGTGTTCTGGGCAGGGGCGCCAGGCCCTCCCTCCAGAAGGCCCTCCCCCCAGAAGGGCCAACTCTTGGTTTAAAGCTCTGTGGTTGCCATCTTGAAACTTTTAATAAGGCTGGAACATGGAGTCCCCATTTTCCTTTTGTTCTGGGTCCTGCCATTGCCTATCCAGTTTTGCCAGGACCTGTTCTAAGCTCAGAGAAGACAGAGCTAGGAGGCGGGACTTCCACCCTTGGGGAGGCCACAGTCTGCAGAATGCGAAGGGCAGGTTGAGGGACTCCCTGGTCCACCACCGCCAACTGACCGTCCAGGCCAGGAAGCTTAGCACAGAGCTGCCTGCTGAGGAGGGGAGAGAGGCAGCCGGGGCTGCAGGATCGCCCTAACACAACCACGACTAATAATAAACAACAAATACAAGGAACAGCGGCAGGGAACACGGTGTGCGCTGGGCGGGAGTAGAGGCTGCCACAATTTCAAGGCAGAACTACAGCCAACAGGCATCTGAGCAGCTGAGGACCCCGGGTCTGAGCTCGGGCTTGGCCCCTCTAACTCTACCAACCAGCATTCGTCTACCAACAGACGCCTCCTACCCCCCATGTCTGCAGCTCCCAGGCTAAATAAGCCGTGGTGGGAACGGACAGCCAGCAGCAGCTGCTGAGGCTGCCTTTGTGCCGGCCGCCCTGCTGAGTGCGCAGAGTCTGAGTTCCCACCAGGGCTTCATGAGGCGGCTAGTAATTGCCCCATTTCACAGATGAGGAAACAAAGGGTCAGAGAAGCCAAGGAACTTTCCCACAGTCGAGTAGCCAGTCAGCGGGTGATCAAATGGGAACTTGGGTTTGGGGCTTTGACATCTGTACTGCGGTCATCTACACTAATAAAAGAGTAAGATGCAAATTGACCATACCTTCGTGATGCCCACCAGCCAATCAGGCATGAGTATGCAAATTAACCCAACAAAGATGGTGGGTTAATTTGCATATGCAGGCGCCTAGCGGCCGGAGGCATTCCGCACAGCCCAAGCCACTCCGGGCCTCTGGGCAGCATGGGAAGGCGGAAAGGCGGCTCAGGGCCAGAGTGAAAAGGCAGCTCTGGCCAGAGCGAAGGCGGTGCCCGCAGCCAGGCTAAGGAAGACCCATTCTTGCACGAATCTTTGTGCATTGGGCCTCTAGTTCATTATAACATACTCATTGAACCACAGGCATCTGCCATTGGCCGATACTGTGGATTTTATAAGGAAGCGTGTGATGCAGACAAACGGGGCCAGTCCATACACACTGCGGGAGGTCAGGGAGCGAGAGATAGATCCAGACCGCCCCCCATTCTGTAAGTCCCCGTGCTGGCCAGCAGCTCTCCACGGAGATGTGAGGAGGAACCAGAAGAGCTGCCGGGAGACCGTCAGCACAGCAGGCCGCGGGCGTGTTGGATGAGGGCCCTGCCTCTCCCCTCGGCCACGCCGGCTGCTGGACGAGTCGGGTGGGTGGCCGGTTCCCTCAAAGCGCCTTCATATGCTGAGTGGACGGTGGCACTCCGGATTGTGAAACCGAGCCGGGCTATGGCGACATAGAGATACAGCTGCCTGTCTCGGGAACACATGGGGGGCAAGTAAACTGAGAATGTGCTGCCCAGGTCATGGGCGATAACCATTCTGTTTGGGAGCTTCTACATTAGGGTTCTGCGCCGGGTGCCGGATGGCTGTGGTGCTGGGTGGAAGCTGTGGGGGCCTTTGTGCACCAGCCACCCCTGGTTTTCCCCGATAAAGCACCGAGCTCGACTTTGCCACCAGCTTCTTCCTCTTTTCTTGGTGGAAATCTACTGCCTCTTTAAAGCAGCGCATGGAAAATTACAAGGTCACTGCCACACTCAGGGCTAGAAAAGTACATGCCCCGCAGTGATTTCCAATGATCCAGCCTTTCATCATTGAAAAAAGCCTGTGGGCGAGGAGGCAGGAAGAATCATGAGGCCCCGAAGCAGGTGACTCATTTCAGAGAGAAATGGCTGGGCTGTTCCTGCACAGATGGGTTGACAGGGCCCTGAGCGAGTGCTGCTTCTCATTCATCCATTCAGACGTGCTTCCATTCATTCAACCGAGGTGACTGAGCCCGCGCTGAGCCAGGCTCGCTGTGGCTGCAGAAGCAACAGCCCCCAGAGCAACACCAAAAGGCCCCTCTTCCCTCGGAGCATCCGCTGGACCGGGGGCAGGGAGGAAAGGTTAGGAAACCTTACCACGTGGGAATGAGTTAGGGGGGATAGAAAGCCGGGGAGGGGCGGGAATAGAGGCAGCCACTATTTCAAGTGGAGATGGCCTCGGGGACAGGTGGCACGAGAGCAAGGAGCTGAAGAAGGTGTGGGGAGCCAAGAGGTTATCTGGGGAGAGTGGTCCCTCCAGGGAGAGGGAGTGTGGCTGAGCTGAGTGCAGGGCGAGCAGGGTGGGCCCACGGGGGCGGGCCCTTCGGCGTTGCCCTAAGTGACTCGGGAGCCACTGCTTTGTGCAAAGGAAACAATCGGTGGGACTTGCTTTTTACCAAAAGCCAGGGAGTGTGCAACCTCTCTCTTTGCTTCCAGCATCTCATCGCCTGTTTCTTTTTCTTACCTGCCTGCCTCCCTGTTAGAAGGGCCCACACAGATAACCCAGGACTCCCTCCCTATCTCAGCATCATTCACTGGATCCCACCTGCACAGTCCCTTTGCCATAAAAGGTGGCACATTCACAGCTTTGGGGGACTGGGAATCCGTGTCCCTAATACCACCCAGGGCTCCAGCCACGTCACACAGGGGCGACAGCATGCATGGCCAGGTTTCCAGATAATCCCCCCAGCCCATGAGTGCCCTGTCTCCTGCCCAGGTCAGTGTACCGACCTGGCATTTGGAAAATAGAAACCCAAATGGCAACCTGCCCCCCTGCACGGGGGATGACATCCCAGGATGCAAGCACCCCCTAAGGAGCCCTAGGGGTCTGCAGAGGCCGTCGCCCTCCCCGCACTGGGCTGTCGGCTAATCCTCTGCATGTCCGGCAGCTCCCATGAAAATTTATCCCAAATCTATGCCCTCTCTCTGCCCACTGCTTCCCCCTCCCGCAGACTGTCCCCGGGGACAAACACAGCAGCCACTGGAACCTTCCTGCCCTGTCCCCCCACGGCCCCGACACCCCACCCCGCTCCATGCAGCAGCCACAGGGCTTCCCCAAAAGGCCCACCCATCGGTCGGGTCATTCCTTGCTTAGAACCTTCCAGGGGCTTCTCCTCACTCACAGGTTGCAGCGCCTCAAGCCCCTGGTGGCCTGGCCCAGGTCCCGTCCCCCTGTGCTCACCCCTCCAGCCAGAGGTTTCTCTGTTCCTCCCAGGAGGCTGGTTCCTGCATCTGACCTTTGGCCCCAGCCACCCAGCATAGGGCCCTGGGGCAGAAGGGTTACTTTGAGCTGATTAATTCTGAGCCGATGCAAATACAGGCTGAAGCTCTGAAAACAGAGTATCAATTACCCTTTGTGTAAGGAAAATTTACATTAAGAAAGGAAATCTCCATTTATAAAGGCGACTCCAAATAACAGAAAGCTTATCCGTGGAGCGGCCAGGACTTAACTCAGCATAAAGACCTTGCCCAGTTCCTACTGGCCTCTCCCCCCACTGACCTCCTTCTGTGTCTTTAGCTGGAGATGGTATTTTTTTTTAAATATATATTTTATTGATTTTCCACAGAGAGGAAGGGAGAGGGATAGAGAATTAGAAACATCGATGAGAGAGAAACATCCATCAGCTGCTTCCTGCACACTCCCTGCTGGGTATGTGCCTGCAACCAAGGTACATGCCCTTGACTGGAATCGAACCTGGGACCCTTGAGTCCCCAGGCCGATGCTCTAGCCACTGAGTCAAACCGGTTAGGGCTGGAGATGGTATTTAGGGTGGTGGCTGGGCCCTCGCCTTCCCTGGGTCTCTCCCACGCTCCCAGGAGGTCGGCATGTTAACACACTCTGCTCCCCTTTCTCTTGTTAATCTCTTATTCCAGCAGGCCTCAGCCAAGAAGTCAGAAGGATAGAGGGAAAATTATGTTTTTCTCCTGTGCAGGAAGGAAAGGAGGAATTTCTAAGTTTAGCTTTTCCTCTAAGAAGCTTCCAAAGGTATTTTTAGAACACAGAGTATGTGACCAGCGGGTCCGGATAGCTACATGTTAAATGAATTACGCTGAGGCATACTCTGCCGCCGTGGTCTTCTCTCTGCCATCAAATAATATTTTTCCATTTCGAATAAGAAACTAACACTTCACAGCAGTGAGAGAGTACTTCCCTTTCTGGAAGTCACCGGAAGAACTAGAGACCAGGGTGGAAGCGGGACATCTTGGCCACTGAAACCCTGCCTGGTCACCCGGCACACTCACACACCGACTCACCCCTCCCAGCTCTCGGAATGTTATGCTTTTATTAAAACCATGCTTTTGGCTTTCTAAGGAGTGCCCTGAGCCACTCTAAACCAGAGTCGGCAAATTGCAGCCCACCTGTTTTTTATAAATAAAGTTTTATTGGAACACAGCCACGTCCATTTATTTACACACTGTCTGCAGCTGCTCTCCAGAGCTGAGCTGTTGAGACAGAGCCTGTTACCCACAAAGCCTAAAACATTTGCTGCCTGGCCTTTCAGAAAATGTTTATGGGCTCCTGTTCTCAACAAACGGCCAGTGGCCCTGCCTGGAGTCCCGGGTGGTCAGCTGTGCTCGCTGGCATCCCATCCCCTCTCCTTCCAGGGGAGAGGAGAGCCCGCCCTTCACATCCCCATGTGACCCGTTCTGGCCAATGAAACACAAGAAGAGATTATATGTGTCCCTTCCAAGCTTCTGGGCAAAGCTCTGCTCTCCTTCCCCAGTCCTGGCAACCAGACAAATTCTGGAGAGTGGAGCCAGGCGCCCTGAGGTCATCCAGAGCAGAGCCCCCACCTCTGCAGACCTCAGGTGGGCTTGCAATGAGCAAGCAATCAACTTTTACCTTTGGTGCCACGGAGATGTTAGGGTTCTTTGTCACAGCAGCAGAAGCCTAGCTTGTCCTGACTATTATAGTGGTCCTTCGGGAAAATGATTCATTTGTGCTTCTCAAAACTTAAAAGGGTGCATTTGCCCCAAATCTCAGGTAGATGTTTATGAACTTACATAGAGAAAAACATACAACTCAGAGCAACACTTTTTTCCAGCAAAGATGGCCATTCATTAGTGCTTCCGGGCATATTAGAGACTCCCCAAGACTCTGGCCTCTGCTTCAGGGCACTGGGCTGATAAGAGCACTTATATGGACACCTGTTATTGCTGATGATCCTATATAACAAAAGGCTAATATGCAATTAGAGCAAACGGCGGAACAACTGAACAACCGAACAACCAAACAACTGGTCACTATGACATGCGCTGACCACCAGTGGGTGCACATGAAACATGGTGGGCATCAGCAGCAGGGGGCAGAGCATGGAACATGGTGGGCGTCGGTTGCGATGGGATGGTGGAGCAGTTGAGCAGGGGCACCAGACCAAGGGAGGGCACCAGTTGCTATCATAGGGGCTAGCCTTTGGTGGTTACTGAAAATTCTTAGCTCCCGCACACCACAGTCCTGCCCAGCACTCACACCTGCTGCTGGTACCAGCCCCACTCGCACCCGCAGATGGCGTAAAGTGATTGGGGCTGGTGCCAGCAGCTGCTCACACCCACTCATGGCCAGCGCCATGAGTGGGTGTGAGCAGTGGCTGCTGACCCCAATCACCCCTGAGGGCTTCTCCATCTCCCCCTGCTCCTGAGGGGCGATTGGGGCAGCAGCCACTGCTCGAACCCACTAACAGCGCCGGCCCCGCTAGCACCAGCTGCTGGCACTGGCCCTAATTGCTCCACACCATCAGCGGGTGGGAGTGGGGCCTGCACCACCAGTGCGTGGGAGCGGCAGCAGCGGGAGTGGGGTTGCCGGCAGACAGGGGACCAGGGGCCGTGGTGGGAGGGGCCGGGCAGGGGCACAGAGGATGGGCTGAGACCCATCCCTGTGCCCACCACAGCCTCTTGGCCCACAGTTCCTTTCAAGGTACACGAATTCATGCACTGGACTCCTAGTAATAATAATAACTGTGCAGTGAAAACATTTTAAATCTGCCAGGCACTATGGCCACTGCTTTCCCATATTATCTTAATTAGTCTATACAATACCTGATCAGGTAAGGATTATTCTGATCCTTGTTTTATGGATGAGGAACCTGAAGCTTAGAGAGGGTAAGCTACATAGTCAAGGTCACCCAAGGTCATCTGTGGCTATCGAGTGACAGCACTTGGGTATAAATCCAGATTCCTTTTGCAGAGTATGGAAGGAAGGCAGAAAATCCAGGATGTAAGGGACACTCACTTATACTGTGTCCTTGCAAAGGGGACAGGTTGAGAGGCACAAAGACAGCCAAGGTGTCCTGGGGGCATGCTAGCCCCTGCTTTACTTTCCATCAGCAGCTTCAATACCACCCCTTAAGTTAATAAAAATAATATCATTTCATTTAGAGTTGATCTTCTAAATGAAAGATAACTCTAAATGAAATGTGGGATGTGGATAAAAACGTCTTGCTGATTTTAATCGTCTGAAACATAGCATCTAAATAGAAATTTGCCAAATTGATGTGCAAACCTTTCCTTCCAGCCACGTTACATCACCAAGCCTCTCCTTTGGGGAAGTCCTGGAATCTACCAGGCTGCCCAGCCCACCTCTGACCACACCCGCGTCGTGGCCCAGGTGTAAGGAGGCAGGGCAAGACTGAGGGGCTCATCGCCCTGGTAACAAGGAACCCAGTGCCCCTCCTAATTTCTTGGGTAGAAATCTCCTCTGTGGCATTTGACCTCATGACAACCACCTTCCCTATGGTAGACACTTGTTTTTCATGTGTCAGTGACTTGGGCTTGGTTATGAAATGGGGAGCGGGGTACTCCATAGAAAACCATCACCCGGAGAGAAGGGAGAAGGCCCCTGAGGGGGTTCAGAACAGATGTGCCCCTTGGACATGTGAATTATTTTGAGCTGAAGGCAATTGAGTCCCTGTGAGCTCACACACACAAAAAAAAAACCTGTTACCTCTCCCTTAAAGAATCTAAATTTGGGCTCTTGCCCATGATAAGAGTTATTATCGGAAATAACTGCTTATGAGCTGTCTATAGGGCAGGGCAAACATCTAATTACCGAACTATGCTCTCCTGATCCTCCTGTGATGACCTTCCTTCTGAAGTCCCAAGGTGACCCTTAGCTCAGAATGTCATATACTCCTCATTTCCCCTTTCTGTCCCCGAACCTCTCATGCACCTGGGGTTCCCGTGCATATGTATGTAATTAAATTGGATTATTTTCTCTTGTCAGCCTGTCTCATGTCAATTTAATTATTAGACCAGCCAGAAGAACGTAGGGAAGTTTCTTCCTGCCCCACACACCTGAGCATCCGTCCTCCTGAACTGGAATGGCAGTGACACCCCCACGCTAAGATGGGCAGTGACACCCCCACCCTAAGATGGGCAATGACACCCCCACCCTAAGCTGGCCAGTAACACCCCCACCCTAAGCTGGCCAGAGCAAGAATCAAGGATGGCTCTTGTCACGCCTCAAAGCACTGCAGCTCCGGTGAGATCACTCTGAGGACAGGAGTTCCTAGCACTCTGGTTTGCATTTTCTGATTATCGAAACATCTACCTGAGCCCAGATGGGTCACCATGCCCTTGAGCTTGTGGGCCCCAGGTCCTGAGGCCACATGAAGGTGGTTCCGGTCCAGAAGCGCTGAGTCGTCTGAGAGAGCTGTGGGCCTCAGCAGGTCTACAGCTGCGCCTTTCTTCCAGCCCCAGGGAGAAAGCTCTCATCTCAGTGGCTCTCAATGAAGTCATTTTGACCCCGTGGGCATGTGGCCGGGTATGGAGCAGGGCTGTGAGGCTAGGAGAGACAAGAAGAAAAATGTAGGAGGTTCACGTTCACAGGTCCTGCAAGCTTCAGTCACTGGCCTCTATCCTGCCCTGGCCTGGAGTCACTCTTGTCACTCTCTGTCCACCTGGCCTGGAGACACCCTGTCACCCTCTGTCCACCTGGCCTGGAGACACTCTGTCACCCTCTGTCCACCTGGCCTGGAGACACTCTGTCACCCTCTGTCCACCCTGGCCTGGAGACACCCTGTCACCCTCTGTCCACCTGGCCTGGAGACACTCTGTCACCCTTTGTCCACCTGACCTGGAGACATTCTGTCACCCTCTGTCCACCTGGCCTGGAGACAGTTTGTCACCCTCTGTCCACCTGGCCTGGAGACACTTTGTCATCCTCTGTCCACCTGGCCTGGAGACACTTTGTCACCCTCTGTCCACCTGGCCTGGAGACACTCTGTCACCCTCTGTCCACCTGGCCTGGAGGCACCCTTGTCACAATTGGAGAAGGTGTAGCTCCTGGCTACCGCTACTGGATAGAGGCCAAGGATGCTGCTCACCCTCCTACAAGGCACAGGACAGGCCCCACAACAAAGCCTGATCCAGGCCAGAATGTCGCCAGTGCCATGTTGAGCACCTCTGGGCCAGCCTCATGTGTTTAATAAAGAAATGAGTCACCGTTGATTCTGGAATTTTAAATTCTTACAAGAGCCACCAGCCCGCTCCCACCCCATTCGTTCCTCTCAATGGCTTCATCTTAGTCCTTCCCTGGGTCTTATAAGGCAGGACCTGGGTCAGCCACATAGAAATGAAGACACTGTGTTAAGTGTTAAAGAGTCTGTCTCCCTCACCGTGTAAATGGCACTCACGCTCCTCTGCCCGTGTCACGGGCACATGGACAAAGAAACCGGAGCTGGTCTCTAACAAGGGTTGAACCCTGTTTATCTGTACCCCACCGCCAACCCCATGGTGATGGCCACACAGCGGGAACGCCTGACCGGGCAGACGTTAACCAGCCTTTGGGGCACCTGCTCTGTGCCTGCACCCTCACATTCCGTCTGTAAACCTTGTAGCCAGACCTCCTCCAGTCATCTCATCCTCCAAATCAAGGGAGAAACCCAAGACCATCCCCAAACACAGAGCATAGCATTAATTAATTGCCAGAAGGCATCCCTGGAGAGCGCATGCAAACCCCACCAAAGCAAAACAAACCCCAACAGAAACCCTCTGCCAGAGGCCAGGCTGGAGTGAGAGCTGCGGGCCTCTCGGCAACTTGGGAAAACAGAGTCACGTAACGCGTGGCTCTTAAAAGAGAGGGATCAGCCGCTTTCAAGCGGCTTCAACAACAGCGCCTGGCAGATTAACAGCTGCGACTGAGCCGCAGGTGTAGGTCAAGTCCCGACATCTGAGTCCGGTTACGGGGCCTGGCGAGGCTGGCAGACTCCATGTCAGACATAACCATTCTGCTTAATGCTTTTTTCAAAGCCCATGTAATTCGCCGCTGGGTTGCATTTCATGTTTAGGTTGTCTGGCCTGCTTTCTTCTTAAGAAAACAACCAACCCAGACCAGCAGGCCACACATTCCTCAGGAGGATGAGATCATAGACTCCGCACCAGGAGGGGGCTCCGCATCCAGACGCTGGTCCCTCTGTTTTGCAGAAAAGGTAACTGGGGCCTGGGGGAGGGAAGAAAAGAGCCCCTTGGGGCAGAGGAAGAAAGAATCTAACGGGGGGGGGGGGCGCAGGGGGAGGGGGGTAACTCCTGGCAAAGAGCCACGTTCCAGAGCCCAAGCAAAATGGTGCCTTCCAACTTCACACCAGCTGATGTAACAAGGACACCCACTGCTGGTATGATTTTCCCCAGTTTATAAAGCGCTCTCAATTGAAATCTTTCGCCCTGGCTAGTTTTCTCAGTGGTTAGAGCGTCAGCCCTCAGGCCAAAGGGTTGCGGGTTCGATTCCCAGTCAAGGGCACGTACTTCGGTTGCAGGTTCGATCCCTGGCCCCTCAGGGCTTGTGCAGGAGGGTGAAAAAAGAGAAATCTTCCTATGATCACAGTACGTATGTAAACTTATGCAGAAGGATCCTACTTAACGGAAGAGAAAACGAAGACTTACGGAGACCCAGCGATTGGCTCGGGATTCTCTTTGGTTTCGGTGTTCAGAGTTGAAGGGTCGCTGGTGCGAACCACGGCTGTGTCGGGCTAACCAGGGGGGCAGCCTCCCCACCTTTGACCGTAAGCCATGCCAGTCCCATTCGGCCACGCTGCCCCACCCGTCCATGGCATTCGGCCGCATATGCATGGTTTTCTGGTGCTAAGCGACCCTGTGAGGTGGGCGGGTGGCCGTGGGAGTCACTGCACAAGAGGAAGCAGAGTGTCCAATGGGCTGTGGAGGACTGAGCCTGGGTGCAGAACCAGGTCCCCGACGCCTGCTCTGAGTCCTTCTCCCCGAGAGACTCCCACTGGCGGCGGGGGAGTGGGGGGAGAGAAAGGAAGTGTTTACTACACTGGTAATATATGAGACCAGAAAACCGTTTTCTTAAAAAAGAGAGAGATGTGCCCTGGCCGGTGTGGCTCAGTTGGTTGGAGCATCACCCTGTACACCAACAGGTGACCGGTTCCATTCCCAGGGGAGGCACATACCCAGGCTGTGGGTTCAACCCCCAGTCATCGTTGGGGCACGTGCGGGAGGCAACAGATCAATGTTTCTCTCTCTCTCTCTCTCTCTCTCTCTCTTTCCCTCTCTCTCTCCCCCTCCCTTCCTTCCTCTCTCTAAAGAAATTAGTAAATAAATTTAAGAGAGAGAGGTGCTGGTGGGGGAGAGCAGGCTCATCCCTGATCAGGGAAATGAGAAGGGTCCAATTCCCCAC
Source organism: Cnephaeus nilssonii (assembly GCF_951640355.1). Taxonomy (NCBI): domain Eukaryota; kingdom Metazoa; phylum Chordata; class Mammalia; order Chiroptera; family Vespertilionidae; genus Cnephaeus; species Cnephaeus nilssonii. The sequence goes on from NC_137074.1 coordinate 4,959,092, forward strand.
TGACCACGGGCACAGGGCCAGCAGGCCCCTGAGGAGACAGTGTCAGCCTGGTCATGTTCGTTTTTCCAGCCACATGCCACCCTGACTCGAGGTCCCGATCTGCGGGCCTGGGGGGCCACCTGGAAGCGGAGCCCACCCAGATGTGGGAGCCCGAGTCTGATTTTAACAGCCCTCCAGGCGATTTGAGCGGGCAGCCGGGCAGGCACCAGGAATTTAAACAAGATCCCATTGGGATGGCGACATCTGTAAAATTAATTCCTAAAACCTCCCTTCTATTTCAGATGACAGAATGAATGGAAAACCATTGGATAAAATACCATTTATGTATTTATGATGTTTACCCGGCGCTTGCAGGAAGCGGTTTTCGCGTATTTGGGTCAAGCATGGATTTGGGCAGCAGCAGGGCCTGCGCTGAGACGCTGGCCTTGACCCTCACAAGCTGTGGGACCGCAGGCAAGTCATTCAATCCTCCCTTGGTTCTCCCAACGGCAAAATGATGATAATAAAGATGATGATGATAATGATGATGAATGAGCACTGCAGGGCTGCTGTGGGAGTCAGATTATATTATGTATATAAATGGCGCTGTGCATTAGGGGCCTCCAAAAATTGGCAGCTGGTAGGAGCACTGTTTTGTCCTGTTACCTTGGTAATCTGGGCAATTCTCCCTGTGAAGTGCAGTTTTTGTTTCTCACTGAATCACCATCCTTGCAGCCGGGGCGAGCCCCCTCAGCGACCGACCGTGTCTTTCCTTCCTCCCTGCACTGGCCCCGGGTCTCAGGCAATCGCGGGAGCAGAGGGGGTCCTTCTCGTGAGTGTGTTCCCAGGTCCGGTTCAGACCCGGAGCCTCTGGGGCAGGTGAGGGAGTTCAGTGACCTCCCTTCCCATAAGAGAAATAGGAGAATCACCATGGCAACCCAACCTAATAACAAGGCCGGCATTCAAGTAGTGCAAATGCAGCCCAGAGGTGCGCTCAGGCCGCCTGAAGGGGGGGCCTCTCCGCGGGACTTTCATGCACAGGTGAGATCCGTGCACGTGGAGACCCTACAGGGCGCTCTGGGCCAAGGGGGCAGCTTGGAGAAGAGCTCAGAGGGAGGTCACGGCGGCCCTGCGTCTGGGCAGTCTTGAGTTTCTGGCCTGCTCAGTGGGGTGCCCACACTCAGAGGGGAGGGTGGGGAGAGTATGAGGCCAGCCCTGCCCACCCCGGCCGTTGAGGCCACCAGGGAGCCTGGATGGGGCCCTGCTCCTAATCCTGCAAGACCATTCACTCTCCAGGGAGGGGCTGGCCCTAGACCAGCAGGACCGCCCACACACTCGTCACTCTGAGCATAGGGGACCGAGAGTGACGAGCGTGTGTTGGGCCCTGTCCACACCCCGCTTACAGTCAGCGCCAAGGAGCCCCGAGGGCCAGGGCTCTGGCTTTACAATGAAACACAACAGCCCCAGCTCTGGAGGCATTTACACCACAAGTTATCCCAGCGAGACTGGAGGGTGCCTGGACGCTCAAAGGTGCTGGAGGTGCTGGTCAGGATTGGCCCAGGGGAGAAGCCACCACAATGTCAAGGTGACCTCCCAGCCATGGTCTTTCCGACGGTCAGCACTTGAGTTGTGTTTGGATTGGCCAAAGGGGGGGGGGTGTAAGGGCTACTGTATGCAGTGCACACACAGCCTTCCTGACTCCATCCAGGACACACCCCTCTGTGGATCAGCGCACAGGACAGGTGGGGCGGTGACTGCTCCTCCTGTGGGGACCCAGGTTATCAGCCCTGCACCTCGGCCCACGGGACACACTGTCTGGCAATCAGAGGCCTGGCGATCCAGCACCATGAGCTTCAAGGGCCCTACGAAATGTCGAGTGTTTCTTTCTCTGTGAAACAGTGGACGCCTTGGTTGGTGAGAGAGGTGGGCTGTGCGGAAAAGAAAGGGAAGGGATGGGTGTTTCAGGGCATGACCCCATTCCACGGAAGGTCATCTCCATGAAGGCAAGTGTGGGGTCCAGACTTGGTCCCCCTGTGCTTCGGTTCAATGGCCGAGGTGAAGGGAACGCCTCCAGCTCTAAGTGAAAACAAATGTTTGCATGGAACCCGAAGCAGTTATCGGTAGCAGAGGCGCTGGCTTTCGAATCAGCCCTTTGCATCTCGTTCAGCCCATACTCTACGTGCAGGGAGAAGATTTGCCAGGACCCATCCTGGTCTTATGTAAATCATAATATTGACATTTTGGGTCAAAAGCATGGGAGATCTACGTGTTCTCTCTCAGATCATTTTGCATGGAAGAAGCTGGCCCTCTGGACCCAGGCTTCTTCAACTGGGGGACACCTGGACCCAGCATTAACACGTAGACCAGTGATGGCGAACCTATGACATGCGTGTCAGCACTGACACGCGTAGCCATTTCTGATGACACGCGGCCGCTGAGGCGGCCGCATGCCGAGGATGAAACGTTTGCTGCTCCTGAGGATGAAACATTTGCGAAATAATGTTTTTTCCTCCAAGTGACACACTACCCGAGTTATGCTCAGTTTTTTGGCGAAGTTTGACACACCAAGCTCAAAAGGTTGCCCATCACTGACCTAGACGCTCACAAGAAAGCATCCCTGGCCTGGGGCGGCGCATCTGCAACTTCCCAGGCTCCTGGAATGAATCTCGTGGCTGCAACATTGAGAACCAGCCTTGATGTCATCAAGCAGCGTGACCACTCACCTGGTGGGGGTCCCTGGGGGGGGGGGCGTGGTACCAGGGGTCACAGGCACCTTTCCCATCGCCACCTGACACTTCTGTGACCTCTTCTAGAGATGGGAGCATCCCAACTACCAACAAATCTGCTGGCCCCAAACCAAGCGAGCCAGCTGAGGACCACAGCAAGACCATGGGTGTCCCCGATGGCAGCATTTCTTGGGGGAAGAAACCCTAACTTTCATTCACATCACAGCGAGCAGAACGGAGCCCACAGCCTCCATTGCCGTGAGTGGGCAGGTCTCCAAGCTCCTGCAATAAGTGGAAGCAGCGTTATGGTGTAATTATCTTTTCAAGACGGCATTTCATAACCCAAAGGCGGCCTCCACCAAGGCTATTTCCACAGCGCCATCCGCCCCACCCCGGGGGCAGCCCGCCAGTGGCTCAGATAACCTCCCTCCAGCCTTCGCCACCAGCTCTTCCTTCTTTCCTGCGTGTCCCCACAGGCCACATTCCTCCAGCTAATTGTGGCCGTGTGTCCCTCACCTTGGCACTGAGCCATCACCCACAGACATGTCCTACCTCCTGAAAGAAGCCTTCTTCGACTGCAAGAGACCTCATCCCTCCAACCTCCCACCTCGCCCCCGCCTCCCACCTCGCCCCCGGGAACATCGCAGATGCCTAAGTGAATAAAGTCATGCAGGAAGGCTGGGGAGACAATTAAAGAAGAATCTAGAATAGGACACCAATGCAGTCCGCTGGTTCCTGGTGGGCAGAGCAGAGCCTCCGGTAAATGCGTGGACACGGGGGAGCTGCCAGGGGAGCAGGTCCCAGTGCAGGACAAGGATGGGAAAAGGATACACAGGCCTGCCCACGGGCACAGAGCGACACCTCTGCCCGCCATCCATGCCACCGGGTGTCTGGGGGATGCAAGGCACCCCATGTCTGAGGACCACACAGCTGGATGCCTCCTGCAGAGAGCACCCCTTTCTCTCCCTCCAGGCTCTGTTTGTGGATTTGGCCCAGTGACCCCCGCGGATCTGGGGGGACGGCTGTAGGTTCAGGGATCGCACCTCACCCCAAGGAGCATTGGTTGGCAGTGAGGCGAGCCCCCATTCGGTTCATTGCTGGCTCGCCTTCCCTCCTTCCTTCGAGGGCGAGTGGGCTGGGAGGGGTGTTCCCAGAGAGGGATGTTGGAGGCTCCATCTCCGCCACAGCCGGGGACAGAAACCAGGGCCTGCTGAGTAGCCAGGCCCGTCGCCGGGTTAGCTGCCCTTTCATAGATGAGTTGGGATGACAGGCAGGAGAGACGTCCCCAGGTGCTCCAAGTCGCCAGCCCTTCGCAGGAGCAGTGGGACCCCAGATCAGCCCTCCCCTAAGAAACTGCTATTCACCACGCCGGCATGGCTCAGTGGTTGAGCGTCAACCTGTGAACCAGGAGGTCAGGGTATGAGTCCAGGTCAAGGCGCATGCCCGGGTTGCAGGCATGATCCCTAGTGTGGGGCGCGCAATAGGTAGTTGATCCATGATTCTCTCTCATCATTGATGTTTCTAACTCTCTCTCTCTCTCCCTTCCTCTCTGAAATCAACAATAAAAAAATATATATATATTTTTAAAGAAACCGGTGCAGTTCTGCTTATGCCAAGATATAAATCAAACGCGGCAACTGCTGGTGAGAAAGCCATTCAGGGGCTCAAAGATGAACTCGGGCAGAAAAGCATAAGGAAAGCAAGCGCCACCCTCGCAGGAGCTCAGAGCGCCTCGGGGCTGTGGGACGCCCCTCCCCCAGCGCCGAAGCCCCGCTGGGCACCAGCAGCCCTGGGACGGGTGTGCTCGCCCCGGGGCCAGTTCTGGGCCTTGCTCGCATGCTTCCTCAGTTTCCCCAGCTGTTGTCCATGCTTGTCTGCACAGGGATGCACAAAGGTGAGTACTGGGCCTCTAAGGCTTGGACCTACCCCGCCCACAAAAGACAATGGCCATGGAAGCCCCACCCCCCCTAAGGCTCGGCTACCGGGGCAGAGCCCGCTGCACTACCTCCTTCCAAGTGCAAGGTCACAGTCACGTCCTGAGCCACTGGTGTCCCCTGCAGCCCCCCAACTGCAGGGAAACGCCGGAATCAGGTGGTGACCAGAGGGCCCTCTTCCCTCCAATCTATGAACCTCAGTCAAGTGGAAGGCTCACAGAATGAAGACTTTAACATTCATTTCACTGGCCCAGGAGACCCCAGCATATTCTGGACGTTTGTGGAGAAAACCCCGGTCTCCCCTCTGCTTTCATCAGTGAATACTATTTGCTCTTGCACTTTTTTTTACTTAATATGTTTTTATTGATTCCAGAGAGGAAGGGAGAGGGAGAGGGAGATAGAAACATCAATGGTGAGAGAGAATCATTGATCGGCTGCCTCCTGCACTCTCCCTGGAACCCAGGCACGTGCCCTGACCAGGAATTGAACTGTGACCTCCTGGTTCATAGTTCAATGCTCAACCACTGAGCAACACTGGCCGGGCTGTTCTGGCCCTCCTTGAAGGAGGCCTGTGTCCAGTCTCCTGGTCACAGTTTCTGGGTGAATCCCCAGAACCCGGAGATGGGGCCACTCTCCAGTTCTCCAACATCACTTAGAACTGTGGTCGGCAAACCGCGGCTCTCGAGCCACATGCGGCTCTTTGGCCCCTTGAGTGTGGCTCTTCCACAAAATACCACGGCCTGGGCGAGTCTATTTTGAAGAAGTGGCGTTAGAAGAAGTTTAAGTTTAAAAAGTGTGGCTCTCAAAAGAAATTTCAATCGTTGTCCTGTTGACATTTGGCTCTGTGGACTAATGAGTTTGCCGACCACTGATTAGAACATGGTTGAATGTTTAAAATCTCTTTCACTTGTCTCATTCGCTTCTTTCTCCACAAAATTACCTGTCAAAAAGTGTCCCGTTAACTGAGGGTTCTGGTCAGCTGTGATGCTGCAAATACAGGTGTTCTTATAAAAAGCACCAACAGCGGCCCAGGGCAGTACTGCCCCCAGGACTTCCCCAGCAGACGGAAACATCCATGTCTATGTGGGCCGCTGTGGCCGCCTCTCAGCACCACTGCAATGGAGGGACCCCATTTCAGAGGGCAGTTCACTGTCAGGACTTGACATTGAAAGAGCCACACATGGTTGAGTGGCTGGGTCTTGGGGGCACAGGAAGGCCACGGGGGAGGGGGGGCAGCGATGGGAACTCCTGGAGTGGCGTGGCTCTCTGGGGTCAGGCCCTCGTTCCAGCCTGGTTTGTAGACCAGAGCAAGGGAACGCAACCTCGCTGAGCCTCGATTTGCTCATCTGTCAGATGGGCACATACAGCTCTCATTTGCTGTGTGGTTGTGGTGATTTAGAGAGACACCTCATGGGGTCCCCAAGCTCAGTGTCTGGCACAGTGTGGGTTCCAGAAAGCTCAGCGGTGTGTGTGGTGGGGGAGAGGGAGAACTTCGGCGTCTCCCCCGTCCTGGTGTCCACGCGCCATCACCCTTTCAGGTGTTTTTCTGACTCGGTGTTTGAGTGCGTGGAATTGTGTCCTCAGAAAGGATCCTCAGGAGAAAGCCACGTGGAGAGGCAGAGGCTGAAGTGATGATGCAGGGACGCCGGGAGCCACCAGGAGCTGGAAGAGGCCGGAAGGACCCTCCCCCAGAGCCTTCGGAGGGACTGGCCTGCCCACGTCTGGGCCTGGGCCTTCGGGCCCCGCACTGCGGGAGGACACACGTCTGCTGTTTTCAGCCCCTCGGTGCGGTGCTTGGTCATGGCAGCCCCAGGAAACGCACGCAGGTGCACTGGTTTGCCTCGAGAAAAACCAGACGTGGTCCTTCAGTGTCATGCTTCTTTGGAAAAACTATTTCGGGGGGAGTGGACACATGGCACGGCTTTGGCTCCTATAAAAAGAACTAACAGCCCAACCGGCATGGCTCAGTGGTTGAACATAAACCCTATGAGCCAGGAGGTCACGGTTCGATTCCTGGTCAGGGCATAATGCCCGGGTTTCGGGCCGGTCCCCCGGGGGTGTGACAGAGCAGCCAATCGGTGATTCTCTCCCATCATTGGTGTTTCTATCTCCCTCTCCCTTCCTCTCTGAAATCAATAAAAATGTATTATTAAAAAAACACAAAGAAATCATTCTACTTAGTAGGCAGACCGCTCAGTCTTATTTAATATGTTCATAAAGACGCACGGGGTCACCATCGCAGCTCTGGTTTTGTAATATTTTGTTACAACTGTGGTTCAATAGAATGGCCTCCTTGTAATCCTAGTGATTCATGTCACGAGTTTTCAGCCCTTATTCTGAGAAGGGATCCATAAGCTTCGCCCAGCGGCAAAGGGCCTGAGGCACCAGGCAGGTGGGGGACCCCTGACTTAATGTTAGAACCTGCGTGGGGGGGGGGCAGGCGCTGGGCAATGAGAGCTCCCTAAAGAGGCGCTGTCCCACGAAGACAGGGCTCTCCCTGCGCCGCTGTTCACAGGTTTCCTCAGCTTTGCGAACACCACACCTGACGCACCGCCAATCCCCTCCACTCGACCGGCCGCTCCTGGCCCGAAGGACCGGCCGGCTCATCTTCGTGAATTGTTTTACTCTGACGCTGTCTCACTTCCAGGAATCAGACAGTAAAAATGATATATTTTTGTGGTTTGGCATTTTGGAGCTTTGCTCTGGCCTCGCTGGTTACTGCCAACATCTGCAAATTATTATGAGCTTTAAAAAACCGCCCGCCACCGCAGGCGGCTCCCACAGGCCCGGCCAGGCCAGGCCTCCCGCCGGGCGGCGGGCAAGTTCTCGGACCAGGAGGCGGCTGGGTCAGGACCCCAGGTCACTCGTAACCCCCCGAGGACATTGGTGACAGGAGCCAGGTACCCCCCCCCCCCCACCCCTGCGTGGCAGTCTCCTGGTCCTCCCTGTCACTCACTCATCTGTTCCAGGAAAGTAAAAAAAAAAAAAAAGCTGTGGGCGCCCCAAATAAAATTACTCCGTGTATTCATGTCACCGTGGAGAGACATTCGGTTCCCAGACCCATCCCAGCCCAAGGCCTTGGGGATGAGTGATCAGTCTCGGGTGCCGGTGTGAAAACCTGGCTGCCCATCACGGAGACAGTTCCTACAGTGGAGGTGGAGCGGCCCGGCCCGGTGCTCACAGACTTGGCAGCACCCGGGCCTGGCCCGGCCTCCATCCCCTGCTGGTCCCGTGACTGACTCAGAGCCGCAGAGCAGATGTCTGTGTGGGAAGCAGGCCGCGCCCGACATCTGTCCTGGGGTGGGGAGGCGTGTGTGTTCGCAGATTTCGCTCGAGTCCCCGGGTGGGCGGGGCAGGCAATTAGCGAGCTGCGTCACCAGGAATCTAATGATGGGGCAAACGGGGTGAAGTCCCTATGATAAGCAGTGTGACCACGTCGGGTGGTTTGTCATTTTTCCTCAGTTAATTTTCTTCATAGCACACACAGATGTCATAAAGCTTATTTGGAAAGAGCACGGGCGGACCCGTGTCACGTGTTACTAGACAAAAAGAGCGTTGCGTGCCTGCTCACGTGCGGAGGGGGCGTGGGGAGGAGCAGGCCATTGAGTGTAGAGTGAAACCGAGGATTCCGACATAGAGGCTAGAAAGGGTCTCGGTGAAACCAGACACACATATTCTGATGGAGATGGAAGACAAAGGGGTGATTCCGGGAAGGCTTCCTGGAGGAGGTGAGCTCTTCAAAGAGATGATGTGCCCAGTTGGAGGAGAAAAATGGGGAAAAGAAAGGGCACCAAAGCCGAGGAAACTGCAGGAGCAGAATCAAAGGGGCGAGAATCCAAAACGACATGGATAAAACCCAACCAAGACAAGCAACCTGACTCTAGAAGTCTCCTTCAGAGCTGACCCTGAGAGGGGAGAGGGGCGGAAAGGGGAGAGGATGCCCAACCCCAGGCTCTCAGCAAAGGTCTGAGAGCAGACACGCAACCCATGTCAAAGTGACCAATCCTTCTACAAATGTCACCCCAAGTCCCCAAGACACCAAATGCGCAGACACCTGGGTACCTGGTACACCCAAGCCTGGTGACACCTAGGATTTGCACGGAGCGGGCAATGAATCAACAGGCGCTGACTTCAGAACTTTGACCTCAACGTCATCCCCTCGGTTGCTTGTCGATGAGCTGAGAGGGACATCTCTCCGACTGTTCACAATAGACCCGGTGCATTACCCTACGTGACGGATAACACATCTGCTTACTGAAATGTGCGTGCAGGTTAGCTCACCTTCAAAGCGCTTGGTATTTTCAGAACATGCAACAGCCGTGGTCCGGGCCACGTGCCACCCTGAGCGGGAGGAGTGCATGTGGGAGCCACATTTTCTAAGAGGGCGTGGGTGTGCTCTTACCTAGATGTTAGGCAGCTGAGTCCCTTGATCTAGTCACCTTGCTGACGGTATCTCCAGCAATTATTTTAATTTGAGACTTCATAATGACAATCCACAGATTGCGTGAGGATGACCCCACCAGGAAGGCACATGGAGAGTGCACTAAATAGATAACGTAACACAGGCCATCACACACACACACACACACACACACACACACACACACGTGAGTTGGCAACATCTGACAACTAGCTCCCCCAGGTCTGGCCAATTCCTCGCCTTATTTTGAGGTCGGGCTTGGCTAACCCTGGTGAGCTTCCTCTGTGCGCCCTGCTTTCGTCTGTTGTTGTTGATTATCTCTTGGTTTTTCATATATACATCTTTATTGTGGAAAGAATGATATATGTCCCCCTTACTCCCCCTTGACCCCCTCTAGCCTGCCCCTCCCCACCACCCCCGCCCCAGGCCTTCACCACCCTATTGTCTGTGTCAGGGGGTGTGCATACATGCAAACGGGGTCTTTTGCGCACCTGCTTGTGCACATTCCACCGCTCTGGCTGCTGGAATAGCCTGTTCCTTGGGTTCAGAACCTGGAATTGCTTGCGGAGAACTCTCGGTTCTTTGTCTGCAGTCACTCTGCGAGTGCCCCGGGGCTGCTCTCAGGAAGGAACATGAATTGAGACGATTTAAACAACAGAAATTCTGGTCTCGAAGGTCTGGAGACCACAAGTCCAAGATCAAGTGCCAGCAGGGCCGGCTCCTCCTGAGGGCAGCGAGGGAGACCCGTCCCCGCCTCTCGCAGCTTTCGGTGTCCCCAGCAACCCCTGGCGCGCACGGCCTGCCGACACATCTCTCTCCTTGGCCTCTGTCATCCCTGCCTGTGTCTCTCCTCCTCTTCTTGGAAGGACACCAATCAAGCTGGATTAAGCCCCTCCCCCCCCCCCGAATTCAGTGTGACCACATGTTCACTAGTTACACTTGCAAAGACCCCGTTCTGATGTCCCAGGGGTTAGGGCTTCAACATGTCTTGGGGGGGCTCGGGGGGGGGGGGCAATTCAGCCCAGAGCAGTCGCATACGTGGACAGTCCTCGTTAACGCACGCACAGTCCTGCTTCCTGCTCCTTCCGGTGAATGCACCGCTCGTCCAAGCTGCCGATTAAGAAGACCTTCCTCTGCCAGCACGCGCCTGCCCTCCTTGCACTTCCTGGGGAGCAGCGGCATCCGGCTGCACCTAACAGAGCTTTTCTTTCCTTTTAAGATTTTTTGATTGATTTTTAGAGAGGAAAGGAGAAGGAGAGAGAAACATCCATGTGAGAGTGACACATCGATTGGCTGCCTCCCGCACGCCCCCTCCTGGGGATGGAGCCTGTAAACCAGGCACGTGCCCTGACCGAGAATGGAACCAGTAACCTTTCGGTGCTCGGGTCGATGCCCAACCAGCTGAGCCACACCGGCCAGGGCTCCGCTCATTCTTCTTACCGTCTTCCCCATTGTTAGATCCAAACCCATCGAAGAGCGTTCAGTGGTCACACCCTAGTTCAGTGGTCGGCAAACTCATTAGTCAACACAGCCGAATATCAACAGTACAACGATTAAAATTTCTTTTGAGAGCCAAATTTTTTAAACTTAAACTTCTAATGCCACTTCTTCAAAATAGGCTCGCCCAGGCCATGGTGTTTTGTGGAAGAGCCACACTCAAGGGGCCAAAGAGCCGCATGTGGCTCTTGAGCCAGTTTGCCGACCACGGCCCTAGTTCACGGGCCTTTCTGACCCAGCAGGAGCAGGCGGCTTAGCGGAGGCCTGCCCAGCCCAACCCCCACGCTGATGGAGGAGCCCTGCCCGGGGATTCAGGCTGAACTCGATGAGCCGGGCAAGTGCTCCGTGCGGGAGAGCCCGGCTGCACACCACCAAGAGTGGGGTCCCACTCCTCCCAGGTCCCCCCAAAATATCGGGCTTCTGTCTGCAACAAACACACAAAACTGCTGGCGGGACTTGCACTGTGGAAACGGGGAGAAGAGTGCTGAGCACGCACAGTCTGTTCCCCGGACCCCAACAGCGCAGCAGCCTTCCCGGGGCCGGGCCAGCCAGGCCCCTCCCTTCCCCTGTGCCCTGCCCAGTGGACACACACTGAACCCCGCAGCCAGGGAACCCCGACCCCCTGAAACAGGCCTGCTCAGAAAACTCCATCTCCTCGCCCAACCCCCCACACAGAACCCCCTCGCCAGCTTGAGTGGCACCAACTTGAGAGTGTGCATGTGTGCACACGTGTGTGTGTGTGTGTGTGTGTGTGAGAGAGAGAGAGAGAGAGAGAGAGAGAGAGTGCACATGTGTGTTTAATGAAAAGCAGCTTGTTCGGAGGCCGTCAGAGGCCCCGGGAATGAAACGTGGCTTTGAGCTTCTCCCCTGCAGAGCGCGCCGTGAGGGGAGGCGCAGGCTGCCCGGGACGGAGCCGCCGCCTGGACGGCCGCCCAGCCAAACCCGGCCCCGACGCCGATGGAGGGGGCTGCTCGGAGCGTTTCATTTCTGGGTGTTTGTTTCTTCTTCCATCGACAAAGATGTCGACGGGAAGAGAAGACGAGACCAAAGAGGCTTCTTATTACCTGAACAAGGGGGTCGTTGGGATGGACGGAAGCCGGTGCGGAGCTTTGGAGATTAACGGGGCCGTGCCCATGTTAACTGGCTGTGAGGCTTCTCCGCGGACATTGACCAGAGCGCGGACGACGTGCAGGAAGGGCCGCGATCCGTGTGTGTAAGGCCTCGGCCGCAGCAGCGCTGCCGGCGCAGGGGTGGCGACGAGCCGGCCCAGCTGTTTCTCGGAGGCGAGAAAGCGGGGCCACGGGCTCCTACGCTCTTCAGAAGCAATCACTGCACGGGGAGCAGGCACCCGAGGTGAGGGGTTCATGGTGGTCCCCAACGTGGGGACATCAGATGGAGCCCCTCTGGGTGAACCCCTTTTGTCCACCACCCACTGCGCACTCTGTCCCAGCTGCTTTAATGAGGATGGGTCCCGAGGTGGAACCCTAACCGAGGACCCAAGTGCTGAGAATCCCCACCACCACCACCACCACCACCACCACCACCCCGCCGCCCACGATGTCAGGGGGCTTCACACGTGCCGACAGCGTCAAAAAGAAAAGCTAAACCAGTGGATAGAGCATCAGCCTGAGACTGAAGGGTCCCGGGTTCGATTCTGGCCAAGGGCACATGCCCAGGTTGCGGGCTCAATCCCCAGTAGGGAGCGTGCAGGAGGCAGCTGTTCAGTGAGTCTCTCTTATCATTGATGTTTCTCTCTCCCCTCTCCCTTCCTCTCTGAAATCAATAAAAATATTTTTTTAATTTAAACCAAATTAATATGACTTCCCACGAAGCCCCATCTCAGTACCAGTGATCGTGGTCCAAGGGCGCCCATCGACCTGAAGGACAGACTTCGTGGAATCGTCGGACGCCTCCTGGACACTTGCCTTCCGGGGCCGTGGAGGGACCGGGTTGGGAAGCCCCGTGGAAACACATGGAGACCAGGTGCTGGAAGGGCCGCGGTGACCACAGCTGGGCGGCAGAGGGCCTCGCTCCGGGAGGCTCTCGGACAGGAGACGAACTCGCACGTGGCTGGCGTCCCTGGCTGCCGTCAAGGCCCAGAGGCCTATGGGGCTGAGAAGTGGACAAGGACAGCATGACGCTTCCAAACAAAAGGTGGAAGAGGCAAAGGGAAGAGGCGGAAACGACCATTTCCCAGCTGCTCTTGAGGGAGCAGCCCCGGGATCTGAAGAAGCCGGGTCTGCCCCCTCCTTCCACAGTGTGCTGCCGCCCAGGCGGGGACCCGGCCCACAGGCCTCGGTGTCCGCGATGGCGCCTCTCCGCCTTCCCATCGGCAGCGGCGTGCTTGGACGCAGCACCGTGGTCGGCTTTAAGGATTCTTAAAATCCCGTGGGGTAAAAATACTGAAATAAAATGCTGAAGATTATCGGGGGTTCTAGGATGCGGAAGAGGTGAAAAAAATCTTTCTAGAATAAAATTACTTTACAAAAGTGTTAAATATTCTAGCAAAACTAGCACAATATGTGTGTATAGTGAGAGGGTGATAATTCTCTGATGGCTGAACCAGTGAATCAATTAACCACAGACACCCGACAAGTATGTTAAGTGATTGGATGAATGAATGAATGGATGAATGAATGGAGTCGGGGCCAGGACTGGCGCACCTCAATTCACATAATACTGACCCCTCCTCAGAAGTTCCAGGAGCTGCAGTGTATGACGGACATCCAGGTTCTGAATGCAGCACATTCTACGTTTTCTTCCCCCATTTCCTTTCCCAAGGTTTCCAGCAAGGAAGACAAGACATTCTTGTGAGCAAGTACTCCCTGGCAACCCGCCTTTGCACACATTCCTTCTCTTTGACATTGTCTCCACTCCTCACATCTTGGCCTCCACTTGTCCCCAAATCATGTCCAGACAGCTACAGGCTCTGACTGCCCAGAAAAGTCCGCTGATCCAGCCATCCACGGCACAGCTGGGGACTGGGCAGATGAGTCGGCCTTTCAAAGAGCCTTTTCATTCTATTTCACCATCCATGTGTGTTAGTTCATTCTTCTCTCCCTCCCTCTCTCTCACACACACACACATGTACACATATGAACAAGCATGCACACTCAAACACTCACCAACCACACGGACACATGTGCACACTTGCACACATGGATGCTATGGGAGGAAAGTGTGGCCCTCACACCCATCGATACCTGAACCCACTCAGCATTTCCTCCCCAACCTGTGCTGGGCAGCAACCTGTGGCCCAGCTCCCTCTGGCCCACCTGGCCCTGGGTCCATCCTGCCCCTCTCGTGATGATGTGTAGACATTCGGGGAACAGTCAACACTAGAGCAGACCCTGCCCTGAGGCCTGGGTGCTGTATGTCAGAGCAGCAAACATCCCTGAAGGCCTCCAGAGAACGTGGTGGGCACTGGATATACCAAGAGATCCTGGACTCGCATTCTCTGTGTGGCCCTCTTTCTTCCAGAAAAAAATCGCAGATGACTTACTGATCACAAATGCCAACATCCTGAGGCTGACAGGAGTAGATCTTGCTAGGTGGGGAGGGAGGAAACCTACTGAACTTCACGCGCACTGCACTTGCTCCCTCATCTGTGTGTACCTCCGGCTCTCTGTGTACTTCTCTATGTCTCTCCTGTGTTTCTCTCTCTCCATCTCTTTGTCTCTGTGTGTGTGTGTGTGTGTGTCTTAACACAGACATGCACACACACACACACACACACACACACACACAAACCTCGCTGTGCATCTAACTCTACACAACCCTTTAGTCTCCAGGTCACTCAAACACCAATCTCCCCTCACCCTCAGCTGGCACACAGGAAGTGATGAAGAGTCCCGTTCAGAACACCTCACCTGGCCACCCTGCTTCAGCCCAGACTGGCTCAGAGAAGGGGGTGCAGAGTATCCCCACATGTGCTGTGTCAGACAGCCAGGGGAGGCGAGGAAGAGGCCGGAGAGGCCAAGGAAGAGGCTGGGGAGGTGAGGAAGAGGCCGGGGAGGCCGAGGAAGAGGCTGGGGAGGCGAGGAAGAGGCTGGGGAGGCTGAGGAAGAGGCCAGGGGAGGTGAGGAAGAGGCCGGGGAGGCCGAGGAAGAGGTCGGGGAGGCCGAGGAAGAGACCGGGGAGCCTGAGGAAGAGGCCAGGGGAGGCGAGAAAGAGGCCGGGGAGGCCAAGGAAGCCAGGGAGGCGAGGAAGAGGCCAGGGGAGGTGAGGAAGAGGCCGGGGAGGCCGAGGAAGAGGCCGGGAGGTTCTGGGGTCCCTGGATCCAGACCCGGTTGGGTGACAGTGCTGCTTATTCATCACAGTGAGGAGTGCGGAGGGGCGGGTCTGGAGGGGCCAAGACCAGCAAGTGCAGTTCGAAGCACTTGGGGTTGAAGGTGAGCAGAGAAGAGGAAACCAGCAAAGATGACGAGAAAGGGGGATTTGGAAAACCCTGTGTTCAACCAATGCTTGCACAGCAGAGGGCCTTCGGTGCACCCAGTGCTGATCTAGTCGTGGGCTTCAGAGGGAACACAACAGGCAGAACCCACCCCCTTGGAGCTGACATGGGGGGAAAGGGCTGTGGGACAGGAAGGAACAGGACAAATAAAACATGACACCCCAGTGGTAGTAGAGGTGAAGAACAACCAAGTGAGGGAGGGGAGACAGTGTGGGGTATCCTCTTGGCCAGCGCAGGTGCCATACAAACACCACAGACCAGCCCTGGCCGGTTTGGCTCAGGGGATACAGCGTCGGCCTGGGGACTAAAGGGTTTTGATTCCATTCCAGCCAAGGGCACATGCCCGGGTGGTAGGCTCGATCCTCAGCAGGGGGTGTGCTGGGGGAGCTGATCAATGATTCTCTCTCATCACTGATGTTTCTCTCTCTCTCTCTCCCTCTCCCTTCCTCTCTGAAATCAACAACAATATACATATATTTTAAAAAGACAAAGAAACTCTTGTTGTTAAGGAGATGGGGAATGAGTTTCATAGTAAGAAAACACAATAGAAATAAGCCAGTCAGAGGAAGATAAATATCACATGATCTCATTCATATGTGGGATCTAATGAACAACATAAACTGATGAACAAAAATAGATCCAGAGACATGGAAGCACCGAACAGTCACACCTCAGAGGGAAGGCAGGGGAGGGTGGGCAGGTGGGAAGAGAGCAACCAATGGACTTGTATGCATACATGCATAACCTGTGGATACAGACAATGGGGTGGTGAGGGCCTGGGGCGGGGCGGGGGGTCGCGGGGGCGGGGACGGGCTGGGAGAGGTCAATGGGGGGAAAGGAGACATATGTAATACTTTCAACAATAAAGATTTAAAAAAGGAAGTAAAGAAAACGCAATCAGTGAATGAATGCTGGTTGACTTGAAGCAGGCGCGAGTCCCCAATCCTGCCAGTAGAACATGCTGCGTGTGCGTGCCTGTCCGTGCAAACATACACAAGCAGATGAATGAGCTGTCATGTGGGGCCAGTGATTGCAGAGTTTATCCGATCAGTAAAGATGCGGATCTGCCACTTAGAGCAGAACAATAAATAGTCATCTGGCTTTGAAGATAAAGCCTTGTTTATGAAAGCCATACTTGTCCCAAGATCTGTCTTACACGGCCACTTAATTAGTGACACAATCTCTATGTTGTTGGTGAAGTAGTGGGAGATTTCCTTTCTAAATGTCCTTTCTTTTTTAACAGACTTTATTTTTAGAGCCAAATTGAGTGTTAAGTACGTACCGGGGGTTCCCACAGGCCCCTGCGTGCACACACACACCCCCCTCGCTATCAACATCCCACACCATAATGTCCACTTTCCAACTGTTTTAATCCATTTAAACAACCAGAGAGTCGTTCCAGAGATTTCCTGGCGGCGAACAGTATTAATATGTGTCTTCTGGCTAGGAGTTAGGACCCAACAATCCAAGACTTTCTTACCAATTGTTCTAGAAAGAGGGCCGCTAAGCACCGAGCCCGGACCTCCCGGAGAGCTGATTCAGCCGAGACCCTTCCCCCGCTGTGGTCGCAGAAGGAACTTGGGGAGACGGAGGGAGGGGCCCCCCGAAGCTGGAAAACACAGGAAACAAGTTTCGAGGAAAGGAAGGGGGCCCTGCCGACACCCCACTGTGAGCCCAGGAGGCCGGTGGGACCTCCGTCTGCCAGGGCTGTACGGCAATCACCCTGTGTTGTCTGAAGGCACCAAGTTTGTGATAAACTGTTACCACAGCAGCAGAACTGATACAATAGTATGTTGTGTGTCTGCGTGTACACACGTGTGTGTGCGTGTGCGCACGCTCGTATCCCTGTGTAGCAGGGGCCTTGACGACAGGTGATGCCTCCATCGCCTTCGTGTCCATCAGCGTGCGCACCGCATGTGCATCCACGAGACGACTCCCGGATTTTAGTAATGTTTACATGACACACAGGGTACATGGATTGGGACCTAGAAAGGTGGGAATGGGGTGCAAAGAGGAAATCGATGATCTCGGGGTGGCCAAAACTCCCCAACCAGGAAGAGGATTTCTGAGAGAGCCCCGGGGCCTGGGCCAGGCCACAGGAATGGCTCTCTGGCCTGTCATTACAGCATTTGGTAAGCAGACCTGAAACTTGGGCTGCTGTCTGCAAGAGGTTTCACCTCCCACTGACCCCACTCACGGGATGAGCACCCCAGAGGCGGGGCGTGCAGAGCCCCAGACCCAGAGAGGGGCCAGCCCAGCCCCGCCAGGCGGAGTCTGCGGTCACAGGAAAAGGGGGACCCATGCACGCTCAGGGTGCCAGGATTCCGAAAAGGAGACTGGGGCAGAGAAGGGGGGTGTCCCCAGGGAGGAGACCTCTTGGTCCCCACCCAATGGCCAGGACCCCGGGGTTCCCTGCTGAAGCTGAGAGCCTGGTTGTGGACACAGCATCTGATGGCCCAACCCAAACCAGCCCGGCCAGGTGTGCGACGACACGCAGCTCTGATGATTCGCAGCTGACCCACCCCGGCCTCGGGGCAGGGATAAAGCACACCAACACGCTGAGCACGGAGAAAGGCGCGTGTGCTGCTTGAGCCCAGGCGATAAGATGATTTCCTGAGAGGCTGTCTAAGGCAGCCTTCCCCTGATTACCAAGTTCTGGTGGCAGAGGGAGTGGGGGCCAGACAGCAATAGGCAGAGGTGACTTTTCTAGTCTAGAAGGAGGAGGAAAAGCTAAAGCTTCTTGGGAATAACTCTTCACGTATCACGCAATGAGTCTTACAGCAGCAGGTGAGGTGCCTGCCAGGATGCCCATTTTACAGAAGGGTACACTGAGTCTTGGGGAGGCCAAGTCATTGACCCAGGGCCGGGGGTTTCTGCCGTGGCCTTCACCCAGGGAGCTTGAATTCGGGTTTGGGAGGCAGTGGGGTGTTGCATTAAGAACTGGGGCTCTCCGGAGGATGGCTGGTTAGCCAGAGACGGTAAGATTCCTCAGGGAAGGAACAACCTAAGACAGGCACAGTCGCAGAGGGGCCATCAGGAGAGAACTTGGGGGTCAACAGAGGTGGGGCACAGACCCTCACCCCCCCTAACTTAGCAGGGGCCTGAACCCTCACCCCTTCTGAAGGAAGTCTCCTGCCCCAATGGCTGCTTAACGTCCCATGCCCAGCTCAAATCAGGACCCGGGTAACAGACAGAGACTTGGCCAACAGCAGCTGCCCTTTCACTGCAACAAGAATTGTTTGAGTTGTCTTGAACCCATGGTGAGGGGAAGTGGATTTTTGATATCTAAATCCAGCCTACCACCAGGAATGCTCAGGGCCTACTCAAGAAGGCAAATAATCCTTTCCACTAATATTTGCAGGGTAAAATAAGATTGTTGTTAGAGTAATAAATTTGACAGTGAAATAGTAGTCAAGTTTTCAGGCTAATTTAAATTGGCTAATTGAAGCAAGCGAATATTCTAGAAAAATTAATAGTACTGGACAAAAAACAGTTCCTAAAGTGTTAACTAAAATTTTTATTGATAGTTCATCTCATGATAAAATTGCATAACAAGTAATGAACCTAAAGCAGTCATATTATAGTGCAAAAAATAAAATTTAAAAGCTATCAAGACTACATTAAAAAGTTTTCAAAAGCCTCCTAATATTTAAATCAAAAAAGGGGGGATAGTAGAAGAATATCATGTAAGGAAAAATATCCTGTAAGTAAATTACATCTAGAAAATTTGTACTTTAGAAAAATAATTGTAATGCTAAAAGCAAGACACCCATGAAAAACACACATGGTGTCAAAACAAGCCAGAGGAAAATCATCTGGGCAAAAAATGAAAAAGGATACCAAGTCAAATTTATAGGAAATATTCCTTTATTAACTTTTGGTCGAGAATATGTTTGTATATTTTCAGAAAACAACTCCGAGACCATGTGGATTCTGGCAACAGAGAGGAATCGACAGGACTACTCCAGCCATGAAGACAGAAGAGAAGCAGTCCAGAGATGGAAGACGCTGACGTCGCCTTGCCATACTAGTTGTCAGCAGCTGTGCGTCACTGCAGGTTGCCCAGGACCAAACCAGAGAGGGTCGGACCTGCATTACCACCATTTGTCCACCATCCAGAACTGAAATATCATTGCTGACATGTGCACATAAGGAACTGTTTGACATTGAAATTGGGTCGCAAAAGAACTGTTGGCCCAGAAAGAAACTCACTACAGACTGATTCATTTGCCTTTCAGCATAACCATTATTGCTTGTCTCATTTTTGGTTCTTATAAGTGTATTTCTAGTAGCACATGATCTCACTCATCTAGGGGAAATGATGAACAACATGGACTGATGAACAAGAACAGACCCAGAAACAAGGAGGAATGGATCCGACTGTCGGGCCTCAGAGGGAGGGTAGAGGAGGGTGGGGATATAGGGGAGAGATCAACCAAAGGACTTGTGTGCATGCATATGAGCCTAACCAGTGGTTAAGGACAACAGGGGGGTGGGGGCATGCGTGGGGAGGGGTGTGGGATGGGAATGGGGGGATGAGGACAAATATGTGATACCTTAATCAATAAAGAAATTTTAAAAAAAGAACTGGGGCTCTGGAACTACACTGCTGACTCATCCTTTTCCTCTTTCTGCCTCCGTTTCCTCATCTGTAAAGTGGGGTAATGCCTATATCCCGGGATGTTGTAAGGAGTCACTGACCTCGGGCACGGAGAGCCCTGGGCGTATGTAGTAGGTGACCGTTAGTGCCTCTGTTTATTCAGTCCCAGCTTCGTTGCTAAGGCGCTCTGGGACCGTGAGCAGCTTAACTCCCCTGCAGCTCCACGCCAAAGGGGCCATCCTTACGGGGGCCGATTACAGGGTCTGTAAGTATCCAGCGTCTGAGAAAGGGGTTCGAGAAGGAAGGGCGAGCCACGGCACCCCACCCAGGAGTCTCAGGCGGGTGGATTGGGGGCACTGGCCTCAGGTGGCCCCGTCCTTCTAAAGGCCAGCTCTGTGAGAACAGGCCATCGCTCCACTCAGCCTTCTTGTCGGCAGGTGATGGCTTACAGGGGAAGGAGTCCTTTTCTAAAAGCTCCAAGCCGGAGAAACCCTCGAAGCCTTCCGAGAGACAAGGGTGAAAGGTCAGCATGACTCGTGTGGCTGGGAGGGGCACACGCATGCGCCTCCCCATTCATGTCACCGCAGCCTGGGCACGGCAGGCGTGACTCAGGGAGGGTGTGAGTCACCATTTCTGGGAGCGATCTGTCACTTTCCTCTGCGCGGCGCCCCCCCTCACCCCCCTTCCTCCTTCTCCTTATCTCGGGCGCACACGCCACCCACAAAGGAAAAGAACCACGGAGACAGACACAAGATTTCTATGCAGCTCGGGGCCTGGGCCGGTGCCCAGCCGCCTGCCTCCCCGCACACCCCCTCGGCCTGGCCTGCGCGGACACCAGGAAACCGGCGGGGAGAGATAAGGAAGTCGCTTCCTTTGCGCTTCCAGACCTGCGTCCCTGGGGAACCGTCTCTGTGGCCTTCTCCTCCCGGGCTGCCTCCCAAAACCACCAACGGGGAGGATTCCGGCTCTGGAGGCCAGAGGCCAAAACCCAGGTGTGAAGGAGACAGGGCCGGGCTCCCAGAGGCTCCTGGGAGGGTCCCTCCTGCCCTCCTCCATCCCCGGGTTCTGGCGGGTGCTGGCGGCCCTTGGCGTGAGGCTGCGTCACCGTCTCCATCCTCACGTGGCCTCCCCTGCGCCTGTGTCTCCTCTCCTCTCACGAGGCCCCGGGCCCTGGACTTAGGCCCACCCTCCTCCGGCACCACCTGCCTTCACTTAAGTCATTGCATGTGCACAGACCCTGTTTCCAGATCAGGTCAGTTTCGGAGGTTCTGGGTGGACATAAGTGGGGCAGGAGGGACACTATTCAAGCCACCCCAGCAGGTCAGCAAGACCCCACCCCCACCCCCTCTGCCACGCCTCTCCTTAAAACACCCGACTGGAGAAGACCCCCCCCACAGGGGCATGGGCACCTGGCAGAGGTGAGTGGAGAAGGGGGACTTGGGTCCAAGCACCCCACTTCCTGCCCGTCCCTTGGCCCTTTCCTTCGGTGCAAACACTTCCTTCCTCCCCGGGTCCCAGGGCAAGTAGCCAAGACGCTTGCATTTGCGTAACCCATCTCCTTCCACAGCTAAAGAGCCCTTGGTGTGGAATATGGATCCTTCATCTTATGTCCATTTACTCAGACGTGACACAGTCTCTCCAACATTTCGGGCATGGGTTGGGGGGGGGGGGAGGGCGGGGTAGCACCCGTGTGACTTGGCCCATACATACTTGGGGCACCACTGTGGTCTTTCCTGGGCCTATGCCCGCTGAAAGGACCCGTTTCTATTCCACGCACAGCCCCCAGTCCTCGCGAGCCTGCCGGGAGCAGGATGTGAGGCAACTCGTTCTCCGCGTTGGGGTGCTCAGTAGATCGCCTCCCACGGTTCAGGATTCTCCGCGTTGCAGAGGCCTGCAGGTGGGTCCGGAGTCCCGGCTGGGCTGCTGCGCTTTGTACCGTGGGGCACATCTGTCTGTCCTGTCTGGAGGTCTCCACCGGAACAGGGAGATGGGGAGACGCCTTACCCCCGCTGGGCCAGTCTGTGCGCCATGGAGAGGACAGGAGTGAGGACTCCGCCGAGCTTTACACCCATCCAAGCGCCACCCATTCGTCTCTCGCTTGTCACCAGGTATCAGATGACACGCTTCGCAGAAAGGAACGGGGAGAGCAGAGAGCAGCTGCTTAGGGTTAGGCTTAGGGTTAGGGTTAGGCTTAGGGTTAGGGTTAGGGTTAGGGTTAGGGTTAGGGTTAGGGTTAGGCTTAGGGTTAGGGTTAGGGTTAGGGTTAGGGTTTAGGGTTAGGGTTAGGGTTTAGGGTTAGGTTTAGGGTTTAGGGTTTCGGTTAGGTTTAGGGTTAGGGGTTATGGTTAGGGTTTAGGTTTAGGTTTAGGATTAGGGTTAGGGCTAGGGGTTAGTTTTAGGGATTAGGTTTAGGGTCTAGGGTTAGGGGTTAGGGTTTAGGGTTAGGGTTAGGGGTTAGGATTTAGGGTTAGGGTTTAGGGTTAAGGTTAGGGTTAGGGGTAGGGTTTAGGTTTAGGGTTAAGGGTAGGGTTTAGGGTTAGGGTTAGGGGTTAGGGTTAGGGGTTAGGGGTTATGGTTACAGTTAGGGTTAGCCTGCCCTACACCCAGGCTCCTTAGAAGGAGAGCCCCCCGAGCAGACCCGGCTGTGATCACTTGGAAGCAGCCCATCCCCGTGCCCGAGAGATTCCAGGTGCAGATCCTCAAGCTGCGGAGGGGGAGGTGGGTTGGCGGGGGAGGGGGGGTCTAAACAGGAGTCACTCCAGGTGCAACCATTAAGCCCTTTCCACTCCTCCCCCACGTCACAGCGAAGAGGGTTGTTACTGTAAGTTGTCTGCGTTAACCTGTTTCTGCCCAAATGAAAACCTTCTCTTTTTTCCCTTTCCCTGTCACTGTCGCTTTTCTTTTTAGGTGTCCCCTGCCAGACACACACACACCCCTCCCCCCCACCCCAGCCTCTGCACCCCCACTTTACAGAGGGTGGGTTTCTATTGTTTTCATTCCCGGATGTTCTAACACAATTGGTTCTCATCTTCCCGGGTCCCGGGTCCGGAGTCTGAGCTCTAACCATGCCACAGCGCTGCCTGCTTTTCCTCAACGAGGCCCACCTTTGGGCGATACACCTGGTTCATGACCCACCTCTGCTTCCCCCTGACGGCTCCTCCTGTGACCACAGCGTAGGTTTTCCTCAGAAATTCCTTCTCCCCTCAAACACCGGGCCTCAGGGACCGGCTCTCCTGGCCCCGCCGTGTGTCACCGTGACCTGGGCCTGCAGTGGGCACCGCCCTCCACAGGACACCCGCTGCCCTGCCCCCAAGAGGCTTTGCAAACTCCCTGCGAAGACCAGACCTCTATCAGCCGACGTGAGCACCAGGGACCCAGTGTCCTCGGGGCAGACGCGAGCCACACCGCGCTGAGGACGGGGGTTATAACAAGGGAGTGCGGATCCGGGGAGCAACTGAGCGTTGCCCAAAAACTGAACAAGGACAATGAGCTTTTTTTTCAATATATTGGTGCTTTTAGAGTTGACAAAACCCCAAATCCCTGACCCACAGGTTGAGAACCGCTGCTGTAGAGCCTAAGACCATCAGAAAACACAGATATTTACATTACGATTCATTAACAGTAGCAAACTTACAGTTATGAAGGAACAACGAAAATAATTTTATGGTTGGGGGTCACCACAACATGAGGAACTGTATTAAAGGGTTGCGGCATTAGGAAGGTTGAGAACCACTGCCTTAGAAGAATTAGGAATTTATAACACCTTTTTGACCATCAACACCTTCTCTCAGTCAACAAATGCCAAAATCCTATGGGTCTTCAAGATGTGCTGACATCACAAGGGACCCTCAAGGTTTCCCAAAACCCTGGGAGCCCTGGTCTGGGCAGCAGGTCAAGGGGAGAGGGGTGGGGACAAGCTCTATCCGGGAAGGCGCCTCTGACCTGGGCCCATGTGCAGGAAGGGGGTCGCGAGCAGCATGTGGATAAGTGGGTGTTAAGAGGGAAGAGCCTGAGGAAGGGGGGGGGGGGGGTGGCGGGGAGACAGATCTGACCTGGGGGTTTGTTTTGCCGCCCCGACCCCCAGGGCGCATTTGCTTGTTGGCCTCTGAAGACCAGAAAACACTTCAGTGCCCAGCAGCCGTGACGTGGGGCAGTGTGACCTCTGGGACACAGCACCGCCAGGCCTTGCTCGGCCCTCCTGGACGGCTGAGAAATTGGCCCCTGCAGCCACAGCCTCTTGGAGGGACGCAGCCTGAGGGAGCCCTCACCGGGCGCATTCTGTCCCCATCCCGTCGACCCCACTCTCCCACCCAGAAAAGGAGTTTGCTCTTGCAGCTTGCACTGCGTTTTGGGGCAGGAGGCAGAGATTTGGAAAGGAAGTTGAGTCACCTCAAATATGGACAGGCTTCTACGCTCACAGGCGAGAATACGCTGGGAGGATGAGCGGCTCTTTTTGCCACGGAAGCATGTTAATCGCTGTATAAATAACACCGCCGGTCCCATCGCCAACTTCCACGATAAGAAAAGGGAGTTGAGGGGCCAAACCACATGCTCCCAAAATAAAAAGATTCGCTTTGAATATTCAGACCCGGAGGCTCAGCGCCCACGATGGCTCCGTCCCCTTACTCGTGACGCCCACCCCCTTTCTGCACCGACTGGCAACCCCCGATCCCCTGCCAGGCGCTGCCCGTGGCCCGTCCCTGCCCCCGGAGCCACCGCCCCCACCCCCGGCTCTGGCTCCGGTCACGTGAGCCCCACATCACCGCGGGGC
The DNA here is from genome assembly GCF_951640355.1 of Cnephaeus nilssonii. Taxonomy (NCBI): domain Eukaryota; kingdom Metazoa; phylum Chordata; class Mammalia; order Chiroptera; family Vespertilionidae; genus Cnephaeus; species Cnephaeus nilssonii. Next base: position 4,983,472 of record NC_137074.1, read on the forward strand.
CTCCTGCTCGCCGCCCAAGCAGAGCGCACCCCCTGGTCGATTCCTTACACCGGCACCTCCAGATGGTCCAGGTCTGGGGGCGCACAGAGCCAGAGCCCCCCAGGCTGGGCCCTCACCGCGCCCGCACGCCCCTCTGCACCACCGCCATGTCCAGCCCTCGGGGGTCCCAGGCCTGCTAAGGACACTTCGCCTGTACCACTGTCTGGGACCCCCCCTCCCCCGCCTCTCAGAGGCTCCCCAGGTCCCATCAGTCACCCTTCAGTCCTATGGAGCCCACCCGGGGGAGCTGGGGGCGTCAGCTCGGCCACACGGCGTCGGCCCCTCCACTTCCCCCCACAGAGGCCTCTGGGTGAGAACGCAGACTCTCTCCTAACAGGTCTGTGGGCTTCTCCTGGAAACTGTTCTACAGAGACCCCCCCCCCACCCCCCGGCCGTGGGGTGGAGGCGTGCCATCCCCTCTCACATGAGCTCTCTCAGCTGGGCACTCAGCTGTTTTGGACACGCACATGCATGTGCACGCGTGCGCACACACACACACACACACACACACACACTGTTAAAATGACCTTTTAAAAGATATATTGTTATTTATTTCAGAGAGCAAGGGGGAGGGCGGGAGAGATAGAAACATCAATGATGAGAGAGAATCATGGATCGGCTGCCTCGTGAACATCCCACACTGGGGACCGAGCCCGCAACCCAGGCAGGTGCCCTGACCGGGAATCGAACCTGGTTCATAGGTTGACGCTCAACCACTGAGCCACGCCGGCCGGGCAGGATGAACTTTTACCCCGTGCAGAAGGCTGCGGTGCTGCGTGAACCTCTGAGGGGGTCAGGGTTCCTGGCACCGAAACCTTCCAAAGTAGCAGAGCCGCCCCTCAGCCAGAGGCACAGGAGCAAGGTCCTATCTTTGGATCATGGGGTACCGCGGCCGGACCCGGGGCCGCACCTCCACGCCTGGGTCGAAAGAAAACACAGAAGGAAAAACAGCAACTCCTGACCAACCGCCTGGGCTCCGCTGAAGGCCCGCCCACACTGATGAGGGTCTGCCTGTTTTCCTTCCACTGATTGCGAGAGATCTTATCCCTGGAAACAGCGCTCCCGGAATCACGGGAGCAGCCGCGCCCGCACGGGCAGGGCCGTGGGCCCGAGGGCGGGGGCTCGGTAAGTATGGTGCAGGCAGCGTGGTTATTAACAGGCCGCTGGTGACGCTCGAACTCCCGGGCGACTCCAGCATCGATACCCAAACAAAGATAATAACAAGTCCAAGGGTCGAGGACGGCTCGCCCTTGAAGGCGTCCCCCACCCAGCCAGCCAGCTCGGCAGCGTCAGGACAGCCTGGCCCTGCCCGTCCCACCACCGCACACCGGGCCCCGGCAAAACCCCCGGCAGAGGCCACCCAAGCCCCAAGGTGGAAGTTACTTAGGAAGTGACGGGTCTCAGGATTGAAAATGCCTCCTTCCACAAAGGAGGTTTGGGACAAAGATATTGTCCCAGGGACTGAAACCCGGGGCTTAAGAACAGGGGTTGGCAGGCTCTTTCTGGAAGGACCAGAGAGTCGGTCTTTTCTGCGTTGCAGGCCATTCGGTCTTTCTCCGCTATTCTGCTCAGCCAGGGCGTGTGCAAAGGCAGCCAGGGCGTGTGCAAAGGCAGCCAGCGGCGTGTGCAAAGGCAGCCAGCGGCGGTGTGCACGAGCACAGACATGGGTTTGTGCAAATCACACTTTATTTATGGAGGCTAACGTTTACATTTCATAAAAGTTTCATGTGTCCCAAAATAGTGTTCTCATTTTGATTCCCTCCCAACCATTTAAAAATGTAACCCTATAAACACAGGGGGGCCTGGTTTGGGCCTGTGGGCTGAAGTTTGCTGAGCCCTGGCCTCCAGCACGCCGATCAGGAACAGAAACGTGAGTTCACCTCTATATGCTCGTGTATGCTGTACTGTGTATGTGATAAAACATACTCAGACCCGCCGGGTGTGGCTCAGTGGTTGAGCATCGACCTATGAACCTGGAGGTCACGCTTCAATTCCAGGTCAGGACACATGCCCAGGTGGCAGGCTTGAACCCCAGTGTGAGGTATACAGGAGGCAGCTGATCAGTGACTCTCTCTGGTCATTGATGATTCTCTCTCTCTCCCTCTCCCTTCCTCTCTGAAATCAATAAAAATATATTTTTTTTAAATACTCAAAAATCAGCGAGGTGAATGGGAAGAGCATACGTTGACCTTCCAGCATTTTCTTCCTGAACTCCTCCGGTTTATCCCATGGCCAAGTCCTGGGAGGCTGGGCCCCACTTTGGAGACATCTGACTACTAATGAGAAGAGAAAACCCCTGTGAGATCCCGTCCTCTGCCAGCCCACTGCTGAGAGAGAACGGGGCTGAGGGGTGCTCAGCACCTGCCTAATATTTTGGTAAAATGAAGACCTAAATGCTCTATTCGACCTCTTTGCCCCATTTTACAGGGTGTTGAGAGCCCGGTTCATCACGTCTGAGAACTTCTCACGTGTACAAAGACAGGTGACACTGCTCATGGGCCATTAGAGAAGTTTGGGAAACACTAAATGAACCAACATTCCTTCGGCCTCTAAAAGGCTGAAGATGGAAATCCTGGCGAGTTACCTACGTAACCTGGGAGATCACATTCAGGAAGACGAAGAGAAGTGGAGGGCGGGCACTCTGCGCCCTCCGGCCGGTGGCCTCGCTCCTCGGCCCTCAGCACACCCCACACACCGGTAATTACCGGGCGGCCCATGAGCACCACCTCCTGCTGATCCTTGTCTCTCCACAGGAAGAAATTCACAGGCCTCTGACCCCCGCCAGCAGCCCAAGCAAGACAAAGACGCACATGGACTCCCCAGTAAGCTCCTCTCTGCTGTCCTGCAGCGAGCTGATTGCCCGTAATGAGCAAATTATAATAATTGCGGACAATTATGCAAAGTCTTTGACTTAAGTAGCAATCCTTCACCGGTGAGTTGCAAGGCCTCCCCTAAGTAAGAATTGCTGGTAAAGGCCACACCAGCGAGCTAAGGCGGCGCGGCCCCACTTTAGAGATGGGAAGACCGAGGCACGGAGGGGCGCGTCTCTCATCCTATTTTATAAGACAGACTTGCACATTTTAATGAGCTTAAATTAAATGTGTACATTACAAGGGGTGAGTTAAATAAATGGCTTAGCCCAGTGGTCGGCAAACCGCGGCTCGCGAGCCACATGCGGCTCTTTGGCCCCTTGAGTGTGGCTCTTCCACAAAATACCACGGCCTGGGCGAGTCTATTTTGAAGAAGTGGCGTTAGAAGAAGTTTAAGTTTAAAAAATGTGGCTCTCCAAAGAAATTTCAATCGTTGTACGGTTGATATTTGGCTCTGTTGACTAATGAGTTTGCCGACCACTAACTTAGCCTTTCCACAGATTGGTAGATAGCTGTCAAAATTCATGTTTTCAGAGATACAGGGAAATGCTGATGATGGAAATTTAATTTTTTTAACTTTTTTTCTTTTTTGGCAATCTTCACCCGGGGATATTTATGCCATTGGTTTTTAGAGAGAGTGGAAGGGAGGGAGGGAGGGAACGAGGGAGAGGGAGAAGGAGAGGGAGAGGGAGAGGAAGAGGAAGAGGGAGAGAGAGAGGGGAAGTGGAGGGAGAGAGGAGGGAGAGGGGGAGGGAGAGGGGAGGAGGAAGTGGAGGGAAAGAGGAGGGAGAGGGGGAGGGAGAAGGGAGGGGGAAAGGAGAGGTGGAGAGAGAGGAACATCAATGTGAAAGAGACACATGGATCGGATGCCTCCCCCACACACCCCGACCAGGACTGGAATCAAACATATATGTGCCCAGGTATGCGCCCTTGACCAGGAATCGAACCCGAGACCCTGCGGGTGTGATGGGATTTTTAATGAACAGAAGAGGATTATGCTGTAACTGTAGGATGGTCTCAGTTCCGTGTGACGGTGTGAGGGTCTATCTCTGTGTTTGTGTCTGTTTTTTCAGGACTAGAGCATCAAGTCAATACGGGTTGTCAGTTCCTGGCGGGATTCCAGATGAGTCTCATCCTCTCCCTCACACTTCTAGATTTTCTAGATAAAGATTGAACCTTTTATAAGAAGAAAATAAGATAAATGGGACTTTAAAGAGACTTTTAATTTCTAGAAAACTAAGATTTTTTAAAGACGTTTACTCCCTGTTTTGGATCAGGTCCTTACCTCTTCACATGCATGTGTAACACTTACTTCTCAGCCTTCCCCAGCCTTCAGGTCATCACTCTGGCTGGGGGTGAGCTAATGAGCTTGCCCCCGGCTGCTGTGCCCCCGGAGGGCCCAGACATGTCCTCCAGGCCAGGAGAGGAGGCCAAAGCCGGAGTCAGGGCAGCCCCTGGGCAGGGGCTCCGGAGCCCTGGGGCCTTCGTGGGCGGCTGTTCCTGGAAACGGATGCCTGCCTCCGTGCGCCCCCCCCCCCCCCCCCGCAGCCCACCCCATGCAGTCCCGGGTCAGGGAGAGAGCAGAGGGCGCTGACATCAAAGGCAGAGCGCTGCCTGGGAAACCTCCCCTGCCCTGGAGGTGTCGCTTCCTGCTGTGCGGCAGCTGCTCTCTCCTCCGGCCCTTGAACTAAAGGCGGAAAGGTTCACACTCTCCTATAAATACACCCTCCTGCCCTTAACACCCCACCGAACAAAACCGCCACCAGACATCACCCCAAGCCTGACACCCCGGATGGGCAGTGTGGAAGGGCTGTGACCACCAACAAAGTCCACCCCCCGCACCCCAAGGAAAGAGCCAGCCCTCTGACTGACTTCGGCTCTGCCCCCAGATGCTCAGGCCCCACCGCCCCCACCAGCAATCAGGGCACTGGGCGCCAGCAGTCAGGGACTGGGAGCACTGGGCACCCGCAGTCAGGGCCCGGGAGCACTGGGCGCCCGCAGTCAGGGACTGGGAGCACTGGGCGCCCGCAGTCAGGGACTGGGAGCACTGGGCGCCCGCAGTCAGGGACTGGGAGCACTGGGCGCCCGCAGTCAGGGCCCGGGAGCACTGGGCGTCAGCAGTCAGGGACTGGGAGCACTGGGCGCCCGCAGTCAGGGACTGGGAGCACTGGGCGCCCGCAGTCAGGGACTGGGAGCACTGGGCGCCAGCAGTCAGGGACTGGGAGCACTGGGCGCCAGCTGTCAGGGACTGGGAGCACTGGGCGCCAGCAGTCAGGGACTGGGAGCACTGGGCGCCAGCTGTCAGGGCCCGGGAGCACTGGGCGCCAGCAGTCAGGGACTGGGAGCACTGGGCGCCAGCAGTCAGGGACTGGGAGCACTGGGCGCCAGCTGTCAGGGACTGGGAGCACTGGGCGCCAGCAGTCAGGGACTGGGAGCACTGGGCGTCAGCAGTCAGGGACTGGGAGCACTGGGCGCCAGCAGTCAGGGACTGGGAGCACTGGGCGTCAGCAGTCAGGGACTGGGAGCACTGGGCATCAGCAGTCAGGGACTGGGAGCACTGGGCGCCCGCAGTCAGGGACTGGGAGCACTGGGCGCCAGCTGTCAGGGCCCGGGAGCACTGGGCGCCAGCAGTCAGGGACTGGGAGCACTGGGCGTGCTGACCCTCCTGCAGACGGGGAGTCCTGGCTGTCCCGGGCTGCAGGGAGGCATGCACATCGGGCACGGCATCAGACTGGGCTCTGGCTTTGGCCCTGCAGAGGGCCCGGGAGAGAATGATGGGTCTTGTAGGCGCAGGACCCGCGGGGCAGGGCCTGCTCTGCCCGTTTCTGCAGGGCGGCAGCCATTCTACAAGCAGCCTCGCACCAAAGCCTCGTCTTCACTAAGCTGTGCCTCAGTTTCCCGCAGAAGGACAGTTCTCCCAAGACCTGGCAGGAAGTCTGGGGCTGAAGGAAGGAAGGCTGGGTGGGCAGGGGCTGGGGGAAGGGGCACAAGGTGGGGGCACCCGCTAGGCCAACCCTCGGAGTGGAGCAGAGGCTGGCTGCGTGGCGAGGCACAGGCATTCCAACCCACTGCGCAGGCCAAGGGGGAGGCTGGTGCAGAGGGGAGGTTGGTGCGGAGGGGGAGGCTGGTGCAGAGGGGAGGCTGGTGCGGAGGGGGAGGCTGGTGCAGAGGGGGAGGCTGGTGCGGAGGGGGAGGCTGGTGCAGAGGAGGAGGCTGGTGCGGAGGGGGAGGCTGGTGCAGAGGGGAGGTTGGTGCGGAGGGGGAGGCTGGTGCAGAGGGGGAAGCTGGTGCGGAGGGGGAGGCTGGTGCAGAGGGGGAGGCTGGTGCGGAGGAGGAGGTTGGTGCAGAGGGGGAGGCTGGTGCAGAGGGAGAGGCTGGTGCGGAGGGGGAGGCTGGTGCAGAGGGGGAGGCTGGTGCGGAGGAGGAGGTTGGTGCGGAGGGGGAGGCTGGTGCAGAGGAGGAGGCTGGTGCAGAGGGGGAGGCTGGTGCGGAGGAGGAGGTTGGTGCGGAGGGGGAGGCTGGTGCAGAGGAGGAGGCTGGTGCAGAGGGGGAGGTTGGTGCAGAGGGGGAGGCTGGTGCAGAGGGGGAGGCTGGTGCAGAGGGGGAGGCTGGTGCAGAGGGGGTGGCTGGGGCTGGGCATTCCGCAGGGAGCCCTGCACACACACCCAGTGAGGGCGGGGGGACGGGGCAGGGCCTGGCACCCGCAGAGGCTGCGCAGTCAGGAGACTTTCTGGACAGAAGCAGGGGCGAGCGAGCAGGGAGCAGGCCGGGTCCAGGCACCTCTGCTCTCTAAGCTGCTCCGAAAACCTGGAGCCGCCTTTACTAGAACCTTCCACGTCCTGGGCAGCACTTGGCTACCAGCCTTTGTGCGAAGCCCCAAAGAGCAAACACGGACTCTGCACCAAGAGGGTCACAGCCTGGTGTGCCAGAACCTTCCCTTCACCTGCTCCAGCCCCTCACCTGCTCCTCCCCCTCACCAACTCCTCCCCCCTCACCTGCTCCTCCCCCTCACCTGCTACTCCCCCTCACCTGCTCCAGCCCCTCACCAACTCCTCCCCCTCACCTGCTCCTCCCCCTCACCTGCTCCAGCCCCTCACCTGCTCCTCCCCCTCACCTGCTCCTCCCCCTCACCTGCTCCAGCCCCTCACCTGCTCCTCCCCCTCACCAACTCCTCCCCCTCACCTGCTCCTCCCCCTCACCTGCTCCTACCCCCTCACCTGCTCCTCCCCCTCACCTGCTCCTCCCCCTCACCTGCTCCTCCCCCTCACCTGCTCTAGCCCCTCACCTGCTCCTCCCCCTCACCTGCTCCTCCCCCTCACCTGCTCCAGCCCCTCACCTGCTCCTCCCCCTCACCTGCTCCTCCCCCTCACCTGCTCCTCCCCCTCACCTGCTCCAGCCCCTCACCTGCTCCTCCCCCTCACCTGCTCCTCCCCCTCACCTGCTCCAGCCTCTCACCTGCTCCTCCTCCCACCTGCTCCAGCCCCTCACCTGCTCCTCCCCCTCACCTGCTCCTCCCCCTCACCTGCTCCAGCCTCTCACCTGCTCCTCCTCCCACCTGCTCCAGCCCCTCACCTGCTCCTCCCCCTCACCTGCTCCTCCCCCTCACCTGCTCCTCCCCCTCACCTGCTCTAGCCCCTCACCTGCTCCTCCCCCTCACCTGCTCCAGCCCCTCACCTGCTCCTCCCCCTCACCTGCTCCTCCCCCTCACCTGCTCCTCCCCCTCACCTGCTCCAGCCCCTCACCTGCTCCTCCCCCTCACCTGCTCCTCCCCTCACCTGCTCCAGCCTCTCACCTGCTCCTCCTCCCACCTGCTCCAGCCCCTCACCTGCTCCTCCCCCTCACCTACTCCAGCCTCTCACCTGCTCCTCCCCTCACCTGCTCCAGCCCCTCACCTGCTCCTCCCCCACCTGCTCCTCCCCCTCACCTGCTCCTCCCCCTCACCTGCTCCTCCCCCTCACCTGCTCCAGCCCCTCACCTGCTCCTCCCCCTCACCTGCTCCAGCCCCTCACCTGCTCCTCCCCTTCACCTGCTCCTCCCCTCACCCGCTCCAGCCCCTCATGGTGTCAGCAGGACCCGCTCCCTCTGAAGGCTCTGGGGAGGGCTTCCTGCCTCTCCCAGCTTCTGGGCTGGTTGGCAGTCATCGGCTTGTAGACCCATCACGCCAATCTCTGCCTCTGTGGTCACATGGTGTTTTCTACTTCTGAGGACACCGGTCATGCTAGATGAGCACCCACCCTATTACAGTGTGATCTCATCTTAACTTGACTGCATCTGCAAACACCATATTTCCAAATAAGGCCACCTTCAGAGGTACTGAGATTAGGTACTGAGGGTTAGGTACTGAGATTAGGTACTGGGGTTAGGAACTGAGGGTTACGTACTGAGATTAGGAACTGAGGGTTAGGTACTGAGGGTTAGGTACTGAGATTAGGTACTGAGGGTTAGGTACTGAGATTAGGTACTGGGGTTAGGAACTGAGGGTTAGGTACTGAGATTAGGTACTGAGGGATAGGTACTGAGGGTTAGGTACTGAGATTAGGTACTGAGGGTTAGGTACTGAGATTAGGTACTGAGGGTTAGGTACTGAGATTAGGTACTGAGGTTAGATACTGGAGTTAGGTACTGAGATTAGGTACTGAGGCTTAGGTACTGAGATTAGGTACTGGGGTTAGGTACTGAGGGTTAGGACATCAAGATATGTTTGGGGAGACTCACCAACCCATAACAGAGTCCTAACACCTGGGCTCAAAAGAAAGAAAAAAGTACAATTCTCAAATTTTCACCACAACGTTATAGTTTAAAAACAGGAATAGCCTGAAGGCATGTCGTTGGGAACTTCTGTGTGTTGGACTACAGAACTGCCACTGAAGCCGAGCACTGAGACGGGGGCACTGTGACCGAGAGTGTCCGGCAGTGCCAGCCCACCCTCTGGGCTAGGACATAGGCCTGCGGTGAGCAAGGCCTGCTGGGAAGTAACCGCAGCCTGGCTGGGGGCGAGGGAGTGTGGACCCCTTAAAGACATATAGTCACATTAACTAGTGGTTTTATAGCGAGCCTCTCTTGTTTAAACATATATTTGGAATTAAGAAGAAGGGAGGAACAATGGGTTTGAGTCATCGCTGACACTCAGCTGCCAAGGTTAGGGGAAGGGATTTAACTCTGCAAACCCAGTATCTGACTGCAGGACGGACAGAAGGCGTGCCCTTCGACCCCTGGGCACGGCTGGGCTCCTGTGGGCTGAGGTGACCTGAGGAGGGGCCGCCTCAGTGGCCGGGCCCGTCTGCCAAGCCTGTGTTTCTGTCACTGTCCTTTTAAGTGCCCGGGCGTGCTCTCTGACTAACAGATATTTCTGGCAGTCAGAAAAGGGAAGAGCAGGAATTAGCAGATCTAAAGAGCCCAGCCAGGAGACAAGGGGACGTGGGCAGAAACTTCCGGAAGTTTGGCTCACAGTCACGTGGTTTGCCTGCCACCGGCTAAGCCTGCGGTCCCTGAGCCACCCCCAGACGGTGCCCCCTGTTCACTGGCTCGTGGTTGGAGCCCATCCAGCCGCCAGCTGCCCACCCTCTTCACCGGCGTGTGACCACATCTACCTGCTCTGGTCCCGATGGCAGCACTCTTCGGAGATTGGGGCGGGCAGTGGGCAGCACCAAGGCCCTGAGGGACCATCAGAGGCAGAGCAGCGGGGAGAGCAAGCTGCGACTCACTGGACACCTCCGCTCTGCCCCCCTGCTCTGTCCCCCGCTGGCTATGACCACATGACCTCCCCAGCCTCACACACCTCCTCTTGCAGGAATGTCATGTGAAATGCAGGGGGTCTGTTAACACTGAACTGCAGGTCGACAAGGAGTATGTTTTTAGCACGAGTGTGTCCCAGGCAATATTTGAGAATAATCACACTAAGGAACTCTTCGCTGTGGACCTGAGACTCACAGGTAACTGGGAGTCCTATGGTTTCGTTTGCTAAGTCTCCAGGGAGGGGGCTCTGGGCAGGGCAGGAATAATCACCCATTCCTTCTGTGAGTCCACAGGTTTTCCATCCGCCCCCGGGAGTGAACAGCCACTGCCATCACAACTGAGGGATGCCGCACACATTCCACGTCTCCCCCCACACACACACACAGACACAGACACACACACACAGACACACACACACATAGACACACACACAGACACACACACATACACACACACACAGATACACACACACACACATAGACACACACATAGACACACACGCACAGACACAGACACACACACACACATAGACACACACAGACACACACACGCACAGACACACACACATGCACACAGACACACACACACAGACACACACGCACAGATACACACAGACACACACACACACACACACACACACACATAGACACACACATGCACAGACATAGACAGACACACACACACACATAGACACACACAGACACACACACATGCACAGCACCTCCTCCCACCCCCACAGCTGGGACACAGGTCATCCCTGCCCGTTGCAGATGAGAAAACTGAGGCTCAGAGAGAACAAACATTTCACCAGAACCGCAGGTGGGGATGATGCAGCCACACTCACCCAGCACTTCGGAGGTCGGGCACCGTTCTCGGAGGTCTATGTGTAAGATCGCATTAAATCCTTTTAACAACTCCATGAGGAACTGTTATGCCCCCCCCCCTTACAGGTGAAGACATGTGGTCACATGAATAGTAAGTGGCATAGCCGGGATTTGAACCCAGGCAGGGTGGCTCCAGTCTGTGCGCTCGGCCATCTGGGGAGAATGGAGGAGGACAGGGCATGGCTGCCGCCTCCGGGGAGACCACCTGTCACCCACCCTTCCTGTCCACCAGGTCATCGTTCCTTTTCTGGTGAGCTCACGGGTTCCCCAAGAACGCTCTGGGGGGTGCTTCAGAGCTTCGGGGTGCAGATCCTGGGGTTCCGATCCAGATTTGCTACCTGGGCAATCTGAGGAATCTCAGTTTCTCAAAAACTTCTGGGAGAAAGGCAGAAAAGGGAACAGGAAAAGTGGGTGAAGGGAACCTGGAACCGAAGGGGCCTGTGCACAGGGCAAGGCCACCCGACCTCGGTGACCAGGTGGCTCTGAGTTACAGGTTCGAACCAGGACAGGGCTGGGCCTGAGACTGTGCGGGAAGTGGCCATGGGGCCGCCATGAGGCTGGGGGTCTGGGAAGGACCACACCTGGAAGATACAGACCCACGGAGGGCGCTCTCCGCGACGCGGTGCTCCTGCTCGCTGACTGCCATCCGCACAGGCAGCGGGAGAGGCCGTGGGACTAGGCCAGACTGCCCAGGGCACTGCTTCGCGATAGTATCAACCAGCGGCCTGTTGCTCACTTTGTGGCCAGCCAGTCATCCTGAGACAGCCCCGGGCAGAAAAGGGGGCAGACAGTCAGATGTGGGCTTTTTCGCAATGAAAGCCCTAAGACCTGGCTGCCTTCCATTTACCTGTTCTTCCCTTTTTGGGGAAAATTCGGCCTCAGCCCAGATCCTGTGGTCACGGTATTGCCCCATCCCCGGTGGTCAAGATGAGGTTGACGCTGAGTCTTCCTAGGAATGAGCCTTCCTCGAACTGTGAGACCACACCATCCGACTAAAAGGCTGGGCATCGGCGCCTCCTTCGGATTGCTTTATGACCAGAGGGGGGACTGCAGACACAAAGGGGTTCTATGGAAAGGAACCCACAGGGTGACCGGTCATAAATTCCTAACTGGGCAGGTCATGCTGGGGAGTCCCACCAGGCACACAGCCTTTCAGGAAAGGTTTGCCTTTGCCTTAAGTCCTGCCCATTGTTTGTAGGTTCACACACTTTTGAAATAACTGTCCTGTAACCCCACTCTGCCTTGCTTCCCCCCCCCCCACCCATTAATCTTCCTTCCAGCCCCTCAATTCCAAATGCAAAAAAGAAGCTGCTAAACCACTACTCTCTCGAGCATTTGATCTTGCTCCCCCACATCTGGGCTCAAATAAATTCTTGTAACAATCCCTCCCCCCGAAAAAAACATGTTTTTTTTAAGATAATTTTAATCACAATCACTTTTTTTTTTCAACTTGCATGCAATCAGGGACTAATAGCACATTAAAAATGCTGGGACCAGAAAAGTGCCCTCTGTACTACCCAACCTTGTCACAGCATGAAGACACGCGCACACGTATGGGAAGGCGAGCCATCAAATGTAAACGGTGGTAGGATGGGGCGGAGTGCGGGGGAGTATTTTCTTCAGACTTTTCTGAATTTCCCGTTTGCCGAACGATGAATTTATGATTTCCCCCGCAGAAGGATACACTGGGGTTTGTGGGGGATGCTGCTTGGCGGGCAGTCAGTTCATGGTGTTTCAGAGGGCGACCTGGAAGGGGTCCGAGGGACCCGCCGTTTCCACCACAGCCCAGGGGTTGCTCCTGGGAATCGGTGGGTAGATGGGTAAACACACGGTGGTGTGTGCCTGCAAGGGAACACGATTCCGTAATAAACAGGGAGCTATCAAACCTCAAAGAGACGAGAAAAAATCTTAAATGCGCATTACTATGTGAAAGAAGCCAACCTGAAAAGTCTACCTACTGTATTGCTCCCATGGAGGACATGCTGGAACAAACAAAGCTATCGCGACAGTAAGCCCCGCGGTTGCCAGGGGCTCAGGTAGGGCAGTGGGACGACTTGTATGATGCTGTGATGATGGCACATGTTATATGTGCATCAAAGCTCAGGGAATGCACGACACAAAGATCGAACCCCAACATCCTATCTAATAAAGAGGGAATAAGCTAATTGACTGCCCCACCCTCAAAGATGGCGGCACCCACAGCCAGTAAGGAGGGAATATGCTAATTGACTTTCCGCCCTCAAAGATGGCGGCACCAACAGCCAATAAGGAGAAAATATGGTAATTGGCTGCCATGCCCTCAAAAGATGGCGGCGCCCACAGCCACAAGATGGTGGCGCCAGTCCCCTCAGCCCCCCAGCCACCCAGGGCCAGCCGAGGCTTGCACTGCCGGCAGTGGCAGCAGCAGAGGTGTGATGGGGCATCACCTTCCCCTGATCGCCGGGTCGCCTCCCACCACTGAGGGCTCCCGGACTGTGAGAGGGGGCATGCCGGGCTGAGGGACACCCCCCTCCAGTGCATGAATTTTCATGCACCAGGCCTCTAGTTAGTTAATAATGATCAATATTGGCTCATCGTTTGCAACTACACATCCTGATGAAGTGGAAAGCCTGAGACCCAGGGGTGATCCGGGCAGCGGCCGCGCCTTCCTTGGGCCGGTTCCTGCGGAACAGAAGCCTCTTTTGTCACGTGTCCTCCCCTAAGCTGAGAGAGAGTCCTCCCTCAGAACACAGCATCACGTGTTCAAAACCACACACTACCTCGATTTCCGGCGACAGAGCCCGTGCGTGGCCACTATGCTCTTTGAAATGAAAACTTCACGCTTTCCAAGAAACACAGAAGGGTGTTCTCCCTGTCGGCTCTGTCGATCACAACTCAGGTTCTACTTCCAGTCAGAGCTACACACACGGGCCGTGCCGCCAGCGCTGTCCAAACACTCCACGGGGATAGTAAAATAGCCTGGCGTGCCAGGCTGCACCGACGCCAGACGGGCTGCTTCTAACTCAACAACGACCGTCTCATTCCAGGAAGACTAGGAGCCAATGATCAGGGTTGTTCTGCAAAACTGCTCCTGCGGAGACAGGCTGCCTGGAGAGAAAACCAACCCACAGAGAGTTTTTAAAAGAAAGCAAAATGTACGGGGAGCAGACTTCTGTTTTAAAACAGTTTTAACCCAATAATTTTTTTTTTTTTTTTTTTTTACTTTTTTTAAGGAAAACGAGAGTGGACTGTGGTTCCAGCTGCAATGAGCTAAGTGCAGAAAGCAACATCATTTGGGGACCGGTGGCAAAATGGAAATATGGGACCCCCTGTTCAAAAATGAAGAAATTCATGGTGGAAACAGTCAGCCGGGCGCCCTCTGAGTGGGGTGCAGAGATGGGGACACGGCGCAGGGGGGACCATGAGGCCACGGGGGCAGGCGAGTTGCCTTGGACCTCCTCTCCTCTGTGTTTTCTGTGTTGTTTTTTTAAATATATTTTTATTGATTTCAGAGAGGAAGGGAGAGAAACATCAATAATGAAAGAGAAGCATTGACCCGCTGCCTCCTGCATGCCCCACACTGCAGCCCAGGCTCGTGCCCCGATGGGGAATTGAACCGTGACCTCCTGGTTCATAGGTCGGTGCTCAACCACTGAGCCACACGGGCCGGGCGCTGCCACCATGTTTTCCTCTGTGATTGCCATTTGCGAACACCGACGGTCACTGGCGCACGGTGGGATGTTCCGGGACCGTGCACGAGGGAGTGTTTCCAACGCTTGTCTCCTCGTGAGTTAGCCCAGCGGTCGGCAAACTCATTGGTCAACAGAGCCAGATAGCAACAGCACAACGATGGAAATTCCTTTAAAGAGCCACATTTTTTAAACTTAAACTTCTTCTAACGCCGCTTCTTCAAAATAGACGCGCCCAGGCCGTGGTCTTTTGTGGAAGAGCCACACCAAGGGGCCAAAAAGCCGCATGTGGCCCGCGAGCCGCAGTTTGCCGACCACTGAGTTAGACCAAAGCTTTGACATGTGTTCCCTCTGCAATAGCAGGAGAACCACGTGCTTATGAAACATTTGAAAAGGGTTCTTTTTGTCAGGACCCCACCCTTTTCGTTCCTGCTTTGTTTGAGAAGTCTCCAGATCGCACCCCACCCACCCCACCCCCAGACAGGAGCCACTACCTTCTTCATCTCTTGTTCACTGAGAGCTTCGCCCCCGAGACTCTCAGCTATTCTGCCCCCTCCCCACCCCCATCCCCTCCCCAGTAAGTGCAGGGCCTGCCTCCCTGGCAGCCCCTCCATCCGTGCAGGGGTTCAAAGACGGTGCCCTGGGGGCTGCCCCTGAGGATCCGCACCCCCGGGCTCTCCCTCAAAGACTGTGCCGGCGCCTGAAGCCCTTCCAAAGAAAACTAAAATCCCACCCGCCCGGCACTCTGAACACTCGGTCTATGTTCCCGCCCGAAAACCGGGCCAGGGAGGCGCGATGCGGACCCATAAACCCCGGCCTTGCCCAGCCGGCTTCTCTTTACGAGCCGAGCCGGCGGTGGGCGTGCCTGTGCGGGCATCACAGTCCGCAGTCAGCCAGTCTGCCGTCTGTCAACCTAACGGCACCCCCTCCCGGCACCCACCCCCCCACAGGCCCGCTTCGGGTCCCGGCGGGCTGCTCCCTGTCTGGAAGAATCAAGGCGCAGCGGTGAAAAGGACGTGGGCTGCTTTCCATCTGGATTTCATTATTTTCTTTATTTTTTTTTTTTACAGTTAGTTAATGTTCCAATAGGCAATACACACACGGCATCGGAAAATGCGGGAAGGTGTATGAGGAGGTTCCCGCCACCCCGTCCCAGGGGTCTCTCCTCTCAGAGGGTTTCCTGTCCTCTTCAAAGGTTAGTGTGCAAATTCAGCAAGTATTTCACACCCTCTCCTGCCCTTTCCTGTCTAACGTAACACTCCGGCCTAGAACCGCCCCATCCGTGCAGGAAAAGCTCACGCCTCCTGTGCCCCGCTGTCCGGCTGTCCCAGGAGAACCTCCACCGGTTTTCTCTTAGGGGACGGTTGCGTTGCTGCCAGTATCTGGCTCTGATAAAGGTACCCAAAGCAAAGGTGATCGGTTTGCCAGGGTCTCGCCTCGCCCTGAGGCCATCGCCATGGTGAGCAAGTCCCTGGCATCCCAGAGTCCTCGCCGCACGATGTCTCCATCGTGAAAAGCAGATTTTAAACAGGGAACGCCCATTTCTACCCACAGACCTTCGGAGCTGAAGATTTTCCCTCTCCACCTGAGTTCTTCCAGAAACTGTTCTGAGAATTTGCCTCCGAGCTAAGGATGCTTAACCCCTTGTTCCCAGGAGACAGGAGTCTGTGGGTACAGATTCCAACAAGAGCCAGGCCATCAGCACTATTAAAGGGCCCACAAACACCTGTACATTTTCACTATTAGAGAAAGCATTTAGCTGCCCAGCCGGTGTGGCTCTCTGGTTGAGTGTTGACCTATGAACCAGAAGGTCACGGTTCGATTCCCAGTCAGGGCACATGCCCAGGTTGCAGGCTCGATTCCCAGTGTGGGGCGTGCAGGAGCAGCTGGTCAATGGTTCTCGCTCATCATTGATGTTTCTCTCTCTCTCCCTCTCCCTTCCTTTCTGAAATCAGTAAAATATACTTAAAATAATAAAAATTTAAATTTTTTTTCAAAAATGAAACGCACTTAGCAAAATGACTATCCCATAGGACAGTGATGGGCAACCTTTTGAGCTTGGTGTGTCAAACTTCGCCAAAAAACTGAGCATAACTCGGGTAGTGTGTCCCTTTGAGGAAAAAACTAACTCCAAGACTCTAATCGCAAATGTTTCATCCTCAGGAGCAGCAAATGTTTCATCCTCGGCATGCGGCCGCGTGTCATCAGAAATGGCTACGCGTGTCAGTGCTGACACACGTGTCATAGGTTCGCCATCACTGCCATAGGAAGAGCTCAGTAAATAATAGCTAAAAATCAGTGAGCCAGTCATAGCCATTCTGGCCAATAAAATGAGCACTCACTAAATTCAGGAGATGCAAATAACCACACAAAAAAGTAAATGTATTGCCTACACCCACCCTACCCCCACTTCCCCCGATTTCTAGGTAAACACGCGACGATCTCAACCAGACGTCCGCCCTGGACCTCACCGTAGCACTAGCCATGCAGCTTCTAGAACAAAGGCATTACGCCACAACTTCAGCAAGACCAGCCGCAGGGGTTCCCAAAGTGTGGTTCAGTCAGGGACCCCTGGGAGGCTCAGACCTCAGGAACCCCATGAGGTCAAGGCCATTCTTACCGCAACACTAAGATGTTGTTTCTCATTTTCCCTCCTGCTCCCTCCGGGGTCGGTGGGGTTTTCCAGAAGCTTTGATATGTGTGATGTTGTAACGAATTGAATGCAAAGGCAGAGGGGAGCACCCAGCTCTCTTCCATTCAGTCAGCCATTAAAGGGACTTGAAAAATGCAAAATAATGCTGCTCTTCCTATTAGAACTTTACCTTTGGGAAAATGTACTTTTTTAAATAAAAATATGTTATCTGTGTCTACTATTATTGCTATTTTAAAATCAATTAATAAATAAATAGTTCTTCATTTCTCAGTTTTATTTTCCAACAGAGTGAAAATATCCAGTTTAGGATAATCCACAAAAAACAAAAGGTCTTTGACATCTTCAGTAATGTTTAAGAGTGTAGTGTGACTCAGTGGTTGAGCGTCAAGCTATGAACCAGGAGGTCACGGTTCAATTCCCGGTCAGGGCACATGCCCGGGTTGCAGGCTCGAACCCCAGCGTGGGGCGTGCGGGAGGCAGCCGATCCATGATTCTCTCTCATCGCTGATGTTTCTATATCTCTCTCCCTCTTCCTCTCTGAAATCAATACAAATATATTTAAAAATAATAATAAAGTCCAGTGCTGGAAGTAGGGAGGATCCCTCTCATGGCTGTTCCATTCAGAGCGCTTTACCTTCCTCACCGTGACAAACCCCACTGAGCCCCCAGCAAGTTGGAGTCATCTTACTTGGTACAGTTTCCAGGAAAAACACACACACACACAATTTGTGGTTCCAATGTGGAGGATCAGGTGCCATGAGTAGTACCTGAACCACTGTTCCAATAGCCAGCGCCTGCCGTCTGCCAGAAACTGTTGTCAGCACTCGGCACGCTTTATCCCAGGATCTCCGTTGCGTAAGTTCTCAGCAGAGCCTCAGGGAGACACTGTAGGAAGTGTTGAGACACGGCTGGTGAGGATCCATCGGGCTGGCTCCCGCTGTCGGTGACACATGACACCCGAGAAGCCCATGTCGTTGGCCAATCTCCCAGCATCTGCCTCAGGAGCTCATTAATAGCTGTGTGTGTTCTGAGCCCAGCCCTTTGCCTGAGGGTCATGACGATGGTGTGACCTCTTTTAGTCTAACTGGGGCAAATGCAGAGCCACGGTCAGAAAGGCTCACTTTTAAAGTTGTAACCCACTGTGGAATCTAAAAAAAAAAAAAAAAAGTCAAGCTCATAGAACCAGAAAGTAGAAGGGTGGTTGTCAGGGGCTGGGGGGGGAGGGGCGGGGGAGGCATAGGAAGAGGGTGGTAAAGGGGTACAAACCTTCAGTTATATGGTGAGTATACTGCGTTGTATAATTGAAATTTGCTGAGAGTAGAACTTAAGGTTCTCACACACACACAAAAGGTAGACGTGAGGTGATGGATGTGGTAATTAACTCCATGGTGGAAACCTTTCCAAACGTTTACTAGTATGTTTATCAAGTCATCATGTTGTACACTTTAAGTGTGCTACAATTTTCTTTGTCGACTATACCTCAATAATGCTACAAATAAATAAAGTTGTAACCCAGAGGCGGGGTAGGGTTCTCACCGCCTCCCCTCGCCCCGAGATCTAGATGCAGTGAGTTTGAGCCCCAATCCCATGAAGGCTGCATTGGGGTGAGGCCCTTTCCATGAATTCCAGTGGTTCATGAGGTCGTGGCCTCCAAGCCCCAGCCCTGGGGCAGGTGTTCCAGCACGTGCTGTCTCTGGCCTGCACTGTGGAGACCCAGGTGGGAAACACAGCCTGCTTCCTCTTACCCAGACACACATGTGTGCACATGAACACATGTGCACAACTAGACATGTGCATGCACACATGAAGCACCTAGCACAATGAACATGTGCACACGTGGGCACAAGCACGCTTGCATATTTGTGCGTGGGTAAATATGCACGTATACATGAACATGGGAACAGGCACTCACATGCAAAGACATGTGTATGCATAAACAAGTGCGCACACGCTCTCTCTCAAAAGTAACTCACACAGTCCTAGGGTGCTTGGCTTTACTGAAGGCTGGTGGCCACAGATGAATGGAGACGGATGGTCACTGAAGACATGAGAACAATCTCCCATTGCAGCGAGTCTCCCCCATTCTTCACACTCCTTTCAGCTCCTGTCCCAGCCCACCCCAACCCACACAACATCATCCCCTCCGTCTCCTGGCCTCTCTCTTCTCCTCCCGCCCTCTTTCCTCACCCTCCTCTTCTCCTCTCCCACAGAGCAGTTCGCCCCATTGGGTGCATGAGGGCTCGTTATACACTGTTTCTCAGAGGCCCTTCTCTTACCCCAAACCCCCCTCAAGGGTTCTCTGGACACCAGGATGACTTCCTCCTTGAGAAGAATTCTGCTGCCAGTTATTCAGATAATCAATTTTTTTTAAAATAATCTCTTTATATAGTAAGAAGTAACCTATGATTTCGAGAAATTCGTCTTCTGGGCTAACCTTCCAATATGGATTCTTGAATGAGGTTTTTTTGGGTCACTTTCTTCAGAATTTTGGGCACCTCTTAGGGTTTCCCCCCTCTGATCCTGTTTTTCTTTGGGACCAGAATCAATGCCATGATTCCAGGTGTTGGCACTCACCCAAGAGATTCTCAAAGAACAACACACGGAAACATTCTCAGTGAGCAGATAGGCGATCACATCAGTGGCTGAGAAGGCGTTTAATCCCTGGGGACATTTTCCTGCTGACCATCTTCTCCACATCTAGTTGAATTGCCCGTGAAGCCCATCAGCCTGGGGAATCCTCAGAGACAAATGGCTCAAGACCTCTACAAAGAATATGGCCTTTCAGGAATGTAGACGAACCTGTATTTGCGAGTGCTGAGCAAAAGACTCCACAACCGAGGTGGAGGGATATAATTAAGGGCTTAGAGTTGTCCTCCTGAGGAAGAAAAGGAATGAAGCTTACCTTTCATTTTAGTTTCATCATGGGTTGTCCAAACTTTTTGATGGACCAAATGTCAGCATTATTTATTCTGTAGCTTAAATTATAGATAAACCCTCCAATTTCACATGTTGCCCCCTCAGAATCCAAACTATTAAAATCACAAAGGAACTTCTGGACTTTTCCCCCACGTTCACCTTTGTGAAGTTGATCATTAGGATACTGAAATACCATCGTTGTGTTTGGGAGGGAGAAACTTTCCTGTACCCTTCTAGGTTCTTCCAGATGTTCTAAGAGTTAAATCCACATGAGACAGATTATCTGGAGAAAATAACCAAATTTAATTGCATACGTACATACGGAAACCCCATATACATGAGAGAGTCTGAGACTCCACATACATGAGAGGTTCTGAGACAGAAAGTGAAAATAAGGGATATATGACGTTGTGAGCTAAGAATGAGCGAAGGTACCTTGGGACCTCAGAGCATCATTGCAGGACAATAAAAAGAGCAGATGTTCAATAACTAGATGTTTGCCCTGCCCTATAGACAGCTCATAAATAAAATGTTATTTCTGATAATAATTCTTATTATGCGCAAGGCCCCGAATTTAGATTATTTAAGTGGGGGGGGGGTAAAAGTTTCTAGTGACCCCACAGAGTCTCAATTGCCTTCAGCTCAAAATAATTCACGTGTCACATCTTGGGAGGCTGATCTGAACCCCTTCATTTGGAATCCTAGAAAGCAGTGGTTCCACCAAGCATACAAAATTCAGGCTCAACAGAAACCTAAACCCAGGTTTTGGGGATGTTGAGTGACAGCTGTCCAGACCTTTGCGGAAGCAACTTTAAGACTTGTCATCAAAAAAAAGAAAAAGACTTGTCATCAGTAAGATCCTCTTTGGCAAAGACCTCTCCACGCACCCCCTCCCCCAATCCACACAAAATCGATCGTTGTCTCCACCCAGGAACTAGATACTGGTGCAACGCGTCCAATTCTCAGTGTTCTTGACGCCTCCACCAAAGCTCTCCTTAGAATTTGCATTTAGTGTCTAATTAAACCTTGGCCATATGGCTGGAATGAAGGCATCACCACATTTGAGTAAATAGCTCTTTTATAAGCATTTCCCCTTAAAGCAAAGATGTTTTGCTCCTGGCTGGCTCTAAGAGAAGAGGTGGGATTCTATTGGAAAACGTCCAGTTCCTCAGCACCTCGATGGGGAGTTTAGACCAGTAACGACCACCTATAGGCCCCCCATTAACAGTGGTGTGAACTGCTCTGTCCCCAAGAGGATTCTGTGCTGATGCCTAACAGTGAGAAAACTAAATATATAAATACATATTGAATTTGGAAAAGGGTGCCCTTCACCCTGTCAATTCCAATGACACATATCCTCCCAGTGACCAAATATTCATTGTTTCACAATTCAAGAACTGGACAGGAATTGGCTTCTAGAAAAGAAGACCATCACAGGGCGTATCCTACAACTGCATGAGGCCCTACTGAGTGTCTGCTCAATGCTACATGTTATCTTTAGCCCTAACAACAAACCTACCAACGATGTGTATTAACCTTTCGTTACTTATCAAGCTCAGAAAAATTAAATAACTTGTCCAAGGCCAACTAGCAAGAACAAAAATTCCAATGTAATTTTGTCTGACCCAAAACTATCCAATATAATAAAAGGCCAATATGCAAATGGACCGAATGGTGAAACAACCAGTCGCTATGATGCGCACTGACCACCAGGGGGCAGATGCTCAGCACAGGAGCTGCCCCCTGGTGGTCAGTGTGTATGCACAGGGGGAGAGCCACTCAGCCAGAAGCCCTGAGCCGGGCTCACAGCTAGTGAGTGCAAGCAGCAGTGGTGGGAGCCTCTCCCGTCTCTGTGGCAGCACTAAGGATGTCCAACGGACAGCTTAGGCCCTCTCCCTGGGGGAGCAGGCCTAAACCATCAGCCAGACATCACCCAAGGGCTCCCAGACTGCAAGAGGGCGCAGGCTGGGCTGAGAAACCCCCGCGAGTGCACAAATTTCATGCACTGGGCCTCTAGATGGTCTATATTAGTCTGCTCAGGCTGCCATAATAAAATACCACAGACTGGGGGGGGGCGGCGCTTAAACAACAAAAATTTATTTTCCCCCAATTTTGGAGGCTAGGAAGAAGTCCAAGATCAAGGTGCCAGAAAGAAAGAAACATGGATGAGAAAGAAATATTGATTGGCTACCTCCTACACACCCCCTGCTGGAAATTGAGCTAGCAACTTGGGCGTGTGTCCTGACTGGGAGTTGAACCAGTGAGCTCTCTGTACATGAAGCAATGCTCAACCAACCAAGCCATACCAGCCAGGGCTGGTGTCTCCTCTTATAAGGACACTAATTCTTAGAGTAGGGCCCCACACTTATGACCTTGTTTAACCTTAATTACTTTCTTAGATGCCCCATCTCGAATACAGTACACCGGGGAGGAGGTGCAGTTAGGGCTTCAATAAGTGGATTTGGGGGGAAGGCGACACAAACATTCATCCATGGTCTTTCTACCACATTCTGCTGCCTCTCTTTATCAACATCTCCATGAGCAAAACTAGCATTAAAACTTTAGATATTTGTAGTCACAACATCATACACTGAGACTCGGGTCTTCCCTGGCTTAAATTTTTTCTACCATTAAACTTTTGCTTGATAAGAGAAAGCATCCAGAAGCAGGAATACATGCTAGCAAGAGAGCCAATCTTTTCCATGACGATATCCAAGAATGGTGCTGGGACCATCGCGCCTCTGTTTTAGTCCTTTCGTTTCTTACAAATATTCTGCCTGTGCCACACATGTGTGTCTGCTTAGTCTAGGTTTCCTTCACCAAACAGAAAGTCTTCATTTCACTGCGATCACCAGGATCATCCCAGAGACACTTGGGAGAGCAAACGGCGACTTGGCTCTTGGCTTCCCTGGTTTTGTCAGTTCAGCCATCGGCGGGGGGGCGGGGGAGGGAGCGGGGGGCGGGGGAGCTTGGCTGACCCACAGTGCCAGCCACATCAAATACATCCGTTCCTCGCTCCAGAACACTGGAGAATTAAGAGATTCCCCAGAGAATGCTGAGCCACAAACCCATGAAAGACAGGGACCAGAGAGAAATAAGCCCGGCTCCCAGCTGTGAAAGACATCCTCTCCCTTTAATATTTCGATTGCCTAGCACAGCGGAAGTCCTTCTTCTCAGCACATCACACTCAAGGGGGCCCTCCCCACGGGAGGGACTGTGAAACACACGGGCTGGGATTTCAGGCAGCAACGTGCTTTGCTGTCTAAGGCTCCAGGGAGCTGTGACGGGCGGCCTGATCGTCACAGATGGTGCCAAGGAACCGGGAGGCAGCCACCGGCTCGATCGCTCAGCACCGGGTCATGTGCCAGTGCCGACGCACATGCAAAGTGAACAAGACACAGACTGCCTTGAGGCATGTGGGCAAACAAGTACATGAAACAGCAGACGGCCCCGTGGGAGCACAGGGTGCCATGGGGAGCAGAAAAGGAGGAAGCCTGGGAGCTCGATGTGCCTTCAGAGAAAAGGGGAATCTGAACTGAGATTGGTTTGAAACCATGGCCATAAAGAAGAAGGGTTATACTCTAGCTGGCTTGGCTCAGTGGATAGAGCGTCAGCCTGCAGGCTGGAGGGCCCGGGTTCGATTCTGGTCAAGGGCACATGCCTGGGTTGTGGGCTCGATCCCCAGTAGGAGGTATGCAGGAGGCAGCCGATCAATGATCCTCTCTCATCATTGATGTTTCTGTCTCTCTCTCCCTCTCCCTTCCTCTCTGAAATCCATAAAAATATTTTTTTTAAATAACAGGGGTTAAGACCAGGGCCTCGGAATTGGGCCCCTGTCTTAACCTCAGGGGTTAAGACAGGGGCCCAATGTCAGTCTCCAGCACCTGCCAGCTGTGCGACCTTAGGGGTGAGGTAACTGACACGGACACGTGTGAGACTTGGACGAGAGATGCCGTGCGTCAAGGGCTTGCGTCAGGCCGGCAGCTGGTTCCCACTCAGAACAAGTGTTTGCGGGCGAGAGATTTACTGCTGTGTTTGTGGCAGGAGAGATTGGCTGTTGCAGGGCTGCGGGGGGTGGGGGGTGGGGGGAGGGGGGGCACTGAAGATCATCTTGACCTCGGAACAGAAACATTTGCTCGGGCCTCGGGCTCAGGGAGGAGGGGATTGGGGCCAGGCGGAGAAGCCACAGGCTGAGAAAAGCCAGCGACGGAGCAGGTCCAGCCCTTTGCAAGGACATCTCTGTCCCTTCCTGAAAAAAATGGTGCCGGGACAACTGGAATGCGGGGGTGAAAACTTGCTCCTCACAGCGTCACTTCTTTTTTTGTGGTGGATAAAATATACAAAACCCAACATTTTGCCAATTTAACCATTTTTAGGTGCACAGGTCAGTGGCATTGAGCACATTGACGTTGTTGGGCAGCCATCCACCATGCCATCTCCAGAACTTACCTTCCCAAACCACAACTCCGCACCTTGATGGTGTCCCTTGAAATATGCAACTTTTAAATTTTCATAGCATCTCATTTGTCTATTTTTCCTTTCGTTCTCTGTGCTTTGAATGTCATGTCTACGGAGGCTCCATCTAACCCGGGATCACAAAGCTTTACCCCCATGTTTTCTTCTAAGAGTTTTATAGTTTTTAGCTCTTATGTTTTGGTCTGTGATCCATGCTGGCCGATGGTCTGAAGGGCTCCACCTTCATTCTTTTGTCTGTGGATATTCAGCTGTCCCAGCACCATTTTTTTCAGGCATCCTGTGTTTTTATTTGTTAAATCTTGCAAATACAGTCAGAGGTTTCACAACTAGAACAAAGCATGAGGCATCTTCAACCCTTGGCATCTCAGGTTGGTCTTTTTTAAGGAGGTGCTCACCCCCTTCTTTCCCGCTCGGATGAATTCACACCTTCCTGCAACCCTGGGCCTTTGCCTCCTGGGCTGGGGCTGGGAGGAGAGACCACCAAGCAGGCCTCTCAGCGTGTGCTGAGAGCTGCCCAGGGGACAGGGCCCTCATCGGCTCCAGCGTCTCAGCTCGGCTCCATGACCTGGTCCAGACTCCTGTTCTGCTTCAAGGTTGGGGCTGAAACTCACCAAGGTGCTGCCCCCCGCCCCCTGCCACCAGTCTCTGATCCTGCGCCCACTCTCACGTGTGTATTTTCAAAGACAGTTGGCACTCGAGACTTCCTCTCTCCAGCCCTCTGGGCCCAGCCAGCGGTGCCCTGTGGCTCCCCGGCCTCTGCAGCTGGCAGATGTCACTTTCCCTGCCCACTGCCACCTTGGTGCCCAGAAACCCCCTCGGTCTGTAGGCCGCCTGCCAGACTGCAGAGCCTGCCCATGGGAACTGGGAGACCCTGTGGACCGTGTCCCGATGGGCTGGTGCAGTCCCGTAGCCCGTGCTGGCCCGGCCGCCCGGCATTTAGCCTGAAAGCCGACGGGGTGATGTGCTTGGGGCTCAGACTTGACGTGGCTCATAACTGTCTTCTGGGCCCTGCGGTCACGTCCCCAGACCAGCTCTGATGCCCACACAGATGACTTATCTTTAGCAAGAGTGAATAATGCCGAAATGCACCTCTGGGTTTTCCATCAGCCCTCTGGGGGCGGGGGGAGGGGGGTGACGAGGAGCTGTCTCACCTGCTCAGCTGGATTAAGCAAGCGCCTCAGTGCCTTGGAGTGTCTTGATTCATTCCTGGGAATCAAGACTGAACACCTCCTCCAGGGCCTGTCTGGCCAAAGGGGGCGGGGGGCGGGGCTCCACACACCTCCTCGGGGTTTAGGTTGATGGAAGAAGTCTCGGTTCTCTTCACCGACCCTGGGAGGAAGGCAGAGGAACCAAAAATACATTCACCTTCTCCATTCAAGACAGAATTTATTTCACAATGGAGAACATACCATTAAACTTGCACTTGATTAATAAAATTTATCATCACAAATAGACCTCAGTTTCTCTTTAACCATGTGTATCAGTCAGGGCTCTACCAGAGAAACAGAACCAGTGTGTGTGTGTGTGTGTGTGTGTGTGTGTGTGTGTGTGTGCATGGTATGTGTGTGCATGGTATGTGTGTGTGTGGTATGAGTGTGTGTGCATGTGGTATGTATGTGTGTGCATGGTGTGTGTGGTATGTGTGTGCAGTGTGCATGTGTGTGTGCAGTGTGTACGTGTGTGCATGTGTGTGTGCATGTGTGTGTGCATGGCGTGTGTGCATGGCGTATGTGTGTGGTATGTGTGGGTATGCATGCAGTGTGTATGTGTGTGTGCATGCATGTGGTGTGTATGTGTCTGTGTGTGAAGAGGGAAAGGGGGAGGGAGGGAGGGAAGGAGAGAGAGAGACTTCAAGGAATTGGCTATGCAGTGTGGAGTTGGCTGGGCAGGCCTGAGTCTGTAGGGCGAGCCGGAAGCTCGGGCAGGAACCGAAGCTTCAGTCCACGGTGGGATTTTCTTCCTGGGGAAGCTCTTACGGCCTTTCCTCTGACTGCCTGGGGCCCACCCACACCATCAAAGATAATCTCCTTTATGTACAGTCAACTGATTGTTGGTGTTAAATCAACATCTTCAAAATACCCCTCCAGCAACACTAGATTAGCGTTTAATTCAATAACTGGGTACGAAGGCCGGGAGAGGCTGACACAGAAAACGAGGTGAACCAGGAAGTGCTTTCTGCCATGGGGGTTCTATTGTTCCTAGACGAGGAGCTGACACCCCATGCAGGAGGGGGAGCCTGCTAGCCATGCAGGGTCACACTGACCAAGCGGCTGAACTTGGAGAAAGGTGCTAAAGAGTAAGGCTCTGGACCAAACTTGCAGAGGGCTCAAACTCATCCAGGGGCACACAGGCCGGCCAAGCATGGACATCCAAACGTCACCAGGGACCCCACCGACCTCCGATGCCTCCTTCTCACCATCCTCCCAGTTCTGGTCACGTCTCTCACCTGCTTAAAAGCCCTCAGGGCCCCACCCACAGGAGAAAGCCACATCCCTTTGCTCATTCATGACACGGCCCTAGCCTACCTTTCCGGCCGCCTCTGCCACCGAAGTTGGCCCCCTTGACTTAGGCAGTGACGCACCAGAGCGCACGCGCGCCCCACACTCCAGCTCTGCCATGTCTCAGTGCCTTTGTACCCACTTCTGGCTCTGACCTCCTGAAACTCCTACTTCATCCTTAACATCCATCTTAAGTACCACTTCCCCTGAGAAGCTCATAGACCCTCCCCACCCTCCAAGTCCACCCAACCGTAGTTCCCATTTGGAGTAGACTGGGTGCCCTCCCTCACGCCCCACTAGCCCTTCCTGCATTCCCATTTGTTCTGTTCTTCTCAGAGTGGATATCATTACGCCTTTATATTCACAAGGCTGGGATATTGAGAAACAAATAAGTGCACTATCTTTCTTTTTTTGTGTGGGAAGAGAAGCCAGAAATGGGAAAACTGCAGCCCACGGGGCAATCTGGCCCACTGTCTATTTTTGGCAAATAAAGTTTTATTGAAACATAGCTGTGCCCATTCAAGCATTGTCCATAGCAGCTCTCCTGTCATAAAGGCAGAGTTGAGTAATCGTCCAGGTGACCAGCAAAGCTTAAAATACTCTTGAGCCCTTTAAGGAAACATCTGCTGATCGCTGCATAGGCTCAGCAACAAGAAGTCACTCTTCCTCCTGCCCCTCAGGAGCCCGGCCATGCTCTTCAGTGCTGAACGCCTGGCACCTAGAAGGTCAGCAACAGGTGTGGGGGTTCAAGGACTGCGCATGAGGACCCCCCTAGCCCTGTTAGGAGAAGGATACCCAAGAAGGGGCAGGAGCTTCATGGAGAAGACCCTGGAGGTAGAGTCAGATTGGAGGGCACTCCCAGAGGTTCTTAAAGTCTATGCACAGAGGGTTTAAGTGCTGGCCCCATCCTCACTGACCTGTGGCCCTCGATGAAGCCAGGGAGAAGACTCCCCAGAATGAGCGGCCCTCTCTCCAGGACTCTGAGGTGCTCAGAAGTCTGATGGGTGAGGCTCTGGAAAGGGGACATCAGCTATTCACTCCTCAGGGATACGACCAGCCATGGAGGGTCCAGGGAGAAAGGGACAGATGCCTTCAGATACCCAGGTCTCTGGAGCGGGGCCCCAGGTCCTGAAGTTACCTGTGTCTTTGTAGCCCGAGGCCCCACAAGCCAGTCAGCAAGAAACCACACATCCATAGTGACACATCGGTAAATAACTCTAGTAATTTCACGTCGGAACAAGAGCTGCAGGGGAAACTTCATTTGAATGCTACCCGAAGGGACTGCAGCTGGCCACCAACTGTCTGAAGACCTGGTGGTGGGAGAGACCCGCTCCCTGAGGCAGGGCTTAGGAGGAGGGCTCAGACAGCCCAGGGCTGAGACACTGGTCTCATCCGGAGATGGTCCATGTCCATTGGGTCTGCCCTTTCTGGGTGGGCAACTGGCATGCAGTGTCTGTGGACTGTGCTGAACATCTCATTCGTCTCAAATGTCCCCTTCCCTGGGAGGTGGCAGCCCCCGTCTCCCAGCCAACCCAGGAGAATTTCCCCAGGATTCCAAACCATCTTCAGAGCCCTGTAGCCATCTATCACCTTGATGCCATCTGCTCTGAAGGTCCACACCAGGGAATATGGCGAAATCGCACGCTGCTCCACAAAAGGAAAAGTGGCCCATCTTCCCCCTCCCCACGGGAAACCCAAAACTGCAATTGCTTTTCCAGAACATTCATTCTGGAGACGGGAGAAGTGACCCGGAGAGACTTCTCATCAAAGGAACTTAAGACAATGACAGTTTCTAGTGTGACTGGAACTGCAAATGTAGACATAGCTGCCTGCTGCTCAGAAACTTTTTAATTGCCTTGGCTGGTCTCTTCCCTTGCTTCCAGTAATTGTATTATTATTGTTGGGTTGTGGGGCTTTTTGTTTGTTTTTCTTTTTTAGAAAACATCTCAGTGTGTTTTCAACAGTTGTCATGGAGAGTTGCCACCACAGAGACTTCCTGGGGAAAAATTATTTCAAAGGCGCATGTCTTCAAAACAAACACACACAAACAAACAAAAAAAAATGCAGGAGGGAAAAAAAGAAACTTTGAAAACAAAAATATTGTGATAAGATCTATAAATTTCTTCCTTTCCCTGGCACTTACTTGGAGCCTCACCATTTGCCATCACCTACAAATTATTGGCTTTGACTACAGCGTTAGGAGTCTACATGACAGCCAGTACAGAACTTTAACAAATTAACAAAGCATCATCAACACAACTGGTAGGTGATCGAAAAGGCTGCAAATACCAGATATAAGCTCCAGTGAGTGGTGAAAGGCACGGGACAGCACATCTACTACACGCAAGCATTTGGAAACATGTCAATGTCAAGACTACCTATCAGCTCAAAGGCGCAGGCTGATTACCAACATCAAGACACTTTTCATGCCCGGCCCATGTGGCTCAGTGGCTGAGCATTGACCTATGAACCAGGAAGTCATGGTTTGATACCTGGTCATGGTACTGCCCGGGGTTACAGGCTCGATCCCCAGTAGGGGGCATGCAGGAGGCAGCCAAACATTGATTCTCTCTCATCATTGATATTTCTCTCTCTCCCTCTCTCTTCCTCTTTGAAATCAACAAGTACATAAAAGTCACTCAACAAGTACATACAAGCCCCCTATGTAGGGTGTGAAGACAAAGCACTCCGTATTTTTCACAAACATATACATGTATAACACCTTAAACACAGTCTCTTTCAACCATCAGGACCCTAGATATATCTTGGAGTCAGGTGAAAATGTACAGTATGCAACGGTACGGTGAATCAACGAGCACCACGAGGCCACACTATGGAGGAAAGTGTGCTCCGTGCTCCAAGGTCCTACCATGCAATTACTGCAATTACCATTCAGGACGTGTGAGCGAGAAAGTGCCTAATTCCAAGCCATGGTTCTAATGGGTGGGTCTCTGAGAAGACATCTCTGTAATAAAAGACAAAAGGTCAAAATTAAATCAGACAATCTTGTTTGTGAAGCATGCATCCCTTCTTAGGCCTTCCTAATGTTTATGGGAAAGACCTGACCTTTCTCTTCTCACATTTCCGTCCATCCTCCCCTCTCTGGCAGACAAGGTCAGGGTAGGTTACATCCTCGCTCGGGACCCTTCACTTCCTCTTACTGCCCATCTCCTCCCTGATCGTTCAGCCTGTTGCACAATCACACTTTTAATTTTGCTTTCACTTTTTCTCTCCCTCCCTCTTAGATGCTACTTAAACATTTTTCCTTTTTGATAATCTCCTTTTAGAAACTTAGAACATTCAGCATTTAAGTCTCGTCTGTAATTATTTTTTCTCTTCATTAAATTCCAATTTCCCCTAGAAAACCATAAGGAGAAGCAATAAGGGAAGGAAAAAAACATTTAAAAGAAAGTGGAGGGTGGGTGGTGGGGGGTGGGGGGAAGCTACTATCTCAGCCAAAATACAGCCAGGAAAATGGACCTCCCGCGAGCTTACAAGATCTTAATCACATCCATAGGAGGCAATGTGGGGAGTCACAGATACCCCGCAAAGGAAAGAAAACGCCTTTTCTCCAACAACACGGGGAGGGTTTGGCTTCATTGAGTCTTAGGGCACCTGTATGCTAATTTCAAGCTCTCCCTCTCCCACCTGTCCCCATGCCCTTCAGTACACATTGAAGACTCAATAACGTGATAGATGAGCCAGAATGTTCTCTTGTGGCTCCTTCCCGCCTAGCCTGGAAATGTCTGCAGAGACTCCCCAACCCCTGCCACGACCACCCACTGAACACCCCTTCCCCCTCTGTGCGCATCCCACAAACGAAACTTGGGGCTTAAAACAACACAAACCTATCATCTTACCGCTCTTCAGGGGAGACTCTGACAAGGGGGGTACCAACACTCAGGTCTCCGCAGTGCTGGTTCCTTACGGAAGCGCTAGGGGACGCTGTTTCTTTGTCGTCTTCCCCAGCTTTCTGGCGGCTGCCTGCGTCTCTGGCTCCTTCCTCGACCTTCAAAGCCAGCAGCAATACAACCCAGTCCATCTGAGTTGTACCTGGAGGAACCCTTTGGGGGCGGTAGGTGTTTTCATGCATGCAATAGTTCCTGTTAGAGAGTTTAGAGTGGCCCTGGGTGTCTGGTTTGGGCAACTGAGACGTGTCCTTCACTAAGACAGGGGACAGAGGAGAGACAGGGGCTTGATGAGGAGAGCAGGTCATAATAGTTACTTATTCACTTGGTATGTAAATATTTATTTACATAAGTGAGCATTTATTATGAATACTAATGAATTCATAGTAAACTAGAGGCCCGGTGCACGAATTCGTGCACGGGTGGGGTCTCTCAGCCTGGCCAGCGACCAAGGCCTATGGGGAGGGTGGGGGCCGGCCGGCAGGGGGTGGGGCCACAGGAGGTTGGCTGTGGGAGCGCACTGACCACCGGGGGCAGCTCCTGGCTTTAGCATCTGGTCCCTGGTGGTCAGTGTGCATCACAGCGACTGGTTGACCTGACGGACCAATCGTTCCAGCTGTTCAGTCGTAATGGTCACTTAGGCTTTTATATACAGAGATGAATATTTGCTATTCATTTACTAATTCATTCATTCATAAATATCACTTCTGGCTACTGTGTGCCAGGTGGTGTGTGCCAGGCCGAGCAGCACGCTGAGCAGACAGCAGTGAACTAGGCAGACGGCATCTCTGACCCGAGAGTCTCGTGTCTTCTACCAGCATCCGTGAGCCTGGCAGGCTGACTTGCTGGCTTGAAGCAGGTAAAACCTAGGACCCTTCACAGTTCTTCACAATGTTTTTTAAAAGTATATGTGTGTGTGTTTTTTCAATATATTTTATTGATTTTTTTTACACAGAGGAAAGGAGAGGGATAGAGAATTAGAAACATCGATGAGAGAGAAACATTAATCAGTTGCCTCCTGGGCACCTCCTACTGGAGATGTGCCCGCAACCAAGGTACATGCCCTTGACCGGAATCAAACCTGGGACCTTTCAGTCCACAGGCCGACGCTCTATCCACTGAACCAAACCAGTTAGGGCTAAAAGTATATGTCTTAAGACCTTGGCCTATAAAGCCTGATCGAACTGAGAAAAACTTTATTGACAAGATATTAATTTTAAAAGCCTTCTCACTGAGTCAAAAGCAATTGAATCCCAAAGAAGTAGATACTATATAGTCTGAGTCAATAAGATTATTTTCCCATTACTAGGATGGTGTAATCTGCTAATTTGCATTCTGTCCAGAGAATGTGTCCTCATGGATTCCTCTGCTTCCTAGGTACACAGGTGAGCCAACTTTCCAGTCTCCCATGCAGATAGGTAGACATGTGACTGGTCTGGCCAGTGGAACACAGGTAGAAGGAACGTATGTCTTCCTGGTCTGGTCCATGAAAACCTCCATACACTCTTTTCCCACACCCACTGGCTGAGTGGAGAGGGATAGTCAGGCCCTAGAGGAGGGCAAGGTCATAGACAGAAGGAGCCTGGGTGCCTGAGTGACACTGTGGAGCAGACTTCCTCCCACCAGATGTCCACCACCAACTGGACATTACATGAGTAAGGAATACATTCCATTGTATTAAGCCACCGAAATATTGAGGTTTTATGCTATAGAGGTTAGTCTATGTGACTAATTCAAACTACTGTTTCTGTATATGGATCTCAATATGTACATTCTCTCTCTCTCTCTCTCTCTCTCTCTCTCTCTCTTTCTCTCTCTCTCTCTCTCTCTCTCTCTCTCTCTCTCTCTCTTTCTCTCTCTCTCTCTCTCAAGCACCTGCAGATGGGACCCCACCAGCAGCAGGGACAGGACCGCACGCTGCCTGGGCAGTTTCCGCACCACTCGCCATCGTGGTCACTTAGTTCCATACGTAGATGGCCCTCACCTTCCTAACGATCCCTAGCCCTAGGCCAGTGTGGTCCACATTCTAGAACCTCCTAGCACTCAGCACCTCCTGGCACAGTGCTGGTCGGGCAGGATGGCAGCAGTGAGTCCCGCAGAGGCCTGCCCTCTCCCCTCCACCTCACCACACACACACACACACACACACACACACACACACAGCCTGAAGAAGCCTGCTGGGCCCCAGGCCTCCTCAGAGAGCACCGTCGCGGTGGCTTTCTCATGCCCCATGCCCCCATCCCGGCCATCCCAGGGCGGCCACAAAGGCTGACAGGCACCTAGGAGACAACCTGGCAGGACCCCCTGACCTCCAGGCAGGCCAGCACACAGGAGGACCAGCTGGTCACTCGGACCTCCTCTGCAGGGGGACATGCGATCCCCAGAAGGACACCAGCTCTAACCAACGAGCATGTTGAGGACAGAAGCACGAGGCCTTGGGCCCATGTCTGCCGTCCTCCCGGCCGCCCCTTCCATCCACACAGGCATCCTCGAGACTGTCCGCTCCTTCGTGCCCACACCCTGAAGGGGAAGAGCTGGGGAGCAGCCATGGAGGGAGTGGGCAGGGCCACAGACAACGCCACACCAGTGCTCAGCCCTCCAAGGAGTCGCCAGTTTCTGGGGGGACAGGGCACAATAATCCTGCCCTCCTGTCGCCAAGACCTCTTGTCTTTCTCCCCCTTCCCTCCCTCCCAGTCCCTGACCATGAGTGACATGGGAAAATGCTCATGATACAGCATTCAGCGGAAAAGGGAAGGAGACATTAACACAGCAAATCAAGATGCTCCAGACCAAAGTGTCCCCGGTGGCCACCTCGACAGTGGGATCATTACGGTAAGTCTCATCCTTAATCCATCATCATTTTCCGACTCTCTACAATGGGCATGTAGAACCTGGATAATTAGGGAAAACGGGTGTTTGTTTTATGTGTAAGAGGAGATGAACTATGAGCCACTTGAAGTCATATTCTTGAGTCTTCAGCCATGTGTTTGGGTCACATTCTCCCAGGAGGTGGTAGTGCCATCCCATAATGCATCTGAGCACTTGAAATTCACACCTCATGGGGGGATAAATGGTGATGGACAGAGACTTGACTTGGGGTGGTGAACACACAGTACAGTATACAGATGATGTGTTGTGGAATTGTGCACCTGAAACCTGTATAATCTTGTTCACCAGTGTCACCCCAATAAATATAACAAAAAGCAAAAGAAATAAAATGAAATTCACATCTGGTGTGAGGTGGTGAGCATGTTGCTTGGTTTTTAACATGAGGCTCCATAGCATGGAATGAAGTATTTATCTGAGCTTCCAGAATTCTACTCAGTATTACCAAGGGGACGAAAAAAGTCTGATCCTTCGACATATTTGACTACCTGGGGGTCGCAGGAGGGGACATTAAGTAATCATTGTTCTAGAAACTTCTGTGCCAGAGATGACTTGGGCATCTGACCTTTTTTGTTTTGGTGAAAGACATCGTCCGGAGGATTCCACACACTCTTTCTCCACGGGCGACCAGACTCCAGTCCTTGCGTGCGGAGCTGCCTGGCTGCTGTTCCCCGGTCACCGAGACTCTGTGTTTGCTCTCCCGGGAGGTACTGTGTAAGGAATCTGTGTGCCAGTGCTTTCTCACAACACGTGCTTTAACATCAGATAAAAGGGCCCGGCCGGTGTGGCTCCGTGGTTGAGTGTTGACCTATGAACCAGGAGGTCAGGGAACATGCCTGACCATGTGGGCTCGATACCCAGTGGGGGGCATGCAGGAGGCAGCTGATCAAAGATTCTCTCTCATCATTGACATTTCTAGCTCTCCCTTCCTCTCTGAAATCAATTTTAAATATATTTATTTTTTTAAATCATATAAAAGGGATGCTGATAGAGATCTGAACTAGCCTTAGGTTACCCACCAGCCTAGAAAGTTCCAGAAAGGTTCGAAATGCAAATACAGCGATCACCAGGACTTTTCCACTCCCACAGGGAGTTATTTATACCCTGGGAGGGGCCGGCTGAATATTTTTTTCCATAATCTCTAGGATTTTGTCATGGTTTTGTTTTGCCTCTTTTCTTCCTCTAATCTATTGCGCAACACTGATCTAAAGAATTCCCCAATCTTTAGAGCTCTAGTTCTTAGAAGTATTCTCAAAGATCATTTAGTATCTCCCTCTTCCTTAAAAATCCACCCAATTTATCAGCCTGCCAAAATGGTCTTGTCAACCTGCCTCTGCTCACTCAAACACAGGAAAATAAGGGCTAGTAATGGAAGCCACAAAATGACCCTCACCTGGCCACAGCTGCCTTGGAATATTATCATGGTGGTCTTTGATTTCTTTCCCATTCCCAGCCCTAGGTATCAGAGGCCCGCCCTTGTGAAAATGATCATTATAACCAACTAGAGGCCCGTTGCACGAAGATTCGTGCAATAAACCTTCCTTCACCTGGCTGCCAGCACCAGTTTTCCTCCGGCACCAGGGACCCAGGCCTTGGCTCTGGCCACCCTCCAATCGGAGCAGTGGGAGGCCCCTGCCTCCCGCCGGCCCGATCGGTCCCCCTCAATCGGTCTCCCCTCAGTGGCGGCAGATCGGGCAGCGGGAGGCACAGGCGGCGGGACTCGTGTGATGAGGGGCGGGGCAGCGCGTGGGGGCCGCCATCTTTGCTGAGTTAATTTGCATAGTGCCCTGATTGGCTGTGGGCATAGCGGAGGTACAGTCAATTAGCATATTACTCTTTTATTAGGTAGGATGTTATCGGCGACCTGCTATTATCCTCACTCCTGACCAAAGCCACACGTGTGATTAGACTCCCAGGCCATCTCGCTGCTTGAACGACAGGACCCAGGCAATTCTTCTCTCCTAAGGATACCGCCTCCGCCCTCTCAGCTGAAAACGTCTTTCTCACGGCCCACGGTTTTTAAATAGAAGGTTGTTTGTCTGTGGCTTCAAGACAGGCAAACGCTTGTTAGAAGGCTCCCCAGGATTTTGCAAACAGTCCCACCCATGACTTCCAAGCCTTGGGTAACATTCAGTGCAAAGTGCGTGGGCCACTTGCACGAAGCGAGTGTTTCCAGGAATGCTGACTTTGCAGAGCGAGCACACATGTTCGCCGTCCCCCCGAGAACTTCCGTATGTCCCCAGCCCTGCTGAGTGCAGGCCGGCGGGCGCCCGTCCCACGGGCGGCCCTGCCTCTCCCTGCCTGTCCTCTGGGCCGCTGCCTGCGGATGACTTGGCCCCTCTGGACCTGCCGTGGCTGTCGCTCCTGCCACCGGGAGGCTGATGACTCACAGGCCAGGTGCATGCGGATTCCTCAGCCTTCGGGAAGTACGCCGTCCAACCAAGTTGAAGATGAGAAAGACCCTGGGCAGTCCTGGGACCCTGCTATGAGTTGAATTGTGTACCCCAGAAAAGACGTGTTCAAGTCCAAACACCTAGGCCACAGACTGAGTGTTTGTAACCCCTAACCCCCAAATATTCACATGTTGAGATGTTGGTCCCCAGCGCGATGGCATTAGGAAGCGAAGCCTTTGGGAGGTGATAGGCCGTGGGGGCGGAGCCTTCATGAATGGGATGGGCTGCCTCGTCCTTTCCACCAACGAGGACACGAGAGAAGGCGCCGAGGGGCCTGGCCACGTGTCCGCACCAGCCACGGACTCGGCGGCACCTGGTCTCGCCTGCCAGGCCTCAGAACTGGGAGAAAGAAACTTCCGCTGTGCATAGGCCCCGGTCTGTGGTGTTCTGTCACAGCTGCCCACAGACTGTGTCCAGGCTTTCTGTACCTGCTCGTATTTCCAGCATCTATCCTGCATCTTTTTCCCGTAGGTCCAGGGTCAACAAACGTGTCCTACAAGGGGCCAGAGAAGTAAACGCTGGGGGTTTGGGGGCCTTATGGTCTCTGTTGGACTCCTCAGCTCTGCTTTGCAGCATGAAGCAGCCGCAGACCATGGCTCAACGTCTATCGGGCCCCATGGAACGCCATTCCCGGACACAGGCAGCAGGCCAGCCTCGCCAGCCCAGCGCCAGGACAAGCACGGAAGGCTGTGGCCTCTTCCACGTGGGCCCCACTTCATGACGGTGGACCTCCTGCAGCCAGGCCCGGGGAGGCTGGGCCCGGGGAGGCCAGGCTGGGAGAGGCCAGCTAGCGGAGGCCAGGCTGGGAGAGGCCAGCTAGCGGAGGCCAGGCTGGAGAGGCGAGGCTGGGAGAGGCCAGGCTAGGAGAGGTCAGGCTGGAGAGGCCAGGCTGGAGAGGCGAGGCTGGGAGAAGCGAGGCTGGGAGAGGTGAGGCTGGGAGAGGCCAGGCTGGAGAGGCGAGGCTGGGAAAAGTGAGGCTGGGAGAGGCCAGGCTGGGAGAGGCCAGGCTAGGAGAGGTCAGGCTTAGAGGCCAGGCTGGAGAGGCGAGGCTGGGAGAGGCGAGGCTGGGAGAGGTCAGGCTGGAGAGGCCAGGCTTGGAGAGGTCAGGCTTAGAGGCCAGGCTGGAGAGGCGAGGCTTGGAGAGGCCAGGCTGGGAGAGGCCAGGCTGGGAGAGGCCAGGCTAGGAGAGGTCAGGCTTAGAGGCCAGGCTGGAGAGGCGAGGCTGGGAGAGGCGAGGCTGGGAGAGGTCAGGCTGGAGAGGCCAGGCTTGGAGAGGTCAGGCTTAGAGGCCAGGCTGGAGAGGCGAGGCTGGGAGAGGCGAGGCTGGGAGAGGCGAGGCTGGGAGGGGCGGAGAGTGAGGTTAAGCGAGGCTCCAGGAGGCCAGGCTAGGTCAGCACACGCGTTATGCACAGAGATGGACACGGCACACTCCCATTTCTGCTCCCGTGAGGGTAACAAGGAAAGCGGACTCCGCTCATGGCAGACAGGCAGTGAGCAGCACCTGAGAGGTCCTGCCTATGAACAGGTGGCCCCTGGGACGTGTTCCCGCGACGAGCAGCTGAGCTGAGTTTTAGGAACATACACACCCTCTGTCTGCGGTAGTTGAGGGCAGCGGTCGCCAAGCCAACCTTCCTGACCTCACAGACCGCTCGTGGTGTGCGGACCACCGGTTGGCGACCGCTGGTTTCGAGGCTGAAAGGCTGATGAAGACACTGTGCACTCAATGTCTTGTCTAACATTCACACTTCCTGAGCTTCATCAGGGGAGGAAAACTCAAAAACGTACCCAACAAGCCTGTATTAAGCCCTTACTGTATACAGGCCTATGCTAAGTCTTAGGAATTCACATGATGCTTTTCTAAGGTGGCCAGATGTCCCGCTTTTGGCGGGACAGTCCCGACTTTTAACAATTTGTCCTGCGTCCTGTGGCGTTTTAAAAAAGTCCTGATTTTTGGAAAGAATGCACGACAAGCTAGGGAACGGCGGGAGAACGGGAAGGGAAATTCTATGAAAATTTTTGTTGCTCCATATAGACCAAATTTTTAATCAAGAACCCCCACCCCCCTGGTCAATGGTGTCCCGCTTTACCAATGTTAAAATCTGGTCACCTTATGCTTTTCACAAGCTTTACATGGGCCATTTGGCTTGGATACTTAGAGTAATGAGGAGCTCATTACCGATACAGTGCAGTCTACCCCTCGGCTGTGCTTTGCTTCCTCGGAAATCCCTAAACTTCACCTCCCTCCAACCCACTGGCTGTCCACAGGCCCACAGACGAACTACCTCAACCCTTACCCCCTCCCCAACCCCCTGCACACACAGACACAAAGAGAACTGGCAAGAAAACTGGGCAATAGCCACACACAAAGGAAACACCCACTTCAGCTTTTGTCACTTCCCGCATTTCTAAAACACAAAATCAATGCCACATGCAATGACTTCCGCAGAGTACCCTAACGAGGGCACGTTGACCACTGAACCCTAAGGAGCTGATTCCCCCTGAGGAGAGTGTGTTCTCCGTCCAGGGGCTTCATCGGAGCTCTTCCCTTAAACCAGGTCTCAACAAAAGGCGAATGCGTCAGGACACCCCAGGCAGAAATGCAGGCCCGGGGGCAGGTGGTCTGGGTCTGAGAGGCCGCCCGCTGCCCTGCCACCTCCCGGAGCTGCCCAGTGACTGAATGAGATGCACCACCACCTGCCGTGACCGCCAGGCTGCGAGCTAATAGAGGTCCCAGGGCTTTCCTGCCGGCCTCCGGCTCCGCTGATAGAACACAGCACAGGAGGCCCAGCAACCAGAAAAAAGCAACAGTCAGAATCTGGGGCCCTGACCGGTGTGGCTCAGTGGATAGAGCGTCGGCCTGCGGACTGAAGGGTCCCAGGTTCGATTCCGGTCAAGGGCATGTACCTTGGTTGCGGGCACATCCCCAGTAGGGGGCGTGCAGGAGGCAGCTGATCGATGTTTCTCTCTCATCGATGTTTCTAACTCTCGATCCCTCTCCCTTCCTCTCTGTAAAAAAATAATCAACAAAATATATTTGAAAAAAGAATCTGGGGAGACGGGAAGCAGACAGAGGGCAGGCCAGGAGAAAAGGGGAGCAGCCAATGCAAAAGCCACCGGAAACAGGCCCACCCTGTCCCACCTCCACGAGTCTCCAAGAAACCCTCGCTGCACGGCGGGCCTCACGCCCTCCTGCCCCCGCGCCTGCGAGATCGGGGCTCGAGCAGCGGTCTGTATGGGCTCGCCACCTGCTAGGAAGTGATGAAATCAGTGCAGATGCTCACATCCAGCCACTGATAGAAATGAACACAGAATGAAAACAGAATCTGTCAGGATGCATAGCTAAGTGCTGTGGTGATAAACTTTGTCAGCAATGGGCATACATGCATATGTGGTCATGCGTTATATACATGCATGTACATAGACTAGAATTGCAAGTGTCAGTGTGCATCATGCACGCTAAGGGTAAGCACTGTGTGGAGAAACCGTCCCAATTATAAACATGCATGTCTATGCATGTGCGTGTGCACATAGTTCGCTCAGCATTTCCCAGTTACAGTCAGGAAGGTCTGAGGCCTCTGGCTGGTGCTTCAGGGGCGGCTCCCAGGGGTGCGGGGAGCCCGGGAGGTGGGGAGACAGTGACCCCATCAGGCAGTTTGGGGAGGGGGCGGACAGACAGCAGAAGCGGAAGTGGAGCCGATCAATGAGCCTTGCACGTCTGGAGAGCAGAGGTGCTCATTTATTTCCTGGAGAAGCAGGTGCATGAGACTCCATCCTGACATATTCTGTTTCACTCTAGTCCAGTGGTCGGCAAACTCATTAGTCCACAGAGCCAAATATCAACAGTACAACGATTGAAGTTGCTTTTGAGAGGCAAATTTTTTAAACTTAAACTTCTTCTAACACCACTTCTTCAACATAGACTCGCCCAGGCCGTGGTATTTTGTGGAAGAGCCACACTCAAGGGGCCAAAGAGCCGCCTGTGGCTCGCGAGCCGCAGTTTGCCGACCACGGCTCTAGTCTCGCGTTTAAATGCAGCAGTTCATTCCATAGTCCACGGGCAGCGTGGAAACGGGTCCCACAGCTACAGCCAGGCCGCGGCGGTCCCCGCGTGCGGCGGCCCCTGTGCGCGGAGGGGAGCTTGTGCGGAGGCAGCGAGAGCCC
This sequence comes from Cnephaeus nilssonii, assembly GCF_951640355.1. Classification (NCBI taxonomy): domain Eukaryota; kingdom Metazoa; phylum Chordata; class Mammalia; order Chiroptera; family Vespertilionidae; genus Cnephaeus; species Cnephaeus nilssonii. Next base: position 5,023,619 of record NC_137074.1, read on the forward strand.
GGTCCCGGGAGTCGCTGCTCAGGAAGCGCAGGCTGGGATATTGGTTTCTCTGGCTCTGGCACCAGCTAACCGCGCCTGGGGGGGTTGTAAACCACAGCTCATCCACGGCAATGTCAGCCCAGGGAACAGAAGCCTGATTTCACGGCACTTACAGAACCCTAAAACATGGGGGTTTGTAAATGAAAATTCCTGGTCCCCAAACATCCTGCTGGTAAAGCAACGTATCCAGGCCCAGGACCCCAGGGAAGTGCCACGGTGTGTGCGTGAGGGGGGCGTCCATCGCGAAGTGGGGTTCAAGGCGTCCCTTTCAAACCCAGTCTACCCATCATGCTGGGGTGTGGGGGTGCTGGGGAGTGGGGGTGCTGGGGCTTTGTGTCTTCCCTTTTTTGAGGTACTCGAGTCACAAAGGGAGGGAATCCCTTTAAGTTTGTTAAGGAAATCAAATCCCAAAGGGCTCTCTCCCCTAGCAGGTCAGGCTTCCAGCCCCCACCCCACGCCCCGAACACTAGGGAGAGGGATTGAGAGTTAGAAACATCTATGAGAGAGAAACCGCCGTGTAAGAGGGTGATGGTAGCTAGTGCTTCCTAAGCAATTAGTCAGGTGACAACTCACCCCTATTTGCCTGGGATTGTCGAAGTGTCAACACTGAGAGTCCCAGGTCCAAAGGGGCCAATGAGGCAGCTGGTCATCCTGACCCTGTGCCAGAACCACCCTGAGCCCTCCCGATGTATCAGCCCATCCCACCTAAGCACCACGGGCAGGCAAGCCCTCTGCACAGGTGTGGACCTGACACATCAAGAGGTGATGGAACTAGCCCATTCCGGTTGGCTCAGTGGATAGAGCGTCAGCCCTTGGACTGAAGGGTTCCGGGTTCGATTCCAGTCAAGGGCACATACCTCGGGTGCAGGCTCCATTCCCCAGCCCCAGTCGGGGGTGTGTACAGGAGGCAACCAATCAATGTGTCTCTCTCATCAATGTTTCTCTCTCTCTCTCTCCCCCTCTCTTCCACTCTCTCTAAAAATCATTAGAAAAATATCCTCGGGTGAGGATTAACAAAAAAATAAAATAAAATATCTTTTTTTTAAAAAAAAAGGTAATGGGACTAGAAGAAATAATAATTATGTGACATTACAGAGGTGTTGGCTAATGCTACAATGCAATCATATCACACTATACTGTAAATGTAACAAATCATTACGTTGTATACCTTAAACTTAGAATGTTCTATGTCCATTATATCTCAATAAAATAAAAAGAGGTGATGGGGTTTGCCTGGGTCCCACAGGTGGTGAGCTGGGATTCCGACCCCGAGCTCACCTCCAGGGCTGCTACGCTGCTGCCTCCAACCCTGGCCAGCTGGAGGAAACGCAGAGCCATGTGATGGGGCCAGGAGCCAAGGGGTGCGGGCCACCGCCAGGAGCTGGGAAAAGCAAGGAAATGATTCTCCACGTGAGCCTCCTGCCACACCGCGGTGTGAGCCCAGCGAGACCCAGGCAGACCTCTGGCCTCGGAAGCAGGCGGTAGTTCCCGTTGTCTTTAGCCGCCAAAGTTGTGGTAACTGGCTCAGTGGTCATGGAAAAGTAACACAGACTTAGGTCTCTATCAGGTCTACCCTCAGGGATCTTATAATCCACTAAGAAAAAGCACAACGAAACCTTCAGGGTGAATATTATTCAGGACTCAAATAATTACTCAAGACCCTAGCAGCGTGCTCCGACTCACGACGGTCCCCCCGGGCGGAGCTAATCGCCATCGCCAGCTGACTGCATGCAACATCCTGCATTGACGTAGCACTCGCTCCACTTGGAGACCTCTCGCACATTTGCAGCTGTGGGTCCCCAGCCCTGGCGCCGACATTCCGGTTTTGTTGGGTGCATTCGAAGACAGGAGTACTCACAGGACAGATCTAGCCCATAGATTCATTTGGTCGGGCCCACCAAACAATCCTATATAATAAAAGGCTAATATGCAAATTGTCCCCTCGATCAGGAATTCGACCAGGGGGCGGGGCTGGCCGGCCAACCACCCGCAGCCCCTCCCCCCGGCCGACCCCACCCCCGATCGGCCCCCACCCCCACCCCAATCAGGGGCAGGGCTGGCTGGCCAACCTCTTGTGTCCCTCCCCGCAGCCGGCCAGCCCGATCAGCCCTGATAGGGGCGGGCGGCCATACCCCACCTGTGCACAAATTCATGCACCAGGCCTCTAGTTACAAAATAAAAAAGTCTAAGCTTTGAATGAGTTGCCAATATTTAAGATTCTGGAGATTTGATAGAAAAGAAAGATCTCCTTCCTCCCTTGAAACATCAGGAGACCCAGTGACCACGAGGCAGGCGTGGCTATCTCGTCTGAAACCCCAGGGCTCCCAGCTCCTGCTCCTCAGGCCTGACCCCGGCCCCTGCAGGTGGCGCCCCAGGAGGTTGTCTAGAGAAATGACCTCACCCCTTCACCTGCTGCTCCTCCTGGCCTTCCCTGCTTAAGGCCCTGAGGGGAAGCCTGTACTATCTATATCAGAGAGGAAGGGAGAGGGAGGAGAGTTAGAAACATCAATGATAAGAAAGAATCACCCATCAGCTGTCACCTGCACACACCCCCGCTGGGGATGGAGCCCGCAACCCAGGCTTGTGCCCTGACTGGAATTGAACCCGGGACCCTTCAGTCCGCAGGTCAATGCTCTATCCACTGAGCCAAACCAGCCAGGGCGGGAAGCCCATATTGATCTTAAAATACAGTCCAATGTCCCAGAACAGCCCCACCCCACTGGAGGCCAGAACACCCCTAACTGACCAGCCTGGGCTGGGCCACGTCCCACAGAGGGGCCGCCCTGGGCCACCAGCAGGGCCAACACACCAGGGCTCCCAGCCTGGGGGGGCCTCAGAGACTGAGGGGCCACCGAGCCAGGCGGAAAGTCCCGGGTTCCGTGTGAGAAGAAAGGAATGTGCTGTGATGAGGTCCTGGTGCGGGGACTTCCCTGTCAGGGAACGTCAGCTTTTACGGAAGAAGACATGTCAGCATCCCCATGGAAACCCAGGGGCTCTGAGGACCGGTCCCGGGAGCCAGGGGCCGGACTGACCACAGAGGGTGCAAACCACCAGTGCTCCCCTGTGTGTTCAGACCCAGACACTACAGCAGGCGCGCCAGTCCGTGGGGGGACGGGGAGGGGACATGGCCACATGGAGGTGGAAAGGGCCCCACACTGCGAGCAGATCCCAGAGAGCACTGCACCCAGGGTGCCGGCTGATGGGCACAGCCGGACGTGCGTAGCCTGTGGGGTGCTGCCCGTCCACGGCCCAGCCACGGCCCAGCCACAGCCCGTCCACGGCCCAGCCACGGCCCAGCAGAACAGCAGCCACCAGAGACCCGGACGCACTCTGGGCCACACCGGTCAGCATGCACAGTGCTTCACACACTGAGGCAGGGACCGGCTGGAGTGCCTTTCGTCAGCCCCCACACAGGACCGGACTCGGAGAAGCTGCCCTGCAGCGCTGTGATTGAAGGGATCCATGCATCCCTTCCAGAAATGTTTATGGAGGCTACTGAGCACTAGCAAGGGGACTGAGCCTGAGGACACAGTGGGGGGCGGGGAGGAAGAAGGGGAAGATGGAGGGAGGGAAGGAGGGAGGGAGGGAGGGAGGGAGAAAGGGAGGGAGGGAGGGAGGGAGGGAGGGAGGGAGGGAGGGAGGGAGGGAGAGGGAGGGAGAGAGGGAGGGAGGGAAGGAGACAGGGGAGGGAAAGAGGGAGGGAGGGAGAGAGGGAGGGAGGGAAATGAAGAAGGGGAAGAGGGAGGGAGGAAAAGAGGGAGGAAGGAAGGGAGGGAGGGAGGGAGAAGAAGGGAGGGAGGGAAGAAAAGGGGAGGGAGGGAGGGAGGGAGGGAGATGGGGGGAGGGAAGGAGAGAGGAATGGAGGAAGGGAGGGAGGGGAAAGGAGGGAGAGAAGGAGGGAGGGAGGGAGAAAAGGAGGGAGGGAGGGAGAGGGAGAGAGGGAGGGAGGGAGAAGGAGAGAGGGAGGGAGGGACAGAAGGAGGGAGGGAGAAGGAAGGAAGAAAAGGAAGAAGGGGAAGAGGGAGGGAGGAAGGGAGGGAGGGGGCCCAGCCACAGGTGAGCGGGGTGAGCACGGCTCCAGGGAGCGTCTCGGGCATCCATCCCACCTCGGCCACGTGCACCCTTTGTCACGAACCGACTCGAAGCCAGGCTACCGAGCGGAGGTGGCCGGTCCAAACAGGCTTGATCCTCGCCCGGGGCACCATCCCTGTGCACGCCCGTGCGCTCAAGCCCGCACGGCCGTGGCGGAGGGAAAGAAGGGACACTCACATGTGCTGTCTTTCAGAGTCACTCCAGCCCTGGCCGGTGTGGCTCAGTGGATAGAGCGTCGGCCTGCGGACAGAAGGGTCCCAGGTTCGATTCCTGTCAAGGGCACATGCCTGGGTTGCGGGCTCGATCCCCAGTAGGGGGCGTGCAGGAGGCAGCCGATCAATGGTTCTCTCTCATCATTGATGTTTCCATTTCTCTCTCCCTCTTCCTTCCTCTTTGAAATCAATTTTAAAAAATGCTTTTTTTTAAAACATCTGCCTCTGTGAAGAGTCGGAAAGATATTTTCCCCCCGTTTTACAGATGCAGAACTTGCGTGTGGGGGGAGAGGCCCACGCGTGTGGGGGGAGAGCTCCAGTGGAGCCTGCGCCCCCTCCTGAGCTCTCACCGCTCCCCTTGGTTCGCGTGGGAGAGAGACCACAGGCTCCCGCTTTCCGGATGCGTCTACAGGTCTCAGGTTCTGCAGCTGCCATCGCCCAGAAGTAGAACCTCGAGGCAAAAACTTCCCCGGGTCCTCTTCCCCTGCCCTCTGACCTCTGACATCGCCCTCTGGTCTCTGGGGCTCCCTGGGGGGGAATCTCCCCGAAGCACTCGTCCTGGAATTGCACTGGGTGGAGCTGGGACATGTTCACTTAGGACACCAGGTCCTGCGATCTGTTTTACAAGCCCCGGTGTTTAGCGTCGTCAATCTCCTGGGGGCGGGGGGGGGGGGGAGGGGGGGGGTGACTCAAGGCAGCAGTTTGCCTGAGGCTGGCCCAGGCTGGATGAGTGAGAATGCGGGAGCCCGTATTTGCATATTTGCATAAACATCTGCATTAGCCACGGGCTGTCATTAGGCCTCAGATAACATCTCTGCTTTCCCGGGAGATGGAAGGTAGGGACCCAGAATGCCAGGGCAATCCGCAACCCACTGAGCCGCCCAGCAAGGAAACAGCCAACGCAGCTGAGCTGACGCTGCGGGGCGGGGCCTGTGAGGGCCAGAACCCGGCGGGGAGCCTGAGCAACGTCAGAATGCTCCTGACAGCTGCCAGGTGTCTCCCGGCTGAGCGTGCCGAATGGTGTGGGCAGCTTGCTGGGTGCCCAGCATCACACAACGGACAGCGGGCTTCTCCCGGCCTGGCAGTGGTGGGCGGGGGACACCCAGGGCTTGACAAAGGGACAACAGACCCTTCTTCCTGGTCCGGCAGAGAGGCCCACTCCCGCCCTGTCTGGCCCCAGAGGGGTCACCTGAGGCGCCTGTTAAAGGTGCCGTGTTGGACCCCTGCCCAGAGCTCCAGATTCCAGCTCTCACGTGTGTGTTTGCGGGGCGGGCGGGGGGGCGGGGGGCGTGGACTGCAGCAACAAGCACCCCCACCAACATGCCAGCTCTCTGATGTCGGAACCCCCAGGGACCCTGCCCCAACGCATGGGTTTACCCTAGTGCACGGCAGACTTTACGGTCTCCAGAGCTAAGCCAGGCAGGCAAAGTTGGAACCATCTTGGGTGAGTGGTTCTGAGTGTGGCCCCCAGATCAGCAGCAGCAGCTGGGAGCTTGTTAGAGGTGTGGTCTCAGGTCCCGCCCCAGACCCCTTGAATCAGAAAGTGGGGGGGGGGGGGGCGGAGCTGGGGGGAGGGAGGTGATTCTGATGCAGCTGAAGTGTGAGAACCCCCGGGAGACGGTGAGCTCCCTCCCCAAGCGCATGGCTCTCCCTGGCTCCCAAGAGATTGGGGGGCAGTTCCACAGCCACTCTCTGCCCAGCAGGTCCCACCTGGCCCAGAGGGAGCTGTCTGCCCTCCGGCCCCCAGGGGTCGGCACACAGCCCCCGGACACGCGGGTTTGCAGGGCAGCTGCTGTGAGGGCGGCGCTGGCCGCGCCCCTGCTGCTCTGCTCACCTCCTGCAGCCTCTCTTCGGCCCACAGCTCCCGCGCGCAGGCGTGGCTGATGCTAGTGCCGGCCCAGATGGAAATCAGGGTCCCCAGTCCCCTCACACTGACTTGGACACAGGCATTTCCGCTGCAATCCCACCCGCCACTGCTCACCGCAACCACACAGACCTCCAGCCTTTGCCACCAGCACCTACTCACCCACCCCCACCCTTCACTCCCCACCCTGCACACCCCCACCCTGCACACCCCCACCCTGCACACCACACCCTGCACACCCCCACCCTGCACACCCCCCACCCTGCACACCCCCACCCTGCACACCCCCACCCTGCACACCACACCCTGCACACCCCCACCCTGCACACCCCCCACCCTGCACACCCCCACCCTGCACACCTCCCACCCTGCACACCGCACCCTGCACACCCCCCATCCTGCACACCCCCCACCCTGCACACCTGCCCAAGCTCCTCTCGGCCACAAGGCTGCCCGGTCCCACCCTCGCTGACCTGCACACACACGGAAACACTGTCGCCGCAGCATCTGGCACTTTCGCAAACGTTGGTTCTATGTCCCCGCTGACACTGCCAGCCGCTGAGGGCAAGGCCGCGCTCACTTACTGTTTTGTTTTCATTTCCTCGAACTGCTCAGCCCCCGAGTTGCCACCAGTGAGTGTGTGCCCGGTGACAGTGAAGAGCCCGGTCACGGGAAGCCAGAGCCACGTGTCCCTGTCGCTGCCCAGTGGCTCTAGGTGCCCCGCGCAGCCTGCACACAGTTCCAGGGGCGCTGGGCGTGTGTCCTCCCCCCACCCCGCCCCGGGAGCGACCCCTTCACAAGGACACACCCCTGGCTCCCAGGGACGGGCACAGGCGCTGCGGGCGGTGCTGGGTCTGGGGGAGACCCGTGACGGAGCCCCAGCTTCACCACCTGCTCGTGCCATTCATCTGACTGTCCACTGCGGGGACCCCAGCCCCCTCCCCAGCCCCCTCCCTAGCCCCCTCCCCAGCCCCCTCTGGAAGGGCCTGGCTTTGCCCACTAGTGACACCCTTCTTGCACCCGCCCAGGGGTGGTCCTGCTCCCAGAGGCATTGAGTTTGGGGATCAAGGAGAACTGAGGCGCGTAGAAGAGGAGGCGGAGGAGGGAGCTGTGAGGGAGAAGGCGGGCGGGGGGGGCGGGGGGGGCAATGACGAGGGACCCTGGGCGAGGGCGGCTGGAGCGCTCATGTCTTTCCAGAGGCACAAAGAATGGTGGTTCCTTTGCACGGTCCCCAGTGACCAAACCGGGACCCTTTTTAAATCCTCACCCAGGGACACGCTGAGTGGTTTGAGAGCGAGAGGAAGTGGGGGAGAGAGACATCGATCGGTTGCCTCCCTGTGTGCCCAGACAGGGCCGTGGAACCGGAAACCTTTGGTCTAGGCCAGTGGTCGGCAAACTCATTAGTCAGCAGAGCCAAATGTCAACAGGACAACGATTGACAATTCTTTTGAGAGCCACATTTTTTAAACTTAAACTTCTTCTAACGCCACTTCTTCAAAATAGACTCGCCCAGGCCGTGGTATTTTGTGGAAGAGCCACACTCAAGGGGCCAAAGAGCCGCATGTGGCTCGAGAGCTGCAGTTTGCCGACCACGGGTCTACGGGCTGAAGCTCCAGCCCACTGAGCCAGCGGCCACGCTGTGGCTCTAAATGTGCCGGTTCTCGGACAGAGTCACGGCTTCCGTGAGCACCTCCTGGGCCCGGCGCTCAGGGTCTCCCCTGCAATCACCCCGAGGGAGGGACCGTGGTCAGAACCACGGGACTGGGTGGCGTATGGCACAGAGAGGGTAAGGAGTCGCTCAGGCCCCACAGCTCGTGGTGGGGTTGCGCCCAGGCCATCGGAGTCTGCAGAGACGCGGAGCCCACGCGAGCCCTCCCCACGCGGCCCTGCCACCAGGTTCTCACGTCCCTCCCCTCCTGAACCAGACCCAGCCTGAGCCCGCGGCCTCGGACACTGACCCCTGAGCTGCGTCTGAGGGTCAGATCAGGAGCCAGCCGGGGTCTGAGCGGGGCAGCAGGGACAGAGCCACCCGCCGGGGGGTGGGGGGTGGGGGTAGCTGCTGCCAGCGGGCTCCCATGTGCAGGGCCCGGCCCCAGGCGGATGGAAACCAGACGGGTCCAGAGGACCTGCCATTAGTTAAGGCTGAAGTGAGCTCTGAATCACCCCTTTGTGGATGAACAGCCCTCGGTGGAAACCAGCTGGCAAACCCACAGAACCGACCTCAGGTTTCTTACGAGAAAACACTCCGTCCAGGCCTGAAGCAGCACCTTGTTCAGCCCGTGTGCACGCCGAGACTCGGGTTACAGGCGGCCACGCTGCCCAGTTACAGTCACCGAGGCCGCGGGGAGCCGGTGCCAGGTGTCACCAGCCAGAAACCACACGGCAGCTGGGGCCTTCATCGGCGTCATTTACCGAAAACGAGCTCCCACAGGTGCACATGCCCGCGCCCAGTCCAAGCGGCACCGGCAAGACCAGAGGCCCGGCTGCCCCCAGGGGGCCCCACAGAGCCTGGCTTGGGGTGCCGGTTCCACCTGCGAAAGCAGCTGAGCACCCCAGGCGCCCTGGGTCTCAGCCTGGCTGCCTGTGGGAACCGTCTGGGGCTCTGACGACCCCAGGCCTGTGCCCTGGCCCCAGGGGCTCTGCCCTCATTGACCTCAGAGCCTCGGCACCAGGATGTTTGAAACCCTCCAGGTGGCGTGAGTTCAGTGGTGTTTGCCGCCAGAAGGCAGGCTCACCCGGAACCTCAGAACGTGGCCCGATTGGGAATAAGGGTCTTGGCCGATGTCTTTAAGGTAAAGGATGTCTCGATGAGGTCATCCTGGGTCAGGGGGGCCCTAAATCCAATGACTAGTGTCCTTAGATAAGAAAAAAGACCCAGAGAGACCCAGGAGAACCCCATGTGAGGACAGAGGCAGAGGCCAGGGGACCGGTCTGCAGGCCAAAGACCGCAGGCCTGTGGGAACCGCCAGGAGCCAGGAGAGAGGCCGGGGACAGGTGCGCCCTCGGGGCCCAGGCGGAGCAGCCCTGCCCACAACGTGGCCGTGGCCTCCGGGACCGGGAGAGGTACGTGTCCATGACAGCAGCCGCAGGAGATGAGCCGGCAGGGGGTGACAGGTGCAGCAGAGACGGAACCGCTGAGGAGTCGAGAGGCGGGACAGCGACATCCCTGGCGCAGGCAGGCTCCTGTGTGGCTGAAGAGGAAGCCAGGAGGCTGGGGGGCCAGGGGAGGCTGGGGAGGTGGGGAGCGGGGGGCTGGGTCACTGCTGGCTCTAGAACGCTCCACCCACCCCCCCTCGGACCAGTGGCCCCCAAGCCTGGCTGTGCACGCGAATCCACCTTGAGAAACACGGAGGTCGGGCCCCCAGAGAGTCTCATTCGGCTCGTCTGTGTTGGGCTCCACGGTGGCATTTGTGAAAGGTCCAGAGGTGACTCTGATTGACAGCCAGGACTGCAAGCAGCTGCCGGAAACGCGAGACCTTTTGAAAGCTAAGCTGGCTGTGTCCACCTGGCGGACCTGTGACCTGGCTCTTCATGGGGCAGGGACACAGCCTGGTGGCTCTTCATGGGGCAGGGACACAGCCTGGTGGCTCTTCATGGGGCAGGGGCACAGCCTAGTGGCCCTTCATGGGGCAGGGACACAGCCTGGTGGCTCTTCATGGGGCAGGGACACAGCCTGGTGGCTCTTCATGGGGCAGAGGTACAGCCTGGTGGCCCTTCATGGGGCAGGGGCACAGCCTGGTGGCTCTTCATGGGGCAGGGGCACAGCCTGGTGGCTCTTCATGGGGCAGGGACACAGCCTGGTGGCCCTTCATGGGGCAGGGGCACAGCCTGGTGGCCCTTCATGGGGCAGGGGCACAGCCTGGTGGCCCTTCATGGGGGAGGGGCACAGCCTGGTGGCCCTTCATGGGGCAGGGGCACAGCCTGGTGGCCCTTCATGGGGGAGGGGCACAGCCTGGTGGCCCTTCATGGGGCAGGGGCACAGCCTGGTGGCCCTTCATGGGGGAGGGGCACAGCCTGGTGGCCCTTCATGGGGCAGGGACACAGCCTGATGGCCCTTCATGGGGCAGGGACACAGCCTGGTGGCTCTTCATGGGGCAGGGACACAGCCTGGTGGCTCTTCATGGGGCAGGGACACAGCCTGGTGGCCCTTCATGGGGGAGGGGCACAGCCTGGTGGCTCTTCATGGGGCAGGGACACAGCCTGGTGGCTCTTCATGGGGCAGGGACACAGCCTGATGGCTCTTCATGGGGGAGGGGCACAGCCTGGTGGCCCTTCATGGGGCAGGGACACAGCCTGATGGCCCTTCGTGGGGCAGGGGCACAGCCTGGTGGCCCTTCATGGGGCAGGGACACAGCCTGGTGGCTCTTCATGGGGGAGGGACACAGCCTGGTGGCCCTTCATGGGGCAGGGACACAGCCTGGTGGCCCTTCATGGGGCAGGGACACAGCCTGGTGGCTCTTCATGGGGCAGGGACACAGCCTGGTGGCTCTTCATGGGGCAGGGACACAGCCTGGTGGCTCTTCATGGGGCAGGGGCACAGCCTGATGGCTCTTCATGGGGCAGGGGCACAGCCTGGTGGCCCTTCGTGGGGCAGGGGCACAGCCTGGTGGCCCTTCATGGGGGAGGGACACAGCCTGGTGGCCCTTCATGGGGGAGGGACACAGCCTGGTGGCCCTTCATGGGGCAGGGACACAGCCTGGTGGCTCTTCATGGGGGAGGGACACAGCCTGGTGGCCCTTCATGGGGCAGGGACACAGCCTGGTGGCCCTTCATGGGGCAGGGACACAGCCTGGTGGCCCTTCGTGGGGCAGGGACACAGCCTGGTGGCTCTTCATGGGGCAGGGACACAGCCTGGTGGCCCTTCGTGGGGCAGGGACACAGCCTGGTGGCTCTTCATGGGGCAGGGACACAGCCTGGTGGCTCTTCATGGGGCAGGGACACAGCCTGGTGGCCCTTCATGGGGGAGGGGCACAGCCTGGTGGCCCTTCATGGGGCAGGGACACAGCCTGGTGGCTCTTCATGGGGCAGGGACACAGCCTGGTGGCCCTTCATGGGGCAGGGACACAGCCTGGTGGCCCTTCATGGGGCAGGGGCACAGCCTGATGGCTCTTCATGGGGCAGGGGCACAGCCTGGTGGCCCTTCATGGGGGAGGGGCACAGCCTGGTGGCCCTTCATGGGGCAGGGGCACAGCCTGGTGGCCCTTCATGGGGGAGGGACACAGCCTGATGGCCCTTCGTGGGGCAGGGGCACAGCCTGGTGGCCCTTCATGGGGCAGGGACACAGCCTGGTGGCCCTTCATGGGGCAGGGACACAGCCTGGTGGCCCTTCATGGGGGAGGGGCACAGCCTGGTGGCTCTTCATGGGGCAGGGACACAGCCTGGTGGCCCTTCATGGGGCAGGGACACAGCCTGATGGCTCTTCATGGGGCAGGGACACAGCCTGATGGCTCTTCATGGGGCAGGGGCACAGCCTGGTGGCCCTTCATGGGGGAGGGGCACAGCTCTCAGTGGGCGTCCAAGGGTAAGGAAACCCCAGGAGGGGGTTCCATGTGGCGGCAACCCAGGGGGTGACCCTGTGTTTTTGTTAAGAAAAGATATACTTGCCACAGGGACTGGATTTCCGCTCCTTTAATAACAATACTCCCACCTATTTTACACTGAAATGAGCTGTTCTTAAGCATCTTTACCAAAAGCGGCTATTTTGATCCTTGAAACAGACCAGACTCGGGAAGAAGTAGGTGCTCAGTTAAAGGCCGCACGCGGTGATGTTAAACCGAAGGTCTTAGCTCGTTAGAGACAAAGCCGAGCCCAAGTCCTCTGCGTTCTAGAATTTTCTGTCCTGGGCACCACACAGACCGCACCCGAGCTCTCCAGAACTTGACTCATGGCTCCGACCCACCAGCTCTCCCCTCGTCCCCTCCCTCGAAGGCCTGCCCCGGACACCGCCCACATCCCACTCTGCCTCCCTCTCCCCACCTCCGCCCGCCGGGGCGGGACCGGAGAAGGGCAGTCCCCTGGCATCCGGCTGGTTCCCGGCCACACAGGGTTTGTGAGCGTTGGCTGAATTCGTTCGCGAATGGCACCTCTCCCAGCTGCTTACCGGAAGGTTCCATCTTTATTTCAATTTCTATGTCTCATAGTTAGTATTGCTGGTAACAAGCAAAAGCCTCCTTTATAGATTGAGACAAAAACGAAACACCTTCCCCTGTGCTAAGTAAACATGGACTCATGGACACAGACGGGCATCGTGTAACAGTAACAACTCCAGTACGCATGCAGACACGGGGTAAAATGAGCTGCATCACCCTAGGCCAGTGGTCGGCAAACTCATTAGTCAACAGAGCCCAATATCAACAGGACAACGATTGAAATTTCTTTTGAGAGCCACATTTTTTAACTTAAACTTCTTCTAACGCCACTTCTTCAAAATAGACTCGCCCAGGCCGTGGTGTTTTGTGGAAGAGCCACACTCAAGGGGCCAAAGAGCCGCATGTGGCTTGTGAGCCGCGGTTTGCCGACCACTGCCCTAGCCGGTTTGCCTCAGCGGATAGAGCATCGGCCTGCAGACTGAAGGATCCCAGGTTCGATTACGGTCAAGGGCACATGCCTGGGTTGCGGGCTCGATCCCCAGTGTGGGGCATGCAGGAGGCAGCTGATCAATGACTCTCTCATCATTGATGTTTCTATCTCTCTGTCCCTCTCCCTTCCTCTCTGAAATCAATAAAGAAATATATTTTTTAAAAAATGAGCTGCCTCCACTGACAAGGCCGGCGGACTGGAGGACGAGTCCAGCAGGGCATTCAACATGGGAAGATGCTCGTCATGAGTTGCTACGTGAGGAGGAAGCAGTTTCCCAACAGGCTGAGTCCGGGGTCCCTCAGAGCATGAAAGACCGACCCCAGATCCCTGGCAAACGTAATGTCCTTTTGTGTCCTTTTAATTGGCCGATTTTCTACGATGAACAAGCTTTAGTCCTTTTGTAACTAAACAGCGCTCTTTAAATAAAGGGGGGCACGCCATTCGTTGCCTGACCCCCGCTGCTCTCCAGGGCCTCTCAGTGGAGGGGACTTGGAAACCAGCCCTGGTCCAAAGACCACTGCGGGTCCGAGTTCAGAGGGGAGCGCTTGAGAGGAAGCCCAAGAAAGCCCAAGTCCAGGACGGGGCTCCATCGGGCGGCGCCGGGCCCAGCTGACTGAGTCTCCCACCTGCCTCTGCAGGGACATTGCCCTCCTGGCCTGAGTACCACCCCAGCCACCACCACCCCAGTGGGCACCGACTCCCCATGAACCCTGGGTCAGGTTTTACCCGCAGCATCCCCTGAGTTTCTGTGAGAGGAGCGGGGGTGAGGCCAGAGCAAGGGGACAGGCCCCGAGGCTGGGTGGCCGCGTGGGGAAGCCTGCGGCCCCTCCTCAGAGGACCACGTAAATTAAGCACGCGGGGCTGTGCCCGGCCGGCGTGGCTCAGGGGCTGAGCATCAACCTATGAACCAGGAGGTCAAGGTTCGATTCCTGGTCAGGGCACATGCCCGGGTTGCGGGCTCCATCCCCAGTGGAGGGCATGCAGGAGGCAGCCGATCAATGAGTCTCTCTCATCATCGATGTTTCTCTCTCTCTTCCTCTCTGAAATCAACAAAAATATCTTTTAAAAAATAAACAAATAAGCACAGGGCTGCACAGGAAGCCAATGGCACGGAGCACAGTCCTCAGCCTCTGACGGGGACACAGAGGGCCCCTGGCCCACAGGAGAGGACACGCCAGCGGTGAGCCTGGCAACGCCCCACTTTTTGAAGGGGTGACGAGGGGAACCCCTGGAATGGCTGCGACACAACAGGAAGGTTGTGGGGTTCTGGCGCGACCATGTGGCAGGGCCACTGAGCCCACAGGCAGGCAGGTGCTGGAGCTGGTGGGAGGCTGGAGGTCCGAGAGAGGGAGACGCCACCTGTGTCCACCCCAGGTCACGGGCCCCGGGATCCCATCCGCGGGGGAGAAGGGCTCGTCCTCGCATCCCGCCCGGCGGGGCTGCCACTTGCCTGTGACCGTGCGTGAGCCCATGCTGGCCGGGCGGCAGCCACGTGGACAGCCCTTCACAGAGACCCCGGCGTCCGCGCCACGATTGATCCCACGTGAGGCAGGACCACCCTCGGCGAGAGGGGCCGCCCGGCAGGTGCCGCACGGGACAGCAGGTGGATGAGCCCACCTCCCGGGGACCCTGCGGGAACTCGGGAGTCACCAAGAGACGAGCACAGTGCCCGACAGAGACCTTGCCTCGTCCCCCATCGCCCCCCTGTCTCGGCCCTGCATGGGAACTGGCCGACACACACTCAGCAACGCCTGTGGCCCCGGTGAGGCGGCGCCCTGTCCGGGTGAGGAGGCGCCCTGTCCGGGTGAGGGGGCGCCCTGTCCGGGTGAGGAGGTGCCCTGTCCGGGTGAGGAGGCGCCCTGTCCGGGTGAGGGGGCGCCCTGTCTGGGTGAGGGGGCGCCCTGTCCGGGTGAGGGGGCGCCCTGTCTGGGTGAGGGGGCGCCCTGTCCGGGTGAGGGGGCGCCCTGTCCGGGTGAGGGGGCGCCCTGTCCGGGTGAGGCGGCGCCCTGTCCGGGTGAGGAGGCGCCCTGTCCGGGTGAGGGGGCGCCCTGTCCGGGTGAGGAGGCGCCCTGTCCGGGTGAGGCGGCGCCCTGTCCGGGTGAGGGGACCCACAGACAGGCTCGATCCATTCTGCAAGTAACGAGAGTCAGCGAAGTGACAGGCTGCCTCTGAATTGAATAAGCACAGCCACGGCCTCATTCAAAGACACGTACAAGGCCCGGGGCTCATAAGTGAACTTCCCGGGCTTCCTTGCAAAGCCCGTTGGGCGGTGGGTAGTCCCCCCACCACAGGCCCTGGCTCGGGGACAGGGACAGGTCTGGCAGGGCGTCGCCTTCCACCCCACGCCCGGGGCACCAGGTGACTCCTCATTTCCTCCTGTCGTTCTTGAAAAGCCTCCTCGGAGTCCCCGGCCGCCCGTCCTCCCTGTAGACGCCTCGGCGCTGAAGGTGCCAGTCACCCCTGGGAGCAGCTTGGGGGTGTTTCTTGGATGGACTTGTTTTGCCCGCTTGTTTCGCTTCCTCTCTGGAGACACCGAGGAACACATGTTCCCCTTTTCCTGGTATTAGAAGCGCGTCAAGTCTGAATGCATTGCCAAACGGTCCCGCCGTGAGATTTGAGGAACTACGGCTTGTCATTGTTCCTTTTCTCTTCCAGGTGCCGCAGAACGAGTGGGTCTCCAAGGTGGGGGTGCGCCGGCCAGAGTGTGGCATGGATGGCAGCTCGGGGTTCAAGGGCACACCAGTCCCTACACCCCACAGCCTCCCAAGGGCCAAGTCTCAGCCGACAGCGGGCGAGGAGAGCTGCGCTGTGTCACGGCCCTGTGCCCCAGCCCAGGCAGGAGCTGAGCCTTCGGAGGCTTTGGGTGTGAGGCGTGAATTCTGCCCACGAGGGGCCCCCTCTGAGCTATTGGTCCATAACAGTGGTCGGCAAACTCCTTAGTCCACAGAGCCAAATATCAACAGGACAACGACTGAAATTTCTTTGGAGAGCCACATTTTTTAAACTTAAACTTCTTCTAACGCCACTTCTTCAAAATAGACTCGCCCAGGCCGTGGTATTTTGTGGAAGAGCCACACTCAAGGGGCCAAAGAGCCGCATGTAGCTCGCGAGCCGCGGTTTGCCAACCACGGGTCTGTAACATCTCCCCTTGACCCGAAACGAGAGCAGCAGACACATACTGACCCCACACGATGCACACAGAGGCAGAGATTTCTTCCCTGGCCCGGGACGGGCGAACAGAAGGCTGCCCCGGGCTGCTGGTCGACCTGTCTCCGCCCAGGCCCGTCCCCAGCCTCTGCCCTCCCCGCCGGGGTCGTTCCACTCAAAAGTTCACGGGATCCGTTCACGGAGCGTTTCTCCGTGGAGGCCAGGAACCTGGGAAGGTCAAAGGTGCCTTTTCAAAAGACGACCTTCGCGAGAAACAGCCTGCTCCCTGTCCTATGACCTTAGCGGAATATTAGGGAAGCGAGAAACAGCCGGGCAGGGAAGTGGAAGTCAGCTCTGAGGGCAATGGAATAAGATCGTAAGGTTCACATTTTCAGGAATGAGCTGTTTCCCTTTCTTGCACCAGTGGCCTGGGCCCCCCTTCTCCCCCCCGCCCCGCTCCCGCCCGGGCGCCAGATGCCTCCCAGTGCAGTGAGACACGTCCCCTGCCGAAGCCAGTGTGGCTCAGTGGCTAGAGCATCGGCCTGCGGACTGAAGGGTCCCAGGTTCGATTCCGGTCAAGGGCATGTACCTTGGTTGCGGGCACATCCCCGGTAGGGAGTGTGCAGGAGGCAGCTGATTGATGTTTCTCTCTCATCGATGTTTCTAACTCTCGATCCCTCTCCCTTCCTCTCTGTAAGAAATCAATAAAATATATTTTAAAAAAGCCACGTCCCCTGACAGTGTCCCCAGTCCACCCGGGGCCCATGTCCCAACCGTCTTCATGAACACTCACTCCACGAGCACCCGCAGCTCTGGGTACCGGCTTCCCCTGCCCGCCGCCACCTTCCGAGGAGACCAGCATCGCACATGCAGGAACGGCTGGCGGGCGTGGTTTCTCCAACAATCAACGGCGGTCATGCCCGCATTTCAAAGGCCTGCTGGCAGCATGGCCTCCGTTTAAAGACAACCCAGAATACAGCCGCCCTTTCCTTCCCGGGGTGCCCTCCCCTGCAGAACCCCGTCCTGTCCACAGGCTTCCTGCAATGACCCGTCGCGTGTGCGTCTGGTTTCCATCAGAAGCCCAGTGTCAGCCCTTTGGCCCCGGGACCAGCTGGTCAGCACGCCCGGGAGCAGAGCTGCCCCCTAATTACCGCGTCCGTGCTAGCCGCTGGGGGGGGCAGCCCCGCACCACAGGGTGCAGACTAACAGAGCCGCGTCTGGAGAGTCTCCTCGTGCACCCCCCTGGGCTCAGGAATTAGGGTCTCCGACACGGCGCTGCCATCAGATCTCCCGACACCTCCTTCAAAGTGGAAATGATCCTCGGGACAAAAGCTGTCTCCCCCCAGAAGCCTGCAGGGAAGATGAAAGGCGGGGGAGCCTGAGGTCCTGATGGAGAGAGAGCTGGGGTGGGGGGGGCAGAGAGGGGGCAGGCGGCCGGCACCGGGCACAGTGTGGCGTGTAAAGATTTAATCCCGATTTGCCAGGTGGTCTGTAGAAAACCAACTCCAAGCCTGTGTCATTAACCTCCCCACACACATGACTGCCCCCCCCCCCCAGGCCTCAGGAGCCTGGAAACGCGCATGCGTGGTGGGCACCCCAGTACCGATGAGCGCCAGCCCCGCAGGCCCCGCCCCATTCCCGCGGGGCAACTGACCCAGAACAACACAGGCAGGTTTGTGTGTCAGTGACCCCTGGGACGAGGACGGGGTCAAAAGTCATCCCCAGAGGAAATCTGGCCTCAGCACCCACGGCCTCCCCTCTCTGTCTCCAGGAAGCACGTGTCTAACAAATCAGGGACGGCTGCCGTGACCCCTGAGTGCCGCTCGACCTCTGAACTCATCAGTGACACCAGCAAGCACTTGGAGCCACTTACTCCTCGGCTACCACGGGCCGGCCGCGGAGAGACAGCGAGAGGGGAGGAGGAGCTGGCAGGGCCTTGGTGGGCATTTGAGGGGCGTATTTACTTGTTGGCATCTTTACAGCTTCCCCCTAAAGACGATCTATGGCAGTGGTCGGCAAACCCATTAGTCAACAGAGCGGCAAACCGTGGCTCGCGAGCCGCAGTTTGCCGATCACTGATCTATGGTAACAGAGGGCTTCACCTTGGGCTGTTCAATAAATAAAACGCCTTTTTTCTTTTTAATTTTTTTAATCTCTCTCAACCTTCATCTCAATTATCTCAGAAAGAAGGTCTCCATTGCACGGACCGGGTCTGTTTAAATAGATGACCTGGCTGTCCCTCCAGTTTCCTAAGTTAGACTCAGAAATCACGAAACACCTCATCCCAGCCGGAGCAAACGCTGGCTTTCTGGCACGGAGGCCGCCACTCCCAGGAGGCTCTGAGCATTGGCCGTCACACAGTTTTGACTTCATAGACGGGGGAGCAAGAGTCTTCGCTGCAAGTAAAGATCTATTTTCCTTGGTCACCTGGGGACGGACCCCCCTGAGGAGGAGGTCGCCCACCCGCGGGAGGAGTGGCCCCGGATAAATCCACCAGAAGGAAGCGCACAGAAGGACTGAGAATTTTTTCACAGCGAGATTCCGTGAAAGCCTTCCTTCCCTCCTTCATTTCTTCATTCATTAATGCGTCCAGCAATTTTTATTGGGGGCTCGCTCTGCGCCAAGCACGGTGCCAAGTGTACTCAGTCCCTGGGGGAGCAAGACAAGGCCCGGCCTCACGGAGTCCCATTCCCGTGACAGAGACCAAATCATACCTTCGTGCCCACGCAGCAGGGAGGGAGGGAGCGAGGGAGCGAACACCGTGGGAGCGGACAGAGGGCAGGCGGGGGCCAGGCGATCCGTAGGAGCGTCAGGAACAAAACCTCTCCCAGGAGGGGAGACCTGAGGAAGCCAGGGAAGACGCCAAGCAGGCACCTGGGAAGAACGTTCTAGGCAGAGAGAACAGCAGCCCTGACTGAGGAACCCGCTCGACGTGTGGAAGGGCCATCAGCCCAGAAGGCCGGCGTGCCTCTTGATTGGTTATCACCAAAAAGTCAAGCCTAGCTGGTTTGGCTCAGTGGATAGAGCGTTGGCCTGCGGACTGAAGGGTCCCGGGTTCAATTCCGGCCAAGGGCACATGCCTGAGCTGCGGGCTCGATCCCCAGTGGGGGACGTGCCCAGTGGGGGACGTGCTGGAGGCAGCCGATCAATGATTCTCATCATTGATGTTTCTCTCTCCCTCTCTGAAATCAATAAAGAAATATTTTTAAAAAAATCAAGAGCGCATGCGCTGGCCTGGGTGGGAGGAAGGGACCCCTGGGCACAGAGAGAAGGGCGGGGCGGCTGAGGATTCCTGTTGAGGGAGAGCCTCTTGTGGTTTATTAATTTTGAACCATAGGACTCTACTACCTATCCGATTTTTTAACTAAAATTTTTGAGAAATAATTTTTTTTTAATCTGTGCTCTCTCATTCTGCATCCCTCCCGTCCTAGTCACTACTCTGAGAGCAGGCACCGCGTTCCGTAATTCCCTGGCACAGATACCTCTGCGCTGGGTTCCTCGCCAAGCGTCCCGTGCTTGCTAGGCGGTGGCATTTTTTAAAGGCCATTAGGAGGCCCACGGAGCCCTAACCAGCCTTTGCATGACCATCAGGCTCAGCAGCCTGGGGACTGGAGACTCGGGGGGGAATGGTTCTCCCAGAGGCACCGGGTAGCGTTGGCGCGCTGGTATCTCAGATCCCAGGAATACTCTCAAAATGAAGGATTTCTCAAGGACCTTGGGGCCCGGCCTTGGGGTTGGCAAACTGGAAACTTGCCAGGGAATCCAGCCAAGCAGCTGAGACTAACCCTCTTTGTCACTGTCCCAAGCGGTCAGTCATTTTCAGAAAACCAGACTTGAATCTGAACGGAATCTCACATTCCCGACCCAGTTTTTTGTGGTGTTTTTTTTTTAAAGTAAATATGTGACAGTGAAACCTGTGGTTTAAAATTCTGAGTGTCTGCGAAGTCTTATATTCTCTGGGTGAAATTTCCTGGCTGTAAGGAGGTGGAGGAGGAGGAGGAGGGGAGAGCGAGGGGAGGTGGAGGGAGCTGTCTGTATTCTGACTGCACGTGTGCCCAGGAATATGAGGATTCTTTCCAGTGACCGGTCTTTAGCCAAGAATTGCTTGTTATTCTTTCTTGAGATACATCTGCATTCCAGGAAGCAAAACGGCATCTTATCCCCCGAACAAGGGGCAGCAGATCCGTGTGCCTTCCTCCTTTTCCCCAGGAGGGCGCGCGGTGGCAGACCAGCTCTCTGAGAGGCACAGCGACATCTGCATTCCCAGCACCTGTCAGTTCCAGGGGCAAACCTCCCTCCCACCCCCACCCCCCCCCCACCCCCGTGGCCGATTGCAAGGCACCCACCGTGTGACAACCAGCTCCCCAAGTGCCTGCCGACTGGTCTCAGAAGATAGCAGCCAGCTCCCGCCCACCGCCGTCTTGAAGAGACTTGTCGGTATTGAAGGACACGTCTTACCCCTCCGGGATGTGCAGATGGCTGTACGAGGCATTGATAAAATCCCAGTAAGAAAGACGGACAGCAGCAAAGGTCTCTGCCATCAGGAACTTACCGTTTAACAAGAGGGGAGAAGAACACGCAACAGGGAAGGTCTCTAAAAATACATCCGCTTGGCATGTTCTCTCCCTTTCTGGACACAAGATTTTAAGAAAGTTGGGGTACACAAGAGTGTCCGGGATTAAAACCAAGACGGTGCCAGGCATGGGAACCACAGGGTTCTGAGGACCGTGACAGAGAACCACGCGTGGTCAGCAAGGAAAAGAGGAGAGATGGATGAACCAGAAGTTTGTTATAAATCCTAGCACTTCCCGAGGGTTGTCAATGGAAGAGGACTTAGAAGTCACTTTCTTTTGTTTCAAAGATGGAAACGCGGTCTTTGGGGTATAAGATATAAGGAAGCCGATTTCTGTTCCCATAAGGATAATCTTTCTAAACATATCGTATATAATAAAATCCTAATATGCAAATCGACCGAATGGCAGAACGACCGGTCGCTGTGACACGCACTGACCACGAGGGGGCAGATGCTCAAATCAGGAGCTGACCCCGGTGGTCAGTGAGCTCCCACAGCTGGAGCACCGCTCAGCCAGAAGCCGGGCTCACGGCTGGCGAGTGTGGTGGTGGTGGCAGGAGCCTCTCCCACCTCCATGGCAGCACTAAGGAGCGGCGAGCAAAGTGGTAAGGAGCGAGCAGGTGGTGGTTAGGAGAGAGGGATCCTGTATTGTGAGAGGGCACAGGCCGGGCTGAGGGACCTCTCCCGCTCCCGCCCCTGCACAAATTTCGTGCATCTGGCCGCTAGTTAGACATAAGTTGTTATATCAGAGGAGATGAGACCATAAAAATAATTTTTAAAACCTCCTATTTATTTTTCATTTTGTTGTTAATCCTCACCCAAGGATATTTTTCCATTGATTCTTTTTTTTTTTTTTAAGAAAGTGTAAGGGAGGGGGAGAGAGAGAAACATCAATGTGAGAGAGACACATTGGTTGGTTGCCTCCTGCACGTGCCCAACGAGGCCCGGGGATCAAGCCTGCAACTGAGGCATGTGCCCTTGACCGGAATCGAACCCAGACCCTTCAGTCCACAGGCCTATGCTCTATCCACTGAGCCAAACCATTTAGGGCAGTGGTTCTCAACCTTTCTAATGCCGCGACCCTTTAATACAGTTCCTCATGTTGTGGTGACCCCCAACCATAAAATTATTTTCGTTGCTACTTCATAACTGTAATTTTGCTATTGTTATGAATCGTAATGTAAATACCTGTGTTTTCCGATGGTCTTAGGCGACCCACAGGCTGGCATTAGGAAGGTTGAGAACCACTGGAGATAGAAGCTGCAATCCACAAGCTGCTCCGTAGACCTCGTAATAGAACGCGAAGGCTTTTCCGGGGGGTTTTCAAGCTGCGAAGGTGGCCCCTGTTGGGATAACGGTGCAGATGGCAGATGCTCTTTCGAGCTGACCCTGAACCCACACATACCCGGCCAGCTTAGCCGGGCGGGCGGTCGTTCCCACCAGCCCCTCCTCCCCACCCCATCCCGCCCCCTGTGGTTGGGAGGCATCGCACCCGCTGGATGCGAGGAGACAGCCATCTTCAAAGACTCTCACAAAGTTCATTTCAAGAAAATGGAGCCTACTTGTTTCTGGGAAAGGCGTGCATTCGGACATTTTTTTTCCTTTTTTTTTTTTTTTCCTTTGGGACATTTCTTCATTAATCCCAATTAGACATCAGAGGAGCGGGAGGCGCCAGACGCACACCCAGAGAGGCCATGTCGCCCCAGAGCCACATGAAGGGCGCCACCAGCATCCCTCCCAGTTCATGGTCAGCACACAAGGGTGTGGTTTGGGGGCGGGGTTCCCTCCCACCCCTCCTGGCAATGATTGCTTACCCCCTGTCATTCCCCAAAAAATGCTATGAGGCCTTTTTAAAGAACATGCACACACATGCACACACATCAGACCCGTGTTCCTGGAGAGCACGGCCGGCTCCCGGCCTAGCCTGCGGGGCCACAGGCCGCGCTGAGTCAGGACCCCTCGGGCCACGCCCTGGCGCCTCCGAGCATCAGCCCTGCTGGGAAAGGCCGAGGCCGGAAAACGCTGAAGAGGAAGCTCTAATTAAAGAAATCTGACCTTTTGTTCCTCAAATAATTTGGGAGCAAAAATATCTGCTAATCTTTTTCTGATTATATTTATGGTGTTTTTCCATTTGAAAGAGCATCAGCGAAGGAAAAGGAACAATAGAAACATTTCCACTTTCACAGGAAGCACAAGCCGTGTCCAAGGGGCCGCCCAGCTCCGTCACCAGCAGCCACAGCCGAAGCGCCAAAGGAAGCCGGTGTGTGCCCAGGCGGGGGGGAGGGTAGTTGGGGGGGGGGATTTGGGGAGGAGGGGGGTCCTGGCCTTCCAGAATGCCCCACTCCTTTTGTGGCAAGAAACCATCTCTGGTGGGGGGAGGGTGCGGCCCCACGGGGCCCAGGCGGCAAAGGCTGCTCCGAGGCCCAGGGACACCCTCCCACCTCCACTCGGGCACGCATGCACACGCACACACACACACACTTTACATGTATGGTCTGTTTTACTGTGTTTAAATGTTCCCACTGCAGGGGACAAGCAAAGACGGGGAAGGATGAAAAGAACACTTCCTTTACCCCGTAGATCTCTGTGCCTTTTGAATTTTGCACTTGAAAACGTCCATCTGTGCGTGTGTCCTGCCGGTGAACTGCTGCCGTCTAAGAGATTTGGGCACGACTTCCTAATCTCAGCAACTCCCCACCTCGCTCAGAGCACACCGTGCCTGCCCCGCCCCACCCCGCCCATCCCAGCACACACACACACACCTCTCACACCCCCAGCACACACCCTACATCCCCCACACCATATACAACCACATACAACACCTCCACACACACAACACGCACATGCATGTGTGCGCACACACACCTCACAGGCCATGTGTAACATACACACCTCTCACACCCCCAGCACACACCCTACATCCCCCACACCATATACAACACACATACCACATACAACACCTCCACACACACAACACGCACATGCATGTGTGCACACACACCTCACAGGCCATATGTAACATACACTGAGTAGCCAGATTATTATGATCTCTGAACGCATAATAATCTGGCCACTCAGTGTATATCCTATTTAATAAAAGGCTAATATGCAAATTGTCCCCTCGACCAAAAGTTCGACCAGCAGGCAGGCTGGCCAGCTGCCCATGTCCCCTCCCCCTGGCCAGGCTGGACGGACCAACCCATGCACGAATTCATGCACCGGGCCTCTAATATATATATATAGACACACACACACACACACACACACACACACACACACATATACACTGAGTGGCCAGATTATTATGCGTTCAGAGATCATAATAATCTGGCCACTCAGTGTATACACCTCACACATCCCCAGCACACACCCTACATCCCCCACAACATATACAACACACATACCACATACAGCACACACCTCCACACACTCAACACGCACACACATGTGCACACACACATGTGCATTTGCCAGGGAGGCGCCCTCCCCCACCCTGGCCCGCAGACACCTCCCGCAGCGTTCGGAACCCAGGAGCAGGCGGGGCCCAGCTGCACTGCAGGTCACGGCCAGGTCACCGGAGCTCGGCCTGCGATGGCCGTGCCCAAACCTCCAGGACTCAGAGCCACCAGGCTCCTCCTTGCACATTGCGGCTCTGCAGTGAGGGGAACAGAGGCTGCCCATGAGGGGAGAGGACTGGGCTGGGCTGCCCTCGTGCAGCGCTGGCCAGGCCATCAGGACGTCGGAGTGGCCCGCGCTCCCGCGGTCTCACGCGTCCTCCTTTTTATATGTTAACATCCCTCCTTTCACACACGCCTATACACACATGTATTTACTGCATTTGTCATTATAAAAGCAAAGCATTTGAAAAGATGCGAACCATCACTAGCCATCAGAAAATGTGCCTGCCCGTGTGGCCCAATGGTTGGGTGTCGCCCATGAACCAGGAGGTCACAGGTCAATTCCCGGTCAGGGCACATGCCCAGGTTGCAGGCTTACTCCCAGTGGTGGGCATGCAGGAGGCAGCCGATCAGTGATTCTCTCTCATCATTGATGTTTCTCTCTCTCTCTCCTTCCCTCTCCCTTCCTCCCTGAAATCAATAAAATATATTTTAAAAAAGGGAAATGCAACCCAGAATCTCACCCACCAGAACGCGTCTGAGTGATGCCAAGCACCCCTGGGACTGCGGAGCCGCGGGGACTCGGGCACCACTCGCCGGTGGGAGCCGTCTGGTCCCTGGCGGCTCTGTGCCCTCCCTGCTGCAGGTGACCGCATGCAGCCGCAGCAGCACCGGGCACGCCTGGCACACACCCAGCTCAGATGCGACACACCGACCCGCTGCTGCCCGCCAAGGGGTGGAGTGAGGGCCAGCGGACCCCAGCCCTCCCGCTGTGTCCTTCACCCTGGCAGGGGAGGTCACGACCACTGGGCAGGGTTACGAGGAAGGTCACGGAGCAGGTGGCTCCCAGTCCCAGTGGCATCACAGGTGCGGGTGGTCCCCTCTATCCTGCCCTCTCTCCAACCACACCTGCCAGTCAGCGGCTGTCAACCAGACACACATTGGCCTTTGGGAGTGGGGGGCGTTTGACAATGCCTGGGACATTTTTGGTTGGCACGCTGGGGAAGGGGTGCCACTGGCATCTATGGGTGGGGGCCAGGGGTGCTGCTAACATCCCCCAGTGCCCAGGGCAGACCCCGCCAGGAAGGACATCGGCCCAAGTGTCAACAACGTGAGGCTGAGAAACCTGCCGTAAGGGCTCGGCGGTGGGCGTGCTATACGTCACTGCTGCTCTTAAGTAAGTGGCCGTGGTAGCTACAGCTTTAGCACCAGAAAGCCTCCGGAAAAGAGCACCCTGTTGTCATGTACACGCATCCGCGGGAAACAGCGGGCGGAGATGTCACAGAATGAGATCACGTGTTTGCCAGGGCCCGCGTGCATTTTCATTCCAGGTGCACAATTCGACGGCCCATCCTCTGCACACTGCGCTGTGCAGTCACCGCCCCCCAAGTCAAGTCTCCCTCCTCACCCTTTAACCCCCCTTTCCCCTCTCCCACCTGCTCCCACCCCCTTGCCCTCTGGTAAGCACCACACAGCTGTCGGTGTGTATGACTTGGTTTTGCTCCATCCCTCCACCTTTTCACCCAGCCCTGCGGCCCCCTCTCTTCCGACAGCTGGTGGTGGACACTGGATCGCTTCCACCCTCTAGCTGCTGAAGGATGCTGCCGGGAACATGGATGTACAGCTATCGCTTCGAGACCCCCCGCTCCATTCTTTGGAACTGCTGCGTCGCATGGCAGTTGGCTATTTTGAGGACCCGCCACGCTGTTTCCCCAGCGGCCGCACCGCCCTCCACTCCCCCCACAGCGCACGGGCTCCAGTTTCCCCACCTCCTGGCCAACACTGGCTCTTTCGAGTTCTTCGACAGTGGCCGTCCTAATGGGTGTGAGCTGGTCCCTCTTCGTGGTTGGGTTTGCATTTCCCTAATGGCCTAACGATTCGTGATGTTGAGCCTCTTTCCGTGGGCTGATGGGCCGTTTTTATACCTTCTGTTCACATTCTGTGGGTTAGAACTTCGTCATATGGCAACATCTAACTACAAGGCAGGCTGGGAGATGCAAGGTAGTCGGGCATTGCGCTAGCTATCTGTTCTGCCGGACAATATCACCACTGACCTAGTAGCTTAAACTTCAGCATTTCCTACCTCCCAGTTCCTGTGGGTCAAGAGCGTGGGCACAGCTCACCTGGGTCCTTTGCAAGATGGCAATTAAGGGGTTGGCTGGGGCTGCAGCCTCATCTGAGACTCAACTGGGGATGGATCTGCTTCCAAGCTCACTCTGGTGGTTGGCAGGACTCCGGGCCTTGCAGTTATGGATGGACACTCCGGTTTCTTGCTGGAGATCTGCCAGAAGCTTCCCCATTCTGTGGAGAGCGGCTACAGGGTTTGGGTCAGTTCAAGCCTGGGACTAATGAGAGGGCACGATCCTCTCGTGGCAAAGCCACGTACAAGTCCCTGCACAATGGTAGCCAAAGGCTGTGGTTGTAAGCTTGACCTTATGGTCCGAACCTGTGGTCCCACGTGGCTGAGTGATACCAGCTGCGGGAGGTGCAGCAAGTAAACAAAGCTTGATCAGGTGCATGTAATTGAGTAGATTCGAAACCAGCGAGAACGTTGTGACCACGCCCTTACTTTGCCTGGTGGAATCTGGCTACAAAATGAAGACTCGCCTTGCAGGTTGTGGTGCTGTCTTTCTCCATCAGAGAGGACAGCATCCCACCTAGCACCAGCTTTATTCTCTTGTCTGTCTTTTCTAAATCCTTCTCCGCCCCCCCTCAGGCTCACCCATGGCCGTGCTGGCTCGGCACACCATTCCTTGGAGCCACTTCAGTTCCTTGTCACTTGGGATTTCCTCAAAGCCAACCAAAGAAACTCCAGCAAGATGAGTGCTGCCACTTTAAAGATATTCTTTATTGATTTCAGAGAGGAGGGAGACAGAGAAAGAGATAGAAACATCAATGATGAGAGAGAATTATTGATCGGCTGCCTCCTGCACGGCCCCTACTGGGGATCGAGCCGCAACCCAGGCATGTGCCCTGACCGGGAATTGAACCATGGCTTCCTGGTTCAGAGGTCAAAGCTTTTCATACAGTATGAAAAGTATGGTCACTGGTGCATGCAGCACCCCAGATTGCAAGAGGGATGTCCGACTGCCGGTTTAGGCCCGACATCCCCGGAGGGGTCCCTGGTTCATGAGCCACGCCGGCCGGGCTGGGTGCTACCATGTTATATACATAATCACACACACAGTCAGGTATGTCCTGCTACCTTTGCCATATTCTATTGGTTAGAAGCAACTCACATGTCCCGCCCACACGCGAGGGGAGGAGACCATGCAAGAGCAAGAACATGAGGAGCCAGGGGTTGTGGGTACCTCGGAGCGTTGTACCGGGGCCTCCCTAGAATTCCGGGACAATGGAAGGAGGGATTTCAGAGGACAGCCCGCTACCAGCCTCCACCACAGCATGCTGCAAACAAATATTTTTTCTGAGCAATGGAAAAGTGCTAGGTGGAAGATCGGCTCCATCTTTTAGTTTGATGGTCATTTTGTGCTTGGCATTTTAAATTTGTTGATGGTATTTTGAATTTGTTTTATGTTGACATACAGAAGCTCTGCGTTTATGTGAAGTCAAATTTATCAGTATTTTCTCTTTACAGCTTAGGAGTCACATCATGTCAGGAAAGATCTTCTCCCTCCAAGATTGTATGAAATCCCACCCACGTGGTCTCCTGAAATAACTCATTCTTCTGGCCACGCATCCCAGGTGGGGGGGGACTTTCGCTTCCCGACCAGGGTAATTTGTTTGGATAAACTATTTTGCTGCTGACTTGCTTGAAAAGCTGTTTGTTCACCATTTTGCTAATCAGTGACTTTTTAAGGAGAAGAAGTGGGATTTCAGCAAATTATTTTCACCCTTTAATAGACCGTTCTTAGTGTGGCTCTAAGATAAGCAATAAAATTTCACAGGAAGCTCTTTGTTGGTGCAAAATCAGCATTGTTCGCGTGTAGCCTATGATACCTTGTATCGCAGCGATTCTCGGCCTTTCTCGTACAGCGCACAGCGCTCTGTGGCCTTGGATGTTTGCCCTCAGAGGTCGCTCCGTGGCTGCGTGTTTACCTCCAAATAGAAAACTATGATTGTGTCAATCTGGTCCATTCACTGACAACCACCTACCTCTCAAGACAACTTATTGGGAAATCGTAGAGAAACACATGCCCCTCTTTTCCTTCTGCAAATATTTAGGGCACCCCCTCTCTGGGCAAAGCACCCTGTGCAGAGTGTGAAGCTGCTAGCAATACACACTGAGTGGCCAGATTATTATGATCTCTGAACGCATGATAATCTGGCCACTCAGTGTATATCCTATATAATAAAAGGCTAATGTGCAAATTGTCCCCTCAACCAGCAGGCAGGCCAGCCAATCGCCCATGTCCCCTCCCGCTGGCCAGGCTGGCCGGACCCCACCCATGCATATATATATACACACACACACATACACACTGAATGGCCAGATTATTATGCATTCAGAGATCATAACAATCTGGCCACTCAGTGTATACTGTATATATACCTTGAAAACATTGCCGTCAGCACAGGCACGCCACGTTTTAGCTCTCGGATTCTACTCCTGTGATGATATTATAACACTCCAGTCTTCTTCAGTCTACCAGGAAGCGCCAAGACCTTCCAACGTGGCCACCTGGGGCCCCAGCGGCTACAGCAGAGGGTAAACAGGCGGGGAGAAGAGACCGCTATGTCGCGTATCTTTGCGTCTGCAACATGGGTAGACTCTGCAATGCCCGTCCTTTAGCCAAGCCCAGAACTGAGGCCCATGACGCTGGGGCAGCAGATGCGGACCTCTGTCGATAAACGCAGGTGTGAGGGGTAGGACCCAGGCCACGTCTCCACAGCTCAGCAGCTTTTCCGCCCGCCGGATGGGTCCCCTCCACCTTCCCGAGCTGCCGCGGAGTCCCGGGGCCCGTGCACAGGTCCTAGGTGCTGAGGGGAGCGGAGGGGCCGTTTGTCTGTCCCTGCGTCCCAGCCCTGCCCGAGGAAACGGCGTCTGCGGGAGAGGCCGCTCTTCATCGCCGGTGATAACAAGCTGGAGGTGCATCAAAACTGCAAGAGGAAAAAACCCTTGGAAATGTTTTTTTGAACCGTCCACAGACATTTAACAGTCTGATGCATGTAGAATTTTGGCGTGTTTGTAATTGCTGACAGGTCCTGGAAAAGGAAAAACAAAGAGTGTTGTTGATACGAATGTCTTTAGAGGGGTTGCGAGTGCCAGTCACCAGCAGCAGCAAAGAATCTTTGTGGGGCAAGACTGCCCCCTTGTGACCAATGTTGGCTTAACTATTTCTGTGCGTTCCTCTAGAAATAGACGGAGCTGCAGAGAGAGGCCTGCTCCTCTGCATTGCTCCCGCACCCGCTCGCAGTCCAGTCCGGACTGAAGTGTGCGGGCAGCACCGCGTCTCCGTGCGGGGCGCGGGCTGGGAGGACGCTGCGGGGTGCGCAGTGCGTTCCCAGGGACTGAAGCACGTGCGGCCGCTGCGTGCAGAGGCCTGGCTTCCTAAACGTCCCCCAGGAGCAGGTGAACTGCAGATGCCCGAGGAAGGTAACGTGTCAATTCCTTCCGGCCACAAAGCTGACCTTCAGGATCTTTTGCAGTAACAACAGACTGCTGTTCAAAACACTTCCGGTGACTTTTTTTTAATATATTTTTATTGATTTCAGAGAGGAAGGGAGCAGGAGAGAGAGAGAAACATCCCCACTAAGGGGCGTGCAGGAAGCAGCCGATCAGTGAGTCTCTCTCATCATTGATGGTTCTATCCCTCTCCCTTCCTCTCTGAAATCAATAAAAATATATTTTTTAAAAAAAAGGTCGCCTCTCCCTGGGCTGTGGTGGAGATCGGACTGAGACGTCAGAGCCGGGTGTCAGGCGGTGTGTTCTCGCCATGCGGTGCACGTGGGTAAACAGCCCTGAGCACCCACAACGCCCCGGGCTGATGGGCTTTCGGAGCGTCGGACGCTGCGCAGTCCCTCCCTCGCTGTTTTCTCCGATCTGGAAGGGCTTTGGGGGACATGGTCCAACAGCGAGGTATCCCAGAAGGCTGCCTGGAGACACTCATTTCTTCACTCCACGGGACTTCACTCTGTGGTGTGTGTGGGCCACGGGCGCGCTGTTTCCTTTATTCTCTGTGAATTTCTCTGTGACCATAACATTCAAAATAGCCCGGCTGGTGGCTCAGTGGTTGAGCCTCGACCTGTGAACCAGGAGGTCACGGTTCGATTCCCGGTCAGGGCGCATTGGCGGGTTGCGGGCTCGATCCCCAGTGTGGGGTGTGCAGGAGGCAGCCGGTCAATGATTCTCCTCATTGATGTTTCTCTCTCCTTCTCCCTCTCTGAAATCAACAAATTTTTTTTTTTAATATGTCTGGGAAAGTAAATGGAGAAAATTCTGTATAAATCAAGAGGAGGGCGCGTGCTTATTTGCCTCCCCTCCAGGGACCCATCCAAATAAAGGCAAAGGGCCTTTAAAGGACTGAGCCCACCACAGCAGAGGCGGGAGCAGGGAGGCCTCTCGGGGGGCAGGAGCGGAGCAGACCCCGAGTCCCCTCTGTGGGGGGCATTCGTGATCTGCGGCTTCTCTGGACGTGGGAGGGAGGCTGCTCTGGGCACTGCCCGCAGGTGGCACTGCCCTGCCCGCGGGGACTAACAGGGGTCACCTTAAGGCCAGCCTGTGCTCCCCGGAAGGGCAGACTCTGCTCCGAGTCTAAGGCCGAGGCTTGGGACTCTAATCTCTCCCCTTGCCCCCACCCCCCGCCCCGAGGGCCTGTGTGACCCGGCTGCTTTGCCTCATTAAGACTCTGGCTCAGTGGGACAGGCACGTACGGTAACTAAGAACCTAAATCCTCACCAAAGCACCAGAAGTCAGAAATAGACTTTCCTAATAAAGTTAGGCTGTAAATCCCTATTAATAACAGAAATCTATTTAAAGAGACACACAGACAGTAAATGTTCTAACACGCTGAGTTTATACGGTGATTGAAACGGTGCCTCCACGATGCGTCTGTGGGTCGCCCCCCCCCCCCCCCCCCCGCATGACGTGGTGCTGGTCTCATCTCCTGCGCAGGAAACGCCAGCGCCCATGTGCCCCCAGTTGCTGCAAAGGACTCGTCTCATGGGCCGCCCCAGCAAACGCCAGCTCCCCGAGACCTAGAGTGGCCCTGGGCGGGGGGGGGGGGGGGGGACACGGTCCTTTGTCCAGAGGAGCTGCCATGCCCATGTGTTTAGTAGACACCAAGCTCATCAAACACACGGTGACTGTCTTAGGGACCTGCCTGGAGGCACATGGAGATGCTCCATTTCACCAGGACCCGGGAAGGCAGCGGACAGCTCAGAGCCCACGGGCGGACCAGCCAGGAGGAAGGCCCAAACACTGACCGGCTGCCTCCTGGGTAGAAAGTGCGGGGCGGAGGGAGGTAAACCAGAGAGAGTGCGGGGTCCTCCCCGCCTCCGGGGCCAGAGCCCAGGACCCAGGACGGCCGGAAACACTCCAGGAAAGGCCTTCGCACAGCTCACGGGACCCGAGTTCAAACCCTGACTCGGTCGCTGACTAGCAGCTGGGGATGGACCAGCTGTTTCTCTGCTGTGTAGCTTCTCCATCGTAAAAATGAATACATACTCACCATAGAGAGTGGTTATGGGCAAGAACTACGTCTGCAGAACCGGAGCTCGGCTCCGTAGAAACTCATCCAACGCAGACCTTTCCCTGCCGGCTGAGGACTAAGGACACAGACAAACAGCCGGCTCCCCTGAGAGGACCAACAGCACTTTGGGGACCTGGGGAGACTGACAACCACTCCCCCCACCCTGTTCCGCGCCCGGAGGGTTTCTGCAGCCGCCCGCTCGCTGTCCCGAGGCGGAAGCTCTTTCTGGAATTGTGGAAACGTTCTGAGTTTCAATGTCCAGAAGCCATGTGTTTGGAGCGTGGCTAGAGCCACTGGGGACTGAATTCTTCATCTCATTCTAAGTAATTTGTTTATTTTTTAAAGGTTTTTTTTATTGATTTTAGAGAGGCGGAGAGGGAGGGAGAGAGAGACAGGTAGAGAGAGAGAGAGAGAGAGAGAGAGATCATCGATGTGAGAGCTACCTCCTGAGGATCAAACTTGAAACCCATGTGCCCAACCACTGAGCCACGCCAGCCAGGGCTCATTCTCAGTCATTTAAATGTAAACAGCCACGTGTCAGCCTGTGTCACTGACCCACACAGGATGGTAACAAGAACAAGAATAAACTTGTCCTGTGTCAAGGCCTTGAGGTAAGATGGCAAGAGAAGCAGACAGGATCTATTTCATAGACCATGAAAGGCCAGTTTTGTAGTTACTAGAGGCCTGATGCATGAAATTCGTGCACGGGGGTGGAGGGGGTCCCTCAGCCCAGCCTGCGCCCTCTTGCAATCTGAGACCCCTCGCTCCTAACCACCCGCCTGCTCGCTCCCTGCCACCACTGGTCTGTGGGAGGCAACCGGAGCGGGTGGGGGAGGGCCCACTGGCTCCTGCCTTGGCTGGCCTGGGGCCTGCAGGCTGGGGGCAGCTCCTGCGTTGAGCATCTGCCCCCTGGTGGCCAGTGCATGTTATAGCAACCGGTCGTTCCACTGGTCGTTCCACCATTCGGTAGATTTGCATATTAGGCTTTTATTATATAGGATAATTCACACACTAAAAAAAAAAAAACTTGGACCCACTTTAAGTGTACAGTTCAGTGGGTTTGATAAATGCATATATACTCTACTGGCCTACAACCAGTCACCATGACCCAGTTTTAGAACACTGACTTCCATCACCCAAATCCTCTTTACACCCCTTTGCATCCAGCCCAGACTCCCACCCACCTCAGGCAGCCACTGTCTGCTATCTGCCTCTGTGTTTTCTCGAATGTAATAGAAACGGGCCATACGGTGTGTAGACCTCCATGCTTGGAGTCTCTCACTCAGCAGGATACTTTCTCGATGCATCGATGTGGTTGCACGCATCAGCAGTGTGTTCTCTCTGTTGCTCTGGAGTATTGCACTGTGTGGATGTGAGGTTTTGCTTCTTCGTGCCCCTGTCAATGGACACTGGGTTGGTTCCACTTTGGGGGCTGTTGTGACTAAAGCTGCTGTGAGCATCCATGTGCTCGTCTTTTTGTGGACATGTGTTTTCCCTTCTCCTGGGTAGATCCCTAGGAGTGAAATTGCAGGTTAAATGGTAAGTTTAATGCTTATGGTACATTTATGCTTAACTCTACAGAAGAATCTACAAAACAGTCTTTCCAACTATTTTACACTCCCACCAGCAGTACTTGAGCATCCCCATTGCTACCCCTTCTTACCAGCGCGTGGTATTTTTTTTAATATATTTTATTGATTTTTTACAGAGAGGAAGGGAGAGGGATAGAGAGTCAGAAACATCGACGAGAGAGAAACATCGATCAGCTGCCTCCTGCACACCCCATACTGGGGATGTGCCCGCAACCAAGGTACATGCCCTTGACCGGAATCGAACCTGGGACCTTTCAGTCCGCAGACCGATGCTCTATCCACTGAGCCCAACCCGTTAGGGCAGCACGTGGTATTTTGATTCGTTTTCATGTTAGCTGTAACGCCAGGTGTGTAGTAGCTCCTCACTATGGCCCTCACTTGCATTTCCTGAAGACCACTGATGTGGAGCATCTTTTCGTGTGTTTAGTGACCACTCATGTATCTTCTTTTGTGAAGCGTCTCTTCATCTGTCCATTTTTATGAGTTACTTTTTATGATTTTTGAGTTATAAGAGTTTTTTATATAAGTTATTGAATTACCTTGGCACCTTTGCAAAACATGAACTGACCATAACCCTATCTCATTTCAGACATCTATTCTGTCCCTTTGATCTATATGTTTATCCTTATGCTGATCCCATGATTTCTAATTACCAGAGGTTTCTAGTCAATCTTGAAATCAGGTCATAAGTCCTCCAACTTAGTTCTTGTCTTTCACAATTGTTTTGATTATTCTTTGCTCCGGCTGGCGTGGCTCCGTGGTTAAGCGTCAACCTATGAACCAGGAGGTCACAGTTCTATTCCCCATCAGGGCACAGGCCCAGGCTGCGGGCTCGGTCCCCAGTGTGGGGCGTGCAGGAGGCAGGCGATCAATGATTCTCTCTCATCATTGACGTTTCTATCTCTCTCTCCCTCTCCCTTCCTTTCTGAAATCAATAAAAATATATTAAAACATGAATAAATAAATAAATTTTAGAATCAGCTTATAGAATAGGCTCACTCCTGAACTAATCACCGTGGCCCAAAGAATTGGACTGGTCAGGAGGGGCCCGCCCAAGCCCGCAGCTGGGAATTTCTGGGTCCTGTTAGAAAGGGGGCAGGGCTGAGTGGAGGCTGAGGAGGCCTGTCCCAGGGCACGGGAGTGAAATGGCCTCATTCCACGCTTCACCACCAGGTCAGAAGCCCCGGGCAGCTGTGGCCTGAACCACAGACCTTCCTTCTCTCACAGTCTGGAGGCCGGAAGTCCGCGATCAGCGTGTGCGTAGGGGGGGTCCTGGGCTCTCTCCTTGGCTCGGGGACGGCCACCTGTCCCTGTGTCCTCACACGGACGTTTCTCTGTGCGCGTGCGTGGAAGAGAGCGCTCCAGTGTCTCCTCTTCTTCTTACAAGGACACCAGTGCTCATGACTGAATTCCACCTTGATTGCCCTTAAAAGCCCAGGCCCCAAATACAGTCACATGGAGAGTTAGGGCTTCCATGTGTGAATTGGGGGTGGGGGGTGGGGTTAAGTTCACGCCTAAAGGAGCCAGGCCAAGAGACGCTTTGAGAGTTTAAGAAACGTCATTCCATCCTCTCTCAGTGGCTGAGACTAGCGGAGCAGGGTCAGCCCCAAGGGGGTGGTTAGGGTCTCTGATAGAGGGTGAAAGTACGCAATAGGGTCAGGGTGTGGGTGCGCCAGTCGGTCAAGGGAGTCCAGGGGTGGGAGAGTGCACAGGCCAGTCAGGCCGAGGGAGCTCTCATCGTGCTTCTGCAGGCGCCGGCCATCTGCCCCAAGCCCTGGGGAAAGTTTATAACAACGTCTATTTCAGCCCTAGCACGTGTGGCTCAGTGGGTAGAGCGTCAGCCTGTGGACGGAAGGGTCCCGGGTTTGATTCCAGTCAAGGGCACCTGCCCAGGTTGCGGGCTCGGTCCCCAGTGTGGGGTGTGCAGGAGGCAGACAATCAATGATTCTCTCTCATCATTGTTGTTTCTCTCTCTCCCTCCCCCTTCCTCTCTGAAATCAATATATATATTAAAAAAACAATATGTATTTCAGGAAACATGTCCAAGCGGGAGAGACTAAGGGCAGCTCACCCAGCAGGGGGCGCATTTCAGTTCCCAACATCAGGAAAGGGGCAGGCCTAGGCCCTCCGGCCTCTCCTCAGACTGAATTCAGCTCAGAAGTTGTTTTTTGGTGGGGTTTTGTGTTTGTTTATTTTTCTATATTTTTTTTTTTTTTCAGAGAGGAAGGGAGAGGGAAAGAGATAGAAATACCAATGATGAGAGAGACTCATTGATCGGCTGCCTCCTACACGTCCCTCACCAGGAATCGAACCCAGGACCCCTCAGTCCGCAGGCCAATGCTCTATCCACTGAGCCAAACCGGCTCAGAAGCTTTGCAGTGGACTCCCGGCCAGCCTGGGAGGGGAAGGAGGAAGGGAGAGCCCAGAGAAACAGCACTTCACTGAGCATTCCCCTCGCTGGGACTGTGGACTTGGGAAATAAATCTCCGCTCGGTGGTGAAGGGGTGAAGGCGGTGGTTGTCGGCTGCGACGCAGACGCGGTGGCCGCGGCCCAGGAGCGGTGCTTTTCGGCCCCAAAGCATCCGTAAGTCAGGGGAAGCGATGGCCATTGAAAACGAAAAACAAAGCCGTCTCTAAGAAAATAACTCCGTTTCAACCCAGAGAAGCCGTTGCCGTTGGGTTTCTCCTCCTGCACCGAGCTGTCGGCAGGTCGCCGAGGATCCCGCCCACGGACACCGCGTCCTCCCACCTCCACCCCCTCTCTGCACCTGCGCCCCATTCCTGCCCCGGGGCTGATGCAGACGTCCCCCGCCCCTCCCCCCCCCCACTGACCTTCCAGATCTGTCACTCCTGACCCGGGACCCGGGGCCACGGTTCTCCCTCCTTGCCGTGGACTGCATGTTTGTGTCCCCTCCGAATTCTGATGTTGAGCCTGGCTGGTGTGGCTCAGTGGTTTTGAGCGTCGACCTATGAACCAGGAGGTCAGTTCGATGATCGGACACTTCCCGCCTCCAGAACCGTAAAAATATGTCGTGTTTAAGCCACGCGGCCTGTGGAATGTGTTGTAGCAGCCTGAGCACTAAGACATCCTCACCACTTCCCCTGCCCCCCACAACCTCGGTCCCCCAGAGACCCGGGGACGCAGAACTGCCCCCTGAGAGACGCCCACCCCCAGGTGCGTCTGTCTTTGTCTGGAGACCCGCAGACCAAGTGCGGTCGATCTCATTGTTCACGTAGTTCAAGGTCGCCGGGAATCAGTGAGTGCTGAACCGCTGCTCCTAGGGGAAGTATGAACATATATGCAAGGTATACACAGCGCACATAGGTTACAGTCTGCAATCCTAAAACCAACTCACCTCAGCAGATTCTACTTTCTTTTCTTTTTTTAAAAGATTTTGTAATTGATTTTGAGAGAGAGAGAGAAACATGGATGTGAGAGCAATACATCGATCAGCTGCCTCCTGCACAGCCCCTACCGGGATCGAGCCCACAACCCAGGATGTGCCCTGACCAGGAATCGAACCGGCAACCTTTTGGTGCGCGGGAAGACGTCCAACCAACTGACCCACACTGGCCAGGGCCAGGTTCTATTTTCTTTATTTTACTAAAGAGAAAGCGAGGCTCAGACCTGTTCAGTGACTCACCTGAGGCCACCCCTCCAACAGGGGTCCGAGGTGGCGTCCCCCCAGTCCAAGCCCCAGGCCCGCGCTTCTCACTCTGCACAGCCCCTCCTGGCTCTCACTCCTGCTCGGGGAGAAACTCGGGCTAACCTGACCTGCTGTGGCCAAAATTCTACTTCCAAACTGTGGGACTGGCAGGCCTTCCGTTCCCGCACCTGCCGACTTCCGGCTCCAGAGAATTCTCACCCGTGCGGGGTGCACCTGCAGGCAGGTCTCCCCCTCTCCTCTCCCCAGAGGCGTCTGCCCTGCCCCTGAGTTCTCCCAGAATCTGGACAAGCATCACCGCCTCCGGAGGTCTTCCCGGTGGTGGTGTCAGCACAGAGGGCTCCGGGCCCAGGTAAGATGGTCCCAGGTGCTCAGCTCCACGTGCTTTAGGTGAGAGCAGCTGGGGTGGAGCTGAGTTTTGAAGAAAGGGGGCGATACGGGGTGGGGGGGAGATGAATCAGAGGTGGGCCAGGCAGGAGCCCGCACGGGGAGCAGGTGTCTGGTTTACCTGGTGAACCCACAGGACTTGCAGAAGGCGCCCCAGCTCACGTGGCGAAGCCCGGGGAGAAGGAGTGGGACCGGGAAGCGGAGGCCCCAGGGCCGATGAAGGAGGGAGGTGGCGATAAAATGAGCTGGTTTGGCTCAGTGGATCCGAAGGGTCCCGGGTTCGATTCCAGTCAAGGGCACATACCTCGGTTGCAGGATCCTCCCCAGCCCAGGCCCGTGCGGAAGGCAATCAGTTGATGTGTTTCTCTCACATCGATGTTTCTCTCTGTCTTTCCCTCTCTTCCAATCTCTAAAAGTCAATGGAAATATATCCTCAGGTGAGGATTTAAAAATAATAATAAAATGAGCCTTTGCTTACCCGAGACCCAATTCTCTCCTACGAGGCTCGTCTGAGACAGGCGGCCGAGCATTTAGGAGGAGCTAGACAGCGAGCTGGACAGTGAGCTCATGCTGGGCTCCACGCAGACGATTCCAGTGGGCAGAGGGCAGAGGGCAGAGGGCACAGGGCAGAGGGCCAGGATGGCAGCGCAGCTTCAGGAAGCTCGAGGGCTGAAAGGAGGTGGGAATGCTAGAGCCAGGGAGGATCACAGCCCGTCCGCGGATGGCCTATCGAACGTTAGGGGAGAAACGGGATGACTGTCAGAGCTCCAGGCAGGTCATTAGTCCAAACGCAGGAACGCTTTGGGGGTTCCACATAACATGTAAACGTTTTCGACAGAACCAACTTCATCTCTTAAAGGCGCAGCACTTCTGCGAACCTGCAGTAACAACAGCGCGTCCTCCCCTTTCCTCGGGCGCCTTTCAAGTTCGCTGCGGCCCGAGGACTCAGATGTCAACGGCCCCCTTTCCTTTGAAATACATACACTTGGAGCTATTTTGGAATCGGTCATGTTTAATATCGGGTTTACAACGTACAGACATGAATATATGAGCGATCTCACGTTTTAATATTAAGAGATTGAGCAGGCGGCCAAGTCATTACCGTGTGGTCGAAAGCCGGTGCTCCAGCCGTTAGAGGGCCCGCCCGGAATGTCTGAGTCATCGCCAGCCACTCCGCAGTCTGGCAGCCACATGGCGGCTCAAGACACAGGTGGTTTTGCCATAAACATCAAAGGCCCACGCTTGACCCCGTGGAGACCCCGCCGGGTCCGGCCGTGAGAAGGCCTTGGAGGTGCCCGGAGCCCTGCCTGGCCCGGACCCCGCCTCGGCCCGCGCGTCCTGTGCAGGGCGGGAGGGGCGTGGGGGCCTCTGTGCAGGCCCAGCATCTCGAAGTTGGTGGCATCCTGGGATCAGGGAGAGAAACCCAACCTCTCCGGGGGCGAGCCCAGAAGCCAGCCAGACCCAGCCTGGCGGGTTTGCCTTGGCTGAGCCGGCTGGCACCGTGATGGCCGTGGGGTCTGTGCGGCTGGGCCTCGCGGGCCGAGGTGCCCTGGGACAGCCGCCCTGGCACCGGCAGCTGCTGGCGAGGCCTCACCAGGCTCGGTCGGAGGAGCTACTCCCAGAAGACGGGCTTCCGAATCCCGTTTTGCCATCCAGAGCCCAGCCCCGAGGCCAGTGCTGCTGCTTCAGTGTCTTATCGCAGCACCGCAGATTCCCAGCCGCCGTGTCGGAGCCCCGGCCACACGCCCGCCTTTTCCTCCCAGCAGGCCTGGAGTCCAGGCCCGGCCTCTGCTCTGCCAGCCTGCGCCCACGGGTTCGGCTGGCAGACCTGGATTCGGGGAGGGGATGAGGGTCAGGACAGCCAGGCCCGGGCCGGAGCTCGGCCTCCAGAGAAGCCTGTGATGGGCCACGCGGCCGCTCTTGGAGACGCCACCTATCAACAGCCTGGCCCCATGTCAGTGTGGCCTGGCCACAGGCTGCTGGTCACCCCCAGGGCCACCAGCTGTGACCAGGGATGCAGAGCTGCTCAGCCTGGAATCTGGTCTTCTGGACCCTCCCTCCCTGCAGGGCTGAGCCAGGGTCCGGTGGCCACAGGGTTTCAGCGGAGACCAAAAGCCATTTGCACAGAATGCTGACAGGCGTCTGCTCGTGGTCATAAAGGAGTCTATTTAACAGCAGCAGACGGGTCTTGAACAGGTCCCCGGGAGGGGCTGGTGCTATTTTTCATGCTCAAACGTGTTTGTGGGGACCGCACTTAGTGAGGGGTGGGCCACAGGCTGGTAGCCAGCGTCGGAGGCTAAAGGAGGATCACAGAGACCTTACACGGAATTGGAGGCAGGGCACGCGGGTGAGCTCCTGTGACCAGACTCCCAGCCAAGCCTGGTCTGGCTGAGCTGTTCTTGGAAACCAGATTTATCAGGAGAATCCATTTCCCTGAAAAACAGAATTCCAGGCAGCCGAGGCAGGGACCACTTCTCTTTCTCTTCGCATCTTTTTTGCACACCCTCCTCCTCCTCTCTGCCCCTCTCCCCAGCCCAAATTAAGGCAAGACTTGAGACCTTCAGAAGGAAGTCTCCACTGGATTAAAGAGAGAAATCAGACCTAGCCGGTATGGCACGGAGCACTGGCCTGCAGACTGAAGGGTCCCGGGTTCAAGTCCAGTTAAGGGCAGGTACCTTGGTTGCAGGCTCAATCCCCAGGCCTGGTCAGGGCACATACAGGAGACCACCAATCGATGTGTCTCTCTCACACATTGATGCTTCTCTCTGTCTCCCCGCTCCCTTCCACTCTCTCTAAAAATCAATGGAAAATATCCTCAGATAAAGATTAACGAAACAAAAAAAAAGCAATGTCAGAATGGAAGGTCATCACATGTGTTCATTCTGATTACTTTTCTCCAGAAACCGCCACCATTCAAATCAGTGATTTCCTAGTATTGGCAAGAATTACAAATTCTCTGTTTCTAAATAATTGATGTTACTCTGGATCAGCGGAAAGTAAGGAACACGTAACGCACTCAACCACCCACCACACCGACTCCAACCATTAGGCATCCGTCTCCTTTCCTTCCTGGGTTAGCAGCACGAAGCCCAGGGCAGCGAGCCTTCCTGCTTCAAGCACTTCCGCCACAGGCTTCCAGGAAGCCATGTGCCCTGGTCCCATCCTACCTTGTCAGAGGCTCCTGCCTTCTCCCTGACCACCGCCACTGCAGGGCCAGCCTCCCGTCGGTCCTCTCTGAACTCACTGCCTGGAGATGTCGCCCAGGCCCACGGCACTAAATGGTCCCTTTGCAGGTAACACCCATGCTGAGCTGCCAGCCGGGACCTGTCTCCCAAACACCAGGCTCTACATCCAACTGCCCACCAACTCCCCCTGAACATCTAGTTGACAAACTTATACCCACCACCACCCTGGGTTTCTGTCCCCTGCAGCATCCCCATCTCGGTCGGTGCAGCTCCGTTCTTCCAGTTGCTCGGACCACAGGCCAGGGCTGGGGTTCATCCCGGCTCCTCTCTTTCATGCCGACATCCACGCTGTTAGTAAATCCTGTTGATCAGAGTGGCCACTGATGTAGTCTAGATCCTAGAGGTAAATATTACTGGGGGACCATTCTTCACAGGTCTCACATTTCCACACTCAGCAAGGCCGTTCGTGTAACCATTGTGGAAAAAAGAGATCATGTGTCCTAGACTCAAGGGCAGGTTTCCTAATGTAAGATCATCTCTCCTAGGGAGACAAAGCAGGCTGGCTTGCCATCCTTCAGAAAAGTCTTAGATTCCCCTGAGCTCGAGGTTCCTCAGCCGTGAGCCGGAACCCCTGCATGCACAGCACCCACTTGGATGGTTCTACATCATCCCCATGGGACATGGGGGAGCAAGCGAACTGACAACATGAAGCTCAGGCTTCTTGCTATGCTGTAAGTCCTCTGTCTCCAACCCAGGAGCCTTGTGTCTTAGTCCAAGATCCAGGATATTGTGGCAGCTTACCTGTAAGTTTGCAAATTTGCAAAATCCCAACTTGATGGTATTGTGTGTGATGCTTGGAGCATGGAGTGCTTGTAATTAGATACACAGGAAGCCCACAATGTTCTTTAAGGGCATGGTATTTCAGGCACTCGTCTCTCTATGGATAAGAAAGCTACCCAGATGCTATCAAAGATCATTTCTTTGGAACTAGGCAAGGCATGTGATGGAAAAGGACAACTCAGAGCAGAGCCAAGAACTAAACTGAAGAGTTTCTGCCAGAGAACAGAAGCTGGACCCCATCAAGGAACAATTCTCACTCCCAGAGGAGGAGTCTGGCACTATTTGTCTGATGGAATTTCAGAATTGGTAGACCACTGAATACTCATGTGTCCTAGCCTTTGCCTTTCTAATGGAACTACTACTTACAAATGGCCTGCCTGTCCCTATCCCACTATTGTGCACTTGGTGTATAGAAGACAACTTGTCTATTTACTCTGTAGAAGATGCATCTAGATTATAAGACCCTGAACTTCAAGTCTGATATAACTGGGTAAGACTCTGGGTGTCCTAAGACTGGGGTATGCATACTTTGCAGGGGTAGAGGGGC
Source organism: Cnephaeus nilssonii (assembly GCF_951640355.1). Lineage (NCBI taxonomy): Eukaryota > Metazoa > Chordata > Mammalia > Chiroptera > Vespertilionidae > Cnephaeus > Cnephaeus nilssonii. The sequence goes on from NC_137074.1 coordinate 5,065,607, forward strand.
ATGAGTAATTGTGGTCAGAGGGCAGATGCAGGCAGATTGATAGTATTAATGGCTCCCATTTGTCAGGCCCCCCATCCAAACCTTTTGGTGGTCCCCCCCCCCCCCCCCATACAGCCTCTGCACGTGACCACACTGGGGCTGCAGCAAACTTGATACAAAGGCTTAAAAGGCACTTGCAAGTTTCTGTTCCTCTTTTTGAATCCAGAGAGGAAGGGAGGATAGAAACATCAATGATGAGGATCATTGATCGGCACTTCACTACTGGAAGGAAACCAAGCTTACTCGAGGAGTCAGCATACAGTCTCTCCCACCCCACCTCCAACCACTCCTGTATGCCCCCAGTGGGGATCGAGCACGCAACCCAGGCATGTGTCCTAACCAGGAATCAACCCATGACCTCCTAGTTCATAGGTCGATGCTCAACCACTGAGCCACACCAGCGGGCTGGTCTCCTTTGCTCCTCTGCAACCATGAGAAATGCCTGGGCAGACTTGCTGGGGGAACAAGTGACACGTGGAAGACAGACAGCCAAATCATGCCAGGCCATGCCATCCTAGACCAGCCAGACCACAGCCAAGTCACGTCAGACATGTGCCTATAGATGCAGGAGCCAAAGCAGTTGAACATGGCACAAACTAGCAGGGACACCCACCCAACCGGCAGACTCATGAGATGGTAGCTGCTTTAAACCTCCAAAGTCAAATATGGGCATTAGGCGGTAATAGCTGATGGGCAAGATAGGTAATTGTTTTGTTCTTATCTGCTAGACTCTTTAGCCTTAAAATTCAATGTATCTAGGTTTTTATGTCTTTTCATTCTCACAGCTGATGTCACCTTCAGTCTCTACAAACACATTTGCAAATGGATGCACGCTGTTTTTGCAACAAGGAAAACATGTCAATTTCTATCATCAGGATGCATTCATACATGGACTAAACACAAACTTCAGCACTTCTCTACTGGAAGGAAACCAAACTTACTCGAGGAGTCAGCAGTCTCTCCCACCCCACCTCCAACCACTACCAACAGTAAATAAACTGAATCTAGAAGACATAACTGGGTAGGATATATAAATCTATCTCTCTATATATATAAAAGCCTAAGTGACCTGCTGACCAGTAGCTATGATGTGCACTGACCACCAGGGGGCAGACACACTCAACGCATAGGATGGAAATATGGAACAGACTGATGAATAGAAGAGGTAAGAGGGAAGCGGGGAGGGCACCACCATAAAAAACAGAGATTAACCAAAGACCTTATATGCATACTAGAGGCCTGTGCACGGATTCATGCACTGATGGGGTCCCTCGGCCTCACCTGCGGGGATCAGGCCAAAACCAGCAAATCCCCCGAGGGGTCCTGGATTGCGAGAGGGCGCAGGCCAGGCCAAGGGACCCCACCGGTACCCGAATCCATGCACCGGGCCTCTAATATAATATAAATGATCCAATACCTAAAAAAGGAAGAAAAAGAGTAAAAAACATTTCTAAACTCCACCATTTTAAAACTTATTTTCACTAATGCACTTGAGTTTGTGGTTTGGGGAAGTAGTGTGGCTACTTGGAGTTCATGACTCAAGTCACATTCTAATAGAACACCCCATTAGTGCTGACTATACCAACAGCTAACCTTGCACCAGAGCCCTGGGAAAGTGGGTGAAGAGGCTGCCTGTCAAGTATTACTGAAGTGAGGAAATAAAGGCAACTTTCTTTCTGTTTCATTTTGAGCCAATATATATCTTTGTTACCTTATCATCAATTTTTACCCAAAGAACAAAAAAAACTGTAGAATTCATAAAGTTTCATATGAGAAACTTTTCATATATTAGGAATCACCAACAGACCATCAACTTTCAGATATCACAGAGAATTTCACCAAATTAACTATACTTTGCCATATTAATACAACCTGTAGCTTTTTAAAAATTTAACTATATTACCTCAAAATATTCAAATAAAACAATACTCCCACCTAGTGGATAAAGAAAAGCAACTGGCTTATTTTAGCTGTGAACAGCACCACCATAAATAACAATTATAACTACAATGAATTTAAAATAAGTTTATTCTGTTTTTAACACCCTCAAAATATTTCTTGAAAAAAAGGAACCTATGAAACAGTGCTGCTGCTGCCCCCCAAGGAACGGACAGGTGACCAAACCATCGGGAATCACGTGTAAATGTTACTCTGAATCTCATTTGTTGCCACCAATTTCTTCAGTATCTCTGTGCTCTGGGGCATATTCTGAAAGGAGAGAATAAAGATGTTACACAGTGAGGCTGAGAATTCAGGGAGAAGCGACATGCAACCCCAATCCCTGCACCGGCGCCCAACTGGAAAGGGCGCTGCCGCTCACCTCCTTTCAAACAAAAGGCAAGTGGGTCACACATCTAAGGGTGTCCTCCTGTCACTCAAAGCTCAGAGGAATCCCCGCAGGCCGTCCAAAGCCCTTACGTGGACACGAAGCTCTAGCTCGGCCCATCTCACCCCCATGAGCTGACTTCCCTCTGCAGCCCAATACCTTGCTCACACCATTCTCCTCAATGCTCCCTGAACTCGCCCACTCTGGCTCCCATTGCTGCCCTGTGCGCCAGGATTCACTCATCTTTCAAATCCAGCTGAAGTGCCACGTCCCTGGTGGAGGGAACCAGGCCTGCAGGGGAGGACAATTGGAGGGGACCAGGCCTGTAGGGGAGGGCAGTTGGGAGGGACAAGGCCTGCAGGGGAGGGCAGCTAGGGGCAACCAATCCTGCAGGGGAGGGCAGTTGGGGGGGGAGGATCAGAAGTGGCGTTAGAAGAAGTTTAAGTTTAAAAAATTCGGCTCTCAAAAGAAATTTCCATTGTTGTACTGTTGATATTTGGCTCCATTGACTAATGAGCCTCTACTGAATGACCTCTCCCTCCCCTCCCATTGCCTGTCATACAATGCCCACTGTTGGCCTGGCATGAAATCACCTAAGAAACCAAAGGACCCACTGGGGTGGACCACCTAGCACTGTGGGGTCCTCACAGGAGGCGCTCAAGAGAATCCAGTGTGTTGACCAAATACCACTTTTAGATCAAAGAAATTATGAATTCGGGATGACTATATGTGGTCACTAAGAAAACCATCCTTCAAAACAGCCACCTGGCTCACCCTCCCTCCCACAAATCTTTGTTTAATGCAGAAATAAAAAGGTTTAAAAAGTTATTTAAATTTCCCCTTCAAAGAATATTTTAAAACCCAAAAGTTGAACTAAACACTACATGACACATGATTTACAGTTCTCAGAACAAGTCCGAAGTTCTGGAGTACCTGTGCGCTGAGCACCATACCACAATATGGACAGAACCACCCAGCCCACTCTCAGGAAGCGGGAAGAACCAATCAGTTAACCAAGAAGCACAGAAAACTATTAGCATATAATTCAAAAGAGATGCTATATAGGTACTAGAGGCCCGGTGCACAAAATTTGTGCACGGGGGAGGGGAGGGCGGGGGGGGAGGGGGAGTGGTTCCCTCAGCCCAGCCTGCACCCTCTCCAATCTGGGACCCCTCAAGGGATAACGGGCAGTCGGACATCCTCTCGCAATCCAGGACTGCTGGCTCCCAACTGCTTGCCTGCCTAGCTACCTGATTGCCCCTAACCCCATGGTCAGCACACTGCGGCTCTCTGGCCCCTTGAGTGTGGCTCTCCCACAAAATACCACGGCCTGGGCGAGTCTATTTTGAAGAAGTGGCGTTAGAAGAAGTTTAAGTTTAAAAAATTCGGCTCTCAAAAGAAATTTCCATTGTTGTACTGTTGATATTTGGCTCCATTGACTAATGAGTTTGCCGACCACTGCCCTAACCGCTTCTGCCTGACAGCCTGATCACCCCTTAACCACTCCCCTGCCACCCTGATCGATGCCTAACTGCTCCCCTGCTGGCCCGATTGCCCCTAACTGCCCTCCCCTGCTGGCCTGGTCGCCCCTAACTGTCCTCCCCTGCAGGCCTGGTCCCCGCCCCCAACTGCCCTCCCATGGAGGCCTGGTCCCCCCCAACTGCCCTCCCCTGCAGGCCTGATCCTCCCCCCCCCAACTGCCCTCCCCTGCAGGATTGGTTGCCCCTAGCTGCCCTCCCCTGCAGGCCTTGTCCCTCCCAACTGCCCTCCCCTACAGGCCTGGTCCCCTCCAATTGTCCTCCCCTGCAGGCCTGGTTCCCCCCAACTGCCCTCCCCTGCAGGCCTGGTCCCCCTCAATTGCCCTCCCCTCAAGGCCTGGGTCCGCCCCTGCATGCCTGGTCACCCCCAACTGCCCTCCCCTGCAGGCTTGATCGCCCACAACTGCCCTCCCCTGCCGGCCATCTTGTGCCGGCCATCTTGTGTCCACATGGGGGCGGCCATCTTGTGTGTTGGAGTGATGCTCTATTTGCACATTAACTCTTTATTAGATAGGGTAAGGTAGCTCAATTTGTCAGAAAGATTATCCATTACTCTAACAGTTTTGGAAGACCCACAGTGGTCCCTCAGGATCTGCAGGGGATTGGTTCCAGGACTGCCCAGGCTATTAATCTCCTCGGATGCTCAAGTTCCTTACATGAAATAGAGCAGAATCATGCAAAAAGTCGGCCCTGCCATCCACGGAAACAGAATGCTGACAGTACCTGAATTATACTTGAGTCTTACAGTTTTATTAACTCAACAAATGGTTACTGAGGGCCATCCTCTACATGCCAAGCTTGTGACAAACTGGGAACACCAAAATGAAAAAGCATGGCCTGTTTCCACAAAGACTGACGCACTAGGAAACAAACTAATTATGAGACCTGTGAGATGAGCGAACACCTTAACACGAATGGCCATTCTGAACAACACAGGGCTGTGGAACAACGTTGTTACACCCTCATCCCTTTAAGGAAGCTGTTTTCAAACTGGGAGTCCATGGGTTTCCAGCAAATCTCTTAGGAAGAGGAGGGGAGCTCCTAAACTACCCGCAATTACAGGCAGGACTTTCTGTGTATACGTTCCATAGGTATTTTGCTGGGGAGGAGCCCACAGATAAATATACAAACTGAAAGCAGGGAACAGGTTTATCTCATCTTCACACATCTAGTCCCACAAATTTAGGTGAATCCATACTATGCCTCCTTAAAAAATACTGCCTTCCAAATTAATTCATTCTAAATTAACCAAATGCCTTCTCAAAAATTACTAACCCTCCAAATTAATAAGTTACAGAAACTTCTCGAATAGTAAAACCATTTTTCTACACAGCCATTAAATGCCTGGCACTGATCTATCACACACAAACAAGACACTCAAATTATAGGGGGATATCTACAAGAGAGGGCGCCAATCAAATTCCAACCGCCAGGTTAGGAAGCTTTGAGAAAACAGGATCTCAGAGTGCTACTTAGGTTTTAAGTTGACACCACACATTTATGCTTGCCTGTTCATGATAGTAAGTCAGCTACTAAGTCAAGGAGTTAAATAAAGTCTTACCTTAACCAAACCTTTCAAGCTTCTGGAAGAAAGCACAGGCTTAAAAGCCTCAGCTGTAATGAGGTCTAATTTCATCACGTCAGTATAACACAAGTACAGAATGGCAGGGATTTTCCATACTTGACAGTAGCTCAGAACTGAATATACAAGAAAGGAAAAGCATTTACTGCCATTTTGAACTAATTATAATGCATATATTTTCCAAAGCCAATTATTTTCCTAAGTATTCTCCTGCTTCTGCATATATTGATTTTTTTAAATTTAATTTTTCAATTACAATTTACATTCAATAGTATTTTGTATTAGTTTCAGGTGCACAGCATAGGCAAATATTGTTTATTTGCATTTCCTGAACATACTGCTGAAACACATTTTAAGTAGCAACAAGATTAAAATTTTGCTATCATAAACAAAGTAAATTAAATGTAAATAATAAATATATAAAGCATAATATAAAACTTTGAGCCATTTATTATAATAAATTTAACATTTAGAAGAAAGAAAACCCTTTTATTAACTAGAGGCCTGGTGCACAAATTCGTGCACAGGTGGGGTCCCTTGGCCTGGCCGGCAATCGAGACCTATTGGGGGGCTGGCCAGCCAGGGACTCCCGCCAGGCGGGGTGGGGGTGGGAGGGAAGGGGAAGGCTGGGCCAGCGAGAGGGACCGCAGGCAGTAGGCCAGCCGGCCCCACCCCCGATCGGGGTGGGGGGGCCAATCAGGGACAGGGCCAGCCAGGGGGGAAGGGGCCAATTGGGGCCAGATCAGGCCGGTTGGCAGCCACAGTGCACATCATAGTGAATTAGCCTTTTATTATATAGGATAACAACTAACTGTATATAGTAACATTTACTACTGAAAAGTAGCAATCTAATTTTGATATAGTAACAGGAACAAAAATATTAAAACTATCAAGATTCAATATTTGAAACTACTATATTGATAATTAAAACACACTTTACCAACTTTTCACATACCAACAATTTACATCTAACATTGGCTCACAGGAGTTACCAAAGACCAAGGAACAGAGCAGCTCTGAAGGGTAACCGTTAAGAACTCAGAGCTGTTCTCATGGAACTGTGTGTGGAAAACTTTAAAACTCAAACCAAACAGAATGGACTGGCAACTACAGATACTGAGGTTAAACAGCAATGCATTATTAATCATTAACAAACTACTTCAAAAAGACCTCTCACACTCAAAGTAGTAACTACCAACAAAGCAATACCAAGAGGTAATGTAAAGGTTACGAACTTTAATACCACCTGCTGCAGGGAGGTCGTGTACGATGTTTGGTTGTTCCAGCAGTGAGCAGCATGGAGGCTCTTTGGAATTCTGTGTTTTTAGGGCTTTCAGGAAAGGAGAGTGAAGGCTGCTGGTAGATTCTGAAGTCTTATAGTCAGTAACATGTCGACTGGTGAGAATAGTTACTTGCATATTCTTCTTTGGACAAGAGCCAAAAACCTAACACAAAATTGATTTCAAATTAATATGTATATATGTAACGTTGTTACAGAATAGAAACATTTCCCCAGGTGTTTATCTACCACCACTCACAGTAATGTCAGGCCTTGCAGGAGTGTCCATGGAAAAATAGCACACACACTTTCCTATCCCCTCACCTAGATTTGACCTTGGTTCTGTCACTTTCTAGTTAAGTGACCTTCAAGTCACCTTCCTCACCTGTGAACCAGGACAGCACTACCACCTAAGGAAGCTGCAGTCGGAGGAAATGAAGTCAGGAACAAAGATGGCCAGGAACGACGGCCAGAACATCGTCCAGAGTAAACGAGTCGCTCAACTGGGAACCCTATCGGCAGTCACGTTCACTCCCGCTCCTACCCACCGACGACGCCAGCAAATGAGTCTTCTTAAAAACCACTTTTAAGTGAATGTAAAAGAATTTTAAGTAGTCCCCCCTTATCCACAATTTTGCTTTCGGATTTTGCTTTCCATGGTTTTGGCTACCCGTGATCAACCACATTCTGAAAATATTAAATGAAAGTTACAGAAATAAACAATTCACAAGTTTTAAATTAGGTGTGTTCTGAGTAGCATGATGAACTCCCATGCCATCCCACTCCATCCAGCCTGGAACGTGAATCACTGCCTTGTCCAGAGTCTCACACTGTGTACACTACACCTGTCACGTAGCAGCCATCGCGTTACCAGATCGACTACTGAGGTATGGCTGTGCGTGCGTTCAACTACTGTCTTAATTACTCTGCTTTATTATTAGTTGTTAACCTCTCACTGTGCCTAATTTATGAACTTTATCGTAGGTGTATATGTATAGGAAAAACATAGTGCACATAGGGTTTGGTACTATCTGCAGTTTCAGGCAAACACTGGGGTCTGGAAACATCCCCTGCAGATAAGGAGAGGGCTCTATAGTACAATGTAGGCGAGTTTCAATCGCTCTAACCTCAATGGCCCTCTACGTTTGTGTCTGATGGATTTCCACGGACTCTTTCAGCTTTTTTTTATGATAATATAAACAAGGAAAGCAGCAATTTTTTACAGAAAAAAGATTTTAGGTCACAGAACCTTGTTTGAAAATATTTTATGAAGAGAAGAAATGGCTATGTCAAGTAATAACAATAAAAGTGGATATTTTATATTATGTCATAAATGATTTGCAAGACTAATTCATTATATCACACAGCTTTGTAAATAAACCAAAAATGTTAACACTACATATATTTGTTACCGGTATGTCCCCTTTAAGACATAACATGTTCACAAGGCCTAATTTACAGCCTCTCTATAACACCTGTAGTCTGAGTCCACAACACTCGGCACTGTCAGACTGTGTGTGATTATCAGGATTACGTGGCTCACATGAACCAAACAGCAAAGGGACCCAAAGAGTGTCCCTAGGGGGGAAAAATACTGATTAAAAAAATTTTGTTTTGGAAATGCATAATTTTACCTTTTTTTGTCTGGGAAAGTAGTTCCATAGTACAAAAACAATAAACTATTTTTTACATAATAATTATCCTATATAAAGTAAAAATACCAATTATTACAGCAGTTTTCTACCCTTCTGAGATCTAATAAAACCTCTCCCTAAAAAATACACAAAAGTGCATGAACATAAAAATCATGTATATAATTATCAAAGGTTCACAGACCTTCTAAAATGCATTTAGTAACTTTTAATAAATGTTCCTAAGTATGCCAATATACTTTAAAATGAGAATACATCAAATTTATTTCTAATTAAAGTGTAATGCCTATACAAAAACATACCTAAGATGTAAGCTGAACTGTTGCTAAATACACATCATACGTCGATTGCATTTAAAAATAATATGTAACTGCCCAAATTATAATTATTCTCTAAAATTCCTAGCTGAGTTAAAGTCTTCACTGAAAAATTTGTATTATTGGGCACATACTATGTACACAACTTTCCCACAAAAGGAAGCCTCAATCAATTCATCATAATGCTAAGAACAATGGGCATAATATCCTGGGGTCTGGAGTGAGTGGCAGCTGAGGCCAGCCCCCGCCTCCCGCCCCAGCACTGCCAGCACGGACGCTTTCACCCGTGGTGGTGTCCTGTTCTGTTTCATGCGTGTGGCTTCTGTTTCTTTCAAACAAAATAAAAAGGTGGATGGGAAGAATTCAACTGATGTTTTATGCCTCTGCGACCTACAATCTTTAGCACTATGCTAATTATGTTTGTTAAATAAGTCCTTTTATTCTTTATATTCTCTAACAACTTACTACAATATTTTAAGGAAAAAAACCCCAACACTTTCCCCACTTCAATATCTGACTATGCAGGTTAAGTGTAAAGATACTAAACCCTTACCTAATGGCATCTCTCACCTTTTCCAGCCACTGATACTGCTGATCTTCAGCAACGTAGCAACTGCACTGACAAAGGAAAACCTGAAAAACCAAATCCCAAGTTTTGTAGTCAAATAAATTTTATATGCACCCCAGACTGTCACCAGATACATATCGTGAATATCCTAATTAACACTTAGATAACACTTATTTTTCTGAATTTGCTAATGGCTTATTTTGCTTTAAATTTAAGAATCAAGCTACTACTGGTGATTAAGATCGGAATAAAATGCACACTGACTGGGCGGCAGCACATGAGGCACTGAAGATGCTCCCAGTGAAGACCACCAGAACCCCTTACAACACAGGGTGGTGCCAGCCCTGCTGCCCTGTGTGGGCCCCCTGTGGAGGCCAGACTCAGATCAGTACTCAGTGGCATGTAAGCCCAACTTAACAGCAGTTTAGCAGAGCAACAACTGCGGCCTGATAGGACCTCAGCCCAAACGGCATCCCGAAGCACGGCTGATGCCTGTGAGGAGGGTGTTAGTTTAGAAGCCCAGTTGCAGACCGTAAGCTCCAGGTGAGATAACCTGCCACACCACAAGGCCATGAAAGGATGAGATTCCTGGTTATGAAAGTCACAGAACAATACTATCCACAGAAGTCAACCATATCTTCTCTTAAAATATTGCCAAATAGCCCTAACTGGTTTGGCTCAGTGGATAGAGCGTCGGCCTGCGGACTCAGGGGTCCCGGGTTCGAGTCCGGTCAGAGCATGTGCCTTGGCTGCGGGAACATACCCAGTGGGGAGTGTGCAGGAGGCAGCTGATCGATGTTTCTCTCTCATCGATGTTTCTGACTCTCTGTCCCTCTCCCTTCCTCTGTGAGAAATCAATAAAATATATTTTAAAAAATAAAAAAAATAAAATAAAATATTGCCAAATAGCTAACTGCACAAAGCAAGTAAAAGAGGGGAATAGGGACCCCGGGATAGGGGAGAACAAAAAGACTGGAGATATATTTAGTTGCCTATACACGTAGGTTCTGAATAATTAAGAGATATCTAACCAATAAATGGTAAAACTAGACGCAGTAACAGAAATTTCTCCTACTTGACCATCATTATCTAAAGTGAAACTTTTCCACTAAGGATCACATAAAGTTTCCTGATGCTTGGCTTCCTGAGTAATCCCATATAATAAAAGCCTAATATGCTAAGTGTCCAACCGTTCGCTATGACATGCACTGACCACCAGGGGGCAGACACTCCAACCAATAGGTTAGCTTGCTGCTGTGGTCCGGCCGATCAGGACTGGGCAAGATAGGCCAGACATGCCTGGAGCCCTCCCACAGTCCTTCCCTGGCCCCAATCATGCACCAGTGGGGTCCCTCAGCCTGGCCTGCACCCTCTGGCAATCCAGAACCCGAGGGATGTCGGAGAGCTGGTTTCAGCCTGATCCCCGCAGGCCAGGCCAAGGGACCCCACCAGTGTAGGAATCCGTGCACCGGGCCTCTAGTTTCCTATAAACACTGAATATTTTATAAAAATCCTTACAAAATTTCAGTAACTTTGGAGTGCATGCTATAGAAACAAACTGTAAGTATTATAAAACCAAATTCTACAGTTTGGGGGGCTAACACTTGGTCCTCACCATTTGAAATAAGCAACATTATATTATGATGGAATTACTGACTTCTTCCAATGTTGAATCCCTGCCCCTGCCTTTGTTCAAGTGTCCAGCAGGGGGGAGTGGAACTCTGCCAGACAAGCAGATGGGCAGACATCACCTGCATGGCCACTTCACCTTCCTGACTTGTCCCCCAAACTGCCCAGCACACTGAGTTCTCTAAATGAACGCAAGAGTAGAATTAGGACAAATACAATCCAAAGAAATCACTCAGCATCAGCTACAGAATGTCTTTTCTGACTTAAACCTCAGGACAAATTAGGTTAGGATGAAAGCCTGGTGTCACCAGAACTGTCTTTAGGATGCGTAAACACTCATTTGTTCAGCAGACATCAGCTGAGTTTCCAGCATGTACCAGGCACTGGCTAAATAGTGGCCTACACAGCAACAAAGCAGAACTCCCGGCTTTGACAGAATGAACATTTTTGCACGTCTGGAGTCGCCAACTGAAGTAATCATTTGAATGAGGGCAACACTTAAATACCTAACGTTTATGGTTTGTTTCTAACAAAGTTATACCAGAATTTCCTAAGAACTTTACCAACAGTGCATAAACAACGAAGTGGTTACTACCCTGCCTCCGCCCAAAGTAGACACAGAGGAACAGGGAATTCAAATGACCGCTACATAAATGATGCCTACACAACTACTACTTTTTTGTTGTTGTCGTCCTCACCCGAGGATATTTTTCCATTGATTTTTTTTTTTTTTTTTAGAGAGTGGAAGGGAGGGAGAGAGACAGAGAGACACGTGGATTGGTTGCCTCGCTCCCACATGGGCTCGGCAACAAGGTACATGCCCTTGACTGGAATGGAAACCTTCAGTCCGCAGTCCGGCGCTCTAGGGCTACACAACAGCGTCTTACACACATAAGGTCAGTCCCACATACCGAGGGGTTTGACTTTAGATGATAAAACACACAAAAAGCCTCTGAGGGGGATAAATGTACAGTGTCCGTTGTTCTGCACCATTCATTCCAGAGTTTAGCACAACCGACTTCTTCCCAGACTCCTGAATTCATAACAAATGACGACAAAAATGCTGTAAAAGCAATTCACAGGAGTTAGTATTTGGCTCTGCAGGTTGCATTTTCTAGTCAATAAAAAATAAATTCATTCAAGTTACTCTAGAATTTTAGAGGTAAAGGGGCCATTCTCGGCCATCAACTTTACACTAGCATTTAGCAAAAAGGAAACTGAGGCTGTAAGAAGTAAAAGGCCACGCCCTGAGTACAGATGGTATTAGAGCCAGGAGCTGAAAAGGTTCACTGACCCACTTTACTATGCTCTCACAAGGCAACACTTACCTGGAAAGTTTTAGCCAGTAGAACTTTAACATAAATGAGTCGGTAGTTATTTACCTCGTACTTGTTCTGCGAACACTAGGGCTACCTTATAGGACAAAGATCTGGACTGGAGTCCCGAATGCTCTCCTTGAGCCGAAGGAGGCCCTAAAATTAGACAGGCTTGCACCTGCCCGTGCATATTGTCCTAGCTGAACCCTACACTGTTCTAACTTTAACTTCTCAAATGGATTCATTTATGTAAAGACCTTAGAACTTAAGTACTCAGAATGTTAGTGATTACTGTTATTTCTAGAGTTCTCATTATGTTCTTACAGGAGCCTGTTAACCGAAAACCATTTAAGAACCACTGCTAAAGGGGGTCATATACACATGCCCCCTCTGCCCCTCCAGGCCTGGCGAAAACAGGCCCTGGAACTTAAGGGATCCTAGATACCTGAACACGCTGGAACCAGTTCCTTGAGTTTTTAAGTTCCCAAAGCCAAGAACGTTTCCTTTAAATCATATTTTTTAAGTTTATCAAAAAGCCAGTGCCACATGAATGACAGATTTTACCTGAATACAAAGTTATTCTGAGTTTTTCTAACACAATAACAAACATTTGAAATCTTTTCTATTAAAAATAAAACAGTAAGTTGAGCTTTTATTCTTTCAACAAAATGTCTGTCTAATGCATTTCCACTCACCTACTGCATTGTTTCCAACAGCAATGATAAACTTGGAGCAAGGATATTTTTCCAGCAGAGAAACTTCCAAAGATGATTTTGTCTGTCTTCGAAAGAGCCGCACCTCCCTAACACAAGAAACAAAAGACGAAACTAAAGCAACTTACATGTAAATAGTGCCTTATCATGATAAAAAAAAAAAAATACTATAAGTATGATTTTGTATTAAGCAACATACAAATTTTGGTTTTATAAAGAACATAATTATAATCCTCAGGAAACAATGGAATCAGGCGACAACAGAGAAAACCATCCCACACAAAGTTCCCGGAGAACTCCACCAGAGATCAGGCTGTCCCCCGACCCATCTCGGCATCCCTAAAAGCGGGACAGCGGGCAGCGCCGGCCACAGGAACACCACCCACCACCTTCCAAGCTTTCTTGCCAGCAAAACATTCACCCAGAATCTGACCCAGCCTCTAGGAACGTCCACTTCCAGGAAGTGCAGGCGATAAACACAGCGTGTTAAAGGGCCCAAGAGGAAGCCGCAGACACACCCAGGGCGCGGGACACCCTCCAGACACCCGGCCTCTCACAGGGAGAAAGGGCGGGCGGCTGCTCCACAGGGAAGCAAGCTGAAGAGAGAGACCAGGCGGGGAGGACTCGGGTGTACAGAGCCCTGGAAGAGGCCATGTCGGAGACGACTGGGTCAATGAGATCGTGGACTGGCTATCAATGATGGATGCTGTCAGGGGTGACACAGCCTAGAAGAAAACGCCTGTAGCGTTTGAGATGCATTCCGAAAAACGCACAGGTGCAAGGCCGTGGTCACGGGGGGGACTTGCTTTCGGACGGTGGGAGATAAAGGTGGCAGAATCTTCATTTCGCCAATTTCTCCAATGTTTGTGTGTTTGGAAAGAATACTTTTTAAAACGAGACATCCTCCACCTGCCACTGACACGCAATGCTAACCGAGGCGCAGGGCGGAGAATGACCGTTTCAAGAGAGCTGTGTTACGTCCATGACCCACCTGCCTGGCAAAGCTGGGGCGCGAAGACACAGCCCTGCCGCCCGGGAAGAGGGGGCCGTGGGCAGGAAGCGCCCTGAATCCGTGCGGAGGGGAGGCGTGCGGGCAGCTCCTTTAAAGATCGTGAGTCCAACCGCCCACGGAAGCCGCAGCAGCCCACACCCCCGGAGCTGGTGCTGCCAGACCCCCGGGGCCTCCCCGAGGCCCAGGGCAGCGCTGGGCCGCGGACGAGCGGCAGCCACCGAGGTCCCGTGCGCCCGCCCCGCTCCAGCGACAGCCGGCGCCCGGGCGAGGGACCCGCAGCCGCAGGCCCGCGCGCGCCGCCCGCTCCCCGAGCCGGGACCTCACCTCTTCCGCGCCAGCTGCCGCCGCACCTCCCTGTCCTCGGGCGTCTCCGCTCTCCCCTCGGCTTCTTCCTCCTCGTCCTCCGTCCCGGCTCGGCACGGCGCCTTCACCACTTCCCCGAAGAACGTGGCCGCCATGCTGTCCCTCCCACCCGCCCCGCCTAACTGCGGCGCCCCAGGACTGCGCCTGCGCCGCCTGCGCGCCAACCCCGCCCTCCCGCGCACGCGCCCTTCGGCCCCTGCCCCCGAGCCCCGCCCCTAAGTGCGGCCGCTCGCTCCCACGCCCCCTGCACCGCCTCCGCGCACGCGCCCTGGGACCCTGGGGGGTCGCGGAAAACTAGAGTTTTTCCCTCCGGCTGAGCCCGGCGGGGAGACCTGGGGCCAGACGGCTGCGGGCCTGGAGGCTGAGACGAGAGGGGGGCGCGGGGCGGGCCTTCCCGTGCGGACAGGTAGCCGACTGGGGGAGGGGAAGGGTCAGCGCCCCATTCCCGGTCTGGAGACGAGGATCCCTCTGCCTTGCCCTCCCTGGCTCCGTTTCCGTCGTCCTTGTCCCTTAGGAGGGACGGGGGAGCTTTAGTTCATTCATCGCCCGGCTCCAAACCGCCATCTCTCCCACGGGATCGGGCCGGGGAAGGATGGGCGGGCGGGAAGGAACACAGTGCTTCGCGGTGGTATAAAAATGAGGCCTTTACTCGGCAGTAGGAATTCACATTTCAAAAGCCGATGGTCGTCAAGCTGATCTAAAAAGACTATGAGACTGCAAAAATATTAGCTTCTTTTTTAAAACGTGGCCATTTCTAATACAAACTTTGTTTCCGCTTTCCACAGCCTTTCTCTAATAAGCAAAGTGTTTAATTGGTTCTCTTTCCGATTTGCTGGAAGACAGAGTTCACAGAGCACTATTCCCAACAGGAGGAAAAAGGACAACTGTACCATCGTTCAAATAAAAGTGAAAAAATCCGGTATTGCAATGGAAAATTTTTTAAAAACACGTTTACCTAGATTTAGTTGGGCTGAAACTACGTGGCATTGCTTACACTTTGGAATGCTGTCTATAAATAATTCCCAAATTAAGTACTAATTTGGGGTCGGGGAAGCCTCTTGAGACAATCAAAAAAACCTCAGAAAGTTCCTAGAAACATCTTGCTTTTAAGATGTGGAGACACTGATCACAAAACCATTTACATAAAACCAATATTTAGCAATTTTACACTTTACTGCAAAATATAAGACTGGACTTCGAAGCAAAATTTGAACACTTAAGTATAAACAGTAAGACCCAAATTGCTATCCTGTAAGCGCTTAGGAAACTTGAGTGAGCTAGAATATACAGTATTACCAATGTGATGTTTTAAAACTGTATTAAGCCTCCTGGGTTAATTGGCTTTATAGAATGACTGAATTACAAAATAAAGGGTTTTGGTATCACTTTGTCCTAGCCCCTTTGTTAAATAAAATAATGTCAATTTTACTATTAAGATCTTCAATTTGATTTCAGAATTATAAAGAAATCATTTCTAAAAGCTAATTGAAATTATAAATAGGGTAATGATAATACATTTGTCCGTGATTAAAATTCTGCATACCTTTTAGCATTTTACCAGAATGTTAAGATTTAAACAAAAGCTTATATCATGCAGTTACAATAAGTTTAGACTGAGCACTTAAAAAAAGGCAAATATATGTTCAAATTAAATACTAAACCAGAGAAATTAACCCAACCACAGTAAATTTTAAATTCAAAATTGAAATTCTTTCATTACACTGAAATGGTCAAAACCTTTTACATAACGCAATCTTAACTGAGACAAATATTTTCATTTTGTGGTGGGAGATAAAAGTGGCAAAATACCCAATAAAAATTTTCTATGAAATTAAGTGTAAATATGGGACTGGAAATAGGCTTAATTTCATTAGATTTCAAAAAGCAAATCCCATGCACCTAAAATTTCATTTATTTGGAATTCTCCCCTTTCTCACCTGCACTGCTAACAAGACACTGGCATCAGTATTTCAGATGACAGTATACTATAAACAGAATAAAGGACATGAACTGTAGGGCAGAAGTATTCTGGCTTATGCGAAGAAAAAGAAAACAACAAAAAAGCCTTTTTTTAAGTAGACATGCAACCACAAACAAATTTCTCAAGTAATCTAGACACTTGGCCAATCTGTAACAAAAAAATATGTATATATATGCATTACATTAGTCTTTTAGTGAAAAAGGAATAGAAACCCTTAGGTTTCCATATTTTCCTTTTTCAAATTTACACATGCAAATCATATTATTAATATTCACAGATATTTTTCAATGGGAAACAACAATTCAGTTTTCCAATAGCATGTGCTATGTTAAAGATTTGACAGTGCATTCATTTAATCTGGTGATTTTCATTTCAATAAATACCTATTAACAAATTATACCTCATGGCAAAGAAATTCTTAATAACATCAAGACCAGGTTTCTAATCCTATTTAAAGCCACAATGAAATAGCCCAGACATACTGCCATTAAAGTTTGTTGTGATGAGATTGTAATAAATTTGCTCAGTGTTCATAAAGTTCTAACATTTAAGGTGCTATAGAGAAACATAAGAGGATGTTACTGTATCATCTAAAAATATGACTGTTTTGATCTTGACCTGTATTTTGTATTTTCTAACTTATTAAAACTGAGAACTGCCTCATAATGAGGCACATTTTGGCATCTGTGAAATGCTGCTACCTGAAAGTAAAAATGAGGAAAAGAAGTTGTGAGTCACATTCATGGGTTTCATAGAAAAATATATATTCCCTGAATCAGTCATATCAAGTGGTCATCATTCAATATGAATTCCAATATTATAAACAAAATAAAACATTAATGGATTCCATTTCCAACACTACTTCCAAAACTCGATTATTAAAACCCCAGGATTACCAAATCCTCACGTCCTCGTGGACTTTGGGGTTGTGAATTGGAGGGACTCCATCTTGCTAAAGTACATATTTGCTTCATTCAAAAGTCAAATATGCTCAGTGGCACTTAGTGAAATGTGCCTAATTTGTATTTTAATAATGACAATGGTCGTGGTGAGTCTGAGTTTTTATACTCGAATGCCAAACCCTTAAAATTAGCAGGCTGAGATTTTGAATTTATTCCTTTAGGTTTTTGCTATAGACCCTGTACACTTCCCATTATAGTTGACCCTCCACATCCAAGGGTTCTGCATCTGGGGATTTAACCAACCACAACTCAAGAAGAGTCTGCTGGGGAAAGGCCACATTGTTGCTGACGTGTACTATGCAGTTAGGCCAACCATAGTTGCTTTGTGGACTTTTCTCTCATTAGTCCTAAACAGCACAGTATAACAACTCTTTGCATAGCATCTACATTGTATTAGGTATTATAAGTAGAGATGATTTAAAGTATATGGGAGAATGTGTGTCCGTTATATAAATACCATAGAAGGGACTTGAGCATCTGTGGATTTGGGGAAGTCTTGGAACCAACCCCACCCCCTGGGATATGGAGGGACGACTGTATTTTCTTCCTCTTAGGAATCAAGAAATTTCTCCAAGACCCTTTCTTCTGGAAAGGAATTTTATGAGCGGTCATTAGACTCTTCTGCCTGCCTCTCCAGCCATAGGCTTCACACACAGACTATTTCCTCTTCAGAATTCTTTGTGGTGTCTGTACAAAAGCTCACTGAGAGGAAGCCTTCCTGGGACCCACTGTGACTCTCGGGATTGCGGCTTTCAGAAAATTCCCCGGAAGGTGCCAACAAGGGGTTCACTTTAGAGCTAGGAGCAGAATGCTGCCAGTTCCCTCGTGGCCCTGTTTTCAGTTCCACACACACATTTCATAGTCACTGCTTTTCTTTCCAGGGTCTGATCTGACTAAAACAAAAGCATTTTGCTATTAATATCTTCTAGCTCTTTTTCACTTTCTGAATTTATACTTGTGTCATCCTCTTTATACACATTCAGTAATTTTTTCTTAGCCGCAGCAGAAGCATTTCGATGGGGCAGTGTTCTGCTACTCTTCCTAATCCAGACATTTCCTGGTCCTGAAACCGTTTGCTTTAGATTGCTCATTATCTTTATTTTATTTGCAGCAACAGTAGCACATCTGCGGGGAACTCTCTCAGGCACCATTTTTGCTTTCAGAGTGTCACTAGGCATTTGCACTGCATCCTTCTGATTATGCAAACATGTTCTCATTTTTGTATTGGGATCTCTGTCTCTAGGAACAAATTCTGAAAAACGAGTGAAAGTTCGTGTAAATGCAAAAATCTTGTAACACAAGATTTTACTACTTACATTCCTCAACAATACATTCCTAAACCATAAATTGCAAAGTTACTCACATTGCTAAATAAAAACATAAGTGATCATCAAATACGACACGTTTTTGACCTTGATATAACCTTGCATTGCTTTATCTACAAAAGAAAGTCTTGAATAAGAGCTGCGATCCCTCCACCTGGCATACTTTAAATCATCTGTTAGGATAACGGTCACTTCAAATAGTAGCAGACTTGTGAGAATGGAGTTAAGTACTTTCAGCATCAAAGTCATTCATTTAAAAGCTGAATTTTTTTTAATCTGAATTTTTAAAATAGAACCATATAGAGGTTTTACGTTTTGGTATCATTTCCAGCACTCCGTGTTGAACTACTTTAAAATATTCAATAGGAGTTCTGAAATAATTTTCCTAGAACCTAAACAAGGAGCAAATACCATCATGCCATGATGACCCAGCATCAGCACTATTTACAAGGGTTTAACTCTAACCTATACCAGTATTTCCTTTGGTTAAAGGAAAAAATTGGTTAGTAGATAAAAAGGAATTTTATATTTGTTTTATAGGACTGAAATGTGGTTTTAATCCTAGATTTCTTTCCAAATAGTTGAGCATTTTATATAACTGGGATTGTTAAATCCTAGTCTCATTATTCGAGTACTTTCTGAGCTAGGTATGTGCCGGGCACACAGAGGATCAGGGTAAAAATTCAGAAGCAAACTAGTTCTACATATGCAAGTACAGTTGTGCAGAACTAGTAGTGCAGTGCTGAGAGAACGTATTCTAGAAACCAACCTCCCCTAAGGGCAGGGAAGGCTTCCTTTAAGGAGGTGTCCTTGTAGCCAGGAGCCAGCAAGTGGAGGGGCCCCCAGACAAAAGGTGGGACAGAGCCCAGGAAGGCAGGTCCTCCATCACACTGTGCTGCGCTGTGCTGTGCTGTGCTGAGGCGCCACGTGATGGTGGGCCTCCCACCTCCTGACTCCACGTTTAGCAATTTAGGTGGAGCCAAAGCTAGATCTTCCCATTTCAAACACAAGATGAATTAGCCCTCTTCTAGGGCAGACATATTTCTTGATAAAAATGCACCCTAAGCTCATTAACCCCTGAAGGTTAGGCCTTATCTCTTGGCAGCCTAGTCTTGAAGTCATTAAAAATAAACTGTCTAGCCCGGCCAGCGTGGCTCAGTGGTTGAGTGTCGACCTATGAACCCAGGAGGCCAGTTTGATTCCCAGTCTGCTTCATTTCTCCGCAGAGCACATGCCCTGGGCTGAAGGCTCCATCCCCGAAGGGGGCTTGCCGGAGGCAGCCAAACAATGTTCATGTTCCTCTCTCATCAATGCTTTTCTCTCTCTCCCTCTCCCTTCTCTAAAATCAATTTTAAAACATTTTTTAAAGATACGTTTTGTTCAATGTAAATCAAAGAATTGCAAAAATGACATTTTGGCAGACTAAGCTGATCACCGTGGCCACCCCCCATGGACTCTGTAGAGTCACGTGCATATAAAGTCGGGGGAGTGAAATGGGAAGTGGCTTAGGTGCAGTGTTTTTACCACCTCAAAGCATTTCTTCTTAGGAATTTTTAAATTGTGAACATTAGTTCTCTGCAAGCTAAACCTAGATCCAAAGCCAATCTTTAGCACATTAACCCACTGTGGGCAAAAGCTAGACTATACAGGGCAGGCAAAAGTAGGTTTACAGTTGTTGAGTCCACAAAAGTTTATTCTTGTATTATTTAATTATTGTATTTACTTGTATTACAACTGTATGCCTATTTTTGCCCAACCCTGTATATTAATATGCTACATCAGATAAATGAATAGTTAAAACTAGGTAGCAAAATTAAGGTGAAATGTGTACTTGTGATAGGTAATACTAATATTACTCAACTGCAGCCATCTGCATGTTGAAAAAGCACTAAAAATAGACAACTGGTTCATTCCCAACACATACCCAGTTGACTAGCATCGACAAAATCCTATTACAACAAAAAAATTTTGTAGGACAAAATGACATTAAGCTGTAGCGATTAATTCCTTTGTGATGTAGTAATGGAAGTACCCTACTTCGGAACTTGGTAAATACTAACTCTTAAGACATTTTAGTAAATGCTTATTTGTAACCCAAAATAAGGGGAAAGTTAAGATTCTACAAAAGAAACTTTAAGTGGGCTTTAAAAACTACTTTAAGCAAATCTGAACTTCAAATAAGTGGGGGAGAATATGTGAAATTACTTTGCATACAGCAACTCCAACTCGATAGAGCTCTCTCTAGTCTTATGTCATGAAATGGGAACTTCCTAAAGATAAAGTCTGACATTAGAATAACTTGTGTGGAATTAAAGTAAAATACATACATGTAAGTCAGTGTTAATTTTATTACTGAGAACTTGGTAAATTATAAAGTGCTTTATTTTTCTTGGAAAACTACAAAGTTTTTAGAAATATATACAGGATAATTCAGCAAAAGTCCAATTTGTATGTTAGTGTACAAGCTTAAATTTTTTGGAGGCTCCTATATGATTCTAGTGTCACTAATACTAACAAGACAGTACAAGTCCCAGTGTCCCAGATGGTCTTGGGTCAGTCACGTGTTGGAACAGTCAGCATGCTTGAAGCATTGCTGCTCTCCTATAAATGAATCCCTATTTTGAAAAAAACCTCATCAGTAGAATAAAAATTTACATCTGCAGTAGTCCTCGGTCAGGTTACTTAATCATGACTCAGATCACTGTGTATTCTAAGATGGTCTGTAATGAAGAGAAATGGATATAGACAATACAGCTTTGACAGAAAGCAATGATCTCATTTTTATATTTTAAGGATTATTCATATTCCAATTTTACTTTATTCCAATTATACTTCTTGATACAAAATTGTTTTCCTAAATCCAAAGTCAACTACACATCATTGCTATAGAAGCATATAGAATTTTAATCTGATCGGCATTTTTATTGGATTAAAAACAAATTTGAGAATGGAAAAGGAGAATGCCTGCTGCTGAAAACAATATACTAGCCTGTTTCTTATACTTTTCATCGATTCGTGTGGTTGGTAGGTAAATCAATTCCATACAGAGGAGAAACCTTTTAGTTGCAAATTATAACCTCTTCAAGCAAGCGTTTATCAGAGCAGGTGTGAGACTTTCTTCTCTGCTTCCCTTCACTGATAAGCAATGAAATGACCAAAACTCAGGAAGCACATAGCACTTAATGATATCCATCCCCGCTAAAGCCTACATTTTCAGAAGGATCCCATAAGCTTTGAAGTCTCTTTAGAGAATGCCTGTAAAATAACGTGTTTTCTGTAACTCTCTGGGTTTAACTGTTTACAATTTTCCCTAGGGGAGTTGTAACACTGAGAAGTCTTCTATAGTATGGGAGTGTCCGATCAAATGATGTCAGAAATAATTCCAGAGTTGTTTTCCACTAGTTTGGTCATGTTTATGGTTGATCAATGAACTGAAGTTCATCTATTGTTTACAATACACCCAGTGAGGGTGCCAGAGAACCTTGAATTTTGTTTACACCTATAGCTTTCTCTCATCCCTAGAAAAGTTAACTGGTAACATTCTTATGATTCTCACAAGCTTTGTGATGGGCATTTCAACTTTTTTCTAAAATTGTGATGAAAACTCTATGAAGTATGAAAGGGATATGATACTTATCTGCCTAATGAACTTTTTAAGAGACATATCGCTTCCCTAGTGAGACGCAGCGGATCCCAGACAATCCGGGACCACCCTCCTCAAGCACATCTCGTGACCCCTCCAGTTCCCAGCTCACCCCGCTTGTAGCCCTGCGTCCTGCCCACAGGAGAAATCGGAGGCATAGAGGTTAAGGAACTGCTCAAGACAAGAAGATGAGCTGAGAGGAAAACTGACTCCATTTTGCTGACCTTAATGAATCAGCCAGGAGGCTTGAAGTCGTTTAAAAAAAGGAAAAAAGCCTAGTTAAATTTATTATATTCTTAATTCTTTTAGTTAGTAACTGACTAAAAAACTGGTTCCTACATGAAAATGCGAAGGCTCAGATGTGCTAATGACTTAATTTAGAAAGTGAAAGCAGAGCTCCTGTGTGGGAGTGGAAATTAAAAGATTTACCACTTTGACAGGCTCCAGTAAAATGGTGAGAATTTTACAGGTGAACTGAATGTGTACAGTCCAAGGACTCAATATGGATCAGCACTTAGAAAATATAGCTCAATATATTAAAAATTAAAGATTCCTTTAACATTTAACCACTAATTGTAAAGGGCAACAATTTCTAAATACTTTCCTTCTGGAACCATCAGTAAGTAGGGGTAGCTGCTGTGGTCAAGTCTGTCGTTGGTCATCTCATTTCAGTTAGGTCAGAATGCCTTTTTCTCTTTAGCAGTCCAAATCCCCATGAAAGTTTTAACAAATGATAAAACTTACCTTAAAATTAACTTCAAAACTAAAGTATGACCAGAAAATACACTGCAACACTGATCACTACACTGAATGAAACTATTATTCTTGACAACTAGATATACACTCTATGACATACTGTCAAACTTAAGAGCCTCCAGATTTGTAGGACCCAACTGTTGTGACTGCCCTGCCCACTCTTCAGCATCCCTCCACCAAATCCGTAAGAGCAATCCTTGAGAAGGCAACCAGAATCTAGACATTTTCCTACCATATTAACAATATATTAGGAACAAGCTTGGCAGAGTGACTGGTAAAAACCCCCCTGAACTTTGAGAATTCCCATGTATCCTTAGGCAACATGTGTAATTTAAGGAAATAGCTATAAAAATACTCTTTGAATGTAAGAAGAGGTAACACAGCCCTCGTCATTATATTCTGCACACTTCAATCCTTCCTATTAATTCATAATTGACTTACAAGCAGGATTGGCATTTACTAATGTAGTTGTACTATATTTTCCCACAATGTTCCACTTTCTCCCTAGCTTTGACAAATTTATTTAGTTTGGTCTTTCTATTCCCAAATACAAGAATAAAAGACAGTCTTTAAACGGTTAAGTTGCAAGTTTCTTAGGGTTTCTACTTTATTATTCCCTGATATCCACTGCAGAAGTGCAAGGCATACTTAATAGACAAAAACTTCTTCTACAATGAAGGTGGCTGGTTGCACCCTTTCATACTAGAATTGAGCTATAATTTCCATATGCTGTAAGAAAACGAAAGTATTTGGTGACAGCTACAAGACACGTGATGAAGTAAATATTTTGACTTAATATCAATGAAAAATATGGGGCTGATATTTCAGCTATAGTAAAAAACAAGGCAAAAATACCTCATCTGGCCATTTATAAGTTATTTGAAAAATCAATTCAATTGAGTAGAAAGAAAAACCAAAAATATTATATGCACCTCTAACGATGTTCTTGCATTTTGATATACAAACCCCTCATTTTGTTCAGATGGTACAATCAAATTCAGCTTGTAGTTACAGAAGAGATTAAAATCCTTTCAGCTTAGTTTTTAATACTATACAGTGAAGTTAATAAATTTTGTGTTCTAATATTCTTCTTGAAAAAAGGCTAGAAGAAAGACAGGGAATGTAGTATGGACCCAAAGTTACTCTAAATAAGAATTTTTACTGAAAATGTCATCAACTGATGCAGTGGGAGGATTTGGTGAAGTGTCTTATTCTTGTTTTCGGACAGCAGTACCTCAGACGGTATTTTTATTGGTTTCTGGCTCCTTTTTCCATTTGCACTTCTAGATTTGAAGTGAATTTTCCTAAAACTTAAGTTCCTTCCTTCTATTTCCTTATTATAAAACTAATTTCCTTTTCAGGTACAACGCTCTACTATTTAAAAGAAACTTTTGTGTTTTAATGTAGAAGCTGTAACTGCTTTATCCTTTTCTAAGGACTACTAAATTGAGAAAGGATTTAATCAGAGATTTTCCCCTAAAATAAAAAAAGGGAGAACGACCATCCTAGGAATTATCTTGGGATATATTTTTCCTTTTATTCAGAAATTACTATACATTGTCAATATACCCTTTTTAAAAAAGTAGAATATGAAAAAAAATGCTTTTAAAACCTCACCTATTTTTAAACATTTGAATTCTTTTTTCTTAATATGCTTGGTAAAATTAGTTATTCAAAGAAATAAAAAAATCAAACCTAAGTACCTCAAACCTTTTTGTTTAAACCATAAATGAATAAAGTCAGAGGACTTTGGACATACACAACACAGTAGTATTTTTTTCATATACCATTAAGTTCGTCAAGTGCAATGGAAAGCTATAGCCCTTCATCAGTTCACATTCAATTTGTAACCTTTTATCTTTTCTCACAAGAAAAACACAAACCGATCCCAAACTTATTAAAGTACATCTGTGCATTAAATCCCTGCCCTTTTCGCATAAAGTAGAAAAAAAAAATCAAACGTTCTAGTGCTCAATGTAAACATTTTTAAGTATTAATTATTTATTAATTTTCCTTAAAGGTATTTAGGAGTGTGTGTCACATATTCAGTTAACCTTAGGAATAGCACCATGACCAAAAAAACCCACAAAAATGATTCTCTCTATATAATCCCTTAGTTTTACTTCAGAATTTGAGAAGCTACCATTGTCAACCACACATTCAAAGTTACCAGGACAATTCTTGTGTGTTTTTTCCAGATGAAACCAGAATACTTCTTATATAAATAAGGGTGTAACTATTTTGGACAAAATGAAAAATAAGGAATTAGTTGACCAGCCAGCCAATGACCAGTTAATTCAGTCTAAAGAACAGTTCTATTGATGAAGCCTAAATGATCAAACTAGCATTTTACCAAAAGAATTTATGTGTTTATGAATGTATTCCATATTTATTTATGGATTTTTGGTACCTTTTTGCAAATGATGGTAAACATGGAGTTAGAACCCTGAGACTAGATATAAAATGGAGAAGCTTAAGAAAAGTTTAAATAAATTAATGGATATGACATCTATCATCACTTCTTAAAATTAAGAAAGTAAAGAGCATTCCATTAATTTTTTCAGGTCAAGAGTGAAGGACAATTATTCTGCACCAAACTGTCTACTATGCACTTAATGCAAGCTTTAAGAAGAAGAGCATCTCTAACCAACCAAAGGAGAGGCAGGCCTCCCACCTATCTCACCAGGCAATGTCTAAGAGAGAAAATACCGTTACCATGTCAAACAGAACAGGTAACTGCAAAGCAACA
Source organism: Cnephaeus nilssonii (assembly GCF_951640355.1). Taxonomy (NCBI): domain Eukaryota; kingdom Metazoa; phylum Chordata; class Mammalia; order Chiroptera; family Vespertilionidae; genus Cnephaeus; species Cnephaeus nilssonii. The sequence continues at coordinate 5,091,357 of NC_137074.1, forward strand.
ACACTTAAGAACATTCTCTAACACTAATACCAGAGTCTGGTGCTTGTCCCTATCTGCCACTGTAAGGATACACAGGAGAAAAAGGTTAATTTAGTCTGAAACCAAATAGGGCCAATAAATAGTAAAGGTGGGAGTACTGTAACATACCCCTTCACTACAAAATATGTAAACCATTTGAATCAAGTCCATCTTCAGGCACAAACAAGCTAGGAATGGCCACCTATACTGTTTGGAGTAGCACAATCTTATCAAGTAAAAATATTTGGCTCAAAAAAAAAAAGTGTACTATGGTATTTGATGATGTGATAAAAGTTTCGCTTTAAATGAATTCCAAAATTATTTTCCAACAAAATATGACTTTTCTTAGGTTTAAACTAGAGGTCACTAATGAAGTTACACTTAAGTTGCCCCAGCAAAGAATGCTTGCGATTGCACATGGCAGCAGTGAGCTAAAACAAAGAGATGGAGAAAATGTTTCACTAGTTTCCTATATAGATGAGATTTGCAATTGCACACTTAACAAAACTCAACCCTACGATTTCAATAGAAATGGGGGAAACTATAATTTAAATATTCTCTGAGTTCTGTACACTCTATTAAAGAATAAACTCTCCCTAAATCTAAGGCACACAAACTCCTCTATGTCACAGAGTAAGACTATCGAAGACCAAGAGTTTGGTTAAATCCCTCACATGAAAACCAGGAGATCATGGAAAGAAAATTATATAGCCTTTAGTTAGAGCACAATCTAAAAGAAAATGCTAGCACTATGGTCTGGCCTTAGGAATTGAAATATATGATCAAAACATTAAAAAAAATAATTTACCAGCACTTTATAAATTCAAGTTTATAAAATAATAATGTTATTTTCCTTTAAAATAAAGAAAAAGAGAGAAAGACGCAACAGCATTTGGAAAGAAAACTGGAAACCATTCCAATAAAAATGACCAAATATGGTATAATGCATTCTACTCAAGTAGCCAGGGAAAGAAAAAAAAAGTGGTAGGTACCTTGCCTACTACTAATCATGGTAACACCTCCCATGATTGTAATGTCGGTATGGACATAATATTTATGAAAAATCTGTAAACATAGGTCTTATGAAATTGTTATGCTACAATATGACACGGGTTAGAAACTACCACCTCTTGACAAATTCCAAAAATATCTGCATGGCACTTGCGATCATGAAAGTAATGCTCACTGGTTTTGATAACCAGGATGTCTAGTGTTTAACATATTTCAAACTCTTGCTATATGTAGTTAAATACTGTTTAAGTAGATCTGCCCCCAAAATGAAGCATATTTTGGCACCTGTGCTGAATGCTGCTACAAAGGCAAGCAAGTGCAAATAAAAATAACAGTCATGATTTAGTCACATTCATAACTTTTCATAGAAAAATATAAATATATTCCCTGAATTGTAGGACAAAAAAAAAATAATAATTTCAACAGCCAGGTTTCACCATAACTTCCAGTTCATTTCCTCTTTAAATGAACTGGTTTTCCCTCAAGGTCATAAGGTGCAATCATCAAAATCTAACACATTTTCTAAGTTTCTATCATCATCCCCATCATGGTATCTCACAGTCCTTCTACCCTGATTTCTCGTTTTAATTTTTGAACGTCGAAGAACTCTCTTAGATTTTGCATAGTCCAAATCCTCCCAGTCATTATCATCCACATTTAACCTAGGACGCTTGCTCTGTCTTTGTTGCCTCACAGTTTTAGATATGTTAGCTGTAAAAGTTTTACCTTTTCTAACATTTACTTTTGCTTTTCCTTTTGTTTTCCTCTTTTTGGTTTTTGTCTCATCAGCAGAGTCAACATCTGATTCAGTTACAGATCCCAACTCTGAATCAGATTTGGGACTAGTGTCAGGTCCACACTCCGAATTCCCTGTTGTTTCTGAATTTTTCACATTTCCCAATTTAGGATGCAGTCTCTTCCTTTTTGTTTCCGTCTTAGCGGCTTCCTGGGAGTCCTGACTCACTCCCGTCTTACTGAAAGGAGCCTTCCCATAGGTCCTGAGTCTTCTGCCATTCCACCTGCGCAGCCCGTAATTCAGTTCCTCTTCAAAGTTAGTCTCTGCAGTAGTTTTTTGCTCCAAAGTTGATGCGGAAGAAAATTTTCTACCAATCTCACCCCCTGGAATATGGCTTTTTGAATCTTCCTCTGAAGACCCAAACAACGAACTCTTTGTTCTAGAAGGTGCAACATTTGTTTTGTGGCTATTGGTACTCCTGGCAGGCCTGTCCTTATATTCTGAATTCGGCATACCTTCAGAGTCGGAGTCTCCATTTAGAGGCTGATGAATGCTTTTTGTGCTACCTTCTGAGTCAGCCTCGGGCGGCTCCCCTTCACAGGCACCCTGTTCGTCTGGCCCGTCACAGCTGACCTCTCCCTCAGAATCACTCCCGATCTTCTTAGCTGTGGAACATGCAAAACGGAGGGGCTTCTTCCTTCTCCTCTTGCCTCTAGTGCACACGTTTTCTGAACCAGCATCTTCCAGATCACTCATGAGCTTAATCTTACTGGCAGCGGTGGCTGCACATCTTCGAGGAATCCTTTGGAGACCCGTTTTGGCTCTGGAGGATTTCTTAGCCACCTTCGAATTGCTGTCTGAGTCACTGGAACAAACCCTTTTCCTGGAAACTTTTCTGCTTTGTCCATGGTCCTGTGATGTCGAATCTAAAAATTAAGAGTATTCCTTTAATCTTCAATACAACAATTATATGACATCAGTCCATAATTCTTCATTCTTATTAACTGGGAAGGAGAATGGCAGTGAGTGGGATGGGAGCAGTGACGTGTTAGCCTCAGCACCATTCACAAGTACAACGTATTCCCCACAGTAAAACCCCAGGTCTTTCTAGCACAAACACCTGACATTAAAACATTTTACTTGCATGACTACAGACTAAACTTTTTACCACTACACTAGGGTATGCAAACTAACCACTTACTCTCAGCCTCCCTGCAGCACTTCTTAACTTTACAAGTTCCTATCACACCAACTTTTCATCTTAGCTTTAGCTGCCTCCTGCTCTTTTAAAATTTTTCATCAATCCCCATTTACCAGTACAATCTTAATTCAGCAACTTATCTCACCTCTCTGTGCTTCAGTTATCAGTAAAATTGACAATAGTCCCTATCTCATAAAAGACATGAAGATTAAACTGATTAATAAACATAAAGATTTGATCACTGGTCAGGTTGCATATGGGAAGCAACCAATCGATGTTTCTCTCTCACATTGATGTTTCTCTCTCTCTAAAAAATAAAAACAAAAACATATCCTTGGTCGAAGATTAAAAACACACACACAACATAAAGCATTTAGAAAAACATCATGATATGCAGAAAATCTTGGAAAATGTTCTGTTAGCTGCTATTATTACTCACCACATTCCTTTCAATCAGTCCTACCCTTTTCTTTCCTCTTCTCAAACTATCATCACAACAGTTTATAAATGTGCTTGCCTTTGTTTTCTTAAACCCATCTCCAATCACCAATACAAGAAGTGAAATCTTTAATAGTAATAGTGTTAAGGCCAAATTGCCTGTTATGTGAGTAAAACTAAATGCACCCAACAGTTAGGCACACACATAGGAATACGAGAGATGAAAAAAAAAAGACTAATGGAGAATGCAGGGAGTGGAGAGAAAACAGCTGGCAAAGAAGTTTCACAGGAAAGAAAATCAATGTATGCTAGAAGGAAAGGGCAATAGAATAAATCAGTGACATGTTTTCAATTACCTCTCATAAAATCATTTGATTTTTCTTTGGTCTTGTCATCATCTGAATCCACATCAGTTTCAGACACGTGATCTGAGGAACAGTGGGATGCAGCCACAGGTTCACACTTCAAATTTCCTGACAGCAGATTTGTTTCCATTTTGTGACATCTTCCATCTCCTCTATCTTCCTCCGATTCAGAGTCCTCTGAATCAGTAAAGACCTTTGCTTTTTTAAGGAAGGTGGCATTCTTGCGAGTTGTGTTGTATTTCCTAATAGGGTATTTTCTTGGTTCAGAATCTGCTTCCTCCTCTTCCCCCGAGACACTTCCTGCCTTAAGTTTCTGCCCAGACGTTGATGGGCCATTAGTTCTGTTATGTCCATTATCTGAACCATGACTTTCCTCAGAAGACTCTATTTGAAGAAGTTTTGTTTTAGAAGCTGCTGCAGCATGGGACTTGTAACCATTAGCATGCCAATTTTTCCGGACTTCCTGCAAGTCACTTTCTGACTCTGAATCTCCATTTTCAGATTCATTGACAGTATTCTGGGCAGCATGAGAACTGGACACTGGTGATGGTTGATGTTCCTCCTCTTCTTCGGTTTCTGACTTCAAGCTCTGATCATCTTCAGAATTATATAACAACTTTTTTCTGGCCACAGCAGAAGCGTTGCGGTGAGGCAGCTTACGGCCAGAACAGACGTTTTCAGAGCTGGAATTCTCCTCTATATCACTCATTAGCTTTATCTTATTGGCAGCCACAGCGGCACACTTTCTTAGCACTTTCCGGTTATTTCCAGCTCGGGCTTTTAAACTTTCACCAGTTTCCAAGGAATTGTTATCGGAGTCACTTAAATAGACTCTCTTTCGAGTGGCTTTTCTGCCACATCCATTTTCTAAAGAAACTGGACCTAGAAATAAAGTAACAGTAAGATTAGAAAGGTCTTCCCTATTTCAACATTTTTTAAATGACTTCACTATTTTAGTACTGATGTTCCTTATATTTTACTGCCAAAACAGATTTCCTTTCCAAATCTAAAAGACTTAAAAGGATGTAACAGAATAGACACCACAAAAATAAACTCACACATATAGGGTCAATTAATTTATGAAAAAAGAGACAAGACTACACAATCAGGAAAGGAGATACTTTTCAATAAATAGTGTTAGGAAAACTGAACAGCACATGCAAAAGAATGAAACTAGACTACTATCCTAAACCACACCCCAAAATTAACTCAAAACAGATTTAAGATTTGAATGTAAGACTAAAACCATAAAACTCCTAGAGAGCAGTGGCCAGTGTGACTCTGTTGGATGGAGTGGCATCCGGTGCACCAAAAGGTTGTGGGTTCAATCCAGTCAGGGCACATACCTAGGTTGTGGGTTCAATCCTGTTCAGGGTGTGTATGGCAGGCAACCCATCAATGTACCTCTTTCCCTCCTCCCTCCCTCCTCCTTTACACCCTCCCTCCCTCCCTCTCTCCCTAACATCAATAAAACATATCCTCAGGACAGGATTAAAACTTAAAAAAAAAATGGGCACAGACATGAATAGATATTTCCCAAAGAAGACATACAAATGAATAATATACATGACATGACTAATCATCAGAAAAATGCAAATCAAAACCACAACGAAGTATCACTTCACACCTGTTAGAATAGTTACTATCAAAAAGATAAGAAATAACAAGTGTTGACAAGGATGTGAAGAAAAGGGAACCCTTGTGTCCTGTTGGTAGGAATGTAAATCAGTGCAGCCTCTATATGGAAAACAGTCGAGAGGTTGCCTCAAAAAAATCAAAACTAGAACTACCATATGATCCAGCTATTCCACTTTCAGATATTTATCTAAAGAAAACAAAAACAAGTCCAAAATATCTATGCACCCCCATGTTCAATGCAGCATTATTTACAATAGCCACAATAGGAAACAAGCAAAGCAGTGTCCATCAATAGATGAATGGAGCCTGGCCTGAGTGGCTTAGTTGGTTGAGTGTCATCCTGTGCACCGAAAAGTTGCTGGTTCAATCCCCAGTTGGAGCATATATGGAAGGCAACCAATCATCTTTCTCTCTCACATTGATGTTTCTTTCTATTTCTCTCTGTCTCTCTCTCTAAGCATGTTCTTGGGAGAGGATTTAAAAAAAAAAAAAGAATGGATAAAGAATATGTGATATATATATACACAATGGAATATTATTCAGCTACAAGAAGAATGGATTCTTGCCATTTGCAACAACACAGAGTGACCATACAGGCATTATGTTAAGTGAAATAAGTTAGACAAAGAAAAAGAAATACCATATGGTCTCACTTATATTTGAAATCTAAAAAGCAAACAAAACCAAGTTCATAGGGAGAGGGACGGTTTGAAGGGGGTCAAAAGGTATTAACTTCCAGTTATAAAATAAATAACTCATGGGAATGTAATGTACTGCATGGTGGCTCTAGTTAATACTGTAGTGCGTATTTCAAAGTTGCTAGGTCCTGGCCTGGTAGATCAGCTGGTTAGTGTTGTCCCAATATATCAAGGTGTGTGGGTTCAATCCCTGGTCAGGGCACATATAAGAATCAAACAATGGCCCTAGCTGGTTTGGCTCAGCAGATAGAATGTCGGCCTATGGACTGAAGGGTCTCTTGTTTGATTCCAGTCAAGGGCACATGCCCTGGTTTCGGGTTCAACCCCCAGGAGGGGGCGTGCAAGAGGCAGCCAATCAATCATCATTGATGTTTCTATCTCTCCCCCTCCCCTTTCCTCTCTGAAATCAATTAAAAAAAATTTTTTTTAAAAAAAGAATCAATGAATGCATAAATAAGTGGCACAACAAATCGATGTTCCTCTCTCTCTCTAAAACCAATCAATTTTCTTTTTTTTTAAAAAAGAGAGAAAGTTGCTAAGAGAGTAAATCTTAAAAGTCCTCATCTCAAGAAAACAATGAGAAAAAAATCTGTAACTATATATAGTAATGGATGGTAACTATAGACTTATGGTCATTTCACAATGTATACAAATATCAAGTCATTATGGTGAACACTTGAAACTAATATCATGCCATATGTCAACTATCCCCCAATTTTTAAAAAGTTGGAAGGCCATTAATCATATGTAGATACATTAAATCCATAGACCATTCCTCCAAAGCACCCCGCGCCTCTCACCAGGTCTTCTCTGCGCAGCCCGGGTCCTGGTCACTCGGAGACTGCCACTTCTGGCCAGCCTGCTGCGCAAGGAGGGCTCACGAGCTCTTGAACTCCCTTTGCTCTCCTCTGAACTCTCTGAAGCTGAGGACGATGAAGAGGTACCTAAGGAATCTTCCATTTCACTTTCTAAGAAAAATAAAGCACCAACAGTTCATTACACATATTCTCTTACCTTTACACATATAAACAGTTACTTCATAACAAAAGACTTAAAGCAGATTCCTAAAATACTAGTACTTAAGAGTGTATTTTTAAAAGTTGTTCGGAAAAAAAAACAGCTGATAAAATTTTGGTATTAAAAAGTACATAATCAGCATTTTGAATCAAGTTTGTTCTCTTATTTCTGAAAGTAGCATATTACTCCTGCTTTTGGATTCAGAAAATACAGTGTATATGCTTAATAAACAAACTTACATTTAAAAATTTAATTAGCCCCTATCTACTTCCTTCTGTTATGAAACTAGCAGCATTATACACCTGAGCGCTCAGCAGTTGAGTAACTTAACATTTCACTTCTCACCAGATAATGTAGAACCATTTGTTTGAGTGACAGGTCTGCTTCTCATTCTTTCTGATGATCCTGTTGAATCGGAAGAGTCCCCAGAAGAAACACCCGAAGAGACACTAGCACTTGTCTTGTGGCTTGCAGAATAAGCTGCCTGACTTGAGGTAGACTGGGTAGGAGAACCTACCAACTCAGGAATTACTCTTGTCTGAGATTTTAAACGCTTCTGCTTGGTATTTCTGGTCAAAGATATGAACAAAAGAAACCGTATTTAACAAAACAGAAAACACCTAAATGAAAGTATATTATTACTTTAATCTGAGAATAATTTTAGATCAAAATATTAAAATATCCGTTATTAACATCTTATTCTGGCATGGATTACTATTAATATTGTTACTCTGAATTTGCTATTGTCTTATAAGTTGGAATAATGAACAAATGATCCAAGTAACAGTTACAGAAAATCACATTGAATATTTCCAGTTCTTGGGATTAAATGCTTAGGGAGAACCAACATTTATGTAATACAGGCATTTTTCACATTATAAATCTGAGTCTCAATATGACCCAACCTTCCCTCTAGTTTCCTATTTATGTTTCTAAACACAGTATAAAATTAAGAGAAGAAATCATCAGAACCTGAACAGAAAAGCAAAAAGGAGGGTAGGGGAAGTAATAGTCGGACATCCCTCTCACAATCCAGGAATGCTGGCTCCCAACTGCTCGCCTGCCTGCCTTCCTGATTGCCCCTAACCGCTTCTGCCTGCCAGCCTGATCACCCCCTAACCACTCCCCTGCCAGCCTGATTGATGCCTAACTGCTCCTCTGCCAGCCTATTTGCCCCTAACTGCCCGCCCCTGACAGCCCAGTCACCCCCAAATGCCCTCCCCTGTAGGCCTGGTCACCCCTAACTGCTCTCCCCTGCAGGCTTGATCGCCCCCAACTGCCCTCCCTTGCAGGCCTGGTCCCTCCCAACTGCCCTCCCCAGCTGGCCATCTTGTGGTGGCCATCTTGTGGTGGCCATCTTGTGTCCACATGGGGGCAGGATCTTTGACCACATGGGGGCAGCCATCTTGTGTGTTGGATTGATGGTCAATCTGCATATTACTTTTTTATTAGATAGGATAGAGGCCTGGTGCATGGGTTGGGGGCCAGCTGGTTTGCCCTGAAGGGTGTCCAGGATCAGGGTGGGAGTTCCCTTGGGGCGTGGGGCGGCGTGGGCGAGGAGCCTGTGGTGGTTTGCAGGCTGGCCACACACCCCCGGCGACCCAAACGGAGGCCCCAGTATCTGGGATTTATTTATCTTCTACATTTGAAACTTTGTAGCCTAGAGTGGAGCCAAGCCTCCTGCTTGCTCCGTGGCGGCAGCCACTTCTGTTGGGATTTATTTATCTTCTATAATTGAAACTTTGTAGCCTTGAGTGGAGGCCTGGGCCTGCCAGGGTGTGTGGAAAGCTTGGCTTCCTCCATCGCCAGGGAAACCCAAGCCTCCCTCCTGCTCACTCCATGGCGGCAGCCATCTTGGTTGGGATTAATTTGCATACTCGCTCCTGATTGGCTGGTGGGTGTAGCTTGTGGGTGTAGTGGAGTGAGGGTTAATTTGCATATTACTCTTTTATTAGATAGGATAATCAAGAAAAGTCAAGCTTGTATGTCAAGACAGATTTTAACTTCCATTAATAACAAGTGGAGGCAGACCAGTGACTACAAAAAAAATTATATGCTTATATTTATCATAAATATAATTTTTAACAGTACACAAATTAGTAATACCTCAAGAGAGAAAGCTTTCCTTTCTTATCCTATGTTCTTCTAAGCTGTTAAGACTCTTTCTTGGTTCAAAGAGAAAGCAGAGTTTTTAAAAATAATAAATCAGCCCGGGCTAGTGTGGGTTAGTTGGTTGGGCATCGTCCCGGGCACCAAAAAGTTGGTGCTGGTTTAATTCCCAGTCAGGGCACATGCTCAGATTTCAGAACCAAAACCCCATAGGGGACATGCAAGAGGCAGCAGATCAATGTTTTGCTTTCACATCAATGTTTCTCTCTCTCTCTCTTCTTCTCCCTTCCTCTCTCTCTAAAAAAAAAATTAAAATTTTTAATAAAAATGAAAACTCATACAGTAACACAAACCCAAACTGGCGGTCATCCTATCTAATAAAAGAGTAATATGCAAATTGACCATCACTCCAAGACACAAGATGCCCACCCCCATGTGGACACAAGATGGCTGCCACAAGATGGCTGGCAGGGGAGGGCAGTTGTGGGTGACCAGGTCGGCAGAGGAGGGCAGTTGGGGGAGACCAGACCAGCAAGGGAGGGCAGTTGGGAGGAAACAGGACTGCAGGGAAGGGCAGTTGAGGGGGGGCCAGGTCTGCAGGGGAGAGCATTTGGGGGCGATCAGGCAAGCAGGGAGGGCAGTTAGGGGTGACCAGGCCGGCAGAGGAGGGCTGCTGGGGGAGACCAGGTCAGCAGGAGAGTACAGTTAGGGGTGACCAGACTGGCAGGGGAGGGCAGTTAGGAGCAATCGGGCCGGCTGGGGAGCAGTTAGGGGTCGATCAGGCTGGCAGTGGAGTCGTTAGTGGGTGATCAGGCTGGCAAGACAGAATCAGTTAGGGGCAATCAGGCAGAGGCAGGTGAGCGGTTGGGAACCAGCAGTCCTGGATTGTGAGAGGGATGTCCGACTGCCCTAAACAGGCGGTCGGACATCCCTCAAGGGGTCCCAGATTGGAGAGGGTGCAGGCTGGGCTGAGAGAGACACACACCCCCCCCCCACCCCTCCACCCCCCGTGCACGAATTTTGTGCGCCGGGCCGATGTGCCTCAGTGGTTGAGTGAACCAGGAAGTCACCAGTTTGATTCCTGGTCTGATTTAATAGCCAATTGCAGATAACATATAAAGAAGTAATCTACATGACAATAGCACAAATAACTGAAGAGAACTAATCTACAACAAAATTCTTTTATCTATGAGAATTAAACAGTATTAAAAAGTAGATTTTAAAAAAAACAAACAGCCGAAACCGGTTTGGCTCAGTGGATAGAGCGTCGGCCTGCGGACTCAAGGGTCCCAGGTTCGATTCCGGTCAAGGGCATGTACCTTGGTTGCGGGCACATCCCCAGTAGGGGGTATGCAAGAGGCAGCTGATCAATGTTTCTCTCTCATCGATGTTTCTAACTCTCTATCCCTCTCTCTTCCTCTCTGTAAAAAATCAATAAAATATATTTAAAAAAAAAAAAAAACACACTCAAGTGGATTGTTTTGAATTGAAATGCACAGTGTAATCCCAAAAACAACCATGAAGAAACCCATCAAGGGTAGCATGCACATTCAAACCATATATGAAAACAAACAACTTAATTTGCACATTCCAATACTCCAAAATTTTATATCAATGTAAGCTACATCATCAAAGACAGAATATAAATTAATATTAAATTATGAAGAAAATAAACCCTGCATTTTACATTTGTTATTTACAACTAATTCTCAGTAAAAAATATGGTATGTTTTACCTAATAGATGTTTTCTCATAAATATTAAATGCTCAAAGGCCATATACAGTAATCACTTTATTCTCTGCATTAAAACAAAAAGTTTATTATGAAAAATATAAATGGTATCTTAAATAACCCTTTACGCCCTGGTTAGGGTAGCTCAGTTGGTTGGAGCATTATCCCATGCACCAAAAGGTTGCAGGTTCAATCCCTGGTCAGAGAGTAAAGGAGGCAACCTATCGATGTTTCTCTCTCAAAGCAATAAAATAAATAAATAACCCTTTATGAAATTTTTACAATTGATGATTTTCATTAAATGCTTTAAAAACTTACATAACTGCAAATCAATGCACAGAATATTTTCAACCCAAAAAGGGACTATTCTTTTCTAAATGTAGACTAAAATGATTAAGAATCTTTTGCATAATAAAATCAAAGACATTATCACCACCTGAAATTTTACAGAGTTGCATAGAAAGCTGGCAATAACCAATTTACCTGATACTGTTGTTAGCCTGACTGACACGGTTACAATTTTGCTGTCTCCTGAATCTCTGGCTTCTTCGAAGTTTTTCATTGAATTTTTGACCAATTTTAAAATCAGAAGAGATTTTCTTCATTTTTTCTTCAAATAAGGCAGACAACCTCAAGGTCATACTGTAAATCTGCAAGAACATAAAAGCAAAACTATAACCATAAAATATCTTTAAAAGTGTTTTTCTAAATGACAATGTAATCATTGAGGCTACTTGTAATGTTTTGTATTAGTGTTACAGATAATGGCTCTTACTGACTTTTATCTATTTCCCACCCCTTCCCTTCAATGACATCTACAAGAGTCTGCAAGACAGAGCAAGTATCTTGGCTTTTCCCATTTTCGCATCTACATGTACAAACCTGTATGTAACCTTTTCTGAAAGTTAGATGGAAGTTCGTTGGTTTTCAAATTGCTACTTAGGCAGCAAAAGAGCAGTGTCTCTTTGAGGCAAGGGAACTTCTCACCAGTCCCTATTTGAAATCTGACTGTCTTTGATGACACTTAGATCCAAAAGAATACCTTGCATCCGGCAGAAAGAGGAAAATATGGCCTAAAATTTTACTACAAATGAAAGATCGTGTTTTAACTATTTTTATAATTAAGTAACGTCAAATCTTGGAAAGAACAGCAATGTGATGTTAAGTACTACTGTAAGTAACATTTGGTACAGCTATGTATTTACAGGAAGTACTCTTTACTCGTCGCAATCATTCCTGAGAATAAGTGCACAAGTCTAATGTTCCAGAGCTAATTATAAATCACTCTGATGCATGGCAGAGAGTGGAGAGACCCTAACACTAGAGAACCTTTAAAAGTGCTTCATATATCTACCATATAAATATATCTGTAAAATGAATATATGTGAAATTTGCAATCCCTGATCTGATTTTTGATATGATCTTTAACAGTTATTTTCAATATTTTGTGCATATGTTAAACCTATTCTTTTCATTGAAACCTGAAGTCTAGTATAAGTTATCGATTTTAACAGCCATAGTGTTTGAAACCTCTGATTATCTTATCACCATTTTCATGTTTTCTCATTATTAGCTTTTATGTAAAATTCAGTAACACATTTGAATTGAAAATAAACATTTAACAAAAGTGGGTGCTAAAATTATCAGCTCTTCAATATGAAGAATGGCATATATAAAAAACCCCAGTTAGCATCATATACAATGGTGAAAGACTAAAAATCTTTCCCTGAGATCAGGAATAAGACAAAAATGCCTGCTTTCACCTCTGCTATTCAACAATATGCTTTAAGTTCTAGTGAGAGCAATTAGATAAGAAAAAGAAAATTATCATTCAAATTGGAATGGTAGAAGTAAAAGTATCTCAATTCACAGATGATGATTCTATATATAATAACACTCAAAGATTCCAGTTACTAGCACTAATAAATGAACTCAGCAAAATTATAGGGTACAATAACCATGTACAAGAATCAGTTGTGTTTCTAATACACCAACAATGAACAATCAGAAAAAGAAATTAAGAAAGCAACTGAATTTCAAATACCATCTAAAACAATAAATGGGAACAAATTTAACCAAGGAGGTGTTAAGACTTACCACTAAAAATTACAAACACTACTGAAAGAAATAAGACCTAAATAAATGGAAAGACATCCCCTGTTAAGAAACAGGAAGACTTAACAGTGTCAAGATGTCAATACTGCACAAAGCAATCTATACATTCAATGCAATCTCTATAAAAAATCCAAAGGACTTTTTCGAAATGGCAAAAGCCATTCCTCAAGCTCACAAAGAATTGCCAGGGACCCTGAGTAGCTGAATCTTGAAAAAGAAAATAGTGGAAGAACTCACACTTCCTGATTTCAAAACTTACTATGAAGCTACCGTAAACAAAACATTGTGGTACTGACATATAGATAGATAGATGGACAGACAAATACACACATAAAACAGAATAGAATTGAGTGCAAAAATAAACCCATATATCTATGGCCTACTGATTTTCAAAAATGGTGCCAAGTTATTCAGTAGGAAAAGAATAGTCTCTTCAATAGATAATGCTGGGACAAATGTGTTTCCGCCTCACACCATATGCAAATACTAACTCAATATGGATCAGCAACTTAAATATAAGAGCTATACCACAAAACTCTTAGAAGAACACACAGGGGTGAACATTTATAACACTGGATTTGTCAATGGATTCTTAAGACATGAAACCAAAAGCACAAAACACACACACACACACACAAAAGGTAGACGGGACCTCATCAAAATGAAAACTTTTATACATCAAAGGACATTGCCAACAAGTGAAAGGACAAACTACAGAATGAGAGAAAATATCTGGAAAACATGAATTTGACAAAGGTTAATATCTGGAATATATTAACAAATTCCTACAACTCAACAACAAAAATATCCAATTAGAAAATGGGCAAAGCACTTGAATAGATATTTCTCCACAGAAGATATACAGTGGCCGATAACAAGAAGCATGTGAAGAGATGTCCAACATCAGTGTATCGACTATATTCTGTATTCTGATGCTCTGGCATTGGGAAACTTGATCCTGGAGAGATTGCCCCTCGCATGGCAAGCTAATTCCTCGAGAGAGCAAAGAACTCTCTTACAAACAAGCATGCCTCTGATACACAAAACAATCCAGAGTTCATATCTCTAACTATATTTTTGATAAAACTCTCACATATATTCCATTCCCCCCATCCTAAATCACACCAGGAACCAGACACCTGGAGACCACCCCTGTAGGCCAAAGCTATGGGAAATATTCAAGCTAGCCAATCCTAAACTTTACTTTGCACCCAGCTTTGCCTTCCTGCGAAAACCTCAGGACTACAGGCTCTGTGCTATAATCTTCCCTTTCCCGGCCACCGCCTACTGACCAAAGCTGGTGCATCCCCCTGGGGCCCTGCATGGTGAGGTGTGCCTCATTTCTAGGAATCTGTTAGTATAAACTACTTCCTTCGTGGCAGTCATCTCCAGATCTGCTTGTCTTACCATACCTGATTAAAATAAATCTCAGGTACCATTTGTAATGAGTAATAAGAGAAATGCAAATCAAAACCACGAGAGTAATACTTCCCCACTCACTAGGATGGCTACAATTTAAAAAAAGAAAACATTGGCAAGGATATGGAGAAATTAAAATCCTCATACTTTGCTGAGAAAATATAAAATGATGCAGCCATCATGGAATACAGTTTGGTGGTTCCTAGAAAAGCTAAACATACAATTACCCTATGAACCAGCAATTCTACTCTTACATACCCAAGGAAATTGAGGGCAAGAACTCTAACAGATACTTGTACCAGTACTGCAATATTCATTGCAGCATTAATCACAACTGCCAAAAAATAGAAATAACTCAAGTGTCCATCAAGAGATAAATGAATAAACAAAATATCATATACCCAACCCATACAATGGATAATTAATCAGCCATAAAAAGAAAGTTCTGATACATACTACAACTCGGGTGAACCTTTAAGACATTATGAAAAGTGAAATAAGCTAGACACAAAAGGACAAATTGTATTATTCAACTTACATGAAATATCTAGAATACACAAATTCTTAAAGATAGAAAGTAGATTAGAGGCTACCAAGGGCTGAAAGGGAGAATGTGGAATTAACTGCTTAAAGGTTACAGAGTTTCTGTTTGGAGTTATGAAAGAGTTTTGGAAATAGATAGCAGTGACGGTTAAACAATATTGTGAATATAATTAATGCCACTGAATTGCACACTTAAAATGGTTAAAATTATACGTTTTATGTTATACAGATTTAACCACAATTTTGAAAACCTGATAATGTAATATACCAGAAACCATTAAATTATACACTTTAAACAATGAGTCGTATGGTATGAATCCTCAAACATATATTTAAAACAAAAGAGGGAGCCAGTCGGCGTGGCTCAGTGGGTTGTTGACTTATGAACCAGGAGGTCATAGATCAATTCCCGGTCAGGGCACATGCTCAGGTTGTGGGCTTAATCCCCAGTGTGGGGTGTGCAGGAGGCAGCCAATCAATGATTCTCTCTCATCATTGATGTTTCTATCTCCCTCTACCTTCCTCTCTGAAATCAATAAAAATATATGTTTTAAAAAAGAGGGAGGGGAGATGCCCTAGCCACTTTGGTTCCGTGGATAGAGTGTCGGCCTGAGGACTGAATGGTCCCAGGTTCAATTCTGGTCAAGGGCACATGCCCAGGTTGCAGGCTTGATCCCCAGTGGGGGAGTGCAAAAGGCAGCCAATCAGTGATACTCTGTCATCACTGATGTTTCTCTCTCTCTCCCTCCCCCTTCCTCTCTGAAATCAATAAAAATATATTTAAAAAAAGGGGGGGGGTGATTAATGAAATTTATTACCTTTCTGGAAAGAAACAGTCTCACAATAGTGACTTTGACAAAAGCATGAAAAATTTTAGACTTGAATGTTAAACTGATCCAATAAGCAATATGGATATTGAATGCAATGAGAGAGTTCTCAAATTGAGACAAGAATTAATAATGTGGGAAGAATCTGATAATAATGAGAAGGTGAAATTAAGACAAAATGATTAATTAGCAGTGAGAGTCACTGATGATAAAATGCTATAAATCTCCTCAAATTATTGCTGTGGTTTTTTTTTTTTTAATTACCCAACACCTTGGCCACATAGGTTTTGTGATGTTTGTGAAAATTCCCTGACAGCATGTGGGCTCTTTTGTGTACTTACTATGCTTCACCAAGTTTTGCAAGTTATCCAATGTATAACTTTTTTAAAAATATATTTTATTGATTTTTTTTTACAGAGAGGAAGGGAGAGGGAGAGAGAGTTAGATACTTCGATGACAGAGAAACATTGATGAGCTGCCTCCTGCACACCCCCTACTGGGGATGTGCCCACAAGCAAGGTACATGCCCTTGACCGGAATCGAACCTGGGACCTTTCAGTCTGCAGGCCGACACTCTATTCACTGAGCCAAACCGATCAGGGCCCAATGTATAAGTTTTTAACAAAGATTTAGTAATGTACTCCATACTAGTATTCTTAAGTAATCAGATCACTCATGTGTTTCTTCTTTGGATCCAAAATATTAGTTTACAGTAGTCCCACCCCACCTTCAGATTTTCATTTTCTTACTTTTAATATTCTTCCAGCTTTATCAATAAGTTTTCAACCCACTTTTCAAGATTCCCATCTGTATGAAAATACAGATTTTTATCCTTCTACATATCAAATTTAAGTTTGTTCATTTTTCACTGAGGCCCTCACTCCCACCAATCCTGTTCATAAAACGGCAGGAAAGATAAACAATATTGTGGTGAGGTAGCAAGAGCAGATACTTGGGCAGTAGCAGCAGCTCTACTCTCAACAGCAGTCTTGCTCTACTCACTTATCTTTATGTTCCAACCTCTCCCAGCCAGCAGAAAATCATCATCTATACAGATAACGCTCTTCTCTTCTTATAAACCACTTTAAATTACCTTTGATCTTTTGTTTGGTGTATATGCTTTTGCATTGCTAAATATCAACCGGATGTCTTTGCAAAATTCCAAAGGGCTGTCATAATTTTCCGCTTCTAAAGTCTCCCTTACTGTTCCAAAATCCATTGGAGTATCTATAATATCTCGATAGTCCTAGGTTTTAAAAACATTAATTAGTTCAAAAATTTCATTCCTGCTTATAGAAATATAAGTGCATCAGATCTCTAAAATATTAAAAACTAGAGGCCTGGTGCACGAAATTCGTGCACTCAGAGGAACATCCCTCAGCCTGACCTGTGCCCTCTCACCGTCTGGGAGCCCTCAGGGGATATCCAACTGATGGCTTAGGCCCACTCTCCATGGGGATCGGGCCTAAGCTGGCAGTTGGACATCCTTAGCGCTGCCATGGAGGTGGGAGAGGCTCCCGCCACCACCATTGCGCTCGCCAGCCATGGGCCTGGCTCAGGGCTTCAGGCAGAGTGGCACTCCCGCTGTGGGAGCACACTGACCACCAGAGGGAAGCTCCTGCATTGAGCATCTGCCCCCTGGTGGTCAGTGCGCATCACAGCAACCGGTCGTTCCACTGTTCAGTTGATTTGCATATTACCCTTTTAATATACAGGATTATAGAAGAGAAAAAAATTAAAGGAGCTTAAAAATCATTGATAATTTTTAAAAAAACATGACCCAGTCATAAAGATAAGGTAAGAAATAACCAAGATGTATTATACCTGGTACCAGGACACAGACTGGTTGTTTTTTTTTCCAAATTGTAAGAGAAAGTTACAAAGGTAGTAGAAGTAAGCCAGCTGGACTACAGGCTCACAAAACAAGTTACAGATGCAGAAGAGCCCTTGGAGCTTAGGAGAGGGAAAAGCAAAGGTAATACACGTGGTGGGAGAAGAGGGGTCGGGAAAGGAAGAGCCAGACATGGACTGGTTTTTATTTCCTTCTTTACATTTTTGTAAATTCCAAGCTTTCTACAGTAAGTCTGTGCTTTATTATCTGACTTTTTTTTTTTAAGGTCATTTTCCATTCCTTTATTACTAGAGTGAAAACAGATACTTTTTACACAATTTATAGTTTTCCTGGAGCTGGGACTACTTAGATCATAGATACCATGTAGAATCCTCCCATTATTATGTAACTGTCTAAATGGTAAGAGAAAAAGTTAACAGGAAGCTAGACATCTTACTCTTTAGAAGTTTAATTTAAATACCTCTACATCGATCTCCTCTACACAAAATAAGAAAAGCCCCAAACATTCAAAAAAATGGCAACTTACTGGATATTCAACCAAATCAACAGGTTGTCTAAATGGTTCAGAATCTTCACATTGAAAAATTAAGTTCACTAGTTCCTTACACTGTTTCTTCCAGTTGCTTTCAACATAGCTGGTGGCTTTGCTGCTCCTTTTTTTCCAATCATGGCCCTAAAAATATATTCACAATATTGAAAGTATTTTCAGTGTTGGAAAGGTGACACTATAATATCGTATTTGACTTTCTATCTACTTGGAAAAAATCCACTTTTCTGTAAAAACCCAATGTCACATCTAGAAACATGTTACTCTAGAAACATTTTTCAATCCATCACTGATCTCCCACATCTAGAAAATGTTTTCACAGAATGTGAAATATCACATTGGGTAATGTGGTAGGCAGAATCAGAATAATGACTCAAAGACGTCTGCATCCTAATCCCAAGAACCCGGGACTATGTCACGTTACATGGCAGCTGTGACTAAAGACATGCTCTTGAGATGGGGAGACTGTCCTGGATTATCTGGTTGTGCCCAATGTAATCACAAGGGTCCTTACAACTGGGAGGCAGAGGGTCAGAGTCAGACTGGAAGATGTTACGCTGCTGACCTGAAGGTGGAAGAAGGGGGCCATGAGCCTCTAGAAGCTGAAAAATGTGAGGAAACGAATTCTACCCTAAAGTTCCCAGAAGGAACACAGCCATGCTGACATCCTGATTTTAGCCTAGTGAGACCATGTCAAACTTCTAACTTACGAAATGTCACATAACATTTTTGTTGTTTAAGCCACTAGATTTGTAATGTGCTAGAGCAGCCATAGCAAACAAATTCTAGACAGGTACTAAACGCTTGGGAGAATTATATGAAAATGACAAATCAGATGACAAATTCAAGCAAGTCTAACTTTTCGATATTATCTGGGGCAAGCATATTATGAAAATTTTTATTAAAAGCTTAAGTTTAAGCAGCATTTGGATGAAATTTAAAATGTTAACATTTTTTGAACACTCCCGGATTAATAACCTTGACTTTTCATTAACATCTTACATTAAAACTTCAAGAGTTCTGCTGGTGATACAATTCTAACTACCCAATATCCAAAACTTATTTCCATACATCCCCCAACTAATCCTCATTTTTAAAAAAAAGGTTGTTACCAAATGCTAGTTAATTTTTCCCTTCAAATGTCTCCTCTTCTTCCCTTCCTCTCCATTCCAAGCAAACACTATCCTTGACTAGATTCCCGTCCTTTACTCCCAGATTCTTGCAATAAACTCCTCACTTTCTTTACTACCTATCTTCATATCCCTCAAAATACATTTGTCTATTTTGACTGTGCAGTTTAGTCTCTACTTTAAATGAAAACTTGGTTTTCAATATCGCCATCATTTGCTCCCAAAATAACAGCCAGACGCAGCCATTTTGCTTACTCCAGCATTTACCCTCTACACCAGTCAGACCGGTGCTCTCAGCAGCCCACTAACATGCCACACTTTCCTACTTTTTTCAGCTTGGATTGTAATATCCCCTACTTTTTGACTGTTTTAACTCCATCTCATTCTGAGAAAATAATTCAAATCCCAAGACTTCCACTAAACCTTACCTAACCACCCAGCTTTCATGATTACTCCCCTTTCCCTTACAAAATATTCCATCTCTATATCAATTTAACTTTTCAAAGACAACACCTAAGACCTTAGGTTGATTTTAAACAAAGAATAAGTAAACAATGAAGATCAATCAGGCAGATAAACTTACTCTTCTTCTTCCAGAAGATGTTTTAGGGAGATCACTATCATCCTAGAAATAAAAATCAGAGCACCTTAAGTGTTAACATTCTCATTAAAAATGCAATAATCTTAATTTAAAAAGTATATAAAAGACAAGGTTATAACTTGTTAACAAAATCTCAAAAAACAGACTATACTGGATAATCTTTGTGGCACACAGATTCCAACAAACCAACTATTCTTAATACCCTATACATTCCCTAAGAACATGCACTAATTCCAAAATATAGCTATAAAAAGCAGCTTTAAATTTGTGTTTTATTTCTATGCAGAAACCCCAGAAAGAGTCTCCTACAATTTCTGAACATTTGAACTGTCCACGTTTTCTTATTCCCTAAATCTATACCCATTTTTATTCCAATAATAAATTAGCATGCGAATCGGTGAACTAAAGTTTGTGTAGAAATTAAGCTATGTTGGTGGGGTTTTTTACGCCATATTACTTTTAAAGACTATCTTCCCTGCAACCAAATCCAACAGCCTGATTCTCAAACAGGGCAGCATCACTGCTACTTGCCTCACTGACACTTCAAGACCACCCCGAGGGAAGGACTCTAGGGTGCTTGAGCATGGTACAGCTCATGAATTCTCAACTACAATTAAGTCCATGCTCAGATATTGGTTTTACAAAAAAAAAATTTCCAAGGTACTTCTTTAATGTATCTTCCTCTGGCGAAAATTTGGAAAGAGAACATATTCCACGCCTAAGTTGTTCACTTAGACATATTTTGTTTGGTATATTGATAATCAATTATTGGCTAAAACAAATTATGTCACTATCTAGATAATTAAAAAATGTTTTTATCAAGTGCCCTATTTTCATAGTAAATTGGAATATAGCAAGAATTGGTATAGTTAATCAACATTTTGTACTTCACTCATTCTTTCAAGTTACCATTTGGAATGAACAAAAATCATTGTAAAATTGACAAACTTCATACCAAAGCCTGGGCATTTTGCTCATCATTTTCAGAAGTGTTAGAAAGTTCTGAGATATCTGTACAGTCTTGATTCCTAAAAAACAATTTTTCATTTTTTTAACAGTATGCAGATGTCGTTATTGTTGCCAAAGATTCAAACTACAGGTTAGATATAAACAGTTGCTCAACTAAGCATACCTAATTTCAATCAGAGAAATATCAGGTTTTTACTCTACCCTCTGTGGAAACAACTATCTTAGAATATGAAAAGTAAGGGTTGTTTTTTTTTGTGTTTTTTTTTTCAGTTAAGTATACACGAAAATTAAGCTGATAATTCAGGAATAATGTATATATGGCCTCAGTTAATGAACACACAGAGAAATTTTTCTAAGTATCATCACTAGTAATAATCATAGGATGAGTACCAGGAAAATGGTTGATTTGAGATAAAAGAGAATAAAAGAAAAAAAGGAAGTAGAACTTAAAGCAAATTATATCTTAACCTCACTATACACACAGAACAAATCCTAAAGCAGTGATATCCAGGCATAAAGGAGAAGAAAATGATATGTGATGTTCCTGAAGAAAGAAAGAAGTAAGTTCTGGGAAAGAGGTGATAAGTCCAAGTCCTCCAGACACAGGACAGATTTAACCCAGAAAAGTGACATAGACTGCAACTTGTTGCTACATATTGAAAATGATGGCATAACTTATAAATTATCTTCTCTAACACAGTATTCTTCTACAGAATTTTTATAGCTAGGGGGAAAAGGCATATAAGATCATATAGCAAAACTCACTAATTTTAAAGGCTGAATAATTTGTCCAAAGTCACACAGAATATTCACTAGAAGATATTAAGCTAGACCTTGGATTTTGATTTCCAGGTCAGTTTTCATTGCACTATTCCAATTCTGATTTCCCAATGCAGGAAATTATGTGGAATATCCACGCATGTACAAACACTCCCACAGGACAAGATTTAATCCAAAAATTAAAACTCAATCTAATTATGAGAAAATAACATACAAACCCAAATTAAGTACCAGTGACAAAGTAATTGTCTAATACTTATAAAAAATGATGAGGTCATGAAAGAAAGGAAAGACTGGGGAACAGGTTAAAGAAAATGAAGAAATTGAAAACAGTGAGCATGATGGGGATTCTGGATAAGATCCTGATACAGAAAAAGGACATTG
Organism: Cnephaeus nilssonii; assembly: GCF_951640355.1. Taxonomy (NCBI): domain Eukaryota; kingdom Metazoa; phylum Chordata; class Mammalia; order Chiroptera; family Vespertilionidae; genus Cnephaeus; species Cnephaeus nilssonii. Next base: position 5,113,487 of record NC_137074.1, read on the forward strand.
ATATAAAAACTAAAAACCCAATTAATGCCCTAGCCTCATGGTCGGCAAACTGCGGCTCACAAGCCACATGTGGCTCTTTGGCCCCTTGAGTGTGGCTCTTCCACAAAATACCACGGCCTGGGCGAGTCTATTTTGAAGAAGTGGCATTAGAAGAAGTTTAAAAAATTTGGCTCTCAAAAGAAATTTCAATCATTGTACTGTTGATATTTGGCTCTGTTGACTAATGAGTTTGCCGACCACTGCCCTAGCCGGTTTGGCTGAGTGGATAAAGCATCAGCCTGTGGACTGAAGGGCCCTGGGTTCCTGTCAAGGATACATGCCTGGGTTGCGGGCTCGATCCCTAGTAGGGGTCCTCTAGGAGGCAGCCAATCAATGATTCTCTCTCAATATTGATGTTTCTATCTCTCTCCTCTCCCTTCCTCTCTGAAATCAATAAAAATATATTTAAAAAAAAACAAAAACCAATTAAGTGTTACAGCTACAGTCAATAGCATTGTACCAAGACTAGTTTCTTAGCATTTCATCGGACACCACAGAATGTAAAAAAATGTTACCTAAATGGAAAGGGATACATATATGTGGCAAATGTCTGTAGTTTAAATTATTTCAAAATGTTAAAAAGTAGAAAAATTTGGATTAATTTCTCATTCCTGTACAGAAATTACAATCACAGTAAGTATGTAAAGAATTGTCATTTTAAGTAACACATTAAAAGGTTATCAGATTCAGAGAGCAAAAATTAAGCACTGGATCACTGTAAGAACACAATATGCAAAGTCATTCACTTGTCCACATCTATAAGATGAAGTCACTTACTTGATAAATTTTAGAAGTTGGTCAGTTATCTTCTTAGCTGATCTTGCAATTACACTCTCAGGTTCATTAAATGTTCTGGCATTGTGTTCTATATATCTGACTTCCCAAACCAATGCAGATAACCTCCTTCAAAATAAAAAGGCAATTTATGGTTTAGAAAATAAAAAGACAGAAACCAAGTAAAAACATCCAGCATGTTAAGCCAGCATGATATGTTACTTAAAACAAAGGTGCAACTCGATCTCCGGTGGGGGACATGTGGGAGGCAGCCGATCCAATGATTCTCTCTCATCATTGATGTTTCTCTCTTTCTCTCCCTCTCCCTTCCTCTCTGAAATCAATAAAAAAAATTTTTTTAGAAAGTGCAAAGTAACAATGAATAACCTTCTCATGCTGTCACCTTGATCACAGTCATAAGCAATTATACTGAAGATAAACTGCAGAGAATACATTTAAGGACCAAAAATCTTAACAGATCAGTTAATCACATCCAGAAAACCAACAGAGCAATCCTCCCTTTTCACAATGCCTCTGGGGACATTTGAAACTGTTGAGACTCAATGAAGAAAATGTGCTCAACACCATCAATCCCAAGAGTCAATCTCACTGTAAAGTAACAAGAGGGTTTCTGATCAAATGCACATTTCCATGTTTGACTACAGACCTAAATTATACCAACAATGTGAACTGAAGAAATCAGTTTTTTGGTTTTTTTTAATGTTTTTATTGATTTTGAGAGAGAGGGAAGGAGAGGGAGAGATAGTAACATGAATGATGAGAGAAGATCCTTGATCGGTTGCTTCCTGCACGCCCCCTAATGTGGATTGAACCTGCAACCCTGACCTGGAATTGAATCAGTGACCTCTTGGTGCAGAGGTCAATGCTCTGAGCCACCACTGAGCCACATTGGCCAGGCTTATAAAATTTTTCAAAATAGTTGAATTATCCTAACTAATAAAAGAGTGATATGCAAATTGACCCTAACTCTGCTACACCCACAAGCCATGCCCACAAGCCATGCCCACAAGCCAATCAGGAACAAATATGCAAATAAACCCAACCAAGATGGCTACAGCCACAGAGAGCAGGAGGGAGGCTTGGGTTTCCCAGGCAACAGAGGAAGCCAAGCTTTAGCCTGCCCTTGCCAGCCTAAGCCTCCACTCAAGGCTACAAAGTTTCAATTATAGAAGGTAAACAAATTCAAACAGAAATGGCGGCAGCCACAGAGCTGGAAGAGCAGGAGGCTAGGGTTGCCCCCAGCAATGGAAGAAGCAAAGCTTTCCGCACACCCTGGCAGGCCCAGGCCTCCACTTAAGGCTACATAATTTCAATTATAGAAGGTACACAAACCCCAAAAGAAATGGCTGCCATTTCTTTCCAGGCTACAAAGTTTCAATTGTAGAAGGTAAATAAATTCCAGATACCAGGGCCTCCTCTTGGGTCGCCAGGGGGTGTGGCTGGCCTGCAAACCACCACAGGCCCCTCGCTCAGGCCGCCCCACGCCCCAAGGGAACCCCCACCCTGATCTGGGACACCCTTCAGGGCAAACCAGCTGGCCCTCACCGGTGCACCACTCCTCTATCCTATCTAATAAAAGAGTAATATGCAGAGTGATGGTCAATATGCAGAGTAATATACAAACTGATGTTTCTCTCTCTCTCCTCTATCCTATCTAATAAAAGAGTAATATGCAGATTGACCATCACTCCAACACACAATATGGCTGCCCCCATGTGGTCAAAGATCCTGCCCCCATGTGGACACAAGATGGCCACCACAAGATGACCAGCAGGGGAGGGCAGTTGGGAGGCACCAGGCACGCAAGGGAGGGCAGTTGAGAGGGACCAGGCCTGCAAGGGAGGGCAGTTGGAGGCGATCAACCCGGCAGGGGAGGGCAGTTAGGGGCAAACAGGCTGGCAGGGGAGCAGTTAGGCATCAATCAGGCTGGCAGCGGAGTGGTTAGGGGGTGATCAGGCTGGCAGGCAGAAGCAGTTAGGGGCAATCAGGAAGGCAAGCAGACAGGCGAGCAGTTGGGAGCCAGCAGTCCTGGATTGTGAGAGGGATGTCACAGATTGGAGAAGGTTCAGGCTGGGCTGAGGGACACCCCCTTCTCCATGCATGAATTTTGTGCACCGGGCCTCTAGTAAAAAATAAAATACCACCGACTGCTTTAAAAAAAAATCATTGAGAATAGGAAATTTTATAGTTATCAGTGCTCTAGAAGCCAGAGATAAAACGTACATGCCTTTAGGATATTAATCTTTCAAAGGCCAAAGTCCACTTATTAACTAAATTAAATTTTATTTTTAAATGGAATAAAATATAGGAATGTTAAACATACAAATAAAAAATTTAACTTCTCCCTGCCGGGTAGCTCAGTTGGTTAGTGTTGTAGATACGCCAAGGCTATAGGGTTCGCTCCCCAGTCAGGGCAATCAGGGCACGTGCAGGAAGCAATCAATGAATGCATAAATAAGCGGAATGCAAACTGATGTTTCTCTCTCTCTCCAAAAAAAAAAAAAGACTACATAACATAATTTGTAAGAAAAACAAACTACTTAAGGAATGAAATCTGGTAATTTTTCTTATGCAGGTTCTAATCATACCTACCCAAAGGCATCTAACACAATGTCTTACAGGACCAAGAAATTATGATAATAAAAAAGAAAATGAAACAAAAAATGTCAGTCCCCATTCCACCACTGTCACCATCAACTACCATTACCTCATTTACTCTAGTTGGTACAGCCAAGTATCTTTTCAAACTATTTTAAAAATAGGTTTCTACTAACCTGTAAAATCGATTAACAAGTCTCATTCGAATTGTGTAAAGATCAGTTGGGTAAGCCACTACAGTACAGTACTTCGGGTACGTACACAGATCAACTGGACCTGCAAAAGCTGCTGCTATATCTGTCAGGGCAGACAGAGGAGTTTTTATTAATAAATTCATAATCCCTAAGTGATATTTCTCCACAAATAATTCATAAAATACACTAAAGCTACATTTAATACTGCAAGCTTAACCAAAAGGTAATAAGTAGGAATTATAGTAATAAACACAACCACAATTATGATACATTTTTAAATACTTGTGTGGAAAAGCTTGAACATGAAATTTTTCATACTAAAAAAACTTACCGAGATTCAAAAGTTGATCTATGCCACTAATAATTCGTTCACATTCTTCATCCCTCGATTTCTGACCCCATTCACCATCTTGTGGTTTGTAGAGCAATTTCTCTAGCTCATCTGAAGTAACAGAAATACTAGCTCCTAATTCTTCAGGTGGATCAACTATGGATTCCATTAAAAAAGAACACAAAGAATAAAACAAAAAAAACGAATATACACTATATTTAAATTCAATTCAAAGGTCTATAAACAAGACACTAATTACAAAGGACAAAGTAGTTACTTAATAGAAGAGAAAACTGGCAGACACCACCTCAATCAAATGATTAAAGTTAACAGGATAAATTGGTATCATGTGCCTCCCAATATCATGCATAAAAAACACATTTCTCTGACACTCTTGCCCCGAATGCAAACCCTGGATTTAATCGTGAAAAAAAAAAAAACAGCAGCAGACAAACCCCAACTGAGGGAAAGTCTACAAAATAATTGGCCAGTACTCTTCAAAAGTGTCATGGTCATAAAAGAATGAAAAGACACAGGGAGCCGAAACCGGTTTGGCTCAATGAGTAGAGCGTCGGCCTGCGGACTGAAAGGTCCCAGGTTCGATTCCGGTCAAGGGCATGTACCTTGGTTGCGGGCACATCCCCAGTAGGGGGTGTGCAAGAGGCAGCTGGTCGATGTTTCTCTCTCATCAATGTTTGTAACTCTCTATCCCTCTCTCTTCCTCACTGTAATAAATCAATAAAATATATTTTTAAAAAATGAAGAAAAAAAAAAAAAAAAAAAGAAAGAAAAGACACAGGGACCCCAGACTAAAAGAGATTAAGATGGCACGGCAATGAAACCCAATATATGAAAGGACATTAGGACAATAATCGAAATTTGAAGGCCTATGGATTAGAATTGTATCAATGATAACTTCCTGATTGATAGCTGCACTATAAATTATTTAAGATGTTAACATTTGAGAAAACTGGGTATTCATAAATTCAATGTACTATTCTTGTAACATTCTGTAAGTCTCAAATTATTCCACAACAAAATATTTTGCAAGTGCAATAAAGCCCAGCCAGCATAGCTCAGTGGTTAAGCATCAACCTATGAAGCAGAAAGTCACAATTCGATTCCCGGTCAGGGCACATGTGTAGGAGGCAGCTGATCAATGATTTTCTCTCACTAATGTTTCTTTCTATCTCTCTCCCCCTCTCCCTTCCTCTCTGAAATTTAATTTAATTAAAATTTTAATTTAATATAAAGCCCAGCCAATTTGGCTCAGTGGCTGAATCAGGAGGTCACGGTTCAATTCCTGATCAGGGCACATGCCTGGGTTGCGGGCTCAATAAATCAATAAAAACTTATTTGGTGGGGGGAGGGGGGACACTGGTTGGAGTCTGGGTTAGAATGACTTAGGTTAGAATCCTAACTCCTACCCTTTCTAGATGTGCGTATGACTTACACAAATTACTGCAAACTCTCTGAACCTTATTTCTTTCATCTGTAACAGAGCATCAACCTCAGAGCAGGATTAGATGAAATGACACGCACAAAGTTCTTTGAAACAGAGTAAGACCTCAAAAAATGCTGGTTTTCCCTTATCTATTACATACTTTCTACATTGAAAAATGACTTTTCCTATTATTTGTAAGATACTAAGTGCAAATGAAAATCTAACAAAGGAAGATGACTGGTGACTTTCAAGAGTGTAGTTATTAGAAACACATTTTTTGGGAAAAAAATTCTCATTTCCATAAAAATCCTTATTTCCACAGTAAACCACGACAATGGTTGATGGAGCCATATCAGAGAGTAAACACAAAGAAAAGGGGTTGGCCCCTAAGGCAGACACAGAAAAACTCGTAGAGCAAGATTTCATGTATCAAAAAATGGTGGGGGTGAAGAGGACAAAAGTTTATGTTTGTTTTTACACTGAATAAACACTAATATAAAAGGAAGCTTGAGAGTGAAGAAACGGGAGGCAAGAGACATAGAGCACCCCTTCAAAAGTCTGCAAGAGGGCAATCTGAGCAGATGGAATGTTCCAGAAAGCCACATGAAAGCTGTTGAAAGGTACAGGAGATCCTCAAACTCAAGGAGGAAGGAAGAGGGAACTGGACCGGCAGGGATGCCGGAAGGGCTCAGTGTCAGGTCCCACAGAAGCAAAAGCAGTGGGCAGCAAGCACTGACGGGAGAGGCTGGTCCACAAAAGCACTTCGCTTCTCTCTAAGGAAAGGAAGAGGCCACCACCGTCAGACAGACACGCTGCGGTGAAGCAGAAGACAGAAGTCAAGCTAGAGCTTCCCTCTGAAGGAAGACAGGGTAACAGAGGAGAATGAGGACAAGGAAACAGAGCCCACAGGAGGGAGTTCGGCAGAGCTTTAAGCTTACATGAGAATGGCAGTGGGCCCCTAAGACACAGCCAGCGTCAAGCTGGAAACACTGGATAAGAAATGATGAACCAGATACAAATAATTCTGTTGGCTTCTTTTAGCAAAGTTCACAGTTACCATAATAATTTGAAAACATGTCTCAAAGAATATAATTCACTCTATGTGCATTAGTAAGAGAACAAAATTAAAAATATAAAGATAAAATACTTTCATTATTTAACAATTACATACCATTATCAGGAATTGGTTCCATATCCCACGGGCTAAGCTTTTCAATTTCAGTATTGTCCCACCTGTTAATACCAAAAGAAAAGTCTGGTTAACCTTTCCTAAATTCAACTTGTGGCTAATAAGTGGTATCCACTACAAGAGTAAACAGGAAGATAGAAAATGTGAAAATTAACTGCATTGTAGCAGTAAAAGTTTAAATACTAACAGTAAAAAATGTTTAGAAGGATACATGGTAAGAAATGTGTAAAAGTGTATGGCAGGTTCAAGGTAAAAACCAGAAATCTTGTGTGGCGCATGCCAGGTTAGTGAAGAAAAACTCAAACACAGTGTGAAGGTCTTAAATGTGACACTTCAGAATGTGGACTTTATTCCGCAGCCCATGGAAAGGCAGAAAATATGTTTTTGAACAAAGGAAATTATGTAATTGTGTTCCTGGACTCTGATCTTGCAATGTCAGGATGAAGGTGGAGAAAATATTAGGAAGCTACAGAAAAGGTCCCAGGAAAGCAAGCAGAGACTGCACTCCCAGGGTTACTAGCGAACAGGAAATGACAGGGGCATGCTAAAGAGACATTGTAGAGGTGAGACTGATAGGACTTAGTGACAGATGGGTTTTTTAACCTGAAATGTATTACTTTTCATACAACAACCTACCACAGTGAACAAATGTTTATAGATGATTCATTTTCATCTGCATACAGACCTAACAATGTAACACTGGAAATGACTATCAGGGTACTGTGGCTGATAGGGCTCTTGACTTAGCACTGTTCCAAACCACCAGGCATCGTCAATGATAGAACGGAACCTGTCACCTAGAAGAGATATGACCCAGTCTGAGACACCAGTTTGCAATACTAACATTTTTTATTTATGAAATGTCACATGATAAAGATTTCAGTAAAGATAATGTAATCAAAGCATTTTTTATGTTATAATTAGTCATCCGTCCCCACCTCCCAGCAATCTTCAGTGATAAAATAGATGTAAAAAAGATTCACTCAGCAATTTACTGAAGGTACATACCATACAACATAATAGGCTAAAATGGTTTATGACCAGGTTCCATTATTTAGTTAATCCCAACGCCCACTCCAAAATAAGTTGTTACATTCACAACATGAAACGAAGAACAAAGCTTAAAAAAATTTAAAAATCTTTTACAACAATGTATACTATCAATAAACACTTGTGTAGTAAATATCCTATCCTATATAATAATCCTATATAATAAAATAGTAATATGCAAATTAATCATCACTCTGCTATACCCACAAACCACACCCACCAGCCAATCAGAATCTAGTATGCAAATTAACCCAACCAAGATGGCTACAGCCACAGAGTGAGCAGGAGGCTTGGGTTTCCCCAGCAATGGAGGAAGCCAAGTTTTCCACACACCCTGGCAGGCCCAGGCCTCCACTCAAGACTACAAAGTTTCAATTATAGAAGATAAATAAATCCCAAAAAAATGGCTGCGGCTGCGGAGCAAGCAAGAGATTTGGCTCCACTCAAGGCTACAAAGTTTCAATTATAGAAGATAAAGAAATCCCAGATCTCAGGGCCTCCCCTTGGGTCGCCTGTGTGCCTGGCCTGCAAACCACCACAGGCCCCTCGCCCAGGCTGCCCCACGACCCAAGGGAACCCCCACCCTGATCCTGGACACCCTTCAGGGCAAACCAGCTGGCCCCACTTGTGCACCAGGCCTCTATTCTATCTAATAAAAGAGTAATATGCAAATTGACCATCACTCCAACACGCAAGATGGATGCCCCCATGTGGTCAAAGATGAATGCCCCCATGTGGACACATGATGGCCACCACAAGATGGCCAGCAGGGGAGGACAGTTGGGAGGGACCAGGACTGCAAGGGAGGGCAGTTGTGGGCGATCAGGCCAGCAGGGGAGGGAAGTTGGGAGGGACCAGGCCTGCAAGGGAGGGCAGTTGGGGGTGATCAAGCCAGCAGGGGAGGGAAGTTGGGAGGGACCAGGCCTGCAAGGGAGGGCAGTTGGAGGCGATCAAGCCTGCAGGGGAGGGCAGTTAGGGGTGACCAGGCCGGCAGAGGAGGGAAGTTGGGGGCGACCGGACCTGCAGGGAAGGGCAGTTGGGGGGGGGGGGGGGACACAGGCCTGCAGGAGAGAGCAGTTGGGGGGGGGGCAGGCCTGCAGGGGAGGGCAGTTAGGAGTGACCAGGCCTACAGGGGAGAGCATTTAGGGGCAAACAGGCTGGCAGGGGAGCAGTTAGGCATCAATCAGGCTGGCAGGGGAGTGGTTAGGGGGTGATCCGGCTGGCAGGCAGAAGTGGTTAGGGGCAATCAGGAAGGCAGGCAGGCGAGCAGTTGAGAGCCAGCAGTCCTGGATTGTGAGAGGGATCCCAGATTGGAGAGGGTGCAGGCTGGGCTGAGGGACACACACCTCCACACACACCCCTCCCCCATGCATGAATTTCGTGCACCGGGCCTCTAGTCCTATATAATAAAAGGGTAATATGCAAAACAGTGGAATGACTGGACGTTATGATGCGCACTGACCACCAAGGGGCAGACGCTCAACGCAGGAGCTGCCCCCTAGTGGTCAGTGCACTCCCACAGGGGGAGCACCGCTTAGCCAGAAGCTGGGCTGATGGCTGGAAAGCACAGTGCAGCAGTGGTGGTGGGAGCCTCTCCTGCCTCCGCAGTAGTGCTAAGGATATCCGACTGCCTAAGGATATCTGACTGCAGGCTTAGGCCCAATCCTCGGTCAGTTGGACATTCCCCGAGGGCTCCTGGACTGTGAAAGGGTTCAAGCCTGACTGAGGGACCCCCTCTGTGCACAAAGGTTGTGCATTGGGCCTCTAGTATTAAATACATACTTATAAATTATTTCCTAGTTGTAATTTCAATTTTGTCCTGGGAAGAGGTGAGTGTAACTTCCACCTACTCTGCTGCCATCTTGGATCTCCATTAGGAATTTTGAAATAAACCTTTTTGGGCTATTCATGAGGGTAAATTTCTGTTAAGTAAAGTTCTCAATATAGTTTAAACAGAAACAAGCAAAATCCTCTAATACCACAGCTCAAACTTCAGTAGAATAGGTTAAGATTTGATAGGGAAGCAAAAATGAATTAATTAGTATAGAATATCTGCTACAATAATTTCTCAACCACAAAAATAAAACAAAACCCTCTAAATTTTAAGAGGCAATTAGGAATCCATCTCTACAGTTTAAAAATGAAGTTTAAAAACATTTTTGAAAGGACATGTTGGCAGAACAAAATAAGAGCTTCTCACACATCACGGTGGTTGAAAAAACATTAACAGATAAGATACTTTAAGCTCTTTGGGACTTGGCTGTATGACTAGCTGTCTTATTGTGTATGTGTAGCTAGATGTTTTTCTTCAAAAAAATTTCCTTTACCTCTAGTCCCAAAATAATCTTGATTACTTGTCTGACATTACTGGTAAAAATAATTTATTAAGAACAGCAACACTCTAACAATCTTTGTTTCAATACGGATGACTTAAAATTTATCTGAAAAGTGTCTATTTATAGTATCTGAGGTCTTAACATCACTTATGAATGTGTACACCAAAAGACACAGCTTGGGTAAAACTTGTTATTTCTAGTAAGAGACCAAAACTAACAATAGCAGAAAAAGTTATTCTAAGTGACTAACGTCAATATGAGCTTCCCAAGATAACACTGCATAATTAAAAGTAATACTGTCTGAACACCTGTAAAACAGGCACTGCAGTTGCTAACGGATATTACTGGCCTAATTACCATCATCAATTATGTCCTGAAGAGATTAATGATCCACACAAATTAAGAACCTAAGCAAGTAAGCCCATCAGCTCACCTTCAATGACCACCATAAAAACCATGTTAGTTAGTGCCCATGCCGACGTGATTTTATTTTTTTCTGTCCACCCATATACCCCATGATTATAAAGCATAAGTGTAATATAAGCTTTTTATTTTTCAAAGAAATGGTTTCCTCAAGTCAGCCTATTTAAGTCTGACTTGACATGACATCCAAGGTAGAATATTCTGTATGCCAGACATTACCTGTGTGAAGTTTGCATTATTTTTCAACTTTCTTATTATTTTACATATGATAATTTTGTGAATTACCCAGGGCCATGTTAAATATAATTAGAAATAATGCAGTATGGGGAAGTCTGAAAGGAAATAAAAGGTCTACTCTAGTTTACTCAATGAGAAATATCCCTTCAAAACATCACATATCATAAGAAATGTTGTTTGGCTAAAAAGTCCACTAAGAAGTAGTAAGCACCAAGCCCTTAAGCAAAATAAACTTATAAGTCACTTATATTTCTTTCCAGAATTTATAAGTTTGCATCCACCAATCAAAGGTTATATAAAATTCAATTAAGGATAGACTTACAAGACTGCCAATTCCTCTGTCTTGCTTCATCATAAAATTGACGCAACACAAGAAAGTCAATAACATCTGGCATATCATGATATCTAAACAAAAAAAAGATTATTAGACTCCTTGGGTAGCAGCTTATAGTCTAGAGCAACACTGTCCAAAATAAATACAATGGGAACCGCATATGTAATTTTTAAACTTTGACTAACCTTATTAAAAAATAAAAAGAAATCAGTGGACTTAAATTTTAATAGTGTATTATATTTAACCAAATATATCCTAATGTTGTTTCACCATGCAGTCAATACAAAATAATATTTTACATTCTTTTTCTTCACATGACGTTTTCAAAATTCAGTGTTTATACTTATGTCACACTCTATTCTGATCAGCCACATTTCCAGTGCTGAATGGCCACATGTAGCTAATGGCTACCATTCAAAGGTTCATAAAATTATATTTACTTCTAGTGGGTTCCCATCTATCAGAATTTAAACCCACATGTTAGGCTGTCCACAGTGCTCTACTGTTTACCCTGCGGCTAAATGGAAAGAGCGTGCTAACCAGCAAGAGAGAAAATCTAAATGTTTTTTTATTTATTTTTTATTTTTTTATTTTAGAGAAAATCTAAACTTAAATAATTCCATAAAAAAGAACACGTACCTAATAGAGAAAGATTTGTCCATAAGTTTTCCATTTGCAGGATCTATAAATGCTAGTTTGAGGCAACAGAGTGTAGGGGGTCCAACCTCATATCGTATTCCAACTATTTTGACCAATTCTTGATCCTTCAACAGATTTTTAAAAAAATAAATAAATTCCTCAAGACTCTAATTCTCTACATATTGCAAAATTTAATCAACTCACAATTTAGGCTTCCAACTCACAATTTAGCAGACCAGTTTAAGTGACTATTAATTACAATTATTTTTGCTAAAGTTAATCTTCACATCTTTTTCAAGATAGACATTTAATACGGTTATTATATAAGGAGTATATTCACTTTAGAAAATACAATAATCCCCCCTCATTCTTGGTTTCCTTTCTGCTGTTTCAGTTACCTGTGTTCAGCCATGGTCCAAATGGAAAATTCCAGAAATAAACAGTTCATAAGCTTTACATTGTGAGCCATTCTGAGTAGCATGATGAAATTTTGTGCTGTCCCACTGGGGACGAGAGTCATCCCTTTGTCTAGCGTATCCACACTGTATAAACTACCCATCTGTTAGTCACTTAGAGGCCATCACAACTACCAGAATGACAACTGTTTCGGTACAGGGAAGCTGAAGTTTTTCTAAATTATGCACAAAGTTAAGCCTTTATTCCCATTTGTATTTCTTCTTTTGAAACTTGCACTGCTTGAAGGCAGCCAATCAATGATTCCCTCTCATCATTGATGTTTCTCTCTCTCTCCCCCTCTCCCTTCCTCTCTGAAATTAATTTAAAAAATATTTTAAAAAAGAAACTTGCACTGCTTTTTAAAATCTGTCCTGGGTATGCACATTTTACAATTACTGGTACATATTGCAAAACTGCCTTCCTTATAATTTTACATGTCAATCAATAATATATGAAGACTACCCAATGATAAACTTAAGTCTTCCTACTAGATCTTAAGGCTTAGAGGTAATAGCAGACATGTTTTTAAGTAGGCCCTAAGTGGTTGACTCAGTAGATAGAGCATCGGCCTGTGGACTCAAGGGTCCCAGGTTCAATTCCGATCAAGAGCATGTACCTTGGTTGCAGGCACATCCCCAGTAGGGGGTATGCAGGAGGCAGCTGATCGATGTTTCTCTCTCATCGATGTTTCTAACTCTCTATCCATCTCCCCTTCCTCTCTGTAAAAAATCAATAAAGATATATTTAAAAAGAAAAAAATGTTTTTAAGTAGGAAATAAATGGAGACAATAATGAAATATGGCCCTAGGGCCTAGCCAGTTTGGCTCAGTGGATAGAGCATCAGCCTGTGGATTGAAAGGTCCCAGGTTCGAGTCCAGCCAAGGGCACATGCCCAGGTTGCGGGCTTGATCCCCAGTAGGGGGCATGTAGGAGGCAGCTGATCAATGATTCTCTCTCATCATAGATGTTTCTATCTCTCTCTCCCTCTCCCTCTCTAAAAATTAATAAAGAAATATATTTTTAAAATAATAATAATAATAGTGAAATATGCTTCCAGGTTCTTTAATGGGTTCAAGTAATTTAATTATACATGTGCTAAATGTTAATACTATCATCTTACCCTAAGATCCATTTTTCTCCATGGCTCCTTGTTAGGGTTCAGTTCATAAATGTTATTTCTTCTGACAGCCTCAATATAAGCTTCATGACCCTGTCGAAAATATATAACCTACAAAAAAGGATACATTAAAAAATAACAAATAAAAATAAAAATTTAAGAGCAATATTAATGTTTTATGTTCCATATTCATATTTTTAAATTTTATTACTCTCACCTCATCGCCCATTTGTGGAACAAATGGCGATTTTCGAAGAGTGGTGTCAGTTATCCAAACTGGAGGATGACATTCATATAAATCTTCCGTATTTGTGAGCTCTGCCGGAGTTATTCTCCGCAAATTCTGCTAAGGGGAAGAAAGAGTTTGGTAGAAGAGAAAAGAGCAGCATGCACTCTTGGATTGAAAAATAAATGTCACCATTCAGAATGACTACTTACTGCATGTCACCTAATGACTAGTTCTGAAATGTCATACATATTTGGTTCCTGAACACACACAGAAACATATCACTAGTTTGCATTCCAGATCTACCTAGCACTTTCCTAGAATCTCTTGATTTTAACGTTCTTCATAACATTTTATATCCTATGCAAGGGGCTAATTTCCAACCTAAATCCTCTTCACTACAAAGCCTGCTCTGCCTGAGACACCAGTATAAATTTCACCACAGACTAATCATTTTAAGACTGGCGATAGTAAAATATGACCACAAATTCTTTGATACTCGTACTCTCCAAATTATCCTCCGTTTGAGTATGAGCTCACCTTGCTTCTAACAAACAAAATAAAGCCAAAGTGACAATGTTGGACTTTAAGACTAGGAATAAAGGCATCAGGGCTTAACTTTTGCTTACGCTTTTGCATCACTAAAGACTCTCAAGCAGCCCTATGGAAGCTCATGTGGTGGGAAATGAAGTTTCCAGCCAACTGCCCCATGAATGAGCTTCAAAGATGATCATCTAGTCCCAATCAAGCCTTCAGACAAGTCAACCCCAACCATCATGATTAGGCAACCTCATGAGTCCAAATCCCCTAGCTAATCAGCTCCCAAATTCCTAACCCATCAAAACATGATATAATACATGTTTCCTATTTTATGCAGCTAAGTTTCAGGATGACATGTTATACGGCAACAGATAACCAGTACAAAGACATGGCATCTTTAAATATTGAGAGCTACCTGCACAATAAGAGCACATGCACTGTACATGGAAAGACAAGGGATACTATAATTAGGAAAAAACTTTGAAGATAGAGCATAGCAAATAAAAATGGGAAACATAGCAATAACAGGCAAAACAAGAGAAAATGCCTTAAAATGCCTTGAAGTGTACTTCCAGTATTGAATTAATAGTAAAAAAAAAAAAAAAAGTGTTAGGGTTGGATCCTGAGAAAAACAGAACTCTCCCTTTAAGTTTCAGATTCAAAAAGGCTTAGGTTTCAAGTCCAACCCAGAGCAGATTAGAAAGAGAAGTTTTTGGGGGTTTTTAATATATTCTATTGATTTTTTTACAGAGAGGAAGGGAGAGGGTTAGAAACATTGATGAGAGAGAAACATCAATCAGCTGCCTCCTGCACATCCCCTACTGGGGATGTGCCTGCAACCAAGGTACATGCCCTTGACCGGAATCGAACCTGGGACCCTTGAGTCCACAGGCCGACGCTCTATCCACTGAGCCAAACCAATTAGGTCAGAAAGAGAAGTTTTAATAATAAAATAGCTTTTCCAAAAATAAGTTTGCATTTTACATTTACTTCCAGATGATATAACATTGTCAATAAAAATAAAGACTTCAATTTTAAAAAGATTTCTAATTTTAAGTGTGGACAGAAACGCCTACTGTACATAAGATGTTATTTCTAAAGTTACATTTTTCTTACCTCTCTTTTAGGCTTATTTTCTTTCTTTCTCTTTCGTCTCCTTTTTGGAGGAGATAAATTCTCAGTAGACACTTCATCCTCTGAACTACTACAAAACCGAGTAATACGCCGACGAGATGAAGTTCGTAAAGGAGGCTGCAAATTGATGCCTGCATCAGCTGTCCAATCAGAATATCGCGATGAAGAGTCACTAGAAAAGGAACACATTGTAAGTTCTGTGGAGCCAGAATCGAGCCCCTCATAGCAAATTCTTAATATAACCTCAGGGTGAGAGAGGAGGAGGAGGCAAGGACAGGCCCCAGGGAGCTTCAACTTGAACGACCTGCCCTCTCCATCAATGAATACTGAAATGGCCAAAGATCATGAGAAAGAGAGGAACCTTCACCGACTCGGGGAATTAGGAAAGAATGTAAGCCTGAGAAAATTTTTGTTAAGTATAATACACATGAGACCTCATGGAAGACAACATCTAGAGCCAACTAACAATTCCCCTTCTAAAAAACATAGTTATGCAAACAGTAGAGGTCACACAGAACCATAGGTAGCACCCCCGCCCAAGTTGGAGCCGACTCTAGAATAGACTAGAAATTTTCATTAGAATGACAAACCATTAAGTGAATACACTGAGAAGCCCCAGGAAAGCATAGCCACGCTTCTTGCCAAGAGAGGGACTTTCTTAGATATGACAGAAGACCCAAGAGAGATACCAGTCCTAGCCCATCCAGAAGCAAAAGCAGAGTCAAGCCCTAGACAGTCTGGCTCAGTGGATAGAGTTGTCAGCCTGTGGACTGAAGAGTCATGGGTTCGATTCTGGTCAAGGGAACATGCCTGGGTTGCGGGCTCGATCCCTCGTAGGGGGTGTGCAGG
Organism: Cnephaeus nilssonii; assembly: GCF_951640355.1. Lineage (NCBI taxonomy): Eukaryota > Metazoa > Chordata > Mammalia > Chiroptera > Vespertilionidae > Cnephaeus > Cnephaeus nilssonii. The sequence continues at coordinate 5,129,418 of NC_137074.1, forward strand.
AGGCAGCCAATCAATGATTCTCTCTCATCACTGATGTTTCTCTCTCTCTAGCCCTCTCCCTTCCTCTCTGAAATCAATAGATATATTTAATAAAAAATTTTTAAAAAGCCGTCAAATGGGCCCTTGCTGGTGTGCTCAGTGGTAGAGTGTCAGCCCGAGCACCCAAGGGTCTCGGGTACGATTCCCAGTCAAGGTCATGTATCTGAACTGCAGGTTCTTTCCCGAGCCTTGGGGTTAAGGCACATGCAAAAGGCAACCAATTGATGTTGATCTATCTTTCTTTCTCTCTCTCTCTCTCTCTCTCTCTCTCTCTCTTCTCCTGCCCCCCTTTCCACTGTATCTACTATAAAAGCAATGGAAAAATATCCTTGGGTAAGGATTTAAAGAAAGAGTCAAACAGGAAACTAGATAGAATACTAGCTACCAGCCTACCACCAGCTTAAGCAAATACATAAAGGCCTCTACTGGAGCCATCATTGGCCAACCACTTACCTCTCAGGCTCAATAATGCACACTCACACAAACACACACATTCCAAAAGCTTTATATTATAAAAAGAGCTATTCAAAAAAATGTAAGAGCATTTGCGTGATAAAATTCAAGAAAAGCGGAAATAAAAGACAATAAATATAGAAATAGAAAGGAAAATGGTGGTTGCTAGGGGCTGGGGGTAAAACAGAGAATTGTTGTTTAATACACCTTTTACAAGATGAAAGAGTTCTGGAGATTGGTTGCACAACACTGTGAATGTACTGTACTTAACACTATTGGATTGTACAGTTAAAAACGGTAAATTTTGCCGCAATTTAAAAAAATTGTTTTTAAGAGTAGACAAGTGTTCTAAAAATCACTCCAGCTTTTCTTAATCATCTATAATAATAAAAGCATAATATGCTAATTAGACCAGAAGGCCGAACAGCGAACTACCATCCAGATGACCTTCTGGACGACCTTCTGGATGAAGCCAGGGCTGCAAGGGCGTAGCCTCCACAGCTGCAAGGGCCGAGCCCCTTGCACAAATTTCGTGCACCGGGCTTCGAGTAATTAAATAAAACAAGACACTATAGTATGGTGTTGTGGACCAGCATACTATAAGTGGAAACAAAACTAAGATTATTTGAATCATATTTAGAAGAAAATTTTCTGGACTTGTGATAGATACATTTTGAAGAGAGAATTATGTCCAGGTTATGGCTTAAAGCATCTGTCAAGACAAAGGTGATATTTACCAAGATGAGGAACAGATGTTAACATCGGAAATCTGGATAAGCAAAACTAAACAAAACATAATACATAATGAATTTAATAATGGGGTGGTTTTTTGTTATTTACTCCTCCCCTGAGGACATGTTTCTATAGATTTTAGAGAGATTGGGGAGGGAGGGGGGTAGAAATGTCAATGAGAAAGAGAAACATCAATCTGTTGCCTCCCACACACACCCCAACCAGGGATTGAACCTGCAACCTAGGTATGTGCTCTGACCGGGAATCAAACCGCACCTTTTTTGGTGTATGGGACAATGCTCCAACCAACTGAACCACCCAGCCAGGCTGTACTAATGCAGCCCAAGACTAACTAGATGTTTTCAGTAAATGTGTTTTATACTCCTAGATCAAATATTTATAGTCAAATAAAAATGCCCCAAGTATTTTCCATAGAAACAGCTGTTATCCAGTTTTCTTCTCCTTTTACATGTATTAAAAACTGAATGTTAACTGTTCTATAGTTGCAAGCTCTTGCATCTTGAATGCCATTCAAATACAGTTCTATCACTAAAATGCTTAAAAGATCAAAAACAAAACCAGATACCTTGAACTTTCACTATCACTTTCACTTCTTCTATCACTTTTCCATTCTTCTTCTTCGGAAGAACAAGAACCTTCACTTTGATCACAGGAAGTCTGATTCATTGGGGGGGCGGGGGGAGAGAGATAAAATAAAAACCTTGATCTCTGAGTGAAGTTAATGAAAAGTCGTGTAAATGTTCTTAGCATTTTGGATTCAAACCACTGTAATAGGTATGAACTGGTATCTCACCAGTTTCACTTCCAATTCCTTAATGCCATATGATGCTTATTTGCCATCTACTTTTTTTGATGGGCTTTCTGTTAGATCTTGTGCCAATTTTTAAACTGAATTTTCTTATTGATGAGTTTTAATTCATGGTAAATTTTGAAGACAAGTCCTTTATCAGATATGAGTTTTGCAGATATTTTCTCCAATTTTGTAGTTTGTCTTTTCATTCTCTGCATCATTTTTGTTAAAATTCAAAATGTGAAATTTCATTTTAACCTCTAAAGAATACTGTATTTTCACATATTTCAGGGTAGAGTCAAAGTAAGACATTTGACATTTATTTAAGATTATTTTATATATGTTAAAGTTAGAAACTCACATGTCTCACAGAGCTTGAAGACTCATTTCCAGAAGACAACTCAATCCGTCCAACATTTCTTCTGCCATAACTTGGATATTTACGTCTACATGTCCTCTGCCTAAACGGTGACATCAAAACCACCGAATCTGACTGGAAGATAAACATGCAGATGAAAATCAATATCTGAATAAATACAATTTCAACAAAATAGGCATTCTATCAAATTCCCAAAAATATTTCAGGCAAATAATACTAGTTGAAATATAAAAGAAAATATTCTTTAATTATTTTTATTGTGGCCATCTGCAATTAACTCAACCTTGGTATCTTTACTTTTAAGATACTTGGAAGGCATGGCTAAATTGGGCACATTAGATCAGCATTTTCCAAATAAAACTATAAGTCAATTGACCATGAATGAAATAACCCAAAAAGTTTATCACTTTAAAAATAAGTATCTTAGAAGTGAAAATATATATTATGAAGCAATAACCAACCTTAAGAAATATGTCACTATGTGTATACAAAGGATTATCTGAAATAATCCTCAAATATTAACTCTAGTTATGTCCAGGGTTTAAATTTTGGGTGATTTGTTGTGAGCACTTTTCAATTCTGCTTGAATTTTTAAAATATATTTTTATCAAAACAAAAAAATCTTTAAAAATCAGCCAAATAATGGCCCTGGCCAGTTTGCTCACTTGGTAAGAGTGTGGTCCCTATATGCCAGTGGTCGGCAAACTCATTAGTCAACAGAGCCAAATATCAACAGTAAAACGATTGAAATTGCTTTTGAGAGCCAAATTTTTTAAACTTAAACTTCTTCTAACGCCACTTCTTCAAAATAGACTCGCCCAGGCCGTGGGCTTTGTTAAAATTTTTGTGGAAGAGCCACACTCAAGGGGCCAAAGAGCCGCATGTGGCTCGAGAGCCGCAGTTTGCCGACCACGGCTATAGGTCAAGTTCCAATCCCCAGTCAGGGCACATACAAGAGGCAACCAATGAAGGCATAAGTAAGCAGAACAAGTAGATGTCTCTCTCTCATCAATAAAATAAAAAAATTAGGACAAATAAAATAAGATTGTATTTTTCAATCTTTTTTAATCCTCACCTAAGGGCATGCTTAGAGGGAGGAAGGGCGGGAGGGAGAAAGACAATGTTAAGAGAGAAACAAGAATCAGTTGCCTTTGGATACATGTTCAACCAAGAATGGAAGAAACCCAAAACCCAGGTATGTGCCCTGACTGGAATCAAATTGACCACCTTTCGGTACACAGGACCAGCTCAATCAGGGCTAGATTGTATTTTTAGGGGGTGGGGTGAGGGTAGGGGAGAGGGTGGGGAAGCGAAGGTGATGCTGGTGGGCAATGGGGAGGGGCAAGCTATATTCCTCAAACACCAAAGTCATATGTGAAATCACATAATAAAAGCATATATTCCTTGAATTAATATACAAATAAATTTGCACATAGTGCCTTCTATTTAATAATCAATAGTGTGTATTATCACTTCAACATATCACTGGCTGATTTTAAAATGAATTACATTTTCCTTAATTTGTCAGTACTACTTTTTGTTAAAGCAAAAACTAGTATTGAGTTACATAACTGATAATGTGCAAACACGATTGGATCAAATCTACCACTCAGAAAAACAATCTGTAAAAAAAAAAATTTTTTTTTTAATCAGTTTGAGCTCTGGCTGGTGTGGTTCAATTGGTTAGGGGTCATCTGGTGCACCAAATGCCTACTGGATCAATTCCTGGTCAGGGCACATGCCCGGGTTGCAGGCTCAATCCTGGTAGGGGGCATGCATGAGGTAGGCAATCAATGTTCTGCTCTCACATTGATGTTTCTCTCCCTCTCCTTACCTCTCTCTTAAAAATTTTAACAAAGCCCTAGCCGGTTTGGCTCAGTGGATAGAGCGTTGGCCTGCGGACCAAAGGGTCCCAGGTTCGATTCCGGTCAAGGGCACGTACCTCAGTTGCAGGGTCCTCCCTGGCCTGGGCTCTGGTCAGGGCTCATGCAGGAGGCAACCAATCGATGTGTTTCTCTCACATCGATGTTTCTCTCTGTCTTTCCCTCTCTTCCACTCTCCCTAAAAATCAATGGAAAAATATCCTTGGGTGAGGATTAAATAAATAAATAAATAACATCGTAAAAAAAAAAAAATTTAACAAAATCATTTTTTTTAATCAGCTGAAGGGCATTAAATATCTAACAAGGCTATGAAGAATTGACAGTAATCCCAAGGAACTAAAGCCCAACCTTATGATCAATTCTGGGAAAATCCTGCAAACACACAATCATTTTCACCAGTTTTGTAGCACTAATCTTACATACATTTTGTGTATCTTCCATGAACTCAATGTTAATGCTATTCATATAATGTTCAAGAAACTCCAAATAGAGAAATTAAATACTAAGGAATAAAATTTTCTCGAGTTTGGAGGGTCACAAACCATTTTAACGTCTAACATTTTTATAAATGCATGATTTGGATAAACTTCAGAAATAGATAAAACTAACCATAGTTTTAGAAGTAAGACGGTTGGTTCCCTGTGGAAGAAAAGAGAGTGTAGTGATTGGGGATGGACACAAAATGTTTTTGATGGGTTGGTAATGTTCTAGTTCTTGGCCTGAGTGGTCATTAGACAATAATTTTCTAGAATGTGTTAATAGTACTAGGCATTAGGCTACTTTCCTCAAGTTTTCACACTATTCCTCTTTCCTAATAGCTATACAGCCTTATGTCTACTATTTTAAATCCCAAATAGAAGGCTTTAAGCAAAATATAGTGTTCTAATATTCTCAGTGATCAAAAGAAAACAAATTTCAGTTCAATTTCTAATTTGCTTATTCCTAAGAAAAATAGAATTTAGGTTACCTTTTGTGAGAACTGAAGAGTCTTCTTTTTTCTTCCAATTACATAAAGATTTCTTTCCTCTTCACCTTTCTCTATTCTAAAGTCTTCCAACTTCCTACAAATGTAATTATCCAGTTATATCAGTGAACTGATGAATAAGTAGAGGATATTAACAGGAAAAAATAATCATCATGGTTCTAGAAATCATAATCTTCTATACTTTTTAAGTTTACACAAGAAATTATCTAAGGTTATAGCAAAACTTAAGTCAAGCTATACTTTATGTTAGAAATTTAATATGAGTTTAAATAAAATCTCAGGAGCAGCTAGAAGTCCTATTTTTCATATTTTACAGAGAAATGGCCATTTGTTTGTATTCTGATTGGCTCTATTAGGACCAATTCAAACAGGATCTCTCAAATTAGTAACTCAAAGTGTCCCTATAGTTTTCCAAGATTAAAATTCCTTTCTCTAAAGAAAAAATAAGAGCAGAATCCTCCTCCAAACCATTTAAAATATTTTGTAATTTGTAGAAAAACGGAATAGAATGTTACTACTTCTAATCACCTATACTTTACTTTCATGATACAAAAGAAGCATTATAATGTTACTGTGACCAACTTCAAAGCAAGGGGCCTTTACCATGAGGATGGTACTGACCATTATTTCCCTTCTCCACAGTTAGAATATGAATGACTGTCCTCATTCTCCAAGTTGAACATTACTAAAAACACACAGCTTTGTTTTTGTTTACTTTAAAACCCCACCAGAAAAGATTCAAAACTGACATCTTGGCCGTCCTCCAAGACATAACTGGGCACTCAAATGAGTATAAGCACAAACTCGGTAAGGGCAAAAACGGACTTCTAAGAAAATTACTTTCTCAAGGTTCAACTGTAGCCCATGCTCAAATTACAGTGCAACATTATTTTATCCACAGGGGAATTCTGTATTAGACTCAACCCTTTATAAGTTGTTCATTTTACCACTTTTATGTGTATTTAAGGAATTATATGAGGCTTTTCACTTGCAGCCAAATTAAATTCCTATGCCATCTATTTTTACAAAACACTGCATATATTTCATTCTCAATCAATAATAAAACAAAGGTACACTCTAGCCTTCAAAAGTATTGTTTGTGTGCATTCCATACCTAATGAATCACTAATATCACTCAGCTAACAAAAGTGATATTATAAAAGATTTTAGAATGAACAGAATTTCTACTATTATTGGATAAAGACAAACTATATGCCTGAACTCGAGCCCCAAAAAAGATTCCTCTACTGGGAAGCAACACTGTGTGCTCACCTTTCTGCAGGGCAGGGTTGTTTCTCTTCTCACATTTTTATCTGTTATCTAAATCAGTGGTTCCCAACCTTTTTTTGGCCATGCCCCACCCTAAGCATCTCTGAAATCCTAATGCCCTCCCTGTGACATATAATTCTTATTATTCAAAAAGTGAACTCCTATTCACATGGAGGAAGCCAAAAAGGCCATTAACTTGGTCTGAACAAGCTTCCAAAGAACATGGCATCCATGAAAGAGAAAAATAAAAGAACGAAAAGACAGCTGAAGTACTGAGGAAGAAATCACTAAGATATTGTTAGAAAAAAACAAAAATATGAAGTGATATGAAAAAATAGCAAATAAAGTTTCAATACATATAATAGAGAACTGAAATGCATAAATATGTCACAATATATAGTTATATACTGTTATTTTTTATAGGACCATAAAAATGCAAAATATTCACTGTTAATAACTCATTCTCAAATTGCCCCCCTGTGGGGCATGTATCCTACGTTGGGAATCACTGATCTAAATTTTTCACAGTAGATATATACTACTTTTATAGGCAAAAAACAAATTTTTAATTTCTCTTGATCCTTACCAAATGACACTCCAATATTATGTAAAATTTGCCACTGCTTTCCACTATAAGGATTGTTGTCAAGGGCACTGACCACTATTGTATCACTCAGCATCTCCTTCATAAACTCTCATGTGTATGCTAGAATACAGTCCTAGAAAGAGCAACACTCTTCTTTGAAAAAATTGTTTTGTGTCAGACAGCTGACTCTCAAAATCCATTCCCCTTTCTTCCTTAGAAACAGAATCTCAACTTTTACCTAGACTCTTTGTTGCTGTAAATGAAAACTATTACCTAGTCTCTTCTGTAGCTTAGTATGGCCATATGATGACATTCTGGTCAATGAATTATAAGCAGAAATGTCATGTGGAGTCATTAAGGCTGCTTACTGACATAAAGGATGTCCATTTTACCTTCTGCCTCTCTTCCTTCTTCTGGCCTAAATCTCAGCCTCCATCACAGAGGCAGATATAGGATGGCCAGAATATAAAGACCAGCTTTCTTGAACTTTTGAGTTGACCTTAAGATTAAAATCCATACTCTCAGATGGAGATCAGAAACAGAGGAACCTGAGATCCTGATTAACTAGAACCATGTATTCCAGCCTTAAGCTATTTCCAGTCTTCCTTTATGTTAAGAGAACAAATGCTTGTTTAATGTTCTGCAGGTCTTTCACTCCTGATACCCTTGCTTCCCTTGGTTTTAACAATGAAAAATATCCCAAAATGACACTTTCAGGTCTGATGATCATACAACTCAGACACAAATTTAAGGTTTAATCATAGCATTCTACATACACAATGGTGATTTTCTGTATTGCTCATCCCAATTCCAGATTTTGCTTTTCACTACTTTATTGTATACTTTAAATATTCTCAAAGTCACTGTACAATTTATAAGTAGTATCCAATATTTTCCACCAATCATGGCAACGCTTCTTGCTAAACACATGAAGGAAACACTTTTACAAGATTATCTTCAAGGTATTTGTGATTTGGAGACACAAACATGACAAAATACTGAAAGATTTTAGATACTAATGAGAACAGTATTTGCTGCCTCCGTTTCAAAAACTCAGTAGCAAGGAAGACCATACTGCCCAGAATCTAATTATGAAATATCACTTCCCACTAAAAGAAAATGGAGCTGCATAAGAGAAAAGACTAAGCCCAGGTCTAGCTCAAGAAATTCGCAAGATAAACCTGTAACATCTTGCCATGCCTAACAGCAAGGACACAATGGAAGGCTTCTCCAATCATTTCAAAAGGACTCGGGAGCCAAGATGAAGAGGCCCCTCTGGTCAAAGACTGGACAATTTAAATAGCAATAAGGGAGATTAGAAATAAGCTGAATCACAGCAGCTTGATTAACACGGTGACAAACACATACAAATTGGGTCATTACTGGAAGATAACAGGGAATAAATCTTAATTTTGAAGACAAGTAATCGAGCATCCATCCTGTCTTTTATATACAAACTTTACTACTAGATAACCAAATGTTAGATTTGAGAAAATTCTTTCTTAGAAGTTATCCAAGGGAATAAATGAAGACTTCATAGCGTTGAATTATCACTATTTTATAAACCCTAATGAATTAATAAATCTAAGCAGTTAGCATAAATGCCTGCTAACATCACAAATGTGTGTGTGAGCACACGCACACTGTGACCCTCCTCACAAAATTATTACCACTAATGAAATAAATCTTACAAAAGAACTAAAAACATTTATGACATCTGAGACAACTGGAAATTTAAATACTGACTATTAGTTCTACTGAAGAACTGTTTGTTGTTTTTAAGATAATGATGGCATATAATTATATTTAAGACAATTTCTTATCATTTAGAAATACATACTGACATGCTTTCAACAAAATGATGTTTACGATTTCAAAATAATGCTGAAGAAAAGAAAGTGGGTATTTGTGTAGATGAAATAAGATTGGCTATAAAAAAAATTTACCATAGAAAAGAGTTAGAGAACAAGTCTGACATTTTCTTACCACAACTAAAATAGACTCCAACCCATTACTAAAATATATTTATATGATTATTTGCACCACTAATGGATTAAGATATGCAAATAACCACATAGATATATTTTCATATATAAAAACAATATTAATAGATATCCTAAAACAAACCTAAATATGCCTAGTGGTACCTCTGGTACAACCACTCTCCGTTTCCATGCCTGCAGGTCCCGCTCTGTAGCAATCTGACTACGGGGAGCGTTCTGATGCATCTGACGAACACCTTCTACTTGTCCACTACGACGCAGACCAATATTTGGAGGGGACTGGATGTCTAAGCTTAGTCTTCTAAAACCTAGGGGAAAATTGTCAAGAAATGATTCCAAAACAAAGTTCAATCCATATGCATTTAACACATAATAAGCATTCCTTCTGAGCTAGAAACCAAAAATAAAGATCTACTAAAGAAAACTCTGGAAAGAAGAATCCTCATGTGACGGAGATCAAAATGTAGACTACAGAACAGACATTAACTATCAATCTCAATTTCCATTTTTACTAGACTTTCTGAAGTTTTTTAATGTATAGGCATTTCTATTATAATTATATTTGCATTCTAAAAACCTTGTCTTCTTCAAAACCACACACTAAAAACACATCTTTTTGGAAAAATAAGCATTGAAGACAGACTCCTCAAACTGCAGTGGCTTTGTAACAAGAGCTCTAACAACATTAATTGCAACCTCAAAGATAATCTGAGCCATTCAGGTAGGCAGCTGCCGAGTGGGTATTAAAAATCCACAAATCTGCGAAGTGGGAAAATGCTGTCAGCACTTGAACTGGAGCTGCGTGAGTGGTAACGGCAATACAGACAACAGGGAGCTCTGAGCCTGTGCAGAGCTGATCAGCTGGGCACAGGAGGCAAGACAACCTCCCAGGAGCTGGAAGTCACAGAGGATGGAGACCTGTCTGAGGGAGGAGGGAGTCCCAGGCAAAGTGCTGTTTTCTTCAAACAGAGTGAAGAGGTTCCGCCTACTAATGCAACAGAGAAACTGGGGGCTATGCCTTTCCTGAGGGAGGCTACACATTCTACTCAAGCTACGCTGCTCTTCTGGCATCGGGTAAAATCCACTGGAGTAAGCACAACTTCTGCATTCTTCCACACACAGCATTCTGTTTACCTATGAAATGAACCACTTTGCATTAAATTGGTTCACCCACTAAAATGGCACTAAACATTTATATTAAAATGTACTGATGCTTCAACATTATTTTAATTGAAAAGTCAAAATAAATTTTACATTAACTGCCCAGGTCATAGTATTAGCTCTCCAACAATCTGAACAAAACATTGGCACAAGTTTTTATCACATTACTTGTAATGGCAAGAATTAGAAATAACTTAAGTGGCCATAACATGATTAATCACAAAGACTGATTATTCCACACAATGGAGTACATGAAGGTATGAAAAGATGAGTTCTGCGCATGGATATGGAGTGATTTCTAGAATACACTGTTAAGGCAAAAAGATGCAGAAGAACCCACATGTATCTGTGCCTCTTGCTCTGATGCACTAAGAACACAGCACCACCCATATGGTATTCTAGCCTAAAATGTTTCCTGAATCCAATCATGTGATAATCAGACAAATTCAAATTGAATGCAATTCTGTAACACAGGCCTGAACTAAAGTAGTGCCATGAGGAATCTGTTCTAGATTAAAAGAGACATAAGAATTAATTGTTTCTCTCTCATCATTGATGTTTCTATCTCTCACTCCCTTCCTCTCTGAAATCAATAAAAACATACTTTTTTTAAAAAAGACTTTACATTAGATAGTAGTATTGTGATCAACAAAGTTTGTTGACTGTGGTCACTGTATAATGATTATATAAATGAATATTCTGTTCTTGGAATATATAGGAAGAAACATTAAAAGATAGTGTCACACCCTAGTTGGTTTGGCTCAGTGGATAGAGCGTCAGCCTGCAGACTGAAGGGTCCCAGGTTCGATTCCAGCCAAGGGCACATGCCTGGGTTGCGGGCTTTATCCCCAGTGGGGGATGTGCAGGAGGCAGCCAGTCAATGATTCTTTCTCATCATTGATGTTTCTATCTCTCCTTCCCTCTCCCTTCCTCTCTGAAATCAATAAAGATATATTTAAAAAATAAATAAAATAAAATAAAATAAAAAATAAAAGATATAGTGTCACAATGTCTCCAACTTACTCTAATGCAGTTTAGAAAATACATGAAAAAGAGGCACTGACTGTGAATGTACACAAAAAGGGATAAAGTGAATGTAGCAAAATGATAAAATCTAGGTGAAAGCCCTCGCCAGTTTTGCTCAGTGGAGAGAGTGTCGGCTTGCGGACCAAAGGGTCCCAGATTCAATTCCGGTCAAGGGCATGTACCTCCATTGCAGGCTCCTCCACGGCTCAGGCCCTGGTCGGGGCTCCTGCAAGAGGCAACCAATGTGTTTCTCTCACATTGATATTTCTCTCTGTCTCTCCCTTTCTCTTCCCTCTCTCTAAAAATCAATGGGAAAATATCTTTGGGTGAGGATTACAAAAAATAAAAAATAAAAATCTAAGTGAAAGATATATGGGTATTCATAGTAGTATGCCTGAAACTTTACTACAGGATTGATTTTTCAAAATAAAACATTGGAAGATATAAAGCCTTATGCTATAAATTTCAGAGAAATAAACCTTAATTCCTCATTAGTATTTATTAGAGTCCTAGTCCACGAATAGCATGACATCCCCAAAAGTTTTAAATGAATCATGGAACTTGCAAATCACCTTGGGCTAGAAACAAAGAGGACACTAAATGAAGATCATGAGCTGAAACTGTGGCAGCCTGACAAGTTGTGCAAATCACTAATCTAAAGGCTTGGGTGTAATGTCCACATGAGAAATAACACCTTGGGCCTATGTCAGATACACAGCTGTGAACGAGAAACAGATCCCCCAACCTTCCCCCCCTTAAAAAAAACAAAAACCCAGTGGTCCAAACACTACAAAGATGGTAAAGACAAAATATAAATTGATCCTAGCAGGATCTGCACATGCCAATGCCATCTTTCACCAAGATTACCCTGCGTGCAGTGACTCTTTGGGGCAGCCTGATTTTTATATCATGTAGTTCAGCACTGAGGTCAGCACTGAGTAATAAAGAGATAAGAAATAAAGTACACTTGGCAAATATATTTAAAGTTTCCCCCTACAAACAAAAGAATAAATGCCTTTACTAGCTATAAATGAATTTTTTCAGAGTAGATTTCTATGAAATTAATTATTTTGCCATTACAAAATAAAAATTAGCCTTGGATGAGTGGTTCAGTTGGCTGGAGCATCGCCCATAACACCGAAAGGTCGTAGATTCGATTCCTGGTCAGGGCACAAGCCCAGATTTTGGGTTCAATTCCTGGTCGGGGCACATGTGGGAGGCAACTGATCAATGTTGCTCTCTCTCAAACCAATCAAATCAATTTTTAAAACAACATATCCTTGGGTGAGGATTAAAATACATTAATTAATTAAAATTATAGGAGTCTAGATAAGAAAAAAAGAGCAAATTCTCCAACAGACAAGTAGAAATATTGGTTTAAAAAAAAGGTTTTGTTAGCACATCAACTTTATACCTAATAAAGGTACCTACAGATAAATACTTAAATTGAAAAAATACCATGCTAACTTCAAGTTTTTCACATAACATGTACCTGACATCATTGTGCTTCACTTATGCTTCACTTTCAATCAGCCATTTTAAGGCAAAATATATCTCATTATTTATTACCTCTTCGTGGTGTTTCTTCCCCATTTGGAAGTACATTTGGAATATTATCCTGACCAGCTCCCATCCTCTCATCTTGCTGCTGTTGCAACTGTCTTATCATTCCATCAAGAACACTGGGCTCTGGACTTCCTTCACCATTATCATTAGTTTGTAGGCTTATAATTTGTTCAATTACCTCTCCATCACCTGCAAATTCAATATCGTCAACAAAATCATAATTTACACAAATGGGGGAACGTCTACAATTAAAATTACATTAGCACCCTAGCTGGTTTGGCTCAGTGGATAGAGCGTCGACCTGTGGACTGAAGGGTCCCAGATTCGATTCCAGTCAAGGGCACATGCCCAGGTTGCAGGCTTAGTCCCCGGTGGGGGGTGTGCAGGAGGCAGCCGATAAATGATTCCCTCTCATCATTGATGTTTCCATCTCTCTCTCCCTCTCCCTTCCTCTCTGAAATCAATAAAAAAAATTTTTTTAAAAAAGCTGTAACAGGCATTAAAGTAACAGACAAAAATTGATTTAAATTATTGTTTATGATTACATAAAGAATGTCTTTGTTCTTAGGAAAAACATATTAAAATATTTCTGGGTAAACGAACATGAGATCCAGAACTTAAGCCTCAAGTGGTTCAAAACAATAATATGTATCTAGAGATAAATGATAAACATTACATTAAAAAGGGCTTTGCACTTACTTGTTGCCACATAGCCTAGCTGTGGAACCAAATGTTCATCTGCAGAATTTTCTCGGCCTGGTACTAATCTCTGATACTTAGTTGGATGAGGATTTCCATCTACATCTACCAAGAATGGTGGAGGCATAAGGTGAGGAGCCTGCTGAGTTTGCTCATCTAAGACATAATTATTAGAATCTCTAATCAGTGGTCGATAGTCAGTATGGAA